>NC_135998.1:7592655-8192655 GCF_048128805.1 Centroberyx gerrardi | reverse complement strand
CAGGCTGTAGCTAGATAGCCAAATATGCTTCCAGCTTTCTTTTCACTAAGCTAACAGCTTGTGCAATGCATTTTCCCATTAGCTAGCTTGCAGCAAGTCCGTTTTCAAGTACACAAAAATGCTAAATAATCTGGATGAAATAAGTATCTATGACATGGTTTGGTGTCACAGGAATGTACACTTTGATGAAATTGCAAGGGAAGTTGTTGAGTTGAGTTTTGTAGATGTTGCATAATTAGCGATCTCTGCCTCTGGGGATCGCGCATGATGTACAACTTACAACAGTAACAACAACAATACAACAGTGAGCGGTTGCCATGATAACGAGGGACCCAACTGCAGTGTTACAGCTAAAACCACTGTAAAACACTAAATACCAGCCCTAAGCTGAAGAGAACATTTTAGGGGCTTTATGCAACACTCCTAAAGAAATCCCTCAGGGAATTATTTGCCTAAAGGGATAAACTTGGATATCTAAGGTTTTTCATGCAACTGGGCACAGGTCTTCAGAGTGGAAACAACTATGGGATTACTAGTGTGATGTGATGTAGAGAGAGGTAGCTGGGCGGTGATTAAGGCCAGGAACGATGAGATGCAGGATCTAGCCTCTGTTTGACACCAGTCTGTTTCCAGGGATTGGGTCCAATAAACAATTTTTTGTACATAAGCATACCTGTAACAGTACATAAGACTTGGAAGAGCCAGCCCACCTTGGTTTCTGTGCCTTTGGAGGAGTTATTTCCTTATTCTGGGGTGCCTTCCATTCCATATAAAAGATGATAGTGGAGAGGACAAAACATTTTGAGAGTAAGTGTGTGCTTCCATTCTGCTCAGTTCTTCTGTCACTTTAGGGAGCAGAGGTAGTGGCACTCAGCAAGCTGACAGCATAGCTGGTGACAGTGTAGGGTTGAGCCCCTTCTTTGAGGCAAATCTGGACTGGCTCTGTCTTTAAAGTGATGTTGAACTTTGGTAGTACCTTGGGCTGTGTAGCTTCCTGGCCATGATAAAACCCCAAAATCAGTGGTTCTCAGTTGCTCTGGTAGAGATGATTGCGTTTTTTTCTCTCTCTCCAAAACAGATTTTTGGAACAAAGAAACTGATAGCAACTGATAACAGAGAATTGCCTGGAGGAAAAAAGACTGTATAACTTTAATAATTTGATCATCAAAATATAAGTTTGGATCAAAAATCACTCCCAGGTTCCTAGCAGCAGGCAGTGCTGGGGAACGTTACTCTTGAAACTAACTATAGTTACTTGACTTCATTACTTGCCCTAAATAGTAACTAGTCAGTCTTTATTAAAAGTAACTAATTTCAGTGCTTTCAAATTACCCACTTAAAAACATGCCTTTAAAATCTGTCTTCTGGTGGTGTCTTTCACTTTTCAAAAGAAAAATTGATACTTTCTACTCACTACATTTTAAAAACAGACTTGTTACTCTCGGGGAAATCAACAGATTATTATTTTTTTCCCCCCGATCAAGTGCCAAATGTGATTGGCTGCTTGTTCACCAAAGTGACACCAAAAAGGAGGGAAAGGGACAGAGAGAGAGAAGCAACATGAAGAAGAGAGAAGCAACAGGTGGAGCAGTGACAGGGACGTCTCCCTGCCACTCCTTTAGTTAGGTCCCCACCTTTGATCATTCCTTGTGAGCCAACACCAGAAGCTTATTTTTTCTGCCTCTTCGGCCAACTCCTTGATGGTCTTCCTCAGCTTTTCTGCCTCCCACGCCCCGGTCCCTGAGTAGACACATCCTACCTCCACAGGGTAGATGATGTACTTCCAACCAGCATCCCTGCACTCAGCAGTCAACTGTTAGTACTTGCTCCTTTTCCTCTATCCCTTCTTCCTATGGGATGGTTAACTCAGATGAGGAGTGCTGTCTTGGTGGGAAAGGACCATACTACTACATCAGGCTGGAGTGATGTGGTAGTGATCTAGATAGGAAACATATCAAGGTCAACCCTCAAAGCAATTGTTTCCAGAAGCAAAATAAAGCTTACATAGAGATGATTTTAACATTTCTATTGACTGATTTCAACACCAAAAGTAAGGAATTTAATTACTGCCTAAGGATTGACTACAACACAGATTACGCAGTTTTTAAAAGCATGTGACTACATAGTTTAACCATAGCAACCAATACTGACTAAAATTTCAAATTACAATTAATTGTACCTGTGACTTGTACCTGTAACTACTACACTTTCAGTGGGCCTCCCTTTCACACAGAAAAATATCCGCAGTCGTAATGGTCCATAAACCTGACTCAGGAGGTTTCAGAGCAAATACATTCAACAAACACCAACAACATTTCACCCACTTACAGCTGAGTTACCTGTGTGTATGAAAATACACTATAAATGAAGCACAGGTGACACAAAACATAATGAATAAATAACTATACTTCTTGTCTTGTGTTAAACATTTGTGTGGCATCACGTGTAGATTTTAGTAGATATATGTACTTAACTGTTAATCTGGCAAAAAAGTACATCTAATATTTGCGTAAAAAGGGAATTTATGAAGCTAACAGTTTATTTAATATATTTACAAAGAAACATAAACATTGATGGCCACACACATTATTGATATTGTTTATCATAGTGCTACATGCCAAAATTGTTTGATTGTACAACAAATAGCTTTTATTTGAACTGTCAGCATTACATTTATTCATGTCTATTTGACTAATTCTCATGTACCATTGTTGTGATTGTTATATTCAAATGTGCTGTTATTTACTGCTTTACTGTAATATTACATGACATGTATATATATATATATATATATATATCATTTGTTTTTTGTCTTTTTATATCTTTCTGTGTTACTACAGATTACCATACTATTGATTACTATAACAGATAACCATACAAACTGCCAGGAGACAATGGACTCTAGACTCGTTTCATCGGGCAAGATGCTGGTCTATACTGTGTTTGTTTTGGGGGATACAACAAACAGTATTGATTTGACTGTCTGGGGAAACAAAACTGTGTTAATGAATGGTACACTTCTCAAAATGTCTCAGTGCGGGACTTGAATGGAAAAAGAGGACTCAGCATGACAGTGGACACCTCTGTGTTACCAGCTTGGCGGTCAATATGTGACTGCACCAGAGGAGTCACCAGAAATAATTTGTGGAGAAATTGTGGGGGCAGAAGTGAAAAGACAATTTTTGTGTGTTTGCAGAGCTCCAGTACCAGCATACAACAGTGAATCATTGAGCTACAAGTGCGGAAAATGCAACCAAAGACATAAATGCAAAATGCTCAACACGGTGACCTCTGCACAGATTGCACTCCATAACAGCAATGCAACAGATATTTTGTTCAAGCCTAATGAACTCCTACTAAACACTGTCCTTCATAATCAGCGGCAGTTGGAGGAAGCAGTCCTAATGTTGGATACTGTCAAATGGACAAGTCAAATCTATTAAGCAGGTGCATGAGGATCAAAGTGAAGAGGGAAAAGGCTCATTCAAAGAGGAACTGAGGTTTGGGGACGACCACAGCACCAATACTTTGGAAAAAACTGCACAACCACCACCAGGAAATGTGAACATCATGCCCCCGGCAGTGTTAGAAAACACAACTGCCACCCACACCACCACAAAACATACACTTACATTTCCCACAGAGACATTTCATCACAAGAAAACACAAAGGAAAAGCAAAAAGCAAAACTGCAGTTCCACAAGAAACACAGCCAGATGAAGAATAGATACACCCAGATGGTCAAAGAGCGATGAACAAACTCAAAGAAACTGATTGAAAGTTAAATGGTGACAGAGACAATGTGAGTTTGGATGAAGGATATATGTAATTTTGGTTTGTTTCTTTATTTTAAGACTTTTCCCTTGTGCACTCTCAACTGTGGAGTCCCTGGATGTCGACGACAACACCACAACCAACACACAAACCTCCAGCATCACACATGGTGGAGCTAAGGTTAAAAGCTCTAGGACCCACACACAGGCTTGCATTACCTACATACATTAACACTTCATTATGTTTACAAAACACACAACAAAACAGTCACACAATCTCTTAAGTTGTACTGCTCTGACACCCAAACTCACTGAGTTTTGTTGATTTGACATTTAGAGAGGTTTGCATTATAGAAATGTCAATGTGAACAATTGTGGACATTTGTTTTTGAAAATAGTTCATTAAGTAACCATTGACATCACACTGTAATGTTTTGTTGATACTACAATACACAAGGTGAGACATACACAATTGATTCAGTTCAACTCCTTGTGTTATAATAACATGATGGACAGTTGGAATGGCAACCCAGTCACTGTAACTTTATATGAAACTGATGTATATACACCTACACACAAACCTATATACACATTGACTTGATGAAAAAAAAACATTCACACAAACATTAAGAATTTTTAATTGTATTGAACTGACACCAACACATTAAAAAAGAATGTTTCTTTGTGACTTAGTAGAGTTTGCACTGTAAAAAGTCCTATCTCCTGTAATTTTCAACCTAGCAGTCAGATAGGTTCGCTCTTATTTGCAGGATCGGAAGCAAATGGTGGATGTTGGTGAGACTTTGTCCCAACCTTGTGGGGTCCACTCTTGGTCTCAGCTGAGACAGTCTTCACTACAACACTGCTTCTCAGTAACTAAATGATTTGATATTATGGCATCATCCTGAGATTGAGATGCAGGTGTGTTTGTCTTAATGTGTTAATTTAAGGTGTCTGTTCTATGTTTCTGTGTGTTTTGTCTGCTGTAGTGTGTTGTGGGTTTGTAACAATGACCAGTAGCAAGGACCCCAAAGCAGAAGCACATAGGGGCACAGAGTGGAAGCAAAAACGTCTTTACTGAAGACAAACTCAAAAATTCAACAGTCCTTGAATGCAATGAAAAACAACCAGGCACAAGCTGGGCAAAAACTCAAACAGAAAGAACAAGATAACAAAACTAGAGAAGCAAAAACAAAGTCTAGAGGCTCAGGAGAATGGCTGCGTCTTGTGGTGAGCAAAACTCAAGACCAAGCACTGGAAGAAAGTGGAGAGAGGTTTAAATAGGCTCATAAATAGGTGCACTGAATCATCCATAATGAGCCTCAATCACCAGACCGCTCCAGACCTATTGCTCCTCCTAGAGGGGCAGGGCCCAGAGTTTCTACCCATGACAGGTTTATGCCTTGCTGTATCCAAATTTCCCTTTTGGGACTAAGTAATAAAGTCTGAAACTCTTGGACTTGAACTTGGTACCAGAGTAAAGTTAGCTTGATATTGGAAATTAGGTATTCGGTGGATATTCGCTTTTTCAACTTAGTTAAGTTAGGAAATCCCACTGATGAAAATACTTGTGATTACTGGAGGATGGAAACTTAATTTCTCATATTAACTAGTGGTCTGAAACCAAATTACCTCTCATCTTTTTTTTCTATTTTTGTGATAATACAGACAAAACAAACTAATTAACCAAAATGAGAGGCTGATATCTATCTCGTGCACTTGAATTAATCAAAATGAAGACACAAGGTCTAACTCCCACTAACTCCCCACTCCCAGCCTCCGTATTCCCATTCCTCTCAAAAATATCTCAAAAAATCCCAGCAGCTTACTAACTTCCTCAATTCAAACAATATCTCAACCTCCTCAAATGTGGCTTGGGACCTCAGTGCAGTGAAACAGCTCTAATCGAAGTAACAAATGAGCCGCTGTTAACCATGGACCAGCGTTTTCTATTGGTCCCCATTCCCCTGGACTCAAATGCAGCCATCAATACTGTTGATCATGTCATCTTCTGGACCATTTAGAAAATCATGTTGGGCATCCACAGCATGGCTCGTAACTGGTTTCGCTCATGCCTGACTACCAGATCCTAATGTCTTGTTCTAAGGTCTATTTTGGTGTCCCCCAGGAGTCAATTCTAGGTCCTCTCTTTTTCTAACTCTTCATGCTCCCCCTTGGTAATATCATCTGTAAATACAGCATTCTCCTCTACACCCAGGAGATGATATTCAACTTTACAATGACCATCAAAGATCTAATTTATAACACCCCTCACTATATTTCTATAGCTGTACAGTTACCCTCAAGGATTCTGTTAAAAAATATTGGTGTTACTGATTCAGACCTCGCCCTTGACAATCACATCCAAAACAACAGAACTTCCCCTTAGAAAAATCTCCAGGATGTAGGCATTCCCTCTTCTTTACTGAGGTAGAAAAACTGATCCCCAGTTTTGTCTCCTCCAGAATTAGCTACTGCATTGCATTACTCTCCAGCTGCCCCAATTCAACACTCCAATAACATCCTACTTATTCAAAACTCAGATCCCTGACTGCTCATGCAAACCAGAAAACATGAGCATATCACCCTGGTCTTCATTTGTTTTCACAGGCTCCATGTAAATGCACATACTGACTATAAAGTTCTACTACTAATTTAGAGGGCATCACATGGACTTTGGCCTCAATATATCACTGATTTGCTCACTCTCTACAAACCTGTCCATATTCTCTGCTCACAAGACACAGGACTGTCATTCCACGCATTAAGTCAGGACTCATGACCAATTTATTCAGCATAGCCTACAGCCTACCTTAATTCTCAGCTGCTGTCTGTCATCCACTTAGTTCTCCTGCAGACTGCGCTGCTATTGCCTGGTATTGTTGTATCCTCTCTCACACTTGAGTGGGCACACATAAGCACTCACACACACACACACACACACACACACACAAGCTCTTTGAGTTTGTAATGTTCAGTACTTATTCCGTCTCTTGTTTTTTTATCATTCTTTAAATTTGTTTGTCCTTTGTTTTCTGTAAAGCATTTTGTAACAATACTCTTTGCCTAAAAGCACCCTATCCATGACTTGCAGTGACATCGGTTGTTTTGTTGACACTGCCATATTGGCTCCCAAACAGCGTTCCATTATAACCACAGAGTATACAGCAAGCGGTCGTGAACAAGCAAACATCTCACCTGACTTCAGGAGAAAAGGGAAGATATTTGAAAAAGACTGAAGTCCTTGGAGGATGTGACCCTTACTCTCTGTGTACAAAAGTGCCAATGTATTTTGGTATTTCTCTTCAGGGTGGGTGAACTATCTAAATGTACTTCATCTTCAGGAGAAAAAGTTGTTTTTGAATATCGGGCAGGTAAGATAATGGTATGTTTATAAATTGTTTCTACTATGTCTCTCTTTTGTCACAATCAATTGCACAACATGGCTGCATTTTAATTGGTACTTGGTAATTTAAGTGTGTAATTTTATAAAATAGCCATGGTAGGCCCTTTCTCGCACTAACTGAATATTTGTGTTGGGAGTCAAATTGGGAGTCAATATGGAGGCGTCAACAGAACAGTGATGTCACTGCAAGTCACAAATAAATAAACTTGACTTGAGTTGTGCTGTTCTAGGTGCAGAACTCATGGTTATTATATCTTAAAGCCAACACACACACACACACACACACACACACACACACACACACACACAGTAGTGTAGTGCATCATGCTTTCAAACTGTAATGCTCTTGATAGTGATAAGGCACTCATGGTAATAGAGGGCAATTTTTTCCATTTAATTTCCTATTCACCTCCTAGTTATTAAAATACATGTTTTATATAATCAGATTGGAGAGTAAACTTAATTAGCAGTGCTTAGTTCATTTTAGGTTCTTTAACAGTGCCATTTAATGGCTCAGTGGCAATGTGAATGTCATTTCATGGCTCAATGGCAATGTGAATGTTAAGTAAGCCCACATCCATTAGTTAGGTGTCTATGGTGAGGGAGGGGAGTTAAAAGCTTGTGTTTAAAAGACAGCTTGTTTTAATAGCTGTGTTGTCGCTTCAGACAAGCTACTAAAGAACTGATAAACATACAGTAGGGAGTTGAAACACTTAAAAACTGGGTTATACTGTACACATGCACACGTGCCCACCATGTGCACATGCTCACATCTTGCACCGCACAAACAAAAATTCTCTCTCTCTCTCTCTCTCTCTCTCTCTCTCTCTCTCTCTCTCTCACACACACACACATTTTTATCAAACCGTTTTTGCAGATATTTATGATAGGTGTATTATTGTAGGTGTACCTTGATGACTGATAACTAAAATGGGGTAACAGAAGAACATAAACACATACACACACACACACACACACACACACACACACACACACACAGAGAAAAGCCTTTAGGACAATCTCTTGAACATCCTGCTTGCAGCTTTTACAGGTATTTGTTGAGGTGTAGATGACTGATAGTGGGACATCTGATATAGCCTGTGTATAGATTTTCTTACTCTTTGGAAAGAAAAAGGTTGCTATTAATGCATCTCTGATGTAGTGATAAAGGTTTCTCGGCACAAACAACACAGCAGTGGATATAACAGAGAGTAATAAAGGACAACCTTTTAACTCTGATGCCCTGACTTATACGTAATGTGCAATCAAAGTCAGTGCAGCCACTGCATATTTCTAAAACCATTTTGCAGACAAGTGTCATCACTAGAGACATACAGTATGTGTGGCATTCTGTTATCCTAACCACAGAATTGTTCCTTGACTGAGAAAGACAGACTTAACAGAGAAACAAAAACATCCTTTTTTGTAATGAAAATGGAGAGCAAATGAAAATATAATTTTTCAACAAGTGACAATTGCAAAGTTATTGGTAGAATGTCTGGAACCATTTAAATGCTTGACTCCAATTTTTGTTGGCATTTCTCAATGTGATGAATCTAATTTTGTTGCACGATATTAACACCATCGAAAATGGTGAATTATACATGTCTTTTGGATTTGTATAATTTGTATGGAAGGAAGTTTCTTTCTCTGTCTCTCTCTTGCTCTCCCTCACTCTCTCATCCTCTATAGGGAGGGAGTGTCAACCAGCCATCTGCTGGTTGCCTTAAACAAAAAAAAAAACAATCACCATCCATTTTCTCATAGGGGAATTTTTAATGATTGATTATAAATTAGTAACAGCTTGAACTTTCATATATCAGACATTTTGCCACGGCACATCGGCTATGAATGAGATGAAACAAGTTTTCTTCAGATACATGTACAAAAGAACTACAGCCAACAGCCTTGCTACTGCACTGTATGATTGCATCACATCTCTAAAACGAGAGAGAGCACTCAAGATGCCGCTGTACATGCCCTGACTCATACACGTTTTCACCATGCTGGATGCTTTTTTGATCAATTTTTTTGATCAAGTATTTCACAAGCCAGCTAATGGATATAGGCATCTTTGCCAATCGAAATTTGTAAATGTCCCACTGCTGGAGCTCGCTGGAGTGGAATGTGGCAGTGACATTATCGGCGCAACAGGCTTTGTAGTCTGTTAAAATCTCAGTGAAAACTATAGTATTGCTTTTGAATGCCACCAGACCATTTGAAACACTGAGATAACAATCAGTCTCACAGGAAATAGAGGGGTAATCGCACCACAGAGGTGTAATCGCACCTCATGTTGTGTAACGTGAAATGTGCAAACCATCCAGTTAATTTTCATGGGCTTTTTAACTCAAACAGCAGGGAGTGACATGAGGACTTTCCCTCCCTATAGCCCTTATAAATAACTTAAGGTATTTAAGGTAAAGAGATTAGGGTTGGAGTTAAATTTAGGGGTTACAGTCAAAGTTGTAGGGGTTATTATTAGCATTAAATTAAGGTTATATTCAGTAGGTGTCAATGATTATTTATATCAGTTGCGTTCCCCACAATGATATAAAAGAAGCACCTCAATCACATGCAGAACATGCATGTGATTGAGGCCTTACCTTACCTGCATTTCCTTGAAAAATCTTTCTCTTTGTCCTTCTGGCAACTATGAGAAGAGAAGCGGTCTCCATAGCAACTCTGTATAGTAGCTGTCTGTAATATAGACGTAATCTGGAATCAAAGTACAGCACCACCTGCTGTGCCGAGAACTGTTTTTTGTATTTATTTCACAAATTTGATGACATTTTATCACTTTCTAAATGATTAATGGTTTTTTGACAGAAGGATTTACCGTGTGTCTCATCTGAAAATATATTCCCATTATTGATAAAGTCAAACAGTAACAGATTGGTCAAACAGATTGGGGGTTTAAAATTACATTTAAGATGAATGTACGTTGAAATGAACTGTACTATATGCAGAGGCACTGAATTTTGAAATCCACCGTGACTATCAACACTATCAATAATCCCCTAGCAACTGAGTGGATCTGCACAATCTGTCCCTACTCTATATTCATCTTAGAGGACTGACTGTCTCAGTGATTCACTCAGACAATATCCTGTAGACTTGTGACTTGTTCTAAAGCTGTTACCAAGAATATCTGTTTTGTTTTATAAAGTCTATGCTGAATAAAACCTAATTCATATTATCTTTTTTTACGAGATACTGTGCAGAGTCTAGCCATTATAAAATCAATCAGAGACCTAATCAAGACTCAAAGACCAATTTCAAAGTTCGACAAAGTAATGTTCACTTTGTGGCTGTTGTCCCTGACAGTCTGGAGACAGGTATTGATGATGGCTGCATGTCTTGTCTTTCATTTGAAGAATGTCGCAAGAGAGAGAGAGAGAGAGAGAGAGAGAGAGAGAGAGAGAGAGAGAGAGAGAGAGAGATGAATAAGGAAAGAAAGAAAGAAAGAGAGGGGGAGGCATACGTGTAAACAGAGACAGAGAGCAGACAGCTCAGAGGAGGGCACTCTCTCTGCAGCATTCTGCAGCATTCTGTTAGAAAGGTCACTTGTGCTTTCAGATAAATAAAACAACACCTGCCTCTTAGGTCAGCTGCCGGCTCCTCGCCAATTCCTGCAGAGAGATGGGGGTTCTCAAGTGCCGAGCACAGGAGCAACCTGGAGCCGCCTCAGGCTGGCCATTATACTTTTTATATATAATAGAACGGAGTAAAGGACACACTTTTAATTTAATCTTGTGATACCCAGTAAGAAATGCAATGCTTGCTCTTTCAGTGCACATATGTCACCAAACCTATCACAAAATTCTTCAGAAAGACTTAGCTCCTAGATGACATGCACTACAGCAACCTGCAGCAGCCTCAAGTAGACACTCTTTATAGTTACAGTGCACTTCCTAAGTAAACCTGATTGCTTTCCAATACCTCAGCCTCGCACTGAGTTTTGATGTTTATGTATTTTATATGGTGATTTTCATAGCACAGAAGCAGGAGAAAGGCCTGGCCAAGAGAGACTGCTTACAGGCAAGACTACTCCATAGGTACAGTTAGCTTAGCTATTGGCCTTTATGCACGGTGCTTTGCAATGTTTGTCCTTGGTAGGCCTCCGTAGTGCAGTGGGCATATATGTTTTTTTGGGGGAGAGACAGGGAGGGAGCAGTGGATTTGCTGTGCATTTATTTACAAATGCGTTTCTGTCATCCTCATGTGGTCAGACAATTATTCGTAGTGCAGCTTTAAATCAAATCAGATTAATGGCCACTGTGTGACCACTATTACTATCAGGCGTCTCTGATGAAGACTCTACTACCTTGTCCAAATAAAGGCTTTTAGACTTTGTATAATGGGCAGAATGGCTTTGACTTTATTTTGAATGACTCCAATTCATAGAGGATAATACGTTTTTACTAGGTAGAATAACAAATTTTTCTTCAACTGAGGTTGATCTTACCTGACTTTTCTAAAGAGCATATGCAGATATCAATCCTACAAAGAAGATCCAAGCAGCTCTTCAGTTTTGTTTCATGTATAGTGGCCATTTCTTCATAATGTACATTTTTCTCATCTATTTGTTTGCCACTATATTCATTTAACTGTTACTCTTTGGTATAATCTATTAGACTTCTGTCATTTTTATCAGTCCTTTTTAGTTTTAGTACAACTAATCTCTCAAGCAATTCAGCTGTTACTGCCTTCTGTTAGAGTGGTAAACCATCCTAGTGAAGGAGGAGAGATGCTCAAGTGGAGCAGATGATGGCAAAGCAGTATTAAATCTCACAAAAGGAGTTTGATCAGCGGATAAGACCCAGTAAGGCTAGGTCCCTCCAGAAAGTGAAGGGTTTCCGACTGCTTTGCTGTGGCTTGGCAACGCACCTAATCCCACCTGGCTCTCATTTCCTCCTGCTGTTGATGTCAGAGACAGAGGATGTCAGAGGCATTTAGAGAAACACAGTCTTCATAATGAAATATTCCCATTATAATCGTTGTTACGCCCGGCCTAGGGGAAAACCGGGCATAGCACAAAAGGTGACTCCCCTTCTTCCCCACTCCCAAGGATGACCAGTGCCACAGCAGGTGCAGTCCAAACAGAATTGATTTATTTAACAATTCTTCAATACGGCAACAAAAACGTCGGGGGGAGCACAGCCAAAATAACAAACATAACGATCTATGATGAATGATAACTAACTTACCTAACTTAAGCAAAAGAAAACAAAAGTACAAGCAGCTTACCTGCCTCCCTAACATAAACAGGAGAAAAGAAAACAAAGGAAAAGGCTTCTCACCCCTACGGCTACCGGGACTGCTCTTTCAGAAGTTATTTACATAATTAACAACAAAGTCAATCTACAACACTAGGTCAATACAGCATTCATTTGGTAAGACACAGCACTGTCTGGTTGGGAGCCAGGAAGGAGAAGGAGTGAGCCGGCATCAGTCTCCCGTCCAATCACCAGCCGCCACCTGCAACTCAACATACTGGGGAGAACACACAAATGGGGTGAACACCACCACCCTCAGGCAGGGAGGGAGAAACAACACAAATACACACTCAAATACAAATTATGACCCAGGGTCATAACAATCGTAAAATGTTTTTAAAATTACACAAAATGCTACTAATGTGCAGTTTCTGTTGACATCTGACTAGATTCAATTGGTCTTTAATTCAGTTATTCCTTTCTGTAGTCATCCTCAGACCTGCCAACCTTGGAGAAGGTTTTGGAGCATCACCTTGAGCGCACACATATAGTGCCTGCTGAATTTTTTTCAGGTAATTTACATGTCTGCTGGAAAAGCTAACAGTACATTTTGGAGACATCAAAAATCTTGTGGGCATTCACCTGAAATAAATGTTGAACCAAAGTTTAATGAATTAAATAATATGAACAAATAATTGAATAATTAATGGACAAACTAACAATGCAACTAACAGTGCAATGCATAGAACAAAGGCCTAACTACGTCAGTTTTAGGTTGTAACTTGGCTCTTCTGAGCAAGGTGTCACTATAACCCTGCTTTGTTTTTTCTGCTTGAGTGATCTCTGTCTGCGTTATTAGAGTCCAATATGATTCGCTACTCTCATTTCTACTCTGACTATGGCTGGTTGCCTGCAGAAATATAAGCCTTGCTGTGCATTAATTCAGGGAGTCTAGCCTATCATTCAAACACTTCAAACAAACCACACATATTTACAGCACAGCTAATGTGAGATATCTGTGACACACCAAAAACATGTTAGCTAACTTCTGACACCTTCCTGAACCCCTTAAGTGCATTCTCTTGTTGGAAAGTTGGGACCTTAGTAGTGAATTTATAATCTCGTTCTTCAACATCCCCACGTTTGCCTTGGCACAGCAGCTCAGATACAGACCTTTCTACCAGCGAGCAATAGAGTCAAAGAGAGTGAGAGAGTTTGAAGAGGGGGTAGGAGGGAGTGGAAAGGGGCAACATCAAAATCAAGTGAGCTGGTTGGCTGGGGAATTGATACAATTTTTTAGCAGTTAGGTTAAAAACAATCAGCCTCTTTGGTGTATTTTAGAGTAACAACTTGTTCCATTATGATGTCAAAATGTGGAGCTGCTGCGCAAAATATGTACAGGTTGGCAGGTCTTTTCTGACACAAGGCCAAGTTCTTCAACTGCATGCAAAATGAGCTGATGAATCCTCTGCTTCTCTCCTATCAATTATGGCGGCAACCAGCCAATCATCTTTAAAAAAAGGATGGGTTGCTGTAGCCAGGATGGCCTCATTGGCATCAGTCTTCAATTGTAAAAAGCTACTAAACGTCTTCTCAATGACAGCTATACTGGCTTGCAAGCGCTGTGAGCAGTACCGCAGGTTTGAGGCTTCAAAGTTTAGACCGAACAGCAAATAGGGTTGATAGGTGCTCATGATACTAGTGTGAGGTTTGACCTTGTAGACGATCGATGTGCAGAGGCAATGGGTTTCAGAACTTTGCACTATTCTTCCAGAAACTCTAACTGAAGCTTTTTGAAAGGAGGGAGCCATGATCTCTGGAAGTTTCTCTTAGGACTATCAGTTGATTCAAGCAGTTAAAGGTGAGCTCCACCGACAAATGCACGGTGTCACGAGTTGCCGGGTGGTCAAGTCATGGAGTGTTTCGGCTAATTTTGGTCTGCTGAAAGCATTCCACAGAGTAAAACATTTTGCAGTTGAGGCATGATTTAACCTGGAGAGAGTGGGGTTGTTTTTCATGTCTTTCTTGGTGTCAATAGTGGAGACCAAGCTCAGTGTGTGGGTGGCACACCTGAGGAGATTTGGCAGAATAATAAACTACCTGGGATACATCCTCTCCCTCTGGATTTATGGTAATCGTGATCCTGTGTAACAACATCGATGTTGAACTCTTCAAATGCCTTTGTGAAGTTAGCTGTATTGTCAGTTACAGTAGCAACAACAGATTAGTTTGTCAGACCATATTCACCAGGGATTTCCTCTAAAAGCCGAGCAATGCGTTCATAAGTGTGTGGACTGGGGAAATGTCTGAAAGAAATATCAGGTGATTCCTACTCTAAGGCAGATGTATTCCACTTTGTTGATCCATGGTTTGTTTTGTAGTGCTTCTTCGCATTGTATTCTTTCAGAACTGCTACACATTCATTGCATAGCAAATGCACAGGCAATGCTGATCACAGTTGGTAAAGTTATACTGAGTCAGTTCACTTTGCAAAGCAGACTTGACTGAATGAATGACAGTTAAGACAGAGAGTATTATAGCAGTGAGCAGGCTTGATCTTTTTAAGTGAATAGTAGTCCAAAATTTAAAAAAGAAATGGCTGCAGTGAAGTTTAATTATTTTTTTTTTAATCCTTATTTAATTTAATTATTCATGACCAAAACCTTACCTAACACTAACCCTAACACTAACTTTAACCAGTATTGTTTTAGTTACCATTGTTACATAATCTAATTCATGGTGATGGAATGTAATGTTCACATAATTCATATTCACAACATGTAATCAGTATTTCAGAGTTCTCATGCTCATTTTATGAAATTGCATTACAAATGGATTTTGTATTGGTTTTTAGCCTAATAAGTGTGCAAGGTGGATGTCTGTGCCACTTGTCTTGTCTTGACAACATATTCATCATTGTGATATATCCAGATTAAGCATACAAAATGTGAATTGTTTTTTTTCATTCAAATACACTTTTTATTAAAATACAGTCCATCTCTGTGCACATGCATGCATTTGTTAGAGGGATCTGCAAAAAAAACCCAACAAATCCCTAATTACTATGTGTTATTCTTAGAGGGATTGTTTCTGCAGTTAGGGAAAAATAACAAACTCTTTTTTTAAAAACATGCATAGAATCACCCAATCCATTTGACCTTGGCAGGTCACCTGGCAAGCCGAATATTGATTTGCGTAAAGAGAGGAAGAGATAGCATTAACAACAGCAAAAAAAAGAGGAATCAATGAAAATCCATTTTGCTGTGAGGATTCTGAAACCCAGATGTTATCTTTTGAACTAACGCATAAAAAAAATTAAACAGAGCGCCCTTAAATAGGGAGCTCCAAATGAATGTGCAAAGACACAATATCAGTCTGTTTGAACAACTTTATTTGAACATTTTTTTTTTCAGAGGATTCCTGGTATGAATTTATTCTCTGACACTAATTTGTTCAGACACCGTAATGAAAAAATGAAAGTTAATGGGCAAAAAAGGTGGCACCATTGATAATTTTCCTCCGACAATGATGATATTTGCCCTTGACCTACATTTATCGAACATTACAGATGTTGCCATAATCACTGCAATTATTTTCAATTTGCCATCCCTTTCTCCTTGGTGAATTAGAGAGGACTTTGAATGAACAAGACTGCAGAGATTGTCCCCATGAATTTTAAGTGTCATTCTCCTATTTAGATTAGATGAGCCTCGGGTCACCTTTTCCAATGTTCAGACTTTCCAAAGTCTTTGGCTAATCTGCTGGGGAACTATCATCAGCCTCTGTGGAATATGTAAGATTAGTTATGCAATGTCAATTACATCAGTCATCAGTTATGCCACAGTGAACATTAGATCAGTTCTGAGTGATGGTGGGGGTACACTTCACGACCTTCCGCTGGTGAAACATCTTTTTTCTTGAGCCAGAGAGTGGCCCAGGGGTACGAGAGGTTTCTGTGTCAGGGAGGTAAAGTGTCAGGTCCTTTCCGAGCTCGAGGGACAGAAACCAAAGTGGACAGCTGCCGATGTCTGAATGCCCCAGCACACAGGAAATGGCTAAGAGACACACACATAGCTGTCTACTGGCATTAGCATGAGTGACAGTCTCACCACCTTCAGAGTCACATGGACATGCATCTCCATGTCAGAGGGGAAATGATACTGAACGACAGAGATAGGTGATATAGACACATGAGGCACCGGGGCCTTAAGAAAGTGATGCAAGCACAGAGGCAGAGGCAAAACACTAGCTGTAGATGTTGCGTCATCAGCAGTACTGTAACATGTAAAACCCTTGATACTATTGGGAAGGAATGGAGCAGGGGCATTCAACCGTGTCCCATGGAGTGACGAGTGTATGCAGGTTTTCATTCCAACCAAAGACTACAGCAGCTGATTTCACTGCTCAATCACCTGCTGTAGTCTTTAGTTGCAATAAAAACCTGCATACATTCGTCCCTCCATGGCACACGGTTGAATACTCCAGGAACAGAGCTTTGTCTTTGGTATGTTGTCATACTCAACATCTACTTTTTCTTCATTCCATAAAGTTCAGCTGAGGTTTGCTTTATTTGCACCATCCATCCAGTCTCTGTAAATACGGGGGCATATTGACTGAAAACAGTCAGAGTGAGGACTCATCCCTTGATCCTTCTCCTGCTCTCCAATGCAGTATTGCCCCTCCACAGTCAGGTCATTAATCTTCCAGTTATTGGAGAAACGCACTGACATCTCTCCATAAAATGGCACTTAATTTATGCATTATTTATGCCTCATTTATGTGCTCAGGTCCTCAACTATTTATCAAATGTCCCCACTTATGTCAAAACATGGAAATTGAGCACCGTTACTCATGATACTCTCAGCAAACACATCAGTGGACAGCAAGTCACTGGGGACCTTCGCTCACTGTCACAAGAAACACTCTCCCAGGCAACCATGTGGCAGGAGGAGCTGCTTCTATCTAGCCGGTACCCACACAAGGGACAGTGTATAACATGATGCAATGCCATTCAACACAGATGAATGTAGAGGACGCTAATGCACATCACTGATTAAAGTTTTTATGCTCCAACTTTGACCTGAGCATGTATTTTTCTGTGCATGTTCAGTACGTACTGTACTTGTACATGTGTGCATGCACATATTTGCCTGTAACTATTAAAGGATGAATAATTAATGTGCTGAAAACACTTAAACTTCATAAGTGGGCCATACAAGAGAGGACCCTCACTCTGACTGTGCTCACCAGTGTAGCAGTGTGTGACAAGCCAGAAGGTGATGCTACGCTACTCCCCCCCCCCCCCCCCCCTTCCCTGCCACGGCCCAAGGGCTCGGTGTCTCACACTTCACAGAGCACCAGGCTGACTCACCTGCACCACCTCTGTAGCTGCGTGTCACCTCAGCAGTCACCAACTAGCATCTCCGCAGGAACTGAACCCTCTCGATAACCATGGCAACCCCAGCTGTCTCTTCTCCTCACTGTCAATCTGGATTCAATTCCCAACTGAAAGTGAGCTTTTGACATGTATCACTTTTGCTTCTTTCATTCTTTGTTATGTCTTGGTCTATCGCTCAATTTTTTTGTACACTCTCATATTGACAATTCAGAAAATAGCTTGAAATGGAAGTCAAGGGGAAAGAACAGAATTTATTCTATTATCTATTTAAGGAGAGCTTTATGAAGGTGTTTCTCTAGCCTCTCTTCAAGGTCTTTCAACATCATATTTCATGCTTATAAGATGACAGCTTTAGTTAACTCAGTTGGATGAAAATGGCATAGACTATTCAAATACACATGCACAAGCACACAGAAAGACAGAAAAACAGCAACACACACACGCACAAACACACACATATGCTTGTGTGCATGCATGTGCAACAACACACACTCATGTTGCAAGGCAACACATTACAGTGAGTCTTATTCCTCTCGCAGTTGAAGAGACGTGATCCTCGAGGGACTGGACTATGAGAGCGAGGGCTTGACCTGAGTCTCCTCCCCACACAGACAGATCCATAAGGTCTTCTTACAGGAGCAAGGGGTCCAATTTGTCTGTTTTCCCCATGAGCATGAATCAATGGAGGAAGGACAGAGAGAGGACTTATCTCAGCCATGGGGGGCTCTCTCGGCGGATGATGCATCTGCAGCTTACATAAACTCTAACAGATGTGGGAGCACTTACAGCACTTGCCCAGCATAAAAATGACATAAAGCAGAGGGTAACAAGGACACAGATGTTTTCTTTTTGAAGGAAGAAAGCATCTGTGCTTATCCGTTTTCTTCACTTACTCCACCATCCATTTTTAATGACACAAACATTTCCATGTCAACATTAAAATGCAGTTTTTAGAATAGGAAAACAATGCTGTTAATTTTTTAGAGCATTCCAAACATTATCTTACACACAGTGTAATTGAGAATTTGCTTCTTTGCATATTCCTCAAAGACTCATAATGTATATAAATTACAGAGCACAAGAGCAGCAAGGACCTGTTATACTGAATGCAGACAGTTAAGCTACTGTTCTACAGTATTTTATTTTTCCTTCACATTTAGAGAGGTTCTGTTCAACCCTTGGTTCTAGTGGGTGCTTGTTCGTTAATATCACAAAATTAATAATATTACAAATTCTGTTTGCAGTTCAGTAACCATTTACTTACACTGGAAATTGTAATGGTTATAATTATAATACTTTGTAACACTAGGTGGTGGTGGGAGGCATGGTAATACCATAGGATTAAATGATGCTTCCTTTTACTGTCCAGTTCCTTTTACTGTCTAGTGACTGTAAAAGGGTTACCATAAACCTAACTACATATAAACCTGAAAATTAGATTTCATTGCAATATTTTTAAAATTGTAATATTTTTGTTTTGTAACAACCATCTTGCAGACCACAGCATGCATGACCAGACTGAAAAGACTGGATGAGTTTGTGTAATGGGCAAGAATGAAGATCAAGCCTTTGAAGATGCAAAGCCTGTCAGAAATGACAGTGCCATCTTTGTTGCAGGTGGAGAGAAAATCGGCTGAGCACCCCATCCAAAACCTGGGGAGGCAGTACACTGCAGAGCTCTCTGACAAACTGATGGGTAAAATCATACAGAAACAACTCTCAGATGATCTGGAAAGAATAGATCAAAGCCAACTCCCCCAGAAAGTCCAAGGTGTGGTGCTATCAGTTCAAACAGTTCCAAATGGTGATATCACCAGTGATGTGTGAGATTCCCTCATCAACAGAAAGTAGGATAGATGGGAAAGCCAACTGATACATCCAAAAATGGCTGGGGTTGCCGTGATGCTTTTCTGAGACAGGCCTCTTTGGGAGCAACATCTTGCAGTTGCCACCTCAATCCATCAGCCTGGGCTGCCAGGTGCGCACAGGCCGCACTGGCGTAGAAATTGTTGGCATTGTTGGCCAAGTCCTGTCTGTCCAGGCAGGACGGACAGGACTTGGATGGGGAGAAGCACAGCGACTAATGCCAAAAGGAAAGAGGAGAAAGAGATGGAAGTGGAAGTGACAAAGACAGAGGAGGAGCGGTACAGGGTCAAGACGGTGTTGCAAAGTGGACAATGTGGTAAATCATTGTCAACAGGTCGATCAGTTGGTCGGTCCTGTGGAAAATCCCACCAGCCCGACTCAGCTTCCTCATCAGATCAACCTGCCTTGTCCCCGGAACCTTCACCAGTGGTTCGGCAAGGATGAGCGCTGCCCCCTTTTACAATGCTCCCAACTCAAGTCTCGATAACATTCTGTCAGGATGAAAGACTGTACTGTCCCAAGGACGCTACAGATGGCAACACAAGCTGGTCTTAAAGAAGCTGACAGAGTTGCTGAAGGCCTGCAGACAGGACATAAACCGAGGCTGTCCTCCAGCAGCAGAACACCACATCCAGTTCATCGAGGATGGAGGGAGTGCCAAAAGCACCAGTTCGAGAGCTGCAACAAGACTCCTCTCCCCCGGGAAGGACTGGAATATGAGGATCAACCGTGGCAGGCAGCTTCAGTTCCTCAGTGAGATTACCACCACACCCCTCTGGTCTGACACTGTGGTGTGGTCCACTCCTACCAAGATTGTACTCATTGAACTAAAAATCCCACGGGAGGAGGATATAGAGGCCGCTTATGAGAGGAAAAGGCTGAAGTACTCACAACTGGCTGCTGAGTGCGAAGAGGCTGGCAGGAGGTCCATTACCTATCCTGTGGAGGTGGGATGCCGAGGCTTTGTCAACACATCAATAACACGTTTACTCGGGGACATGGGAATGGCAGGCGCAAAGCTGTGGAAGGCAACTAACAAGCTGGCTGAAGTGGCAGAGAAGGGTAGCATTTAGGGCTGGGACAATATATCGAAATTCAATATATCGCAATACAAAAATGTGACAATACGTGTCATGGGACAGAAAAATGAATCGCGATATTAGCTCCATTTTATGCTGCTACAGTAATCAGAAATTAGACATCTTGCCCATCAAGCTTTCACAAGCTCTCCATCCAAATTATACTATTTGCACTTTGTAACAACATTTTTAAATTGTTGTTTGCACTCTAGCAAGCCAATGCCATTGCTAACAAGATTTGTGTCTCAGAAATAAACATAATTCTGCACAGTCACACTTTGTTGTCATTGAGCTTTTATTTATTTCATCGTATCGTGGTTCTATTGAATCGTGAACACCATATAGCATATCGAATCGGATCGTGAGATAAGCATATCTTCCCATCCCTAGTAGCATTTGACTGTTGCTGAAGAGGAAGGATAGAAGTTGGGGAACAAACAATTAATCTGAAGGCCACCTGCAGGGGGTGGCAGGGAGATGTACCCCCAGGAGACGTACCGGGATAAGGAGCGAAACATTGAGGATTGGGGGTCACTGGCTGATGACCCTCCAGCTGACCCAAGGGTGCTGTAGGAGGTGCGGCAGGCATTAATGCCCAGCAGGTATTAACACCCACCTGTATTGGCATTTTGTGGTATTTATTTGGTTTCAATTCAGATGATATTCATTACCTTATTTATGTTATATGAACTTTCAGTCCTATTGGTGGATGACTGATATTCCATCCACCTTACGTAGTGAATGCATAAAGTTCTCCAAAAGGAAAATTAGATTCATAGAACATTTATTGACTCTAGTCGTAACCTCATTCATTCATTTACTTTGAATCAAATTGCTATATTATAATTTTGGATTTTTCATGAGCACAGAAATGAGTTTTAAGCAATAGCAATGAGATTTTCATTGAGTTATTTTTTCCTCTTCCCCAAACTGCCTATTGATGCTTTATTTATTCGATTTACAAATAATTACCCTGTGTTAGATGTGTTTACAGCGGCCATTGGTGATACACAGAAGCAATGTTGGAGAGGGAAAAGGCCTTTAAGTCTTTGTACGGCCATACACTGTCTATATACATTCAGAATTGTGTCTCCTTGATGAAAGCAAGGAGAAATATGACTGGGTTGAACGTGATTATGCCCTCTGGCCTTGGCCCTGTTTATTAATACGCATTACTTTTTAATGCTTCATAATAAATAATGTATTGGAATTGTGACAATATGCAACTTGGCCATTACCCGCGGGCAGTCAGATTGATGGCAGGGTCCAGCACAGGCCTTGGCCCCTGCTGACAACATTAGCTATAAATTAATGCTTCGACACTAACAGAGAGAATTTATGATGCAAGCGACACAGGGGATGGTAAGAGCACCACGCAGCTTCTTCCACTAGTGCTGAAAACTATAGAGGCAACTGAAGTTATATTACCATCTACCCCCCATGTACCCTCCACTCTGCTTCTTACTTTAAAAGCCAGTGCATTTTTCCATATGGATGATTTTAAAATGGTAAATGGGAACCGTTGCATAATCTGATGCACCAGAGATTTTATTGTGATTTTAAAGATACCTTTCTCCCACCTCTCTGCATTTCCTAACATTTCAGTAGTTCACCTATTCTAAGGGAAAAATACTGTATGTGCTGTAGTCTGTTTATCTGCATGGTCCACTTCTTGTGAGGTTAAATTCATTTTGCTCTTTTACTTGACCCTATTCCATTAGATTAACTGAAGATATTGTGTTCCATTTAATAACCCCACCAGCGCTCAAAACATTTTTTGTTTTTGAATGCGTGAGCAGAAGACAGCGTGGGTGTTAGAATAAATGTGACTCAGAAAAAAAAAAAATCAAGGGTGCCCTGACCAAGTGTGGGCTGGCATGGAATAATGTGCGAGATGATAATGTGTGTGTGTGTGTGTGAGAGAGAGAGAGAGAGAGAGAGAGAGAGAGAGAGAGAGAGAGAGAGAGAGAGAGAGAGAGAGAGAGAGAGAGAGAGAGAGAGAGAGAGAGAGAGAGAGAGAGAGAGAGAGAGAGAGAGACTTCTGATCATATTTGATACAAAACGTAACAATTATGATTCCAATAAGAGGAAGATTAGCATGCACTGGCCAAGTGTGGGCTGCCTTGGCATAGTGCATAGAGCCAAAGAGCAGGAGCAAAAGAGAGACTGAGAGAGAGAGAGAGATCTACATATATGTATTTGTACTGTGGGCACCAAGGCAGGCTGGCAGGGGTTGGTGAGAGCATCTGTTCGCAGTGTAATGAGTGTGTCCCTCCCTCCTCTTACACACTCTCATCATTAACAGTGTTTAATTAGAGACATCCCACCCTGGTGGTTGCTGAAGCTGCTGATAGTCAGGTGGGGAGGGTCATGACACAAACAGAGAGACTGAACACCATAGATACACAATGAGAGGCAGGGCTAAACAGAAAGGGTGCACCCGTGTCCCCCGCCCCGCTATAATGCAAACCACATGACGGCAGTGAACCGACTGTTAACGTTTTATATTTGGTTGTCATGATGCTAGCAAGATTGACATTTATATATTTGGTTTGTACCTGCTGTCAACAGACTATAAATTTGTACAGCACCATGGCTATTGGTGCTAGTCCTTCTGGCTGTGATGCCGCCCAAAAAAAAAAAGTCCACAGACAACCATTGTCTTCTGCCTGAAAGCTCCCACGCAATGTCAAAATATCAAGCATTATGGGGTTCTCAGATTTTCACTACTCTTTTCTTCACATTCAAATTTTATTACAGTTCAATTGTTTTTGATAAATTACAGCTCATTATCCTCATACGGTAAATCAGGAATTGATGCAGAAATTAATTATTGGCAGGACTGTATAAATAAGCTAACATAGGCTAATGTAACCTAATTTTCCCATGGGGATCAATAAAGTTTCATCTTATGTCATCTACACAGCTGTGTTACTTTTCAGAGGGAATGCATAAACAATCACATCTGACAGTTTATGATGTTGTTTTAAATCTTTCACCAAGCTTGAATCGTTGCTCAGACAGATTATGATTTACATGTTGCAGTTTACCACTTCATTTCCTGCTTTTTATTACCAGCAGACCACCCGCATCCCAGCCAGCATGTCCATGTGGGCCCCATGTGAGTTAACTGTGGTCTTCATAGGCAGCAAAAGGGCATGGGCTTAAGAAGAGCAATTTACCTGGGACCCTTGTGGGTTAACCATCTGGGTCACCCTTGGGCAAACCTGGGATAATTATGTGGGACTTCTATGGATTCATCATGGGCAATGACTATGGGGTCAGAATAGACATATTATCTTGGATCCACTTGGTTTAACCATCTGGCATACAGATTGACAAACTCTGTGGGTCTTATCTTGGTGAAGCAATAGCCATGGGCTAAAATTGGGCAGCATCTCTCTAACCCACTTAGATTACTCATCTGGGTCACACTTCAGCACACCCTTGAACTGTGTGTGTTAGATATGGGCAAACGATGTAGGCTTAGAAAGGGCATCTCCTATGGGACCTTATATTTCTAGTGAGAAAAGGAGAAAAAGAAAAGTATAAAAGTATGATTTTGTTGGAGTCGATGGAGTCTCAGTCTCATTTACTCATCAATGTTGAGTAAATATTAGAATTTTCCCCCAAAATGAAAAACATGTATACTTTTGCAAACTTAGATTTCTGTCATTTCAATGTAGTAGTTTAACATACATTTCAAGAAATAATGTCATTTTGATAGACTAAATTGTGCAAATCTGACAAAAAAATCCTGAACAACATTTTTCAGCAAACCAAAAAGTGTAAAAACTTTTGCCTAAACATTTGAGTGTAGCATGATAGCACTAACCCCCTCACTTTGTCTATACTTTTTGTCCAATATTATTTTTAAGCTACTAATGACAAATGTTTCTGTCTCAAGTGAATACAATTTTAAACACATTAATAAACAAGCTATTTGGTTAAATGGATTTAGTTCATTAATACATACAAATTCCACAGTTTCTTTCCAACTGCAACAGCCTTACATGGAGGAGGAATAATTATTGGGATGCTGAAACAGTAGAGCATGATTATTTTTCCCATGGTGCAGCTGAGGGCATCACAAGGCAGATTCAGGTCAGGCAGTCAGTCAGTCAGTCAGTCAGTCATCAACGCTTCGTCAGATGGCCTCTAGAGGGCATTTTTGGCTGCGAGATGCGGTGTTTCTCATACATAGGCTCATTTGTGGTGTCTCTAGAAACGAAAGTGAAACTTAAAATTCCACAATTTGCTCCAAACTCACCTGTGCTAGTAACGGTATAAACAGTAACCTGATAACTCTACTTTAACGGTAGGTAACGTTATTACCTTGTGGTATTTAAGTAACTAGTGGAATTAGGTAATTTAATCACTAACCGTGTCACAATGCTTCAGTGCATTGCGTTGAATTGAACTGAACTGAATCTGGCCTGTGCCCTTTGCTGCATGTCATGCCCTGTCTTTTGTGTCTCTCTCCACTGTGACAGTGTAATAAAGCAGAAATGCAAAAATAAATAAATAAATAAATAAAATACAAAAATGGTGTATTGCAAGTATAAATGTTTCTTTGCAAAGTGAAAGAAAAAGTACAATTTTAAAGAAGTTTGGGGTTAGTTTATTACTATTCTGGTCACTGGGTCAGGGTAGCAGTGATCAAACCAATCTCAAAGTGCTCTGATTCAACATCTCTTAACTTGACACAGCTGCTCACCTCTCTTCATGCATATAAAACCTCATCCGGCAAGCGACAGTATCGATAGTTTGATCGTCCTATTTAAAATCCACCCCTTGACCCCTTCCACATCCTGTGTGCCTTGTTATGCCTTGTTCTTTCAGGACAGTTAAATTAAAGAGATGCTGAGTCAGGCAGGCTTTGGAGGTGAGAAACTGTTTCTCCATTGACGTTGTGGAGATGATTTACAAGCCCAGTTAACCAGGGAGGTCTGCCAGGCAGGGTCAGTGTGTGTGTGTGTGTGTGTGTGTGTGTGTGTGTGTGTGTGTGTGTGTGCGTTCTGGGGGAGGGCGGGATGAAGAGTGATGCAGTGGAGAGTAAACACATGTACTGTTAATCCATGTTTTTATTTGTGAAATTGAGCTTACCAACATTTTATAAAGGAACACTAACACACGCCAAATATCACCCCGTGCAGATGCAAAGGTAATCTAAATAAAAACAAGGTAAATCTAAATTAAAACAAAGAACAGAACCTGCCTCCACCCCTCACCCTCAGGCCTTAATTCCTTCTTCCAAACAGCGCTACATTCACACAAAACACATACATTCAAGCGAAACAATTGCAGTGAATTCTCAAACAATTCAACACTGATTGTGATAACTTCAAACAAGTAGTAGTATCTGTGAGTAGTAGTATATCTATGATGGGACCTACAGAATTTTCTCATGGCCATATGGCATGACTTCTATAAACGTTATAAGGAATATGGTGCAAAGAACAACACAGCTAAAAATGTAAACAGTAATGTCTGGCAATCAGCATGGGTTACACTTTAATGCTTGTGAGCTATACATTATTATCAAGTTTAATAATTTTTCTATGGCACATCAAAAAAGACCAATTTTTCCAGTTGTTGGTGTGTGTTAGCAAGGCTTTTGCCAAAAGACCAGATGATCATCATAAATAGAGCTGATGGGCGATAATGTTATTCTCTTCCCTGCACACTGTTAGGTAACTCTGCTCTGTACATATATTTACAGAAGAGAACACAGAGGACAACATATACTACATCAAATCTAAGTCGTCGGGCCATCCTCATCAAATTTCATCCAAATCAGACCAGAAATGTCTGAAATATCACCTGAGATATCACATTTGATGTACGGATGGACAGACGCAGCCCGATCCGTTGCAGAAGCCAGCCCAGAAACCTGAATATTGTCGGCATAGCAGTGAGAACAGATGCTGTTCTGACAAATAATACATCTAAGGGGTACCATACAATATTGGCCCAATAAATAATTTTCTGTTGGACAGGTAAGATTGAAAATCAATCCAAGACAGTGCCAAAGATACCAAACAAATTTATCAATTAGAATAGTATGACAAATCTTGATGAAGGCTGCGCTTTGGTGAAGCAGCAGTTTTAGTACTATGATGTTTACAAAAAATTCAACTCAAATTTTTTAATGTTATGTATTTCTTTCCACCACCTCGAGGAAACACTTTGATGCCACACTCTCCAATGATTGGAGATAAAAGGTAATTTAGAAATATGTCTACAGTTACTAAGGACTAATCGATCAAATGAGGGTGAGCACAAGTCAGGAATTCAACCAGAGAAAAGAGACCTATTCACAACAGAGAGCACGATAGGGCTGAAAGCCCCCATAACGTCACTGAAGTGAGTGGGAATTAAATCTAGGGGACTGGAGGATGGTTTCAAATGTGCTAAGGTATTAGCACACACACACACACACACACACACACACACACACACTGATAAGTTCCTAATGAGTATTGAGCTGCTTAATGATAACAGGTATGTGGGAGGGTGTAGGGGTCCATCCAACAGCTATCACAACTGGGAAGCCAGCACAGTACAATGTTTCAAAGCCCACTAAAGAATAGAGACACTTTTATTAAAGTCTAAACTGACCAGCTCAACCGAAATTTAAAAACCTGTATCAACTAGTTGGCCCCTAGTAATAATAGTGTGTTTAAGAAATAACAGATATTGGATATTGATGTTTGGGGAATTAATGGTTGTTTAGTTGGAAGGGTGAGATATGAAGGATTTGAGAGGATTTGTGGAATTGACAATAAAAGATTCGGGGCTGTCGGGGGGGTGAGGGCCAGGGATCGGAGGTCATGTAGAATTACGACAGTGTTGGTGGACAGGGTCAGCATAGAGATAAAGTGTTTGCTGTGTCGGTACAGGACAGGACAGTACAGTAGTGAAGTTTTATTTTGCGGCCGTGACACCTGGGGGAGCCCCGGTGGAACAGAGCTGTATTCAGGCCCGCTGGCAGATCTCCCAAAGCTTCTGCATAGTTGATATAGGGCCAGGCTATCTGCTGTGACAACTCCTTATTAAAATCTAGTGTGTTAGTCCTTTTGTCCCTCCCCTCCTCTATGCCTTTCTTTTCCTTTCTCTCTGTTCCCTCCCCCACCTCGTCTGGGGGTGTGTGTGTGGGGTGTTTTGCTCGCACGGAGCAGGATATAAATCCACAGAGCTGCTCCAGGCAAGGTCTTCATCAGAAGCTCATTTCTCATCACTTTACATAAAGTCAGCAGTCTAACTAAATAATTACACTGGACTTAAGTGAATATGGCTGAAGAAAATGCATTGTGTGACTGTTTCAAAGGCACATTCCAATGTTCACAAAGTCCAATAATTCATGTAGTATTTGCATATAGTTCATTAAAGTTCATTCATTTAAACGTTCTTTTTTTATTATGTTTATTAATAGCAATATATAGCCAAACCATCTTCATTGGTTGAGAAACTAAACAAACACTCTGTAGCATCTATGATAGTCTGTCACTTTGTGTATATTCATTATTATGCGTTACCATTGTCATATTTACATTTACATGTTACATTTCAGGCATTTAGCTAACCCTCTTATCCAGAGCAACGTGCAAGGAATGCAACAGTAAAAAAGCTTCAGTTCCTAGATGACCAACATTAAAAGCACAGCCATAGAACCCTTTTCCTATGACCGTAGAATGATCATGTAGAAGAAAAATGATAGAAAATTAAACAAAAAACAACACGAAAGGAGAGAATAAAAGCAAATTAGAGTGGGTACAGGCAGAAGCTGTGGGAAAAGGGATATAATTAAAGTAGGGAGAGAGTGACATGAAGTGTTTCATGTATTCCATATGCTGTTAAATAGC
The DNA here is from genome assembly GCF_048128805.1 of Centroberyx gerrardi. Taxonomy (NCBI): domain Eukaryota; kingdom Metazoa; phylum Chordata; class Actinopteri; order Beryciformes; family Berycidae; genus Centroberyx; species Centroberyx gerrardi. The sequence goes on along the minus strand of NC_135998.1, from coordinate 8,164,049 downwards.
TGGGTTGGTTCTCTTTTTTCTTAGAATGGTATTGTAACCATTAATGGATTTGATGGATACTAATGGCATGAGTGGTGAGTGCATGCTCAGTGCACAAACTTATGGATGTAAGCTCAGATGTAAGATGGAGAAAAAAAGAAAAAAAAAAAGAGACTATAAAGGAGAGGACAGTGAGATGAGTGAAAAATATCTGTGGAATTTTTTGATGATTCTGCACTCATAGCCTGTGCTTAATTACTTCATTAATTATCTTGCCAAGGAAAATTGGGGGATATTTAACAAGTAGTCATTAGTTAATCTTCAGTTACAATGCACAGGCACGAAGGTCAATACCATAAGTCATTCTAAATGAAATACATGTTCAGATACAATGGCTTTTGGAGGTATGTTTAGACAGAATTAAACACTGCCACCAAAAGCAATTTGTCACATTCATAAGGCTACAAAAAAGGACCACAGTGCATTTTCAGAAAGCAAACCATAAAAGGGTTTTCTATCCAATGTGAAATATTTCCTTCTTGCAACTCTGGTAAATGCTAAAAAAATAGACATTTAATCATTATCTCTGTGATGGAATAGATATGGAGATGGAATTGTCTGTGTGTGCATACCTTTATACATTTGTGTTTGCACCTGTGTGTGCACACATGTGTATATGTGACTTTCCTGGTGATTAATGTCCCATGTCCCCATTTGGTGATAGGGAGATGATACCGTGGTTTTTGTGATCTCATGCTGTTGTAACGCTTGCACCGAGAAGGTGTAAACAACACTAGCAATTCATTGAGCAAACATTTCCAAATAAAACTATTGCTGTCTTTTAGTGAAAAACATGCCTTTGGGTTAGCTAAAAAAAAGCTAAAAAACTGTCATTTATAAAACACATCTTTCCATGTGCTTCTCATGCTCTTCTCTGCACTTGTGCTTAGAGTCCAACAATTAATTACAGCTCGCTCTGTTAGCTCTTTATTAGCTATAATTATCTTACTAGCCAGTTTGCTAGCTGATGCAAAGACTGTGCTAATGCATCTTGTGATGCTCCTAGACACATCTTCAGTGATGTTCCTGGGCTCATTGGGTGTTTCAGGTCATTCAACATCATACACTCTTCCCCAGGGGAGCCAGCTGAGGCTAATCAGACCTCAGCTTGTGTCCAGGTGGCCAACTCCCCAACTCCCCATGGCTCTCCTCTCTTAAGCCATAGCTATCTTGAGGCTCTTTCTGCCGCTTCGGTGGTGTGGTGCATGGCTCTTTTCCTCCTCTCCCCCACAATACACAGCATACTGAAGGCTCTGAAGAGGGATCAGGCTGCAAAACCCCTGCATCCAACTTCAATTGGCATGCACCTTGCTCTCCAGCCACCTTGTTGACACTGATCAACTAGCCCCTCGCACTTAATGAGTTTCCTCTTGAAGGCCTCATCTAAGTGAATTTCCCAAGGGACTGTCAGCTCCAGTAGGACGACTTTTTTGGTGGTCTTGGATACGAGGACTACAGTATATCTGGTCTTAGGGTGGTGGCTGCACTGTGTTGGGTGAATTTAAGGTGTCTCTCCAAGTCTACCAGCAGCTGTCAGTCCCACATAGATTCCAGGATTCCTGCAGATGGTTTTGCAGAGGACCTGGGCTGCTCCTCCGTTCTAACGAATGTGATGGCTTGCGTTGGGGGTCACATCTGCTTGCTGTCTCCAGTTCCTGAGTAGATGGCTTCTGCAGTCATGCCGCCAGCGGTACCGCCCCCTCTTAGAGCCTTGGTACAGCAACTCAAGATGTGCTCCAGGGTTCCTTGTTTTGGGCAAAGAGGACACCTTGGTGACTTTACGTTGCCTCAGGTGTACAGGTTTCATGGGCTGGGAAGGGCATTGTGCTCAACCTGGATGAGGAACTTGATATGGTGGGGCTCTGCTTCCCACAGCTCAGTCCAGGTGACCTTTCTCTCCAGTGTATGGTCCCATTTCGTCCAGGCGCCCTGTTGTTTCATTGCCACCATTCTGCAGGACTTCTCCTCCTCCACTGATGCTCTCACCTCCTAAACTAGGCAATGCTTCTCCTTTCCCTTGGTTTTGTTAATATGGGCAGTTGGAAAGGATCCCAGGCCAGCTCTACACCAAGTCACAGATCCAACCAGCCTGTTTTTAATGCAGCCTTGCCTCTGCTTTCCACTTTCTGACGGTCTTCACCCGTACTCCTGTATTTTGGGTCTCTTGAGTCTCTGTATTGCATCATCTCCCTAGCCCGTCTCACTATGAACTCCACTTCCAAGGATCTCAGTGGCAGTTTCAGTTTGTTGCTATGCCCGTAGAGGGCAATGCTGCGTGGACTGCGTGCCTTGAACTTCCCTGATAGTTCAGACTAATCTACTGATCTGAGCCAGCCCTCCAGCTCAGTACAAGCAGCTTGGATTGATGCTGTGTCTCTCAGGGCGCTATCAAACACAGTGATGGTTGGGATGGTAGTGTCTGTGATGCTTAAGCAGAACCTGTCGACCTTCCCTTTCTTCAGTACCATCGACCTGGACTTTGCTGGCTTGAGGCTCATCCTGACCCATACAATCAGCCCCTGCAGGATCCATCTGCAACCTGCCAACACAGCAGCTTGCCATCCATTTTGGAACAAAAGTGATGGCAGTTGATAGAGTCCTGCTTGAAGCTGATTGGTATGGTGGCCCAGAAGTGCATAACATGACATTTGTGAAACAAAAAGAAGATGACAACACAACAGCATTAACTCACAACACAATGACATTTGTAAAGCAAAGATGACAACACAACAGCATTAACTCACAAGACCCTTATTACCTTGTGGGCTTGCAACCTGAAAGGCAAAGAGTAGGGGTCGGGTGCAGTGCCCATCAGGCAAAGGGCAGGGGTGAAGTGGATTTAGGCCTTGTGGACCCTTGCACTGGAAACTGGCCCTTGGAATGTAGAATGTAAGAAAGAGCCTGAGCTGGTGCATGTGGTTGAGAGGTACCAACTAGATATAGTTGGGCTCACTCACCTCTGCGCACAGCATTTACTCTGGAGGGAGATACTCATGAGACCAGGGTCTCATGAGTATCTCCGTGGTTGGCTGCATGTTATGGAGAGGAAAACTCTGACTGTTGTTTGTACGTACGCGCCTAACAGCAGTTCGGAGTATTCGGCTTTCTTGGAGAATGTGGGTGGGACGCTGGTGAAGGCTCCACCTACTGACTCCACAGTCTGACCGGGAGACTTCAATGCTCACGTTGGCAATGACTAGGATACCTGGAGGGGTGTGAATGGCAGGAATGGCCTCCCCGATCTGAATGTGAGTGGTATGTTGTTGTTGGACTTCACCATGTTCGAACACAAGGAGGCTCATAAGTGTACATGGTACCAGAGCACCTTGGGCCAGAAGTTGATGATCGACTTTGTAGTTGTTTCATCAGACCTGAGGCCATCTGTTCTGGACACTCAGGTGAAGAGAGGGGCTGAGCTATCAACTGAACATCATCTGGTAGTGAGTTGGATCAGATGGCAGGGTGCAGGCTGCCAGACAGGTCCGGGGTTTGCTGGGAACGCCTGGAGGAGGACTCTGTCCAGAATGATTTCAACTTTCACCTTCGAGCAAACCTTTCCTGTATATCCAGGGGGAGGTTGGGACATCGGAATGGTCGGAATGGACCCTGTTCAAAACCTCTTTTGTAGAAGCAACTGCAAGGTGCTGTGGCCAGAGGTTGGTCGGTACATATCATGGTCATTATCACAAAGCAAAGCTCTCGATTTACTGGTTGACCTTTGTCCTGCCCCTCAACAATGGTCACAAGCTTTGGGGAGTGACTAAAAGAATGAGATCACAAATACAAGTGGCCCAGATGAGGTTCCTCACTCTGCGTGATAGAGTGAGGGGTTCAGCAATCTGAGAGCACCTCAGTATTGAACCGTTACTTCTCCACATTGAGAGGAGCCAGTTGAGGTGGTCCAGGCACCTGGTAAGGATGCTTCCTGGGTACCTCCCTTTGGAGGTGTTCTGGGCACAACCGACTGGGAGGACACCTTGGGGTAGACACAAGATATGCTGGGAGGACTACATCTCCCAGCTGAGAGAGTGCTTAGGGATCCCCCAGGAGGAGCTGGAGGAAGTTGCTGGCGTTATGCTGTGTTCAAAATAAAATCACAAATGTTTAAACATGTAAAATATTGATTTAAACCAATTTACTTGTTTTTCATCATCAAACGCAATAAGCGAGAACTCAGATTAATGATTGATGTCATAATAACAATGAAAAATAGCATAATACGTGGCATTTTGAGGCTACAAAGGCTGCATTTGAAATACCTTAAATAAATGTAATACGTTATAGCTCCTGAAGAGTACAATGCACTCTTGCTCTCAAATGTTAAAGACAAGGCTGCGCATACTGTTATCCCACTTTTGTGAGCCAAAGGTTGAGGAGCCTTCTTTTGTGCGCTTCCCGACATGAGAGCACTTACCATCCTTGGCAGGAGATCATGTAGCACTTTCACTTGTCCCCACTGCTTCAATACATTTTGCGCTCATAAACAGCTTTTGCCATTAGTTGCGTGTGTGAGGAGGGAGAGCCTTCTCCAGTCAACAACCCTATTGAGCTCCTAACTTATATGAGAGCAACAACAGCCTTCCTGCATTAATCATGTTTGTACAAACGATATTATTTCATAAATTATAAGAAGCACTATAGTATTTGACCCAGGTCTGCAATTTACATGACCCCCCCCCCCCCCCCCACCACCACCACCACCACCACAAAAACTAAGGACCATATGACAGAAAATCTTTGGATGACCATATGGATAATTGATCTGGGCCCATTCATTAATAAAGGATTCTTTCTCCATTTCACTATCAGCATGATTTTGTTAAAAGAGCAAAATTATAATTATATCTTACTTAAGTTTAACTTAAGTATTTGTCTTGATGTCTGGATCAGTCCATTAATAACTCCAGAACAGAAAAGCTGAAAGTTGAGGCAATTTTCTCTACATTTTTGCAGCACCTACGTCATAGCTCTTAATGATCTCTACAATCTTAAATAACTTGACAGTTGTTTTTCTCTCACTCTCTCTCTCTCTCTCTCTCTCTCTCTCTCTCTCTCTCTCTCTCTCACGCACACACACCTACACACACACACACACACACACACACAGAGTCTCTCCTCTCTCTCCCCTGCTCTTTCTTTCTCTGTTTCTCCCTCTTCCAGTTTCTCTTTCTCTGTGTATCATGGTGAAGACCTCAAATGATTTAATATGATTTCATGTTATAATTAATCCAGTCAGTGCTGTGAGGATTGCATATGAAGTGACCCAGTAAGTAATAAGGTCCCTTGAGGTGAGATTACAATGTTAAAAGAAAGTGTCCTGAATGTTCAAAATGAGGTGGCAGCTGAGCAGAATATGAAAATGTGTGTATTATAGGACGTAAGTCAAGTCAAAGTTATATGTGAAACATTTAAACAGGTTTGCCACAAAGTGCTTTACAGACAATCAAGGACAAAAACAGTTGAAATGAAACGAGAGACTGAAAAGAGCAAGAGCTTGAACATGTACATTACACACTCCAAGAAATGGGGCCAGAGCGTAGGCGTTTGTGCACATGTGTGTGGGCGTATGTGTGTGACTGCACACCCACACAGCTGTTTATGAGTGGATATGAATGCCCAAGGCAACACCAGAACAGCCTGTAGGAGAAGTAAGTGAATTATGGACTGCATAAAAGTACACAAATGAAAAGGAATGTCTAGTAAGGCGGGAGCTGAGGTAGCCTGTAGGCCAGGCCTATTCAACTGGCGGCCCGCGGGCCAACTCCGGCCCGCCAATCAAGTCACACTGGCCCGCCGATCAGTTCTGTTTACAAATAAATAAAATTTAAAACCTGAAGAAAAAAAAATCACTCGAATAACGGACATTTTTGCCACAATAAATCCTTCAAACCAGCAGAGCGCTCCTGTGTAATGTAAACTAGATCCTGTTCTACATACTCCGGTACGGTAGGTGGCGGTATGCAAATGCAAAGAAGAAGAAGAAGAAGAAGCTACTCCAGCATTCAGACAACTGAAACTAGCTCACTAAAATAGTAACCCACCGGTAATTTGTTTTATAATATTGAATTTGAATAAGAGATGGCACAATGTCACTATCAACGCTGAAGAAAAGAAAAGTTGATGCCGAAAATCGTCAATTCAACAGCGACTGGACTGAGAAATATGTGTACATTGAAACTCCTGAGGGCAAGCCAATGTGTTTGCTCTGCAATGAGTGCACCTCTGTTGAAAAGGAATATAACCTGCAGAGGCACTTCAAAACAAAGCATCCCAGCTTTAATGCAATTTATCCGTCGGGTTTGGATGTTCGCCAGCAAAAAATCCAAACTATGTTCTAAACAAGAAAGATGGTTATAAATGTTTACAGGAAATGCTGTGATGTAGCTAGGTAAGAGATGTCAGAATTGACCAAATTATATGCCAAATTGCTGACATGATGTGTTGTAGAATACATTTGTTTCAAATATGTGTTTACTTTTGGGGCTATATTACAGCTTGTGTTGCAAAGAAAATGAAATTAAGCACTTGGCCTAATTACTTAAAGAATGCCTATTTATTTTCTTTTTTAATTTATGATTAGGCTGCTTTTGCAATGTCGCGAAATAAAAGTTTTGAAAATGTGGTGGTGCGTTGTGTCAAGTGTACATACATAATAAGAATAATAGCTCAGGGAAATGTCCGGCCCCCGGGCCCTTAGCTTTCTGACAATGTGGCCCCCTGAAAAATATAGATGAATAGCCCTGCTGTAGGCTGTACTAAGTAATATATTCGTCTTGGCTATGGACTTAAAGACTGAGACAGTCAGTGAATATCAAATCTAAGAAGGCCAAACTAAAGAAGTCAATACATAAGTCCTTGTGAAGAATATTCTTCCCAAGTTGTCTTGAAGAGAACAAACTTGAGCACAAAGTGAGCACAGAGAAGCATCCTTGAGATTGTGTGCTTGACGATGTGTGCATGATCAATTAAAGGTGCAATAAGTACAATATTTACAGTCCCATAGCACAAAATGACCATAATATCCATAGGGTTGATAGGGTTGTTGTCAATTCAAATGACTCAACCATTACTTCTCCAGGTACTGAGATTTCTGGCTTTCTCACTTTGCTGAGATTTTTGGCTTTTTTCACTTTCTAGCCTGTATCCTGTTTTGGAACAAGTTTCTGAATCCCTCCTAATGGTGTTAAAGAGAGGGAGCCATATAGGAAAAGTCTCTGCCCCCAACTATTAAAAACTTATCTTAGCCCTCTCAGATACAATGTTTGTGTTCATCAGATGTTTAATTCTTTTTGACAGGTCCGCTGTTTTGCTCCAGACTACAGCTTTCATGTTCTCAAGATTAGGTCCTCTCTCCACTCAGAGACAAATGATGAGTAATTACCTTTCATGAAAAATTATTTCCTTCGCTGTTGCTTGTTTTTTGGCCTTAAAACTTGTTTTTTGAGAATACAATAGAGAGTTTTATTGTATTCTCACAGAACACCTTCCTCCACAGGAGATGTCACTGAGATCTGAGGACACTAAAGAATAACGTTTATGTTTTACCTTCCCACAAGAATACAACCACCATTATTGCATCCCAGCAGGACACAATGCAACATTTCTTACATGATAAGTTTGTCCACATTTCCATATGCTAAATAATGTTCCAGCTCTGTGTAATTCACTCAGTGAAGGGGTGTATATCTGTGATTCAAATTTGTTAACTGGCATGCTGTATGAGACAGGCAGGTTACAGTCATGAAAACTGCATTTCTAGAAGACCTTCGTATAAAAAAACCCCACACTGCACTGTGCATAACTCGAACGTGCTTAATGAGGCCAAGATGCTGTTTCACGCATGCTCGCTAAGACACATAGTGGAACACCCGGGGCTCCTGATGTCAGTTTCATAAATCACGTTCCTCCAGGTCTGGATTTAAGAGTTGAGCAGATTCAGAAATCCATTTTGATTTCCATTGTGGCATAAGGTAATAAATCATTAAGCGCACTCCCTTATGCATCCTCTTAAAGAGCAGTGAACACTAGCTTGTAAATCTCCTGTGACTTTGCCATCCTCCTCTCTCCTAAGTCTGGGATGAAAACAAAGCCTTACGCATCCTCACTTTAACATGTTTTACCCCAGCGCTTCCAGCCTCTTGATGTCTGAGGAACAGTTGTGTACCAGGACAGTCAAAACAAGACCACAAACCACTGAACAGCTTCCACTGACAGCACACTTTGATTCTCCTCTTCTGAGTCATGTCTCATACTAATACATACAGTAAGTCTTTGAATGTTCAAAGTGTGAGTGTGAAGAGTGAGCTATGTAGGACTGATCTATGTGAGTATGGAGAGAAGAGGGAAAATGGAACAGGTAGCTGTTTTACACAGTGAACTTTGTAAGCAGGAATTTGTAGACCTACAGGTAGCAACACAATATATCAATACAGTAGAAGCAAGCTGTTATTAGACATTTAAACTAATCTAGATAACAATATACTGTATGTGCTGAAAAACCACAAAGGGTAATCTTGTTTCCACCAGAGTTGATAAGTAAAGGATTACACATAATGGGGTTACAGTAAACTACTTAGAAATAAATGTCCTGTTAGCCGTCGACGTCCTGAGTTTGAATACAGTCCAACACCTTTGTCATTCCCTTCTGTCTCCACTTTCCACTGTAAAGAATGCCAAATGCTCTTTTAAAAAAAATAAAAAAAATAAATGGTAACTGTAATCTGTTATACTTACTGAAAGTCATCACACAGTCATCAGATTTTAGAAAATGTGAGGAAAAAGGTAGATGGCAAAACTCATACATGTCTTTAAAAAGAAATACATTTTAATTGTGGCATCACAGGCACAAACATAATTTTACTGTACACAACTTGAGGTATTTTTTTGAGAACTTTTTTTTTTTTTTTCAAATTCATTGGCACAGTAAAATAATTGAAACCGAAACCGAAAAACAAAAATATTTTCAATAATCGAACCAAAACTGAACCAAACCCAAACAACACTAATCACTCAGCATTAGTTTGAACATCATTGTGCCAGAAGAAAAATGCATTTTTGCAGCGGAACACACATTTATTGATGTTATTATAGGATTGGCAAAGCATAGGTTAGGGATAATATCCCATGAGGTCTACATTAAGCAATTTGATTAATGTTGGGTGATCTTAGCTTAGCTCACCCATTCACACTGTTTAATGTACACCGCTAAGGGAATTTACCCCACTTATACTACTTACAAAGGATTAAAAACAAGAAATGTTTAATATCATTCTTAATATAATTAAGAGTGATAGTCCCTTTGCAATTTTCTGTTGCTGCTTAGAGACGCAGACGCTCCTGGCTGCTTCCATTAGCTTTACAACTAATGCTTTCTGGAATGCAATGATCAAATTTTCAAGTAGGCTACATTCAGCTAGGACTGTGATGAAATAGTTTAATCCGGGCTGCCAAATTTAATGGACAGCCCTCCAGCCAATCATAAGGCCGTGGTATAAACGCTTTGTTGTATTGCGTTTCCTTAGTGAAGCCATATAGTAAGTGCATGAGAAACTATCAAAGCAAAGAAGCCCATGAATTTAATACGTTCTAAGAGAAATACCACAGAATTTGAGTGTTCAAATATTTTTTCCTGTGCTCTAGGGGAGTTTAGTTTATAAAATATAATTCAACATTCTCTACTGTCCATTACAGGCATCACATAAGTCTTGCCCCTCCCTTGCTACATTGGTACACAGTTTTGTGGTGAATGAAAAGGTAGAAAATATAAATCCAGGGAAATCCATGGAGTTTTTACGCATATACTTTCTGTTAGAGTTATAGATTAGAAGTTTTATTCTTTAGAGTTTAACTTTGCGAGAGGTTTTTTTTTTTTTTATATGAGTAAGCTGTCTAATTTCATAGGAATATATCTTAATTCTTGAAATGAGTAGTATCTACCTCAAGAAAACAGGAAACAATATTCTAAATTTATATTATAAAATATATAACAGTTAGTTCCGGTCGAGTAATTTGATTGGACAGGAGGCATTCCATTTTACTGTATGTATCACTGTGTAAACAGTTTATGTGTTGCTTGGCAACACTTGGTAGTGGAATCCTGAGGGAGATGTTTTTGTTGGCAGAGATGAATTAAAGACAAAAATCACAATCTGTTTAAATGGCCAAATTACCATTACTTGATACATAGTTTTGTTTATAGGACTGTTGTATAAAAGCAATATCACACTTGAGGTCGTACTGTTACACTGTATATCAGCACCACTGTAACTATCTAAGGTTACACAGGTCCCAGTGTGCGAACTATACCATGGCTTTCAGGGGAGCTCACTTTTTTTTACCGGGGCGGGAGGGGGGGGGGGGGGGGGGGGGGACTGACTGTGACTCTTGTTGCAAAGAAACATTCCTGCTTTGTCACCCTGGGCGTTGGCGGGTTTGTGCTGACAGCAGTCCCAGCAGGTGTAGCATCAGTGTCGGTCAAGCTAACATTTGCGGTAGAAGCCTCTGGCTCTGGTTGCTCTTCAGAGTCGATTGCCTTCGATTTTTTGGTAAATCCAAAATTTGTAAGTAAACTTGCTTGTTTTCTTTTTGACATGTCTGTAGTATGCAGACTACAAAACAGAGAAATGAATAATGGCGATTTGGCGCGCAGACTGAGTGGGACTAAGAAAGTTTTTTTTTTTTTTTTTTCTGATCTTTGAGTTAAAGTGACTGAAGTTTGATATTGTGCCGCCACGCTTCGATGGTGATGGCAAGAATAGCATGCATGCCGGTATCTTTATTAAAGTGAATTAGTGATGAATCACCCTCATGCATGAATCATACATCAATAATAGCCTAATTTTGCGCATGATCCATGATGATGAAGATACAGAAAAATAGAAATGCATGACAAAGATAGAATATTGTCAATATTTTAGAGATCCCCCAAAATTTCACAAATCATGTTTTCAGGGGAGCTCAGGTCTTATTAAGGGGAGCCAAGCTCCCCCTGGCTGCCCTGTAGTTTGCACCCTGCATGTCCCACAATGACAAGTGAAGAGGTAGGTAGCAAGTTTACTAGTTTATGGGATGGGAGGGATAGAGCGCTGCTTTCAAACAGCGAGGGAGGAGACGAGCTAGTTTAAAAAAAAAAAAAAAAGCTACTGTTTGGTCCGAGTTTGACAACAAGCTTTAGAAAAGAGGTGAAAACAGCAACACAGCTTCCCCGTGTGTGTGGCTGTTTGTTTATATCATTACGTCTCACGGAAATCTCCACATAGCACACGTTAGTTTCAGGATTGGTTACAAGGTCTGAAATCACTTAGTGCAGGTTTAACAAAATGTCTTGAAGGAATTCATAGTAATTTAGTCATTTTATAGAGATCAATTAATATTACAGACTAAAGCTTGGCCACTGTAAAATCTCAATCGCTGTAATATCCTAGGCATCCGATAACAATTTCATAAGATTAGCATTTTAGCATTTTAGTGGTCAAATAATATTATAGACTACTACAGGATATGTTAAAAAAAATCCTAAAGGATCCCACAAGGATCCTACTTGTATGGTTACATATGGTCACATTAAGATTTTTCCAATATGGATTATATTATATATTGTATATAATATATTATTGAGTTTTTGAATGTGCAGAAGATGGGTACTTTAGTACTTTTTAGCTAGGCAATGGGATATTTTCCATTTATTGATATTAAGCTTATCTTTGCCCTGCTGTGTCTGTTTTTTTCCTCTCTATTAGGGCGGTTTAGCCTCCTGGTTTGGCTCCAATGGTGAGCTAAGGTGAGAAACAGTGATTCATTAGAGCTCTACCAAAGCTGCCATGGGAAAGTTCAGAGGCATCACAAGGCGGACTCGGCAGGGCGGCTGATGGAGGTGGAGGGCTTCAGGGTTTTCTCCTGACAACTCTCAACATGTCTGATCTCAGCAAGTAAACCCTCTAAAGATGTGTTTCTCTGCAGGGAGGCCAGCACGGGGGATGAAGGAACAGAATGGCCGCAAACCTTAATTATGCACAGCAGGGACGCTAGTGTATGGCGATGAGGACAGACACACCGGAGCTAATCAACAGGTGACAATCTCTACAGGATATATGGTATTCAGCCTCCTGGAATTTGATCTCTCCTTCAGGCTCCTTCCATACCTTCTGGGAGGGACTACTGAAGTGGATTTAATGGGATTCTTGCTTTTGGCAGCAATTTATCATGGAGACATGACATTTACCATTAGACGTGTTTAACAAGGGATTCACAAACAAAGCAGTTTAGTTCCCTTGATCTACTCACAGCAGAGCGAAATAGAACAACACACAGCATAACAGTGTGACACAATGACACACAACACAACACAATACACAAACACAGTTCAAACAGGAGGTAATACCTCACACCTATGTAGCTATTCTGTAGCTATTTAGAGATTCACACAACACAACAATGTCAGCATTTTTCGTGTAACACACTTGAGCACACTGCAGGCAGACGCCACATAAAGACGTACAGTTAAAATAGCCCTTTACTTGGATTTCCATATTGAACCTGCATGAGTTGGTTTAAGAATACATCATTTAGCCTAGCAATTAGAGAACTTGGCTCGTGGGTCAACACCTCTGCTGCCAAGAGAGAGTGCCGTCATGAATGGGCAATGATTGCCTGTGAAATTACTTGACAGTATTTTGTGTTTAGAAAGAAAACCATTTGGACAAAACACAAACCACAGAGACATGTGTAAAAGCAGTTTCCTACATGTTGGGTGTTGTTGTCCCTCCAGGGATGCATATGATCAAAAATTCTTTATTTCCACCAAGATCCCGACACAATAGTTGCCATCTCTCATTATAATAAACATGTTGCAGTTGTCACAGATGATTACCATTTACTTGTGCAAAAAAGTCAGTTCCAGTTACAGACGAATAGACAAAACAAAGGAATTAAGCATGCATTTTCATCATGGAGTTGTAAATGACTCATTTTAATTTTCATCCACAGTCAAGAGTGCATTACAGGTGGGCATATGGCCTTAATTGGATTGATGGGCCATGTGAATCCCAAGGCTCCCAATGTTCCAGATGCTCTATCTAACACTAGGGCTCATCTCTTGGACAGAAATGGTCAGAGCTTCAGTCTTTATGATGATTACTGATCAGCAACATCTTTAAACACAAGCTTTGTTCTCCTCTATTGGATTTCTGCATATTAGAGGCTGAAAGGAAAACAGACTGTCAGAGTCCTAAAATCTTTCATTCGTTGACAGAAATCCTTAGGTCTCTATTAGACTGTAACTTTGATGTCACATTTGCTTTTGTTTGTGAGGGAAACATTTAGTACGACAAGTTATGACTCAGAATACAAATTTCTCCATTAGTAAGCGGTTGCGATGTTGGCAGAGACGCTGGGACAAAATGACAAAAAGTTACAGCTCAGTGAGCTGTAACCATCCCTGTCAAACTGAGTGAAATAGCCATATCTATCTTGTATTTCATCTGTGAAGGAAATCAAACAGAACAAAATGGAACAAAAAGGGAAACCTTTCTTATGCGAATACAAAAACAGGACACATGGTTGTCTTGGTTACGTGAACATCCATTAAGGGAGAATTTACAGACCTTCCTGTTCATCAAAGTCTCTTTACCAGCTCTTACATGACCCTCTCACAGCAGCTTGTCCTGACAGAAGGGCATCATCATCTGTATCACTGACTGTTTATTGGACTAAAGTAGCTGAGGATGCAAACTGAATACCAACTGCACTAACAATGTGCCTGGTGCACTTAATTCTCCCCTATGCCTGTGACTTGGCTGGCTCCTTTCATCCCACAGTGTAATCACCCAGATGCTACAAACACTGACACTTATCAATACACCTACTCTACTCTGATACTGCACCTACACTTGGTTTACACTTAATCCCCAACATCTCACCCAATAATTTCAAACCTAGCCATCAATCTCAACAGCAATAGACCAAAATGCTTGTGTCCATTTCAGTTCTGACAGTGAGTGAGCCACGTTAAAAAGCATTATGTTTGAAATGATGACCTATGTTAATTGTAACATATGCTAAGCTTTATGTGTTTGCACATTTGTGAGTGTATGTGTGGTGTGTGTATATGTGTGATGAAAAGCCAGTGAGAGAAAGAGAGAGGAGTTCTGAAGTCCAAGAACCAAACCCCCTCCACACCTACTCAAAACTGATCCGAACTGATGCTCATCCAGAGACAGCATTCCATATAGAGACACTGCACTCTCTAAGTTTTCAATGGGAAAATCCGTAATGCTAATATGGCGGCTCTGACAACGTAAAACATGTCGTCAGTGAAAGTGGCCAATCGATGCATACTTTCAGGTTTACACAACTGCAGAACTATGTTATTTACGACAACTGATGCAAGTTGGGGGCAACATCAACCGTCTCTGCCAGCAACCGTTTTATGAATACATTTGAAATAATTTAATATATAGATAAGATATAAGATATATAACTGTCAGCTCCCTACTGTGGACTGCATGCATGACATGACTGTTGACAGGTGATACAATGAAAAACGTATGTATGGGACTGCTGTAAACCAGATTTGTCCTGAATGTCGTAATCTCACTGTTTCATGAAGCAGTGGATGGCGCTGCGTACAAGCATCGGTAAGTGAAAAAAAAAAGGTTTTCTGTGACAACAGTGTCCTTTGAAACAATTTTTAACACTCCATGTTGTTAACAATTCAGCGGTTTTCGTAAATATGTAATGGAAATGATTGCATGTATGTCAGAATTTTAGATATAGACGACTCCCTGTTCAAAGAGATAGGAGTCGTGTCTTGTTAGTCACAAACTACCTGGGGGCCCGAGTGAACTGACTTTCCTTAAAGGGACTTAGGCTCATCTACATTACTCAAACACTAAACTATCATTGAACCTACACCTGCACTTAATTGGCTTAAACATAGTCCACAACATTATCATTATGAAATTAGATCTGATTGACCACGCCAGTCTGGATCTACTAGGAAGGGTGTAAATAGATTAGATTAGATAAACTTTATTATCCCACACAGGGAAATTCAATATTTAAGAGCATTGTAAATTGTTCAGTACTCTGTGGGCAGTGCAAGATAGTTTCATAATAAAACACTCACATGCACGGTAATGCCAACTGGTACAGGGTAGACCCAGTAAAGTAAAACAGAACATCATTGCAGAGAACATTATTTAATGTAATACTAGACAACAATCATCCTGCTGGATATAGCCTTACTCCTGAAGAAGGAACACATAAATGCCTGTATTACATTTTCGCCCTTGTTAGATAATTATCTGCAAATTACCTTAAATCTGCAAACAGAAATGTACTGAATATTAGTCATTTTATTAAAATCACTACTTGAACTGTGATTTGGACCACACACAAATGCTTTGATGTTTGAAATATGTCAACTTTTCAGCGCATTTCACAAAAATAATGACAATTGAAAAAACAAAACAAAAACAACAAAAGATGCTAATTTCCACTTTCCTTAATTTTCTCGTCTCTTCAGGCTAAATTTCAAATATTTCAAAATTTGTTTTCATAAAATACAAATGTTTATATATAAATGTGAGAAGCAATTTTTATGGCGGTAGCCTGAGGGACAAAATATAACTATTAAAAGAAAAAAGAAACACCAAAATTATACCCTGCCAACACTGTTTTATAATTTAATTTCTTTCCCTGCTTTACTATCTTATTATTATGATCTTATAATCATTTTCATGTGGTTCATTTTCATCAGAGAGAGAGAGACAGAGAGAGAGAGAGAGAGAGAGAGAGAGAGAGAGAGAGAGAGAGAGAGAGAGAGAGAGAGAGAGAGAGAGAGAGAGAGAGAGAGAGAGAGAGACACAGACAGACAGACAGATGTGTTTTCTTTGGACGAGGAAAAGCAGAAAATGTGTCACAAAGGTCTCTCTGTGTATGACAGCTGACTGCAGGAGTGAATTGCTCCGCTTACTCACCTGTGAATATATCCTCTAGAACAACCAGGAGTTAGCTGTCCATCTTGAAAGTGATGCTGCAGCCTACAATAATGTAAAATGTACAAGTTACCACAAGTTACAGCTTCAGAACATGTACTTATACTTTACTATTGCCAGTTTAAGGGTCATAATACCTTTACTCCACTACATGCAACTCTTCATGTCATGGACTTTTACTCTGTATTCTTCTCCATTCCCCTCCATACTTTAACCTGGTCTCACCTCACACTGTCACCACTCAGCAAAATCTGCAGTCTTCCCATCCTTGCTCCCTCTCCTCCTCCTCCTCCTCCTATCTCTCCTCCACCCCCCACCTGCCCTCTTCATCTCTCTTTCCACAGACTCTGCCACGTCCGCTTTCCTATCCACCTTCTCATCTTCCTTTGACCTCCTCTGTCGTCTTTCCTCTAGACCTGCCTATCTGTCCCCGCTTACCCCCTTGGATGTCCGAAATGGTTTGAATCAAGTGAACAAGGCTTCGAGCAACCAAAAGAACAAATCAGGCTTGTCGGAGGATTTCTCCAGCTTTCAATTTCCTCCTTGATGTCAGGCAGTGCACCATCTGTCTTCAAGCCAGCTAGAGTTATGCTTCTTCTCAAAAAACCAACCGCCTCTTGTCAAAAACTACTATCTCAACTGTCACTCCTTTCATTTCTTTCCAGAACTCTTGAATGTGCTACCTCAAAACAACTACACCCCACACCACTAAAATTACTTCTTGATCCTCTTTCTCTTAGACCTGTCTGTCAGCCTTCAGTTCACCAGATATTCCTCACCACTGTTGCTGACCTAGGGATCTGCCTTCTACTGACTGCTCTTCTCAGGTATCGTGGAGGCTTCATCCTCATCATGTAGCCTCTCCGCCTGGGTTACCCTGGCCTCAGTTCTGGGCCCCCTCCTGTTCCCTCTTTATACTGAATCTCTCGGATCTGTCATTACAGCTCATAACTTTTCTGGCTATTGCTATGCCACTGACACTCAGCTGTAACTTTCTTTTTCCTTCCTCTCACACATAGGTTGAAGCCTAACTAACATCCCCAGTTGGAAGTCTGCCTAGCACCTACCTCAAGCTCAGACTTGACGA
This sequence comes from Centroberyx gerrardi, assembly GCF_048128805.1. NCBI lineage: Eukaryota > Metazoa > Chordata > Actinopteri > Beryciformes > Berycidae > Centroberyx > Centroberyx gerrardi. The sequence continues at coordinate 8,146,928 of NC_135998.1, read as the reverse complement.
GACTGAACTCCTATTCTTCTCTGGCAAATATACTGTATATATACATATACATTTCGCCCACAATGGGCTTCGTCAGGTTACAGGTTATGACAATGACTGATCTTATATAGCCTAACCCAAACCCTATGATGGACCTCCCCCTAACACCTGATCCTAATTGATGCATTTGGACGAATAGGCTTATATAAGATCAGTGTATCTGCATGTTCAGTTTTTAAGAACATGTACAGGGAGGTGCAGATACTCTATTTTTCATTCCAAACTGGCAAATGATTAATTTGATAGTGCTTCTAACATCCATGGCCTTCTTCCCTGAGATAGAACAAAAGTTCAATGGTGTCTGGCTGCTCTTTCCTGCCCTGAGACAATGTTTCTGCCATTATAGAAAACAGCTGCAAGGTGTCCACACTCAACCCCTGAGGGTGAGCAGCGGCACCCATTTACAGTCATTCAAAATGAAGAACGGGGGCTCCAGGCTGCTACTGCACAAAGCGCTCGAGGACAGCTGGCCTGCAAATCGCATCTATGACATTTATTCATTTTCAGCAACAGCAAATTGTTGGAATAATGAATCACTATTCTCATATGAAGTCTGCTAATTCTGACCTTGTTTTATTATGTTTTTAACTTCTCACTGCAATTCCATCATTCTGTGCAGATGATGGCAGTTTGGATGGAAAATATATACTTCCATAAGAACATGCTTGGCTGTTGTGGGACTTTAAAATACTTTCAGCAGCCCCCAATTGCAAGAAAGCAAGTGGCTTGAGCAACAAACATTTGCAAGACACTATAAAATGGACTCAAAATTGGACAGCCCCACCGTTAAACCTGTAGCAAACCTGTAATGAACCTGTTCTTTAAACTTTTCTTCCTTGTTATGGGTATATATTTGAACATACGCGCGCGTGCGTGTGTGTGTGTGTGTGTGTGTGTGTGCATGTTTAGTTATGTGTGTATGATTAAAGTTTTTGCAAAAAAATATTTGATAATGTGTAGCATGGGACTAGGTCTTCTCAAATTTGTATGGATTTACATGGTTCTTTTTCATAGGATTCAAATGATGTTAATTAGATCTGTGAACCAGCCAGCTATATGAGGAAATAATTTCAGCAATCATAGCTGGACTGCTGACTCTTTTGGCCCGCAGATGGACCTTGATACAATTCCAATTTAGAGCAGATGGCCAGCATTATCCATTCAACAGTTGTATTATCTGAAAAATAGCAGGAGAAGGATGATTTAAAGTCACCTGTGTAGTTCTGCCAGTGAGGATGATCAACCAGAAACTAGGTATGAAGCTGAGAAGCATTGGCAAAGATGACAATCTAGAATGAGTGGATGAGAGGAAACAGAAACAGAAAATGCTCAGGACAGAAAGTGTACTTACATTATTAAATGTATCCATAAGATGACAAATGCCATATTAACAGACTGTGTGTTCTATGACTGCATGCAAATAAGCCTGCGGAAAAAAAAAAATTGACAATATTCTATTTTACTTTGTTTTGCCAAATTTGTTGGCTGTAATCAGCTTCTGCAGCACCTCGATAACTCAACATGCATTCTAATTTCAAAACTGCGAGGTAAGGTAACCCTTGCCATGTGTGCAGGTAGAGAATTAACTTTACAGAGATTAGATTAAGGTGTCTCCTTGAAGTCTCCTAACACTCACCTTCTTACTTGTCCTGTTTTGCCTCTGTCTGTATTATCTGAATATTCTGAGTATTCTGAGGATAGCTGGAAAATGGTGACCAAGATTGGGTGGAACCATCAGGGAAGTGGAAACACAAATGGTGTCAAAACTACTAAGTGCTTTTGAATGGAGGTCTTTGAAAATGGACACCGCTTCTTTCAGTCAGGTTCCCTCCATTTATACTATGGCAAAGAAAAGTGGCCTTCCCTGTGCGGCGGTTCTCTAAATATCTTGTTTGTCATTCTTGCCATCTCAGTAGCAGCTCCTGTAGGTCATCTCTGTGCTGCAGGAAAAAAAAATGCAATACATGATACTACTCTGAAACATGGATGGGTTCAACTAGAGAACAATTTCTGCACAAAGAATGAGCCACTTCTGGCTGCCTGGCTCATCATTCTGCCGTGCGAGGCTGGAAGGTCATCAGTACTGTACTTGTGTACGTTGCAGTTGAGGGTCGGCTCAGGAATGGAATCCGTGCTGTGCGGCTGATAAAATAAAAAATTGCACAAGATATGAAAGGTCAGCAGTGTAAGGCCGTTTTGTAATTATCTATAAGACATTTGATAGTATTTTCTCAGTAACATTTACCGGAATGTGGTTGCATCCTAATGACACAGTAGGGACAGGTATCTCAGCATGTGGCGGAGGGGAGTTGAATAAAACATGGTGCAATCATTAGTACTTACAGTATCTTTTCAGTGCCCTATTCCGTTCTTCTCCTTCGGGGCATATCTCTGTGGTAGCCTAATGATGTATCATCCATGACATCCTCACTTTGGACAAGATAGTCACCAGAACATGACTTGTCTTTGGTGTGTGTGTGTGTATGTGCCTGTGTGTGTGAATATATCTATGTATGCAACGTGAGATTACTTGCAGTGATCTTTGCAGATAGAACCTCAAAAATCCGACGTGAGGAGAGGTGTATAGGAATGATGTGACTGCATCCTTGAACAGGAGGTGACAGAGATGACATGCCCGCTGTGTCTCTTCAGCTTGTGAGAAGTGTTGTTATAGGTTGTAGGGAATTGTTGAAAGGTTGTATTTTTGTAGGGAATTACATAGTTGTACAACAAGCTTTAGCTTTGAGGATACACTGCATGTCAGCTGATGTGCTTTGCGAAGAGTTTGAGGTTTTATTTAAAACATGCATTATAAAAATGTGTTTAGAATCTCTTACAAAGACTGACATTTATGTATGACATTTACAAAAAAAATCCTTTGATACCACATTCTCCAAACCTCTGGAGATAAAGGGTATCTTTGAAAGAGGAATGTAATTATTAAGGACTGATAGTTCAAGGGAGCGTTTTTTTCAGGAGATGAGGACTTTTTGCCATGTTAAAATAGTCAGGAATGAAGAGAGAGCTATTGACAACACAGACAAAGCTTAAGCTGCCCCATGACATCTTTGAGGAATTTAGTGGAATGATATCAAGGAGACTGGAGAACAGTGTCATAGTGATACTGCATTCAAAGTGTCCTACAATGAAATCATCAAAATGCGGCTTAATAAGACTACACTTGAGCAAGGTGTACCGGCAAGAGAGACATGAGTGATTTTGATTTAATACTATCAATCTTCTCAACAAAAAAGGTTTCAAAACTTCTCAGTCAGTAGTAGCAGTAACTAAGTAACACCAGATGTTGTAGGGTTCACAAAACAATCAATGTTACTGAATAATCATGCTGATTAGCAGTAACAAGTTGAGAAAAATATTCTGTTCTTGCATATTTAGGTTTTTGATCACAGGAGGTTAATATGATCTTCATCTGCAAGCAAGGGCGTAGAATTGGGTAGGGACGGTAGGGACGTGTCCCTACCAATATCAAGCGACTCTGAAATGTCCCTAGCAATTATTTTGATTGACAATAAACGTTGTTTTGTCCGTCAGTGTCTAGTCAATTAACAGATAGCGTTCTCTACTATGAGTCCCGCTGCATTGGTGTAGTGCATTGGTGTCCCGCGTCGACATAGCAACGGACGCTGTAACGAAACTTTAGGCTGTTTTAGAATGTCATTGCATCACCCGAACCATTTTTGCAGCCTGGATAAAAATTGGTGTGACACCGCCTCCCTAACCCCCCCAAAAAATCGCTGATTGGCTTTGCCATTTCTTGCTAACGTATGAAATGCTGTGGGCAAGAAGAGCCAAAGCTCCGCCTACCGGCGAGCATGCAAGTGAAGACTCCATCCTATTTTATATTAGTAACAGTTGTGTTTAGCCATTAAAGTTAGTTTATTTAAGCACCGCGTCGCGTGTGTCTGTGACGAGTGACGACCATAAGTAGCCTATATACTATCCATGTGTTTAGTATTTTCATAGACGTATTCATACTTGTTTTCGTTATTATTCCTGGTTAGTAGAAACTACCACAAGCTAGCTATTATGATGGATGATAGCTAACAACTTGCCTAGCCATATTACGGTGTCAGACTTGGTTGTTTATTCTTAGAGGTTGAATTACACTGTGTGTGTGTGTGTGTGTGTGTGTGTGTGTGTGTATGTTTGGAAATTTGGCTAATTTGGTGATTTGCTCAGGCAGGAAGGCAGCCACTTGCTCAGTCAGGATGGCAGCCAAAAAAAGAAAGGTGGACATTAGGAGCTTTTTTACAAAAAGTCAAAATGTAACTCGAGGAATATATTTTCTGAATTGTTAATTTGCAGAGTCAACAATAATAGTAATAATAATAATAATAATAATAATAATAATAATAATAATAATACTCAACTAAGCCATACATTTTCTCACTCTTCATATGGCATGCATCAATGTATTATTTTGTCAGGTGACAGAAGCAGTCCAGCCAGGTAGTAGCTCAGACAGAGGAGGAGAGGCAGGTGGAGGGGCAGGGTCACAGGTGAGGCCGAATAATGACTAGGTAATATATACATACATACATACATACATACAATACATATACATATATATATATATGAATATATATATAAATTAAGGCTCTAGATGACATGAAATGGCCTGCCATAAATGCAAAACGCCTCAGCTTCCAGTGGGGGTTACATCCCCTCCGGACCTCCCCCATTTGTGTCCCTACCAATGTCAAAATCAAACCTACGCCCTTGTCTGCAAGTAATCACTTTTGTTCTGCTCTGCATTATTGTCATTTCTCCAGGGGAGCAGAGGCTCATGCCATTGTATGGATTTTAACGTAGCTTTGAGTGGGGCAATAACATCCCATGCGGATGAGCACAGTTGCACTTAGTCTAGTAAAAAGGCAGGAGAATTTTAAAACAGATTCTTCCCTAAAAATGCCCACTTTTAAAATGGTATCAAAAATAATCCATTGGTGATGATACAGAAAACCTCTCTAGACAAAGTGGTTAAGCACAAACTAAGGGAGAAAAACTAAATCAAGAGGTTTGCCACAGTTGTGAAAGGTATCAGATACATAATAAGTAATAGTAATGATTTTGAAAGGTCAGAACTCTGCACCCATTGGTCCTAGAGACATGACACTTTGTACACACATCCAGCTATTCTTGTTCAACAAATTTGCCTCTTGGACCATCAAGATCCACCATATTAGATTTTCTGCCATTTTGAATATCTTGAAAAACTGTTTTATAGTAGGATTCTTCAATTTTTTGACCTATTGACACCAACATGGGTACACAGCTTCAGCAGACAGAGATCCACAAAGAGATCCACAAACTGATGTAACAGATTTTTGATCTTTAATCATTTGTCTCTTCTTAACCAGTGAAATTGCTAGCATTTGTGGCTAATCATAGAATGTGTCATAACTTCATTGTAGTTTGTCCAATCGTTATTAAACTTGGTGCACATGTACAAGTGTTGCTACTCTCCCGCCCGTCTGCTGGTGCTTTCTCTGTTCTTGTTCTATTTTGCAGGAGTCCAGTGGGCAGGGAGGGGAGGATCATTAGCTGTGATGGGACACAAATGGGCCCAGTGTGTTCCCAGTATAAAAGGCCTATTCCATCATGTGCCTGGGAGACTCCTCTCCACACACACCTTCCTGTGCTAGGTACCTAAATTCCCACCACAAGACTAGGGTTGAGTACATAGTTAGGTCTTTGGTTTGGCAGTTAGTGGGGCAGCTCACTTTTATAGGCAAACCTGGCCATCTCTGCTTTTGTGCGCTGGTGTGTCAGTGCAGTGTCTTGCTCTTGTGCGTAATTGGGTATCCTGCTGTACCAGTATGGCTGTGGTGGCTGATTTTGTTGAGGAGATTTTGGAGCAGTTTACCAAAGAGCAATTGCTGAAAGTTGCAAAGTATTATAAGATTGATGTCAGTGGTAATAGGCTGAAAGAAAATGTCAAGGCAATTGTGAAAAGTAATTTGTTTGATTTAGGTATTTTGTCTCATAAAGATGCATTCTCCAGTGTCACGACTGGTTTGTCTTTGTCAGATGGACTTGTACAAAATATGGCTTTGACTTTTGAACAACAGAAAGAATTATTATTATTACAGATAGAGCATCATAAATTGAGACAAAACGCTGCATTGGAATTGGAACTGGCTGGGATTAAACAGCAGGAGCGCTTGGATCAGCAGGAGCAAACAGAACTGGCAAGGCAGCAAACTGAGAAAGAAAAGATCAAGCTAAAGCAATATCAGTTGGACCTGGTTAGGGATGGTAAAATACAGGAAACATCATTAGTGGGGGATGAACCTGTCAACCCCGTAAATCCCTCTCCTCCCCAATTTGATATAATCAGTAATAAGCAGTTGTTGCCCTAATTCAATGAGAAGGACCAAAATACCTTCTTATTGTTTGAGCTAATAGTGTAGTGCAGAAATAGGCCAGAGTCTGATCACGCATTGGTGTTGCAGTGTATCCTGACTGGTAAAGCCCAAGAGGCATATTCTGCACTAGGGGCTGATTCTAATATGACAATTATTACATTTACAATTATTATTATAATAATTATAATATTAATAACATAATATTAATAATATTGTGATATAATATTATAATTATAGCATTAATTACACTTCTGTGAAATCTGCCATTCTTAAAGATTATGAGACAGTTGTTCAGGCCATGAAAAAAAAGAGATAAGCAAGACCCCAGATTGAAATGCAGTCACATTTCAATATTTGGTGTACAGCAGCAAATGTAGGTTCTTTTGAGGGTCTGTGCAATTTAATTGATTTAGAACAGTTTAAGGATTCAATCCCAGATCACATTGCGACTTATGTCAATAAACATAAGGTGAAAACTGTTCTGGAAGCTGCTGCCCCAACTGATTGTTGATGCATTAGGATAATTGTGGAGAGACTCCTGCTCGAGATGAGTTTAGATACAGGGAAAAAGTCTCCAGTGCAGGCCAAGCTAGACTGTCTGTGACTGAGTCTGGGCCTAATGCATCTAGGATTGATCGGGTCTCACACGTCAAGTTTATTCATATAGGATCTGTCATTATTGTCAAGGTAATGGTCACTGGAAAGATGAATGCCCTGTTCTTAAGTCTAAATGTAAGCATTCGGGCGGGGCGCATGTGAAGTCTGCGGCCCTGGCAGCCCCTGCTCTCGATGGTCCCTGCCCTGATGCCCCTGAGGTTGAGCAAATAAACCCTGGTGTCCTTATGGTAGTTCTGCTGGATATGAGCCTTTCATCACAAAGACTTTTGTGTCGCTTGTTGGAAGCAAAAAGAGGGTGCCAGTTAAGGTCCTATGTGATACTGCCATAATAGATTCATAAATTGTGTTGCCTTTTACTTCAAAGTCAGAAACGGGAGACGGTATTCTAATGCGTGGGATGGAGTTGAGCGTTTTGTCTGTCCCAGTGCATAAGCCGGTGCTCTCCTCAGACTTGGTGCAGGATGAGGTTGTGGCCGGGGTGCCCTGCACTGCCCATTGGGGGGGTGACGACGATCATGGGAAATGGTCTGGCTGGCGGTTGTGTTTGGGCTGATGAGCCACCACCTGCTGTGGTTACCTCCAAACCACTTCTCACAGGTGCGCCTGATGAGACTGCAAGAAGGTACCCAGAGGTTTTCACCGCCTGTGCCATGACACATACCATGAGCCATACCAAGCCCAATCAGAGCCCACCTGTACCAGAGCCCAGTGAGATGAGTGAGGATACAGTGTCTGATTGTGTTCTAGTGAGACAGCAAGATGCTGATCTGTTGAAAAATGCAAGTTGTTGGTTTCTGAGATCAAGTACATGTTAAACAATAATATTGCTGAGCATGTGTCCTGTAGTTGGGCATCCCCCTGTCTGCTGGTTGATAAATCAGATAAAATGCCATGATTCTATGCAGACTGTAGTAAGGTGAATGGTGTGACAAAACATGACTCTTACCCTCTACCTTGCATGGAGGACTGTTTAGATCAGGCGGGTGTTGCCAGGTCTGTCAGTAAATTTGACTCATTGAAGAGGTATTGACAGGTCCCCCCAGGTGCGCAAGATCTCTATGTTCATCACTCCATCTGGCTTGTATTCTTACACAGTCATGGGTTTAGGGCTGAGAAATGCTCCCGCGACCTCTGAACTTCTAATGAATATGGTAGTGATAGACTTGGAGGGCTGTGCAGAATACCTTGATGATGATATGGGACCTTTAGCACATATGAGCTCTGTTCAACCACTTGGCTGAGGCGGGCAAAGTGCGAATTTGCCAGGGCGACTGTGACGTACCTCGGCAGAGTAGTCGGACTATCGCAGTTTCTGTAAAAAGAAACTCTACTGTGGTTGTGCTACTTACTGATCTGCGTAGCGCCACAGCAAAATGTGACTGGACTACCAAGTGTCAGAACACCGTTGTGAATGCAAAGGCTTTTCTGTTCTCTGACACCTGTCCTGGCTGCTCCACGTCTGAATGAGCCTTTTTCGTGTGGATGCAAGCCAAGTGGGGCGGGCATGGTAATTTTGCAAACAGAAGAGAACAGTATTGACCGACCCATAAGCTACTTCTAAAAAAAAAAAAAACTCCTAGAGGTTGAACTGTTCAGTGGTTTAGACTTGGCTCTGACTTGGGCACTGAAGCACTACACTACATTTGGTCTGGTATAGTGCCATTGGTGGTCTACACAAATCACAACCCTCTGAGGTTTCTAAACTCTTCGCAATGTCCAAATCATGATGTGTTAGTCTCTGTTGCTCCAGTCTTATTGCCTCGACATCAGATATATTAGGGGAGCAAGCAATGTGGTGGCAAATGCACTGTCTCGTGCCCCAGCAGCCTGATTCGTCTCACCCTTTTCTTTTTTTTAATCCTCTCCATTACCTGCTTGCCTCTGTTCTTGCTCTCTCTTCTCCTCTTAATTTGCTTCCTTAGGTACCATGGCTGCTGAGGTTGGAGGGGGAATATCTGGACAAGGGGGGTAGGCTGGTGGAGAAACGCTTAGGTTTGTTTTGGGTTAGTTCTGTTTAAAAAAATTGCTTAATGTTTGGTTTGTGTTTTGGTAGTTTTGTTTCAGGGTTCCTGGTGGGACCCCATTTTTTGTGGAGGGAGTGTTACGACCCTCCTGCCCTGCCTGCAGGTGCTTTCTCTGTTCTTGTTCTATTTAATGTCAAGTGGGCTGGGAGGGGAGGGTCATTAGCTATGATGAGACACATCTGGGCCCGGTGTGTTCCCACTATAAAAGGCCTCTTACATCATGTGCCGGGGAGAGTCCTCTCTACACCCTTCTTCCCGGTCCTTTGTATTCTTGCGTTGTTGTAACTTATATCCACACCATCCAACATCTTCCACGGCATCACAGCACACATGAAACCACTCGCCTCCACCACTGATTCCACTGATTTTCCACACCCCATCCTTATTTCTGTTGTGTATCAGATTTCTTTTTTTTAATTATTGATTGTGCACTCTCAGACATTTGTTTTGTTACCACCTGTTGTGTTCATTTAAAAAAAAATGAACATGGCCAAGCTTAGTGATTAAATGAAGCAGAAATTAGATACAGAGATCACAGAGGAGGAGGTCAAGAAATCCAGGGTTGTAAAATAAGAGTGTACTATAAGCATGTTATCAAGCCAATTTTAAAACCCCAATTTGTAGAATATTTACCTCAATATATCATTCTCAAATTAATTTGATAGCACAGTAGTAATAATATAGCTGTAGAAAAATGAGACCATCACCTTGAAAATTGGTTTATTCTGTATGTTGCTTTCTATGCGTTTATTCTATGTGTCCACAATTTCTTACAAATTGTAAAGGATTGACTTATGGCACAAAAGAGGGCTCTCAGACGGACTGCTCTTGGCCAACAAATACATAGACAAGTCCAGATGCTGTCCAGTCCCACAGCACCTAGCTAGGTGTGCAGCATCAACTGTTGCTGTAGTTTAAATTACTACAGTGCTTGAATAATCAGAATAACCACTGTATTCATCACTGTATATCTTTCAGTATCATAGAATCCTGTTAGCCAAAATGTTTCATTAGCATTGCCCAAATTTAATAAATTCCACAACTGTTATGCAAAAAAATCACTCTCTTCTAGTGCAGTCTAGATGTGCATTTACAAACACACATTGTGATATAAACTTTTGGATCCAGACTGCAACCATGTGGCTTCAGAACACTTGGATTGTACTGCATGAGCTGTTTGGAGTAATTTTATGCCTTTTATGCATTTTTGCCTTTTTTGGAACTCTAAAGAACCAGGACCCCGCCACTTTAGTTCTTCTGGAGAAGGCTGATATGGAGCAGTACTAGCAAACTGTGGTTATGTGTGTGTTATCTGGACATGCAAACTTCATCAGGTGAGTACATCATGACCAAATTTTCACTTTTTGGTGAACTATTCCTTTAACAGTCTGTTCATTCTGATACAGCAACTTAACGATTCATTCAATCTGATACAGCAACTCAGCTAATCCATATGCTGGCAACTGAACCACTTAATCAACTGAACGAGCAAATCATTTACATTTATACTGTCTTGGGACCAAAATTTGGGAATAGCGAACTGTACAGTATTGCGCTTGCGCCATAAACTAATATGCTGTTTGGGTGTCCGCTTATGACGACAATGAATGAATGAGCAGTGAATTTTGAAATTTAAGATTTAATTAAGCCCATTTCTGGAGAATGGCCAGCCAGCATTGAAGTCATTTCCAGAGAGACAAAAGCAGATAACGACTGTCTTTGTCTCAAGCGCTCGTTTTGTGTTTGAAAGCGCATTGACTCACTGAGAACTGTATGGAGCGAGGTCTAACCACAGACATTGTCTGATATGACATTTTTTATCAGTTCCATTGGCGAACTAATTTGACTTCAAAGTTCACTTCCAAGTATCATTCAAATGAATAATTGATACATCAATTACCCATCACTAATTCATCAATGGCAACATCTCACTTTTTCACAACTCAGCTTGTAATGCCTGATTGGCCAGGAATACCTGTACCAGAAATGTTATAACTGTCTCCAACCTAATAGCCAATAATTTTGACAAGATCTTAAATGTTACATTCAATGTAGACAGAAGTCTGCACAAGCTGCATAGTTCCTTGTATTTTGTCTGGTTTGAGATAGACTTGAATTGTACCTAATTCTAAAGTGTTCTGAAGTTTGTTAAGGTTAAGAGTTTCACCTAGCATTTCAAATAAAGGGTCTATTATGTCTGGTAGAAAGGTCTTAAAATATTCTGCCAGAAAGCCTGGCGCCCAGGCGCTTTGCCAGATTACAGCTTATTGATTGTTTTCTTGACCTCCTCCTTTGTGATCTCTGTATCTAATTTCTGCTTCATTTGTCACTGAGCTTGGTCACGTTAATTTTATGAAAACAATGTACACAAAGAGACACCAAGTCTCTCAATATTTTCCTAATAGTGAACTCAAGTTGGTACAAAATCAGATTCGGGTTCACATCTTTCTGTGTTTCATCTCTAGTAGGATGAGTTATTAAGTTTTTCTTTATTTTTATGAGAACAAACTGCCCTTTAAGATATGCCAACAGTGATTCCAAAATAATGCTTGTTGAGGCACACTAGTAGAAATAATTCAATATGTTGTTTTATATAGCTAACAGGTCTGGACCTTAAATAGATGGCTTTTTAGTTGTCATTTATATGTTTTAGGGGAATTAGTTTGATCTTTAATAATCATCTTGATAGGGCCATGGTCCAATAATGTGGCACCCAAATATTTGCAATCCAATATGTTATCACAAAAGCTTCTTGGAGCCAAATCATGTACATTAGATTAAATATTCTGCAGACATTGACTCTGAAGTCTTCCCTACCTTCTCTCAGAGTCCTGTAGAGTGCTGCAGTCCTGAAGCTGCAGATGATGAGCAAGTACATCTATATTTCAGTTGTTCAAGTACTAAAATAAGGGATTCCGTTATAATGCACTGTCTGTATGCTTGGGCTTTTAGTTTAGCAGTACATCCCGAAAAAACTGTGGGTCGTCAGTATTATGACTTTATACAATAGGCTTATATAGTAATGAGTGGATAGGCTGAATGATGTTACAGTTAACCACTATGTGAAATAGCGGTGCAACCCCTTTTGATCTAGAATTGTATGAACTTTAGATTACTTTACTAAACCACTCACAATAATTTGTTTATCATGGTCTTTGTCAGTCAAGTGTGTCTCTTGAGGAAAGGCCAAATCCCATTTTTGTTTTCAGTCAGTTCAGAATTTTCTTGCATTTGATTGGACTGTTAATACACTTATCAGGGAAATCAGTGTCAATGTAATTCACCTTTCAATTCTATGGAGAAAGTATGAGGACAGCATGAAAATGGAAAATATGTGCCTGATCTCCCTTCCTGAGGAGTGCGAATACTGTGATTTGGAAGGCTTTGTGGGCAGGTGGATTCTGCAATCCCTGGAAGAACAACACTTCAACAGTGGGTTAAACATTGAGAGGGTATTTTGCATCCACACCAAGTCCTATCCCGACAAACCAAGACTGGCTCTGATTATGCTGCAGTGTGTGGCGGATGAAAGGAAGATTCTCAGGCTGGTGCGCATGAAAAAACAGGTTTTACACAAGAACTCCTGGGTGTTCTTCTCCCCTGGATATCCCATAGAGGTTTTGAGCAATTGCAGACAATTTCACGACACAAAAAGAGAGCTGGGATGTGTTGCTTTGAAGGGGCGTCTGCTGTATCCAGCTAAACTGGAGATCAATGGCAATGGGACAGCCCGCTGCAGAAAACTTTATCAAAAGCCTGTGGTCCCCCGATGCCTCCAGAAACAGGGGGGTTTTGGGGAGGCACACTGAAAGCATGGATACATAAGCTAATAGAAACAAGTTTTAGTTTTTGTCTAACTATTGAGTTGTAGTCATAGGCTGATTGCGAAATATAGCCTAATTTACAGATTTAAAAACACAAGATGCTAATCCATCTGTCCAACCATCCGTCTGCCAAACATGATATCTCAGGTGACATCACAGACACAACTGGTCTGATTTTTGACTAAACATGAAAGGGTTAATACATCTTTGCACTGTGTTCCAGCGTTTAAAAAAATACACTGATTGGCCTAATGGGGGCACTATAATTTTTTTTTTTTTGTAGTTTTTAACTCAAATGAGATATCTCAGACACCACCGGCCCGATTTTGATGAAACTTAGAGGAATGATTCATTCTGGCACAGTGTTCTGGCATTTAAAAAAAGTACACTGATTGGCCTGATGGGGTCACTATAAATACCAGTGAAAACATGATATCTTAGACACCAGTTGTATAATTTTGGTGAAAATTGGAGGGATGATGCATTTTGGCACTGTATTCTGGTATTCAACAAATCATACTAATTGGCCAGATGGGAATGCTATAATTAAAGGTCAAAATTTCAAATTGTGAAAGGCCATAACTACTGCACTACTGGTCCCATTTTGACGAAACTTGGAGAGATGATGCATCTTGTCACTTTGTTATGATTTTTTTTTAAAAATACACTGAATGGCCTGTTGAGGGCGCTATAATTATAGGTCAAAATTTTAAATGTGAGATCTTAGACACACAAGGTGGCACTCACCAGTCAATAGGCAACTTAACACAACAGAGAGTATCTAAGTTTTGATCTATGGTCATGCATTAGAGAAACTCTACTAGCTCTTGTGTGTCACCTTGTGGGTTCCGGTGGGATGATTTATTTAGAATAAAACTACAATAATTCTATTTTGGAAATGTTTTCATTATTGTTCATCCTAAGAAATCTTAAGAATAGTCAGATGTGTTTTCTTTTTGTTAATATGACACTTAGAGACTCAGACTTGGACTTGGACTTGAGTGCTGGTGACTACTCTGAGGATAGCTACACTATTTCTTTCTCTCTCTCTCTCTCTCTCTCTCTCTCTCTCTCTCTCACAACCAACACTTTCACATCGGTCATTTCATTCAACTGATTAACTCTCCTGACTGTCTCTGGCATGAAACTCAAGTAACAGTGACCTCTATTATTCATTTTACAGCTACATTTGTACTCACAGGCACTTTTTTTTTTTTTTTAGCTCTTGCCAACACCTTTATCCTCCCTTACATAGACTTTTTCCCCCAACTGAAGTGCTGCAGTCCCTGGATCTGTTGAACGGTCCTCAGCCTTCTCGGCATCTGCAGCCTCGGGGCATGTATTGATGTCTGTGAGGTCAGGGCTGTCTGAATCCGAGTTAGAGTTGGTGTCAGGCTGCGTGCGAACTTCCACTGGTGCTGTCAAAAAATAGCCATGCGTGAGTTGGACCCAATACTCATTCGCGAAGCAGCTCTCCTTACAATGTTTGTGTTTAACATGCCCGCTATTTCCTTCTCATGGGAATCCATTGATTACAGTCATGCTGCGAGTCTGCAAAAATATGATACACATGGTTGGTTACATTCCCCCTCTCAGGTGAATTGTTGGGAAAGTTGACACGCTGACAGGAAAGACGTTGCCTTTTTTTCCCCTGCCATGTACTGATTTTCATTGGGTATACACGCAAAAGATGGAACTTTTCAACCTATCTCAATTTGTTTCTGCTTCTAACCAAATTCTCATTCATTAATGATTTTAGATGCACTTATAGTAAAGGTGAGGGCATGTGAATGGAGAAAAAAAGGAACTCAAGAAACAAGTGGTGTAGCTGCTGTTTACACCTTCAAAATTACATTTTTCATCTGAAACTAACAATATTTATAAATCATGAATGCCAAAACTCTGTTTTATTAAAATCAAATGAAACCCCAAAACAAACAAGTCCAGATTTTAACCTAAAACCTAATTCATCTATAAATGTGCCATTGCGACATCTGACTGAAATGACAGCATTTGTTTCATATTACATTAGTGATGTTTAAAAGGGATTTTGTCTGTCTCCTCAATTAAAGGAGTAGGCAGCATGGCATACAGTATGATTGCAGACATACAGTGTGATTGTAAATTTCAGTTTAGTGGTATATATTATTGACTGAGGCCTAGTGTACCATAGTTATAACAAACAGAACGAGATGTGTGAAATACATTATGAGCATTATATACAGTATATATGAGGCATAGCATGCAAAGACTGAAGTTATACTGGGCTCTAAGTACTGCAAGATTGTGCAAAAAGACTGACTGGGTAGTAAAAAATAGCATGATAATAAAGAGTGCCAGTAGTAAGGGTAACAGACAGTTGCACTGGATTCTGTGGAGTTGATTGTGAGGGGTTTGCATGAGATGAGTCCTACGAGTGCTAGTTAAGTGGGGAGACAACTCACAAGAAGTAGAGGTTGTGGTGACAGGTGGTCTTGATTTAATGGACTGGTACTGTTTCCCAGAGGAAAGTTTTTGTCAGTAGATGGTTGCCTGGGTGGGCATAGTTGGTGGCAATTCGTTCTGCCATTTTCTTCACCCTGGTCTCACATAGTTCCTTGATAGAGGGCAGATGACAGCAAATAACCTGCTCAATAGTGAGGACAGCAAGCTGGGGATTGTCTTTTGAACAGGAGGTGAAGTTATCGCAGACTGTGGAGAATGTACACATGGCTGTGACCATGCATTCAATTTTTGATCTCTGAAAATGAATCATGATTGAGTGTGAGACGCAACATGACATATTTTGAAATAACAGCTAGAGTGGCGATTCCAGCTAAATAATGGTGTAAATGTCGGCCTTTTCAAGTCAATTTGGGATCTGTTGGCTTCAAGAGACTTGGATTATCTTTGGAGAGCTGCATGGAGCCATTTTGTGGTTATTTTCTGTTATTTTTTGAAGTCTGAAGCATGGTCTGAAGACAGGTCTCTGGCAACTGCAGTTGTTTTGGAGAAAGCTGCATTGTACTTCTTCCAGGGACCTCTGGGACTGTTTTATGGACTAAGAAACTTTAGATTTTCTACTGGCAGGGGGTGAGTAGATAATGACAGATAATTAAGCTTCCTCAGTTATCACAGAAAGAGCATCCTTTGTGGCCCCCTTTGATTAAGAAGGGTGTTGTCGTATCATTTGAGAATATTGGTTATGGAGAGACCCCATAGGAACTGGATCAACACTGCTGAGCTCACAGTATTAGTCATCAGTCTCAATGGGTTGATTAGCCGCTGTGTTCCTTTGAAAGTCAATAATCACCCACAGTTTTCAATGTGTTGATTCCCAGGTTTTGATAGGACACCATTGTTTGTGATGATGCCTACCAGGATGGTGTCATCTGCAAACTTAAAAGAATAGTTCACCCAAAAATGAAAATTCTGTCATCATCTACTCACCCTCATACCAGTTGAAGCACATGGGAATTTTCTTTGTCCACATACACAGGGAGTTTGTCAGCACAACTCTGTAGCAGCCTTCTCCAAAACAACTGAAGTCATTGGGAAAGATTCACGTGAATGGCGTTAGGTCTCGGTGCGCGCAAGCGTGTACGCTTTCGAAAACGTCTGTAGTAAAGATTTGTGCTAAATAATGGTGTAAATACAGGTCTTTTCGACTCACATGTGATTGTTTGGCTTCAGAAGACTTGGATTATGCTGCACAAACTGTATGGAGTAACTTTATGGTCATTTTTTTGACCTTTTTTGGAACTCTGAAGAACCGCTCCCCACTGACTGGCATCCTCCCTGTGTGTTATGTTCTGCTTTACTTATGTCACATAAAGATAAAACAGTTATTGAAAACACCTTGAGTTCTGAGCTTAAGAAAGTCGGCAGATGGCTTAGTGACAACAAACTGTCTCCATCTTGGGAAGACTGAGTCCATGAAATCTACTGTTTTAATGTAACAGTAGGCAACACTTTAGGTATCTAGGGTGTGTTCTTGATAATAATCCCTCTTGTGAAGGTATGGCTCAGAAAGTGCTTGCTAAAATCAGTCAGAGAATTTGTCTTCTCGCTAGAATCTCTTTGGACTCCGGAACTTTAAAAACTTTACCAGGAACTCTAATGCCAAGTCACTTTCGTTATGCCTGCTGCTCCTGGTTCACCTGTGCCCCTAAGGTCTTGCAAAATAAACCATAGACCTCACAGAACAGGCTGTTGAGAATCCCTCTAAAATTTCACTCCCTTTCTCACCTTGGCTCCTCTCACTTTCAGAGATTAAATTTGCTCAGGGTGCAGGAAAGAGTTAACCAGATAAAACTGTGTCTTGTCCATAAGATTATGGATGGTTATGTATCGAAATATGTTTGCAATTACTTCAATCTTCAATCAGTCAAAGACAATCACACTTACACCAGAAGGGGGGCTGCAAACGATTTTGTTCCTTTCAGCTTCAAGACCACCATGGGAAAGGAGACTTTTCTTTACTCAGCAACTTTACTCTGGAACAATCTTCCTACATAAAATTAATTAGTGCTGCGAGTTCCTTCAAATCTACTCTAAAAATCTGGTTTATCAGAGGATAATTGAAAATTGCCCTCTGTGTTTCATTAAATACCATCTCTGGTTCACCACTTCTTTTTCACTTGACCAACCCCATCAACACTTGTGAAATTGTGGATTTCAATAGTCACTGAGACTTTACAGTGTTTTATGTAAAAACCTTTGAAACAGCTGTTTAGTACAGCCACTGTAACACCAGTTTAAACCTATGAAGATATTTTTGTTCCAGAAAATAGGGGTGACAGCCCTACGGTGATTGTACAGTTTATATAAACCCCACAATGTTGGAAAGATAAACTCCTCCTGATGGTTCACAGCAAAGTATGTTTTGGATACTGAAATGCCTTTTCAGTATTTATTCATATTGGATTTGGTTACTTAAAAGCTGGCAGGCTACGGGACCCAGTACTAGCCACAATACCTTCTATTAGAGAGAACATCTTGCCAAACTATATTTAAAAATCTGGCTATTTAATGTTGCCTTGCTTATCTCAAACCAATACATACCTCATAGAACAGCACTTATGACCTTTTATATATCGCTGGAGCCACTGGAGAATTCGGCATACAAGTGATTTACCAAACAGCACTTTATTTCAATGAAATCTCACTTCAATCTGAATCAATCTTTCAATCTGTGTCTTAATTGAAAAAAAGCTTGGTAAATTTGGTATGCTGGCTTTGCCACAAGGCCCTTTTGATTCATAAAAGCTCTTAAAATAAGCTCTACCAGGTATGTACTTTTCCTGAAAGGTGCGTAACATTTTTATAATAGCGTTTGGCATGCTCATCTCTCCACACGAAAGAGAACAACACGCATCAGAGCTAGACAGTTGAGATTTTGTTTGATTGCTTGGTGGAACACGTGTATGGCAAATTTATTCGTCTTATCATTTATTCATTCAGAGAAGGACTAGGTTGATGTTCTGGTGTGTAACGTTTGCCGGTTAATAAAAAAAAACCCCCAAAAAACCTACATTAAGAAGAGTAGCACCTTAGTTTTATGTTCTTTCCATACAAAAGATAACTTGCCAATTCACTTTCAAGTCTCACCTTAATTTCTGTCAATTAGGCCAACAAGAGCACTTTTTTTTCCTTCAAAATACAGATGAAACTGACATGACAATAAATCATGACAACTGACTGTCATGATTTATTTATTTATTGATTTATTAATTCACTTATTTATTTTATCAATTCTCCTGTGATGTCAGCTTATATGAATGTATATAAAGGACTTCTATGATTGCAAGATGGGGGACGAAGAAGATAATGTTCATTTTTTAGATGATGTAAGACAGAAAATAATTAAATAAACAATGATCACAAAAAACACAGCAGTCAAAAAGGGTGTTTACCTCTGCCAGCTCTGAGAGCTATACCTCTTGAGAGCTCATGTTTTCATCACCCAACTTCTCACAGGCATTACTTTCTAATTTTTATTATCCCAGAGGGCTGTAGGAGTGCTGTTTACCGAAAAGAAATTAATTTGTTGTAATATGCAAGGAAAATCAATACATGAACTACATATTTGTACACAAATTGTGGAGACAACCCGCCATCACTGGAGATGTGAGGCATTCTATTATGGTAAATGTCAAGCTGTTAAAATCTAATTTTTTCTCATTTCCTTGTTGATGCAAGACAGAGGTAACAATGAAAACAATTTCTGCTGCCATTACATCAGGGAGCTGACTAACAGATTATTTGTTTATTACAAGTTATGGTTGCAAGGTTGGTAGTAGAACATAGAACATGTCCCTAGTAATGACAAGAGTTTCCTTTTTTTTTCTTTTTCTTTTTTACATTTTGTAAAGTGAAGCGTGCTTTCATTACATATGCGTATAACTGTTCTAAATCAATGCAAAACTGCAAAACATAATTTCTGCTTAAATTGGCAGTCCTTTCAATCAGTAGTTGCAAATATGACATTGTGATCAGATATACAGCATGATTGTCCAACCAGTACAGACATGGTTGACAAAGTTGGTCTCATATTTAATAATCTAATCTTTGCTGTCTTCTTTTGAGCTTTAGGCTTATTCAACTGCACACGGCTTTACTGAATTGTCCAAGAACAGCTTCCCATTAAAATCCCAAAGTAATTATATGATGGTTGCACACTTCTCTCCATATGGAAATATTTATTTGACATTACCAACCATGTTTTGGCATTATGCCTTCTTCAGGGTGTCATCCCATTCATTTATTAACATATTTATGAGACTTGAGACTATGAGACTAAGATATTTTTAGAGACTTGTTCATTTACACAAATCTATACTAATCTGTACAAGGTTGTCAGAATAATGTGAATATTGTTTTAGCACATCCCAATCATTTCACCCGAAATCAGTGGTTTTCAATGTTAAGGCACACCAAAGGTCAAGCCCAAATCTGTAGTGTAGTCCTAATTATGCAAAATATAATACATTTGATCATGATATTGTATTTAGAGATATTTCACTCACACACACACACACACACACACACACACACACACACACACACACACACACAAATATAAATAAAAATTGCAATTTCCAGAACAGTACAAATACCACTGGTATCTGCAACTAAGAAAATGCATCTTATGAAGAAAGTGATGAAATATTAACAGCACAAAGCATCAGTAATTTGCTAACTGAAGTCCTTTTACGAACTTGCTACGAACTTGAAAACAAACCCAGCAAAAAAAATCCTATAAAATCTTTGATTGATGAGCACAGCTGGAGGCTGAATTACCCAAGATGGTCCAAACCAAAGCTACAGCTAGTGATGGAAGGGCACATTCATTATGTAAGACCTGCTCACACCAGTTGTTCAGCTATCCACAATGTTAGCAATTCATGTTGTTAATATTTATATCCAAACTAACTAGGTCTATTTTTTTTTAAGTTAAGTCAACCTGGCATTAGTTAGCAGAAACATCTAACATAACAAAATAACATTACTGGCATAGAAATACGGTTTTATTATGGCACTTCAGGTGGCTTACATTTGCTTTGGGCTGCTTAGTTGCATGTAACACTGAAAAGTTATTCTACTGCATCTCTTAGCATGTATCTGAAATCCTAAAATTCCCATAAGTATTTGTTCTTTGAAAAATACTATATCTTAAGAGGGTAGATTTTCATCAATACATTCATGTGTGTCATTTTTCAATTCAAACAGTACAGATGTTAACAAACCTTTTCACGGCTTAAAAATACATCACATTCATCTTAAGTTGTTGCATACTTTTACTCTGTCATTTAACCTGACAATTTAAAAAGTTATCCAACCGAATGTTTTTGGTTTAGGCTTTTAGAGATGACAAATCGGATGATGCTTAAGGTTTTTATTGCCACCTGTCAAAGGCAAGCCAGCAGGAGGTCTTGAGGGCAAAGGAGGAGAGTTTTCAAACTGGCTGGAGTTTACTGAGCTGTGGAGGTGAAGAAGGTGAAGGAGCGTGAGAGGGAGAAGGAGCTTGAGAGGAGGATTTTTTTATTTTATTAATAATTTATTTTTAATTTTGTTAATAATGTAGTATTATTGACTGATTATTGAACAGTGCCCAGGGCAGACACTTGCCGACAGGGGAGCTTGGACCCAGGTCCTACAGTTGAATGGTGATCTCCCTCATTGAACGTATTATGTTTTTCATTATCTTAAAGCCATTTTGATCTAAAGGCTTATACTTAAATGCTTGAAATTTGTTTTTTAGACAAATATAAATAGTGAAGTTGATCCTATGTATGAATTTCTTCCCAAAGCCTTTGTCTTTCCATCAAGGCAAAGGGCGGCTACTTTAAAGAATCTAAAATATAAGATAGTTTTGATTTGTTTAACACTTTTTTGGTCACTGCATAATTCCATTTGTTATTTCATAGTTTTGATGTCTTTACTATTATTCAAAAATGTGAAAAATAGTTAAAGTAAAGAAAAATGCTTGTGTCCAAACTTTTGACTGGTAGTGTATGGTAACAGATGGTTTTATCTAACTTGCATCCTAGCCATTGGTGTACATTGGTGAGAGAAAAAAGGCTCATCAGCAAGAAACAATAGAGGCCTTTCTACATTCTCTCCTGAACAGAGCCCGCCTTTGGTATATAGATGGAAAGAGAAAAAATAGGTATTTTGAAGTGGTGGCAGTGTGTGTGTGAGAGAGAGAGAGAGAGAGAGGAGGAGGAGCAAAAGAATGAGCGATGTAGATGAGCTCATTTCTCAGATATTGCAATTTGTGCCCCTCAGAAATAGAATAAAAAAACATGAAAATGTTTGACTAACATGGAAATGATTGGGATGTGCTTACAGGATAGATGACAGTAGGCTAGATGGGGTTAGAAGACTGGAGGTCAGCTAGTTGCTTTGTTATTGTCACAGATGACTCTTTCAAAGCCTTGGGGTGAATGAATAAGTATACTGGTCATCTGGAGTGACAGGGATTGGCCAAAGGCTTGATTATTTGGAATGGACACAGGTGGCATCCAGAGAGGGGCTCATATGGATAAACACTCGTGATGGGACTGACGTGTCTGGGAGCACTGAAATACATGGACAGGGAGGTCAGAAGAGGCCCCATGAATGGGGTTTGTCACCCATGTCTGTGGACCTTTAACTACATTGTAACTGTGTATAACAATTGAGGAATGTATGCACAAAGTATGCACAAAATATGGTCTCTGGTTTGTAACACATTTGTAATACCTGAATAACATCTTGATAACATCTACATGGCAATTGATTAATACTGATTCAATGCTTATACCAGCATTAATACGATGCTCATGTAATACTTGAAATTTGTGACTTTGCAGTTGAACAGTGTGCACATTTCTTGAGTGAACTCTTGAGAATTAAAAGTCCTTCTGGCAATTGTCATTAACTGAAAACATCAACTGAAAAATATGCATTATGACTAGAATTGAAAATGTGTGTTACAAGGCTGTTTTTCAAAAGAGTTTAAGAAACGTGGAAAAAAAACAGCTTCATTGTTACAGGGCATCGTTTTAATTATGATTTTTTTTTAATATTTCCTGTCAATAAATTGACACATTGTTCCACTGTTATGTCATAAGTATTAAGTATTACATGTACATGTAATGAAGACTCGACATGGGGACTCAATCAATTCATGAATGTGCCAAGTATTGTAGCTGTTAGGAAGCTCTTATCCAGGTGTTGTGAATGCACAGTAAATCAAGACATAATATCTTACTCTTATTTTTTATGGTTGATGTGCTTACGTTGTCTCTTTTTTGTTTGTGTATGTGTGAGTCATGAATCATGTATGACTTTGAAAGTAGCTGTGATAATAAAATAAATAATGATAATAAATACATGTTTAGAATGAGCTTGCTAAAATTGCTTATAAAAATATACACAGTTACATGAATATTGCCCATAATGTCGAGAGTACATGTAGAGAATGAATTGAAACTTATTGCAGGTATTGGTTTATCTAGCTGTCTAGCTGTTATCCATGAGAACAGATTTAAGTATAACTCGGTGTCATTTGGTGATTTCTCTTAATTTGAGCCTTTTATGTTTTCTTTTAATAAAAAACATCCTATTCTTTGTGTTTTCGAATATTGACCACCTAAACACATCAATAATTTCATCACTGATTTTGAGTCCAGGTACGACAAGTTATTATTCTAGGTGATTTCAACATCCATGTCATCCAAATAATATTTGGGTGAGGAATTTTATAATCTCATTCCTTCAACCTCACACAATCTGTAACAGGACCAACACATAAGCTTGGTCATGCACTTGACCTTGTAATGACCTTTGACCACTTCTACCTGCATTCAGACCCGTGTGATAAACTCCTCCACTGCTGGTAAATTCCAACATGTTTTTAATCGTTTATGTCCTGATTCAATTTCTGACAGTTTATCCGACAATTTGTAAACTTTAACATCATTTGCTTGGCTGCTCTAGATGATGTTGCTCCTCTTAAATCCAAATGAAAACATAATGTCAAAAGCTTTCCATGGTTCAATGAGCAGACTCGTGCCATTAAGAGAGTGGAGGAAAGCGTAAGGTAAATGGGAGAGTAGTAAACTTGTTGTTTTTCATTTACACATTAAGGAATTGTCAGAATTGCACTTATTTTTCTGATCTTATTGCTGAGAGCAACAATAACCCTAGATCTTTATTCAAGGCCACTGAATGAGTGGTGAATGCACCGATGTCTGGTAAGATTGATCACTCTCAAGAGGAAAGTGAAAAGTTCTTGATCTTCTTTACAGAGAAGATTGAGAAGATTAGAAATCAGATTGCACCACCTGACCTTTGCACCACCTTGGCAAATATTTTAGATTAAATGGTGTACAAACAATCAATTGATTATTTAAGTATTTAAATTGTAACAATTTATTTGAAAAAGTCCAGTCCAGTCCGGTTTCCAAAACATAGGACAGGGACTGTAATACTGAGACACAAATTATCTTCTTTTAGCAGCAGATGCTGGTGAATGTTCAAGCCTAGTCCTACTTGATCTTAGTACTGCTTTTGACAGTATTGCTTTTTGTTCCTAATTGATCATCCAAGAGACTATGTAGGAATGTCAGACATTGCTCTTAATTGGTTTACATTGTATCTCACTGACAAGCAGTTCTCTGTTGCTATGTGTAATTCTATATCTTCTGCTGCAAAATGTATGTTATAGAGCACCTCAAGGTGCCATCCTGGGTCCTATTCTCTTTTCTATCTACATGCTTTCTCTTGCTCATTTAATTCGTAGACATAACATTTCCTTTCATTGTTATGCTTACGCTGCACAGCTGTAATTGCTGGTAAATCCTAATGACACCAGTAGCCTTGACACTCTTAAAGACTGTCTATCAGATCGTAGTTGTTGGATGTCTCAACATTTTCTGCAACTTGACAATGACAAGTCTGAAGTTGTTATTTTTGGCCTTTTGGCCAGCTTCTATAATTGAAGAAGATCTTGGAAACCTAACAACTAACATCAAACCAGCTACAAGAAATGTTGAGAAGCAAATCCAAACAATTGTTTGGTCTTTCTTCTATCAGTTAAGAAATATCTATAAAATTAAATCATTTCTTTCTACTGCTGACCTGGAGAAAGTCATCCATGCCTTCATTTCATCTCAGATTGACTACCGCAACACCCTGTATTCTTGCCTGAGTCTGAAAGGTTTATCTTGTCTGTAACTTGTTCAGAATGCAATAAATGGCCTGGCTCCAGCATACACTTCAGGGCTGTTATCTCCTTATGTGCAGAAGTGCAGTCTTAGATCAGCAGGCAAAACTCTTCTGACTGTCCCAAACGCCAGATTAAAGACTAAAGGTGATCGAGTCTTAGCAGTCAGGGCATTTAAACTTTGTAACAATTTGCCTGAAGAAATACATTAATCGAACTCTGTATCTTCTTTCAATTAATACTATTATAAAATTGTTATTGTTACTCTTCTTCTTATCTCTTCTTATCTTTACATGTGTATGTCTTATGTATGTCTATGTATGTCCTATTTGTGTATTTATGTGTATTTTTATTCTTTAAATTGTGAAGCACTTTGTGTAAAAACAAAGCACTATAGAAATAGTTTATTATTATTATTATTATTATTATTATTATTATTATTAT
Organism: Centroberyx gerrardi; assembly: GCF_048128805.1. Taxonomy (NCBI): domain Eukaryota; kingdom Metazoa; phylum Chordata; class Actinopteri; order Beryciformes; family Berycidae; genus Centroberyx; species Centroberyx gerrardi. Next base: position 8,121,898 of record NC_135998.1, on the reverse strand, counting down.
TATTATTATTATTATTATTATTATTGTAGCTGTAAACAATCAGCATCTATCTATCATTGCTAGTTATACCTTTAATAGGAAGAAAGAAGGAAGGAAAATGAAGAAGAAGCAAAAAAAAAAAGACAGGCAACAGAGGGAGGCAGACAGAATAAGTGCGTCTTTATCCAGATGGATAAAGACAAGTGCAGGTGAGAGGCTGAAAGTCTAAGGGAAATGTCAGTCAGGACACAAGCAATGGGAAATTAAATTCCATAAAGGGTTCTGATTCAGTCCAGGTGTTGTATGGCAATTTCAAATTTCAGAAATGCTATTGACAATATTATTGATAAAAAAAATAAAGGTAATATAGCAGTCAACAAACTGCACTTGAATTACTACAGAAAGACTGCGAGATGAAAAACTGTTGATATAAAGATATAATAAGATTCATAGCTTTACAGCCAATCCCTAAAATTGATGTTCTAGCAGTAAATGTTTAAAGAACTGTTATGTAGATTTAGCTGACACAAAACAGGAGGAGATGAAAAAGATAGAGCCAGAAAAAGAAGTGGACACAGAATGGATAGAAAGCAGGTAAAGACATAATTCAAAGAGGTGGAGGCAGTAACTGAAGAAACAAGTGAACATGTCGTCCCCCACAAATGATGCAGTCCTCCAATTGGACCAGTGGTGGTCTGGTGGTCTGAGATACTCACATTTGAGTTAAAAAGTGTGACCTTTAATCATAGCACCCTCCTCAGTGCAGTCAGTGTAATTTGTAAGAATTACCAGACGTGTGTGGCAAGTTTTGTGTCAATCTGGCAAGTGTAGGAGTTACGGCCTTTCAAAGTTAGAGATTTTAACCTTTAAAGTCCCCATGAAATGAATTCCAATTAGTTTTACTTTCTGCTGACCTCATACTGCACCAATAGGTATAAATAAAAATCCAACCAATAGAACCATCACATATTTTTAAAAAATCCCACCCCTCCACCCGTTCCATCAAATAAAATTGCCTTTCTCTCCCTGACTCATATTCCATTGGTTTAGACTTTTGAATAATCCCTCACTGCGTTATGCCCCGCCCCAACCTCAAATCTACATCAAATCAAGGAAGTGAAGATGCTGTTTCATGAGGTCTTTAATTAAAGTGCCCCCATCAGGCGAATTAGGATTTAGGATTTCAGAACACAGAGCCAAAATGCGTCATCCCTCCAAGTTTCAAAATCCGACCAGTGGTGTCTGACATACCACATTTGAATTACAAATTTTGACCTTTAATCACCGTTATTATGCTAATCAGTGGAATTCTTTAAACAGTAAAACACAGTGTGAAGACCATACCTCCAAGTTCTCTCAAAATCAGACCAATACTGTCTGAGATATCACCTGAAATATCACGTTTGATGGATGGATGGATAGACACAGCCCAATCCATCGTTATGCTCATGAACTGCTTCTTTGAGTCTCCAGTTTCACCCAGTTGCTAGTGTAGGTACGACATTTCTTACTGCCGTGTCTTTACATTCTGCTAGCATTAAACCCAGTGTTACTAATTCCTCTGTTAGGCTAGAGGGATGTAACTCAAGGACCTTCTTTCCCACAAAGAGCTCCACTGCCAAATGTTAGACTCCATGCCAATACCTGATGCATCTCATACACCGTCAATGGTCACATCAGAAAGCACATCAGCTTGAATTGTAAACTGGAATTGCCTGGTAATGTGTTTGATCCAATTTGTCCAGGGAAAGTTAACTGAGCACACACGCTACTTTTCAGCAACGCCCTTCCTTACAGCCGCACCGTTTCAAACATTCATGCTTGAGTGCTGCCCCACATGCTGACCTCTTACGCACTCTAAACCTCTTATCACATCCTGCCTAGACTCCGCAATCTGCTCTTTGTCTGAAAAATTTTGCATAACATCTTTCTAAACATCTGACAAGCTACTCCGGTATTGTTAGAATTGCCTCTTTATCCATCTAGAATCTTTTGTCTGACAGTTTTTACCCTAACAAAAGCAACACCTTTTGACTTGAAGGCCGTTATACTGAAGGGCAAGCAGCCTTTTTATTAAAACCAATCATGAGCTCAAAACCTTGACCATTCGTAAATTTGCCATCACCATTCACATCTTTAGTTTTCACCATCTTTCCTTTCCTTTGATGTGTGGCAAACAAATTTCAGCTTTAAATATTGAAGTAGACAAAGCAATAGTCAACTGTCTATAGTCAATAGTCTATCCAGGCCTCTACTACAATCAATATCTCCATAACCTTTGTATTCAGATTAATCCTGGCATCACCATCACAGACTTTCAAATTTTCTGAAGAAATGATAAATCAATCATTTACACTCATTATCACAGGACTATATAATGACAGATGACTAATAATTGGAATATATCTTATAATTGGATTGTATTAACGGAAAATGACCTTCTCACACACCCTTTCTCTCTCTCTTAGATAACCTGCATATGAATTACCAAGGAGTTCAGCTCAAACTTAGAAGCTCACGCATGTAGGGAGCATACACTGTGAATTAATTTTCAACATTCCTGACAGTAAATCCTACATCCTCAAAGGACCATCTAGCCTGTGTTGCAGAGACCCAAGTCTGTCCGTAGATAAACAGTTCCACAGATAGGTGCCTGCAGGCCTAGATAATGCCACTGACGATTAAAATCCTTGACTCAAATCCCTGGCCCTGTTTGAAGTTGCAGGCCCTCTCACTGTGCTAGCATTTTCTCTGGGTTGCAGGTGTCTGGTCATGATAGCGCCTTGGGAACATGAACACAGATAAAATGAACTATTACCCGTGTTTTGATTGAACTGTCAGGTTCAGCACTCTCTCTTTTTTTTTTTGGACAAACCTGACAGTGCTGTGTTTCTTTCAGTCCCTTTTTTCTGCTCCGACAATAGACTCTTTCTGTAATAGCCTCAGGAATATAATAATAACAAGGCGGGTTCCTGTGTCCTCTATTATCTGTTCATTATGAAAACATGATTCGGAAGGCTTACTGTACCTCTATAGTGCTAATGTCTGTCTTTTGTGTGTAACCCCTGAGAAACAGCTTAAGTTTAACTGTTTTATGGATCATAACTGCCTTGCCTTGCTTTAGTTATGCTATGAATAGTGTAATCACATTTTGTTGAGTTAGAATAGTGTATTGTAATAAGTTTTATAAATGAATCTTCACAGTGAGAGAAAAGGACACCGTAAACATCGTATTACTCACCGGCATTGTGACCACTGGCATTGTGACCGCTGTTGTTAATGGGAACTCAAGATGACAGCTCGGCACTATACATAAAGATAAAAGGAGTAACACCTGATGCAAAGTGATTTTGCTGAAGAAGGAGGAGGGGTTCATTTCACAAGACCGTACACATTAATTTAAAAGCCAGACGTTAATTTCGAAGCTAAGCCTGAGGGAAAAAAATATCAGCATTTTCCACATTCAGCTGGTTTGTGCTGCTGAGGCCATTAGAGGAGATCAAACAGACGGTTTTCTCATGGCGGAGCTTTGATATGCACTAAAGTCCTTCCTTGGGACCCATAACATGTCAGATAGTGCTTTCCACATCATGAAAAACCTCCAGAAAGAGGTTTGACCACTGTACTGATACGGACTGAATTAATGTTCTTGTCTGTTTGAATACAGTTTTCGCATCTTTGCTTTGCATCTTTGCCAGCCAGCCCACCCACCCACCCCCTGTGGTGGTAGAGGGGTGGATATGCAGGGGAGGGGGGGCTGAACCATAGTGTACCGAAGGTGTTATTCAAACAACATGATCTCACATAAATACATGAAATGAACATGAACTTTTCCGTTTCACAAATTGAAATACGTTCCAAAGGCTAACAGTTAAGTTTAGGCAAGAATATTAACTAGACAGAATGGAGATCACAGCCCCGTTATAAACAAAAAACAAAACATTGTTTCTGATGTTTCTACATGTTTATGTTTCTGTGTCAGTTATGTGTGTTTTTGTAATAAGTTAGTTTTGTCCATTAATCAAAAAAAAAAGTTTAGGCAACTAAAACAAGGTTTGGGAAAGGCTTTGGTCATGATTAAATAAGAAAAATGTTACTGTGACTCATGGTAGAAATGTCCTTCGTAAACGCTGGGATTTGAACCCCAGTCGCCAGCATTGAAGTCAAACTCATCCACCCATCCACAACACCCTTACTTTCCACTCTGTGACACTACTCCCTGTTTATAGTCATGTCTCCTTCACATTTGGTGTTAACAAGTCATGTTCATTTCACATCTTTCTGTGAGATCAGGGTGTATTCAGACGTCTCGTTTCAGCAGGACGCCAGACGGCCGGAGTAGTAGCGGTTACATGTACCTTAGCTAACCCCGCAGCCTCTCGCAGCTCGATGGTGCCCTAAACACCCGACAGCTCCATCCGTCTTCATTCCAAATTCAGACCCGGTGCTCTGTTCCTACAAACCTTCATCTATAAACATCACAGTAAATATTGAACCCCCCTCTGAGAGAATTGATTTTTACAATCTGTGCAGCCTCATGCAGCGGCCTCCAAAGTAAGAAGTGAAATGGCCTGGGCTGAGCCATTAGTGATTTATTCCACGCAATATGCAAGCTAATGAATGGTCATGCTTTTACGGCATATGGAGCTGCTGTCTGATCTATGGGCTGAAACTTATGCCACTAGACAAGTGACATTTAATTATGTGCACCGAATTTGAGTTTGATTTTTGAAATTAAATTCCATTTCTGTTTAACATAAAATTGCATTTACTTGTTGGAAATTCACTTCTCAATATTCAGTTTCTCCATTTCAACCTCTCAAATAATAGACGAGCCATAATTTCAAATTCAACTCTCCAAAAGCTTTCCAGGCCTTAGCAACAGCCGGGCAATTAGGAAAAGCAGTGGACACGCAAATTCAGTGCACATGCTCTAATTCAAATTCAGTCTAGTGGCACAAATTTTCAGCCTATACCGCTCCAAGATGGGTTTATACTTGAAACTGCACACATGCCATAAAACCCATCCTGGGCTCTAACAGAGATGAATTTAATGATGATGTGCTGTTGTCCATTTAATTTACTCACTTGCATAAAGCTATCCCCAGGGAGTTGATGCAGTGGGGATCTACAGCAGACAGACAGCAGCCAACATTCCTGAATTATTTTAGGCAAAGGCTCCTTTAACCCTCCTCAGCTTGTGTCTTATCCCCACTGGAGCTTGCCTAAACCCCCCGGTCTAATAGAAACAGAGCCCTGACGGACACAGGAGACTGAGCACTCTTCTCAAGGTTAATTGTATGTGACAAGTATAATACCACAATGCTCAACCTCTCTCCCTCACAAATGCACGTACACACACACAGACACACACAGAAACACACACGCACACACACCTACACACACACACACACACACACACACAGAGAAACACACAAACACGGGCATGCAGGCACTGACAGCAGAGACATAAACAAGTAGACACTGGCTCATGTTCACTCTGACTCACAGTACATATCCACACAGACACACAGACACACACACACAGACACACACACACACATACACACACACACACATACAGACTGTTTAATTAAACAGTGACCGGTACATACAAGCGATCCACTGGCCATAAAATGCTTCTCCTCTTCCTCAAACCTCTGTGCATCCTCATTTGAATGTATGTGAAAGTAACTGGGGGGTTAAAGATTCCCATGGCTATGTTTAATAAGTTAGGGAAAATCAGAGGAATTGTGCCGGAGGGTGGAAATTACAGTTTTCAGGAATTTTATCAGTCTTGTCCAGCAATTGATGTTCTAATTGGCTGTTGGATACACACAAACTCCAACATATCTCCGGGATAGACTAGTCTCCATGGAATACATTTGTTAAGAATATCAAGAGGGTGGATTCAAAACCAGAAACCATCCAAAGTTGTGTCTATATCCCAAAATCTTGTGGATTGAGGATGGAGGACCAATAAGGAAATGCACCCTCAATCACTTTTAAGTCACTTATATACAACCCATAATAGTCATGCCAATGTCCTCTAACAAATGAAACAATAACTAATTATTCACATGGGAACATGAAACATAGATATTCACTATAGCTATAACTAATTGGACCTACAATAACATCTTCCTGCCCAGACCCTGAGCATTGCATATACAGAATATACAATGTAACTATATACTTACAAATTATATTATGTAGTAATTATGCAGTTACAAAGCAACCCCCCCATCTTTCATTCACTATTACTGCAGAAGGACCCAAGGAAGAATAGCTGTCACCCTTGTGTACAGCTAATGGGGATCTTTATTAATAAACAATAACATGTTTAACAGCAGGAATACTACAGTGTGTGCGGATGAATTGAAGGGGTCAGAAATCATTATGGTAACCTTAGAGAGAATGCATTATGTAGCTATGGTTGTGGGCAAAAGCCCCACAGTGACTTGATAAAGTCCGCCAGTTTACCTTGTTTGAATGAGAGCTTTGATAAGGCTTTAAAAATCAAAGCTTGCCGTGACCTGAGCCCGACTTGGCCCAGTCTGAATCCAGCCTAAGTCTCCACCTCAGCAGCATTGATTTAGCCCAAATCCAAATAGTGACCGATTAATAGCTACTATAGAAATGCCCACAGAAAAAAACAAGATACAGATGCACAAAAGTTGAATAAATCTTTAGCTTATCCTTGTGTGTAATTGCACTGCATTTCTCATATTTACATGAATATAGTTATATATTATCATTATGACACTTGCTTTGATTATGAGAATAATTTGATTAAGCTGTTTACCTGCATGGTAAAAGAAGGCTTTATTTATATTCCTGTTATTCCTGAATGTGATTCCTCCCCTACAGGCAACAAACAATGTCAATCATTTCCCTCCCTCCTAATCTGCAGTGATATTATTCCCATTGCACTTCTGTTAACAAAGATAGCGACTGTAAAAAAAAATACTGAATCAAGGTACATTAGGTGACTGTAATGACTCATAAAACCTCCGATGGACAGGCTTAGTCAGAGTAATGTGACTAACGTTGCAGTGCTCCACATAGTCACACAATTAATTAATTAATTCTGGATATGACCCATGAAGTAACATAATGAGATTACGGTTTGTACATGACCCATATTTTAACGGCAGTACTTTTATAATTGCATTAAGATTTAAGTATTGGTGTGCATGTAGATAAAGTAATTGTTTTTGTTTATGGAGAGACTTATCTCCCTCATCACTTGTTTAGCCTTTTGTTGGCCCCACTGAGAAATTAAAATCTGCACAGCTGGAACCTCGACCTAATTGAGCCTGAGGGAATTATCAAGCAATTAGAGGCAGGAACTGACCTGAGACTACCGTGCTGGGTCAGCTCCTGTTGGGAGAATCAAAAATCTAGTGTGAAGTCATCCTACGGACGCTGCAGTCTACAGTGAGTGGACAACATAACTGAAACACCTAACAATATTTGAATATCAAGCACTTAAAACAGGAGGAGGGCCAGCCTTTGCCTTCAAAACAGCTTCAATCCCCTTTGGAATACTGTCATACATCAGGAACTGTGTGTATTGGACCATTATTTAAGAAAGAAAGACTTGTGTTCTTTGAAGGTTAAATGAGTTGGAAATCTACTTCACACTCTGTGCTCTAGAACGTCCCATAAAAGGTTCAATTCACTCTTAATTAAAAAAACAAAAAACAAAAAAAGCTCTCTCATTCTTCAAATGTTACTTGTTCCTATTGCAGGCTTAGCTGATGAAGACGGTTGTGATATACGGTCGGTTTGACTACTGTTGACAAAATGTACTTATTCTAAGTCGCTTTGGACAAAAGCGTCTACTAAATGACATGATGTAATGTAATGTTCTATGACGTTTTGATCTGGTGATCTTAGGAGGCCATGGAAGACAGTTGACTTCATCCTGGTGTTTGTGAAACTGTTCTTAAATTTGTTTAGCAGTATGTATGGGGGTATTATCATCTTGGAATATGGGAAAAACATGAGGGAATGGTGTTTGCACCATAGGGTGCACCTGGTCCTGTAAAATGGCCTCATATTCTTTGCTATCTACGACCATATGACCTTGCAGTGTTAATCATTGGACCTAATGACTCCCACAAAATGGCTTCCCATTCCACTATAAATCCACCATGGCAACAGTTGGCAACAGATGTGGCTTTAAGGAGTGCTTTGACTTTCTCCAAATATAAATCCATCTGGATGTAGGGAAAAAAGATGAAAGATAACCCATCAGATAATATAACTTTTACCCATTGCTCAGGCATCTAGGTTTGGTCCTCCTTACACCAGGTTATGTGCCTCATGTTGCTTTGAAAAGCCACATATAAAAGTGATCATTGTCAGACCTCTTTTAAAGCTGACATATTGACATTCAAATTAATATGACCTGCTTGTGTAGTTGCCTTTGCAATTGTTAGTTACTTCAAAGTTAGTCCTTTTTTCATGTCATGTTTCCATTATTTTGTACATCTCATGTATATAAATTAATGTGTTGCTCATACGCGGAGAGCTTAAGCAGGTAGGGGCATGTACACATGATTGTATGCATTCAAACACACACACACCCACACACACACACACACACACACACAGCCCCTATCACTGCACACATGCATACATAGCCCACGTGTCTTGGGTCTCCCACTGAGTTTCTGCTTGTAAAATCCTGAACTTCTTAAGGTTTCTTCACAGTGGCATATGTCACAGGCTACAAATCAAGAAGCCAGTTCAATGGAAGTCAGCTACATGAAGCTACACAGGCAAAGGCTACAGCTAGTGCCATAGTAAAGGCCTGCAAGGCATTGAGTCAGAGTTGAAAATGCTTTTTCATGCTGTGATGCGTTTCAGCCGCTACAGTAAGGAAATAATTTTTTCCCTGCTGCCTTTCCAAGCGGCAAGTTATATGAATTCTTTTAACAACTAAGATGTATTACAAAAAAAACATGAAAAACAGCAGGAAGGGTTCATTATCATTATGCTCACAACATAGGTAGGTTGTTACGACCGCAAGCACCACTTGGGGATTCAAATATTATGCTCCCTTTGCCTCATGTAAACTCCTGTTTCCCACTGCAGTTGCTGAGACAGTGCATCAAGTAGAGGTGCAATGTTTAGTCAGTGCTGGATGTTATAGCAATTGTATTGTTTTCCCATTCAGACATCTCATAGAAACAGTTTGAATTTTTGTTATCTATCTATCTATCTATCTATGGTAGAAGTAGGGTATGTTTCAGTTTGATTTGTTTGAAGTGAAAAGATGACAATAATGATTCAGGGCTTTGTGGCTTCACAGGACACTGAGATTTCCTACCTTTCAAAGTTAACCATAGTGTTTTCTTGCATAAAGATGTGCTAATTGTGTGCTAATCATTTTCCCAAGGAAGAGCTCCATTTATTTACATAATGATTTTCATCTAAATAGGCCTGCGTATTGCTGCCTAATCTACAAGAAGAATCAATTTCTCCCCTCCCCCTCCCAAAAACTAATGCAAATTCAATTTTTTAATTTTCATGGCTTATCAACTTGTAACATAGCCTCAACTGAATGACAATTAGCTCATGAAATTCCGAGGGAGAATCAATTTTGCTCGTGCACCAAGAACAAGATACTATATCAACAAATGAGAAACGTGATCACATGCTCATAAAGCACAGCCCCATCCTGCTGCATGTGCCGGAGAAACACTTTGCTTTCATTTTCATTGTCCTGTTTTTCACTACTCTGCTCACCAGCACCACATTTGTTTAGGCTCTTTGTGTTTGTTTGTTTGTGTGTAATGCTTTTTGCGCTGCGCATTGCTTAGGGGATTTATGGTATGCACTGTTTAGACAGCGTAGAGCCACAAGAGCCTTGCATAAGGGAAATACAGTGTGCATTCTTACACTAGGCAGTACGGTAGAAGTCACAAGCATCAAAATGTAATTATGCATCTTTAAGGAGCTGACATTATGATTATATGTATATGTAGAAACAGAAAGGAAAAAGAAAGAGAGCTTTGATCGAAATATCAAAATACAGTAAGTGCCCGACTAATTGTGTGACAATCTCTGATATGTGTATAATCAATGTTTACATTAATTTTCTCTTCAGTTTGGCTATAAATAGCAGTTTTTTTGTTTGAACTATATGCACATATTAAACCTTGTTTCTCATTCATTATTCTTTTTTAATTGTAATGGCATTTAGAAGAGTGAAAGGAGGATCATTATCAGCACAACAAGCACTGCATGATGTCAGGACAGCCTATGGGATTTTTTTTTTTTTTTTTCATTTACTACCTTATCCTTTTAATCAAAGTCAGTTTATTACTGGAAGCCATAGAACAAGCATGCCTTCTGTGGGCTTTTCTGTTCGTTATTGCATAATTCACGCCCTGAGAAAAATCTGTCTTGTACCTTAATGAGATTTTCTCTCTTTGTCAGCCCTGTTCTGTGTCAGACATAGGATGCATCTGCAACATCAAGATAGTGCTGTTTCCACCAGCTGAGGCCACGGGGGTTCTCTTAAGCAGGGAATAACAACAACAACAACAACAACAACAAGAATGGTAACAGTGGGAGGAGGAGGAGAGAGGAAGAGAAGGAGGGGAAAGGGAGGCATATCAAGTCACGAAGGCATTAAAAGCAACCAGAGGTGTTGACAGGACCACATGCCAAGAGATATGATGGATCCTATATAGAACATGATGGAAGAGCTGGATCAGTCCTGACATTCTGAAGACACAGCCTGAAGCCCTCAGTGCTGTGGGCTAATAAAATGCCAAACGTTCATAAAAATAAAAAAAAACAATAAAGCACACTGTGTCATTATAGGCAACTATTGAGTTGATCATGGCTACTGCTGTTTAGTGATAGGTCAATTCAGAAATCAATCGTTCATTTGAACCACACTTGAAAGTGAACAAGTCGAATCGTTTGGCCAAAGAAACTGAGTCAAAATTTCAAATTGGTTCAGGACCTACTGTCGGACAACCCGAAAGAATCAAATTAGTTAAAGGGATGGTGAACTTTGGTAGCACCTTGGGTTGTGTAGCTTCCTGGCCATGATATAACCCCGAAGTCGGTGATTCTCTGTTATCTGTTGCTCCAGTAGAGGAGATTTGAGAATTGCGTTTTTTTCTCTCTCCTTTCACTGCCGTTATACTGTATGGCGAAACAGGTTTGAAAATCACACTTCTAGCACATAAATGAGCGAGAACAAAGCAGGTTTTGACAATATATATAAAAATATAGCACTTCTGCTGGAATGTTTTTAAGTGAATGTTTATTAAACTTTTCAATTTGAACAAGTGAAACACCGAAATTCTGGATTTCGTTGTTTCACTTGTTGGTTTAATAACATAAAGAAAGCGATTCACTTAAAAAGAAATTCAGCAGAAGTAGTCTACTCACAAACAATTCAGCAGCATGACTAGTTTTTTTTTTAATATATTGTCAGAACCTGCTTTGTTCATGCTTGTTTATGTGCTAAAAGTGTGATTTTCAGACCTGTTTTGCCATATAATGACAGTGAATGGGGAGAGAAAAAAATGGAATTCTCCAATCATCTCTACTGGAGCAACAGATAACAGAGAATCACCGATTTTGGGGTTACATCATGTCCAGGAACCTATATAACCCAAGCTACTACCAAAGTTCACTATCCCTTTAAAATCTATCTGTCTTCCCAGCTCTACTGCTGTTGCTACATGCCGACTGAAAACCCTTTGAACTTCCAGAATTTACTGTTAACGTTTAAAACATGCAGAGCTCTTAATGCTGTCCGGTGCACAACAGTGCAGCCTTTTGGCATGGAAAAAGGAAGTATTGCTGTAAAGACATGACCCGTAGAATTGGGTGTACAGCCAAACTGTCAGTGGGATGTATTCGCTCTCAGCAAATCAGAAGTCAATAAGAAGTCTCCGTATTACCATAGTCACAATTGAAACAGAAACCATTTTAGACTCCAACACAGGGACAATATTCAATGTGGGACAATTAGAGGCTTGTTTATTTTCCCTCCACCGTCTAGTAAATGTCATTTGCTATTTTTAATGGCTTGGAAAAAATGTGATTAAAAGTGAGGCCCTCTGGGTGCTGGGTGGCCAAATGTGAAACAAGGCCATTATTTCTGGGGAGGCGTTTTATGGTGTGAAATGGCGCCCCACACAAGATACCTAATTATTAAACCAGATATCTAGATGAAGGCATTAATTAATTCTCATTTGTTATCAGCTAGAATGCAAAAAAAAAAAAGATTGCAAACCCCAATCAAATGCCGCGTGTGTTATTATCTTATCCATTGATACATTGCTCTTAATTACTACAAGACCACTGCAGTATTAAGAAGAAACACACAGCTGTTCATCAAATGACTTGTTCTCTAGCATCTGAAATTATCATGCGCAGAACATGGAATGGTAGCATTTAACATTAAAGTAAAGTCAACAAGTCATGCTAGTTATGCTTACACTATTTATTCTAGTGGTCCTCTTTTGTATTTTGAAATAGTCAGTCTTGGTATAGTTAGAACTAAATAGGTTGAGATTGTTTTCCTCGGGCAAACACAATGTAAACACATAATTACGAAACCAACAGAACCAGAGACTGTCTCCCGCATACCTTAAACCTCACAGAACACACTGTAGCCAAAGTTATTGACTTAGCACTGCTTGAACTGAAAACCTAGTCACTAATCGATTCTAATTCACTTGGTCCACCAAGTGCTGCATTTTTTCCACACATCAGATTTGTTGCCACAGTGAGCTGTTAAGGAAGGTGTGGCAGGCTATAAGATTTTTAGATGTTGTTGCAAATGATTCCTCCCTGACTATTTATGTTTGCTTTCTTGCAGTTAAAAACCAATGTGACCATCTCAAATAACATCTACTGTCTGTGGTCAACATTTTATACACTCTGCATAAGTGGATTGTATTTTTATATGCATGTCAGTGACAAGATGTTCTGTATAAATGAAATGATTGCGAGATTATGTTGCTTCAGATTGCTTTGACATGTACAGAGAAACACTATAAAAGGCCAATTGTGAAGCACTTTTCATACGGACATCTCAGTTATGCTCTATGCATTTAATGCGGCCATTTCCATATGAACTGAGATTCATCCTTAGTCCTAATAAACTGCTCTCCCTTCATGCCCACTGTCTTTGATGGTCTCTTTTCACAGTGGCAACCAGTTTATGATTCAAGCTTTCATGATGACGGCAGTTCTGTATACCTCAATGGGTTCAGCATGGCATTAACACTGCTACAACTGGTGGTTCAAGTCCCACTGGGGCAATCCATGCTGATGATGTACACACTCATGGCACTGCAATGCGCTTTGGATAAAAGCGTGCACCAAATGGCATATGACTATCCATTTGCCATCACTATTACAATGATAGTGTAGATGTACAACACTTTTATTTCTCATAAGATATGCTTGGCATGATCTTGATGCTGAAGGCGTATGGGAATTTAAAAATTGATTGATTTAGTTTCTTTTGTGTTCCCTTGTTACTTTTTGGTGCATAGGAAATTGAACATCATGGGGCATGAGAAATTCAACTTTATTAAGAGAAAGAATGGATGTTATGAGTAGGTGTTATTTTTTATTCAAACAGTGGATATCTAATTTTATAATGATACTCCTCATTTACCAGGGAATATTTATTTTTTAGTCATATTTTCCCTCCATAACTGTGTACTGCAACCTTAGTGGCAATTACATTTAAGAATTAATGGTGTGAACTAAGGCAATGAGTGAACCTTGAAATACAGTAGTATAACATATTTACCAGGGCTAATAAATTCCGAACAACACATTAAAAGGTAATTGTGTCTAAATTCATAATGAATTTGTGCTGTGTGTATTTCTCAATGACACAAAGGTATACAAGAAAACTTTCAGAGGTCAGAGCAAGAAGGTAGAAGCTTAATAAGATCAGCCTCAGAGGGAGAGGTTGTTGGCAAAAAAGATGTTTTGTATGCCACAAAATAATGTACTTTACAAGGTCGGGACCCACAGCACCAAGAATGGATATACTGTAGGTGATTAGGGAAAATACAAGGTGATCTCTGGCAATGCTTTGCTTTATATTGTATTATCCACATTATCCATGTATTATCCTCTCCTACACTAAAGGTGAATTTCTTATGCCCTAAAAGCTAACAAGAGAACACAAAAGAAATCAATTAATTTTCAAATTTCCCTATCTAATCCCTAACATGATTGATATCACATTTGAATGGGAGTGGAAACGTAGGTTCCAGCAGGGAGACTCACCTTGCACAGCGGTTCTCAATCACCGGTCCAGCTGCAACCAATTAGCCCACACAGCTTAAATGCATACCTCTTGCTGTTCAGTCAAAGTCCCTTTGTCGTCTATATCAAAAGTTCTGACATACATACAATCATTTGCATTACATATTTACGAAAACTGATGAATTGTCAGCAACATGGAGTGTTAAAATATGTTTCAAAGGACAGAAAAACATTTTTTTTTTTCCACTTTCCGATGCTTGTACACAGCGCCATCCACTGCTTCATGAAACAATGAGATTATGACATTAAGGACAAATCTGGTTTACAGCTCCCATACATACATTTATCACTGTATCACCTGTCAACAGTCAAGTCATGCATGCAGTCCACAGTAGGGAGCTGATGGTTACATATTTGAGAATATCATGTTATTAAATTATTTCATATGTATTAATAAAACAGTTGCTGGCAGAAACGGTTGATGTTGCAGGACTCCATCCTTCCCTGTCCCGAGAAGTCCATCTGGGTCCAGCCACTGTCCAGCTTTGGGGGTCCCGCCAAATCTCATTCAATAAATAATTTCATGTTCACTCATTTCGTGTTTCCAGAGTCTCTGTGATTGAACTAATTGTAATACCTTTTAAATCATTGTGAGTAACTTAGTTAGTTACTGGGATGACAAAATGACAACACTTCTACAGACTCGATCCTTCATATATTAGAGGTATTGAATGCTGAACCTCAGGTAATCGCTAAATGGATGTAGTGTTTGGCATAGAATTTTGACTGTCCAAATTAAGTATTACAGAATTTCCAAATGCAAATAGTAAATTAACAAGACTAAGAGTCAAACAGCCCCGCAGCACTGCATTTTGTGGAAGCGTCCCCGGCGGGAATCGGACTTGGGTCTTGATTGAGAGTCTGCAATCTAACTCCCTGCAGCTACTTTCACCCATGTGCCCAAAAGTGGTGAACAGAGCGACCGACTGGCCGACCGACATTGCGATCCATAGCTAATAATTGAAGCAAAGTGATTGAGAATTCAGTCTTGCAGTAGGGTGGGACTACCACAGTGAAAGTTGATGTTCATCCTCAGACAGAAAAAAATGGAAAGCCAATGGAAAGCCCCAAGATTCATTGCGAGAACGACGCATCACATCCGAGCAGTGCTGTAGTCTACAGCACAGAGCCGGTTGAAACAGGTGGGAAATTGAACAGCTGTGTCTTAAATAATCACATGCTCAATGTGAAGCATACCCGTCTCAAATTGCCAGGAAGCTTCTCTGTGCTTACTTTCATGAGAAGAACGTTCTCTCCAAGACGACTTGGGAAGAACTTTCTCCACAAGGTCGACTTGTCATTGGCCCAGGTGTGCCTCTTTAACTGCCAGGAAGGAACAAAAACCTGTCAGACGCTGGCCCATGAGGACGGGAATTAAAGAACCCTGGTCTAGTGGTAAATGAGGTCATTCCCCAAATGAAGTGACATGGTTTGATCCATATGTACTGATGTATCCTAAGTCCAGAGGATTCACATAGAAAAACATCAGGGACATCAGGGATTTTTTTCTCTCTCTCTGTTCATATCTAAATTGTTGGACAGGTTTTATATTGATATTTAGACTCCAGAGGTCTATACCTTCTCCTGCTTATTTTTACAATCTTAGAAGACAGATTTGTTTAAGATTTGTCACTACAGAATCACTAACACTATTTCTAGGTCATTCTAAAAGTTAGCAAATTTTACATATCCTTGGCTCCACTGCATGATCAGTTTCTCTTCACCCGTTTTTATCAGCCAGACAGCACTGACCGCACTGCTGCAGCTGTACAGATACAAGAAAGCACAAAAATCTGATTGGCTGTTCACAGTTGATTTCTACCCCCCAAAAAGTTCAGCCATGGTCAATTTTTCCATGGCAACAAACTGTCCAACCATTGTCACAGTGGACCTCCGATGACTGTTGCTCAAGTCATTGGCAGTGTGTATGCGTGGTAAATTATGGATGTGTGTTTGTGCATATGTATGTGGGCAAATGTTATTGTGTGTATTTAACATGGTTTGACGGGGCAAAGGTTTTGCTCTTCACCTTGCCACAAGATCAGTTTACAGTGCAAGTAGACGTTCCCAGTTTTTGCAAATTGCTATAACACTTGCTGTAACACACTCGCTGCAAATTACAGCAATGCTTTCCTAAAAACTTGGTGTGTTTTCAGGATATGATAGGGCAAATAGAATGCCACACATATATTCTATGTGTATGTCTGTGTGTGTGTCTGCTGATTGTACTGGATGAGGTGATATTTCAGCTGCCACACACAGCTGAACATGGCCCAGCTGTTGCAGTTTTTGCTTAAGCAAATCTGCTGGTTCAGAGATGGAAAAGATACACACAGAGCCACAAAGACACTTTTCAGGACTATTGCGCACACGCACGCACGCACGCACGCACGCACGCACGCACGCACACACACACGCATGCGCACACATTCCTGCCATGCTTTTGGTATTAGGTTGTTTGTAAGTGCAGGAGAATTCAATTGTCATCTCAGGAGTGATCTGACCCAAAGACCTGTTACCCATGGAAATGTAATTCTTGTAGATTAAGTGGGTATAATTAGATTATGGGATGGAGGGAGTCAAGTATTGCTGGGACACACTTTCTGAATCAGAAAGCTTACTAATAATTTCAACATTTTCCCAAATTAGGGATTTAATTAATACATCCCAGATGTAAAATACACAAAAAGAAAGAAAAGTGTTGGTGAATTTCCTGTTCCACTCGGACGGTGTCACTGTGTGTCATGGTCAAACTTGTCACTTTTGTTGTCCAGTGTGCCCTCGCTGTTCTCTCATTGAGGTGCATGGCCTCCCATCCGACCACACAAACCCAATATAGCCTAATGATTGTTCACTGACCAATTTCAGGAGGAAAAGGTTTCAAGTCATCCAACTGAGCTACTTTAATATGAAGACAATGCTGCCTCTACATTGCTAATGCTGACAATCACCAAGACAAACAGCTGGAGTCAGTGGCACCTGCTGTTGTATGCCAGTATGCACCGTGCCTATCATTTTTAACTCGTTAAACCCTGCTAACTCGCAATATGAATGTAAGTTGTTTTTTTAAACGTGTTTCTATCCTATTAATAAAATTGTGAGCTTAGTAGACCTCATCTGTTGTCTTTGTCTTCTGTTGGAGATGGATTGGTTGTTATCCTCATTGCAAGTTCAGGTGACAGTTACCTACACCAATGAGCAGTCAAGTGTTAAAATAAATAAATTGAAGGCCGTGAACTGGCCATGATGGTTTTTGTCCAGCACCCAATAGATTAAGTCAAAATCAAAATGTTTACCATTAAGTTTGGTGCTTGAATTGTTGTAGCCTTCCTGCAGCTTTAGCTTCGGCTTATGTAAACTAGCTAGCTATTGGCTTTGTAAAAATGAGTAAAAACAAACAATTGAGCATTTTAAAAGCTTTTGAGAAAAATAATAAAATCTTAGCTTGTCATCTGGTCAGTAGCAATTAAGGGTTGAGCCAGCAACCTTCTGCCTCGCTGCCTCCAAATTTCCTTTGAACCTTTGTTTTTCCTACAAAGGTTATAGTTAACTAAAACTTAGCTAAAACTGAGACACATATGAAAAAAATAAACAAAATTGTAATTTACTTCCAAATCTGATCGAACTACAATATAAACACTGTTTCAGGCTGAAAAATAACTGTAGCTACATCAAAATTCAAAGAAAAAAAAATGTAAAAAATTATTTTAGCCACCAAAGAAGACAGGCACCATCAGGTGCATAATGTCAACCTCCACTCCACACGGTCTCCTAGTCATGGAAGTCTTTTAAAATTTCCGTTGTCACACAGCTTTGCCATTCACATACATCACAGCAGAGAGGAGAGAGTGAGGACGGTGGGGATTATGTATTCCAGCAGCAAAAAGCTTACATCTGCGCTCCCTCCCTGTCCCAACATGACACTGACATTTTCATGCCTACTTTTAGCATCTCCACTCAGCCCAAAAACAGTTCACACTCCCTGCATCAGTCCTTGGGGAACGAATGGGTTTCAATACACTAAGGCCTATTTCAGATGGGCAACTGCTGTAGGGGAACTTTTCAGCAGTTCACCCTAGAAGCTATTAGACTGTTGTTGAGATCAATGCTGAAGTTAGAGATCACTGGGTGAGATTTTGGGGAAAAGTTGTGCAGGTGCAATGTCAGCATAATGTAGGTGTAACAAAGTAAAAATACTTCATTACCGTACTTAAGTAAGATTTTCAAGTATCTGTACTTTACTCAAGTTTTTCTTTCACTTAAGACTTTTTACTTTTACTCAGTACATTTCAAAAGAAAAAAGAAAAACAGACTCGTTACTCTTGGGAAATCATCAACAGCTTTTTTTTTTTTCTTTTAATTTTCCGCAACAGCTTCCATCCCGGAAGCAGCTGATCAAGCGCCAAATGTGATTGGCTGCTTGTAAACCAAAGTGACACCAAAAAGGAGGGAAAGAGACAGAGAGAAGCAACATGAAGAAGAGAGAAGCAACAAGAAAGCAAGTTAACATTAGTGATTTGAGGTGCAGTCTCTTTCTCATTAGTGATTCAGAAGAACGCTCAACAGAGAACCAGTTCAGTACATTAGAAATGCCTTTTTTAAAGGACTGCTTTTACTTTTAGACTTTAAGTTGAAGACCATGTACTTTTATATTTTGACTTGAGTTGGATTGGATTCGTGGGATGTCAGAGCATACTGTTAAACCTTCTGGAGGTATCCTGGGTCTAATTTAGTGGAACATCTGGGATGAAACATCTGTCATAACACCAATGTCATACCTGTTCTCACCCACCCCGCTTCCCTTCAAAATCCAAGCTTGGTTTCAACATAGGCGCTCACTCTAAATAGACTCTTAAATCTTCTAAGGTCTCTCTCTTTCTAACTTTCTCTCTCTCTTTCTAACTCTTTCTCTCCTCTCTCTCTCGCTCTCTCTCTCACTCACACACACACACACACACACACACACACACACACACACACACACACACACACACACACACGCGCGCACGCACACAAACAAATTATATTTACATATTCAGTTGTTTATTAAATTATTTATATTGAAAGATTGCTGCATATTTACTGAATGTTTTGCCCACTAAATCATAAATGTAATTGTTGCTCCAAATCCCCCTTCCCAACAACTTAATCCTAATTAGTTAATTATTAATATTTAACATTTAAAGTATTGTGCAAAATCCCGCTTAATAATTAAAATGAAGGTGGGTGTCCTGGTGGTTCAGTGGTTTAAGGCGCATACCATGTAAATGCAACATTTTGGGTCACATGTCATCCCCCTCTCTCTACCAATCTTTGCTGTCTTTCTCAACTTTGAATTATATACAAGGCATTTGAACAAGGCATTTGAACTAGTACTTTGTTCATCTGTCAGATAAATTATCACAGATTGAGATAAAAGCTATTCAGCAAGTTGGTCTTGACAATAAGAGATTGATAATAAAACTTTTGACTATCTCTTTGTTGAATATCCAAGTGTCTCTGTATTGTACAGATTACCAAAAAATTCACAATTCCTTAGTGACTCCTCCACCTCGCCCATTTTTATCAAGGCATGGATCACTCACAGAAAACTTGTCTGTATTTGTAGATCATCACATTAAAGGAATAGTTCACCCCTGTCATTATCTACTCAACCTCATGTCAGTCTAAACTCCATTCATGTTCATTCGACAACCTATCAACAGTGTTGGGTGGTAACGCTCTAGTCAGTAACGCGTTACAGTAATGTGATTCCTTTATTCAATAACAAGTAGTGTAAGGGATTACAATTTCAAATTGAGTAATTACATTACAGTTACTAATCCCAGTAATGCTCTGTTACTCTCTCCTTTGAAATTGAAATTTTGATGTGTTTTTTTTTTTTCCAATCCCTGTTTTTTTTGTCATATATATCTTAAGGACATGCAGCAGGTTTACGTCGGCTGTTAGTTAAAAAAGCAAAACAAAGATGGAGAGTTAGACGCAGACTTTCAGCAGCTGGAAGTATTCCCATTTCTTTGAATTTATCTCCGTCAAAGAAGGATGCACAGAACATTATTGTGCATTGTAAACTTGGTGTGGCAGCAAAATGCTTTCCACAGCGAAAAACACAACATCCAATTCATCAAAGCATCTAATATGCAACACAGCAATGTGCAACTCCAAAGTAATGTCACTAATTACTACTCCAGTTGAATAATTAATAAAGAAACGTGATTACTTTTTAAATGAGTAATATGTAAAGAGAAATTAATTACAATTTCCAAGTAACTTTCCCAATACTGCACATCACAGTGATTTAGCCCAGTCAATTGCCTCTCAGACTTCTCCGAACTGGCTGAAGTGAACTCAGCCTGGTTGGTTAGTGTTCCAAACAGGTAGAAAATACACATCAAGTTTTTCTACCCTTCTATTGGAGGAGCGAGGCACACTCCACCACAGACTTCTGTCTCCAATAGAGGAAGCTGGGGGGCGATAAGCAACAGGACAGTGAGCAAACTGAGCCGACCAGCAGAGCAAAGTAAGATGCCAGTGACCATTCACCCTTTCAATAAGTGAGGAAACGTAGGAGTTGATTTAGTAAATATAGGTTTTCAGACACAGCACAATCATTTGGATAATAAACACTGATTATGCTGCACGAGGCATTTCGAGAAATTCGATGGTCATTGTATGCCCTTTTTGGATTTAATATGCTTTATTCCAGATGGCCATTAAGCACAACAGTACAGCAATCAGATTTGCCAATTATTTTGTTAAAGTGTCCCTGTATAGTGTCACTGATCACATCAGTGTTTCCAGCACAGCTATGGGAGCAATGAGAGCACACCGATTTTAATCTCCAACCTGAATAGCTCCCACTTTTCCTCAATGTTTGATCTTTAACCAATTGTTTAACCCTCATTAGTGTCACACAATGGTGCCAGAAAGTGTGAATGACACCGGATGGCAGCAGCAACAATCACTCATTTGTCTCAGTAGGGAGGGCAAGCCAGATAGTGCCCACTCTTATTTTCCTGTATTTCATGCCTTCATGCCAATATAATTTGTGTGTTGGTAAATTGTCACTTTCCATGGGATCTCAGGCCATTAAAAATTGTAAGTGTAATTATTTCAGTAAAATAGTGTGATTATTTGGATTGGGGGCAACTGCTTGACGTAAACCTGCTTTGTGTGGAGGGTTAAAAAAAGCCATCCAATCAGGGACTATTTTACACCTGGGATGCAAGGACAATGCAACTAACCTGGTAGGACAGAAAATCAGCAGTGCTCTTCATCCTGAGGGCTGGAATTGAACACCGCTGCTCTGGATGAATTTATATATTTACTTGCACTGTTTCTGATCCAGTACAATGATTTCAACTCAGTAGGAAACGTTTGATGTTGATTTCTAACACATTGAGCATCAACTTTCTTTTGATGGTTAGATGGTACAAAGGATGTAGGTCTAAGTGATGATTGTGCCTCCACTGCAGCCAGTATTTCTATCTTTGGGGTAGAGCTCTGCCTGGCCCTGTTTTTTCAAGACCGCTCCCACCCACACCCACACAATTTACTGCAAATTTAGTTGTGAAAAACCTGCATCATGCTTTCAGACGTGCCCACCTGAGTCCGCCTGCAGCTTTAAAAAAAATATATATATCCAGTGTTGGACCCAGCAGCAATGGAGGCACAGAGATTTTGGCTAGTTTGGCAAGTAGCTGCCTGGCTATTGTCGGACAGACTACCATAAATCCTCTAATATTGGCCCGGGCCTTTATTTACCTCAACTGCAGAGGGTACCAGGCCTTTATTGGAAGCAGGCTTATATTAGAGAGAGGCCTTTATTTCTAATTCCCTCTGTTTGCTAAGTATATTTGCTCATATTTTAGTACAAAGCCTCCTTGTTTTCTGATCTGCTTCTGTTGGGGTACGTTAGGTAGACGTTTTTTTGTTACTGCAATGCATTACGATAATTACGACGACGGCATGCTCCAGAGACTTCCGCCGGCCGAGCCATCTTGTGGCACTTGTACGTTACTACAAACTACAGTTACATTATATAACAGGCACCAGGAGTTTACCGGTATCCACCGTTGTTTGCATGTAAGCTGAAGCTAACTGAAGCTAACTGAACCTGGGCGCCGATGTGTTCCCGGTGATCCGGCCGAGATTTCGGCGGGGGTCCCGACACCGATGCGTCACCGGGCATCCGGGGCTTGGATCGGGAGGATCAATGCGGGCCGTGGGCTCGGTGGAGAGGACAGCGGTGGAGAGAGGAGACGGATACGGTCCAGCCATATACTAGGTTTTGACCTAGTCTTGTTTCCTTTGTTTTTTCCCCCGGCCTGTATTTGAGGCCAGCCTTTATTTGTTTGTGTCGACCACGTCCCCGGCCATTATTGGAGACCCGGCTTTTAATTGACTACAGGCCACTATTAGAGGATTTACAGTATGTGACACCTGATTAACTATGCATACTGTCGACCAATCAGAGCATTCATGAAAACCTGGGTGTAGGTGACATCGTTTACACCAGGAAGTAGATTGGAATTCTAAATGTGTTCGTTTTTCAAAGGGCGTTAGTCAAATTTCCACAATGCTGACAGTTATAATAATTTGGGTAACTTTACATTAACAGGTCCTTTGTTGAATTATACCATGAAATTGAGAAATGCAATTTTATAAATGTAATTGTTTGTTGCCTTCTCCCCTTAGCTTTATTCTTCTCAATTATTTCTTATCGTTAAATAAGTATTAAATACGTGTTAAGTATTTTAAAATTTACTAATTTACATAAAATGCTGCTTAATAACATGATTAATATTAAGGACATTTATTATTATTGCTATCAATAATGCTAGTGGTAGCTAGTAGTAGCCATAGTAGTAGTATTAAAAAACATCTTTCCCAGTGTCTTATTCTAATTTTAAACCTCACAGTATTATTATGCTGCATTTCCAATAAATGTACTATCTAAAGCAGACAAAATCATCTTGAGAGAGATCATCAACCTTGGAAAAAAGTATAAACATCCACATTGAATCTATTCAATGGGAGCTGGATATTGCATATTTTGCATATTGGATGCTGAGTATATAATATAGATACATCATTTTAGATATATTTTCAGATACTCCAGCACAAGCTTGATTACCTTGTCCATGTTCAGAAAAAGATACGGCTAAAGTGAAGTGAGGCAAAATGTTGAATGTTTAAATTAGATAAATGCGGTCTTGATCAAGCAATATCACACAAGAGGGAGTGCTGATATACAGTATAACAGCATGAGCTTGAGTGTGATATTGCTTTTATGCAACAGTTCTATAAACAAAGCTATTTATCAAGTAATGGTAATTTGAAACAACATATTATGATTTTTGTTTTTTATTTGTCTCCGCCAACAAAAACACTTCCCTCAGGATTCCACTGCCAAGTGTTGCCAAGCAACACATAAACTGTTTCTATTAGAACACCTGTAAAGCGGAGTGATACATACAATGGAAAAGTACCTACACTAAGCAACATTCCTGTATGCTCACTTAATATGTAACCTTTGACCCGTATTCACACCTTAAGTGCCTAAAACTCAACAATACTGAATCTGCTTCACCATTATAAGATTAAACTCTAAAGTAACATCTTGTGTGAGCCTGGAATGTGCAAATGATCAAATCTCATAGAAAACACTGACCAAGTGGCCTTGACAAAATAATAACTTGTCTTCTAGAAGAAGGTGCTCACCTCTTATTACACCTCTCCTTAAAGTGCTAGAACTAGAATTATCATTGGTTGTTCAGTCTTGTTCATACGACCTTACACATTTTGACCAATAGCTTTATTATATTCTATCTGTATTAACATAATCATGAATATTCAACACTATAAAACTCTGTGTAATCATCCAGATTTTCAGTTCCTTGGCTCCCAACCTGCAGATTGAACAAACCTGTCAAACTGCCACTCTCTCCTCCTGGGTTTTCTTCCACATACGTACATAGTTATACAGCACTCATGGAATGCCTCCTGTTTAATCAAATTGCTCGACTGGAACTAACTGTTGTATGATTTGAAATTCACCACTAACATATTGGCTGCACCATCTTGGAGGAGTGATTTCTTTTCATTTGAAAACCACCACTACATGGCAATTCAGCCTTTGTAATTTTCAAATGACTTTCCCATGTGCCATTATCAATCGCACTTTTGGCCCCAGGGAGAAGAGATAGAGAGATCCCTGAGCACATATTTTCATTTTAGTCACTTCCCACTTTCATTAAGGAGTTAGAGCAGGACTCACAGGATCCATTTTTGGAGTGCTTATCTGTGTTTTGAATGGCACCTCTTAAGAGAGCACTTTCTAATTCAATTTTTCTCTCTTTCTCATCACTGTCGCTGTCAAACATGGTGAGTACAGGTTGAGTTCAGTGATAAAAATTTTGAACCATAAAGCTAGCATCATTAACACCAAGGCTATAAAAATGACAGTATTATAACAGGCAATCGAACCTAATGATTTACTATTTGATTCTATTCTGCGGCCAACTTTTTAATTTGATTTATTAATTTATCTTAATATTTCATTTTAATTGTATACTTGTAGTTTTAATTAGGAATAGATAGGTAATGAAAGTCCGTCAGCAATTATCCTTGCTGGTGTATTGTAGCCTAGATAACTGAAGAAATATAAAATTATTGATGCAAAGAAGGTGCATTAGCCAGTAACTATAACTTAAATACTATTTTTACATCAAGGTGATGTGACACATTTTAGAATGTATTCATGTTTTTATTTTTATTTTTTTTTCTGTTGACTTCTGAGGGGGTAAATTGTAAACAAGAAACTCGCTTTGATGTTCTCCATATGTAATTTTAACACAGTGGATGCAAAACAAAAATTAATTTAATTCCCCCTTCGACTCTTAAAAGATACATTTTGGTTATTTTCAACCTGGGCCATTATATTGCCTGCTTTTCAACCATTAAGTATGGTTGATTGTCTTAGTGAGAATATAACTGACAATTTTGATTTTTATTACCTTGGACTGCCAACAAAGGTGGATTCCCTGCTTTGTTTACCACTTGTGCTGACACACTTCTGCAATTTGTGATGTCAAGTGGGAGATATTTGACCCCACAAAAAATTCCCACATTGATGATTTTCCCCAGTTGTGTATATATGTATTATATTAACATCAGAAATGGTTATACATTTCTTACTTACCTGTTTCCCTTAGTATTAAGCTTGGACTGTGCCAAGTAGGTTGGATTAAAAGGTTAATATCTGTTGTCAATCGAAAGGCCTGACAAATGTCTTCTTAAGAAATAACTTTAATGTCTTCATTGGTGTATGGATCAAAAAGACTAAAATAACAAATGAGATCCACACCCACTTACCTTGCACATAAATGAAACAAAAAAAAAATGCAGTTGGTGAAACATCATTTTTAGTTTTGCGAACTTTGTGAGTCAAACTTTGTGCATAAAGCAAAAAGGCCCTGATTATTTATCCTTTCAACTTTCGTTTTTGCACATAAATTGGGTTTTTCTGTACAAGTTTATTGTTTGCCGTATGTTTGCAGTATGTTTTTAAGCTTTTTAGTTTGCATGACCAATCTTGTAACACATATTCACAAAGGAAATAGTTGTGATTTCAATGATTCAATCTAATTCCTGCTCATCAGCAAACTTGCAGAGTTTTTGTTTTAATTATTACATTTATTCATTTAAATTTGTCTAATTTCAGGATGACTATCAATAGACAAATCAAAAGTCAAGATTCCTTTAAATTCAGTTACTTACAGTTAACAGTCACACTGATAACATTTCTAAACCACATTCACATTCACATTCACATCGCCTTAGAGGAAAATAGCCTCAAAGCCTCACCTGGGTTCCTACAAAGGGTCACAGGGACCCAGAGCTCCTGGATTGGGGTGAATGCAGGTCAGAATAGTGAATACCTGGTCGGACGTTGCTCCAGTGTGAGAGGGAGGAGCAATCTGAAAAGTGCTGATGGGGCATAAGGAATCAGTGACTGTGAGGGAAGTAAGGGAATTGTGGAATAAAATTCTTAAATCTAAATGCAAATTGGAAAACCTCCACAATACAGATGCATGTACAGTAGTGGTGCGTGTGTGTGCATGTGCATGTGTGTACTCCCATGTACATACTTATTCAGTGGGGAGTGTTCCTCAATGTGTTTTTAGTGAGGCTCTGTGGGCTGGCTGGAGCCTCCAGATAAGCGCTGCTGTGTGTTGTGTAGTTAGTGGTTTAGTGTTGGTGTACTCCACCGCTCCCCGTGTCACCGTGTTATCTGAAGGGTCCCAGGGAGCCGCGCAGGCCCGGCGCTCCAGGTCCCAG
This sequence comes from Centroberyx gerrardi, assembly GCF_048128805.1. NCBI lineage: Eukaryota > Metazoa > Chordata > Actinopteri > Beryciformes > Berycidae > Centroberyx > Centroberyx gerrardi. The sequence continues at coordinate 8,095,243 of NC_135998.1, read as the reverse complement.
TAATGAGAGGGGATAATTACTGATCACACTCTGCTAATGGAACAGCGGTAGGATAGAGGCCTTGTGTTACACCCACCCTCCCATCCTCCTCCTATTCCGGCGCTCCTCCTTGCAGTGATGTGTGACTGACTCACAAATGAGTGGTTCTTTCCGAGCAACCCCTAAAAGGGAATCGTTTGATTTGATTCTCAAATGCAATCAAACTTTCAATCAACCGCAGTATTAGACAAAGATACGCATTCCTCTCCAGTAACTGGTCTGAATCACTCACTAAGGGAAAACTTTTCAAACTACTGAAAGTATTCTCACCCACAAGGCGAATCCCTATGGATATCTATGCAAATGGCTGGCCATGAAGTTATTCCTGGAGTTGTTCTGTTCCACAGAGACACAGTTGTATAGGTGAGTACAATAGTGTGCAACAGTACGCCAAAAAAACGTCTCATGTGAGTAATGCTTTGCAAACTAGAGAATGAACGAGTGATTGCCTTAACAAGATGGATTGAAAACAATGAGTAGGCTGAATAAAACATTTTAAGACAAATTGGGGTCTATCTGTCTTGCCACTGACTCCAATGCTGGCCGCTCTCCAGGTAATAGTTCTAATTTCTTTCTAAGTCACAAATTCTCAAACTTGTCAAACACACAAAGGACTGTAAGCCCGAGTTCTGCATGTGCATGACCATCTGAACAAACTGGCCAGCAAACTAGTCAGCACTTCAGTTGCTGAGTCAGACCGGATGTTCTTTCATTCAAGCTGCCCAAACCCACTGAAGTAGCGTTTAACCCGGGACTCAACCTCCACACACTTGAATGGCTTCCACTCAAAGAACCAAACAAATGTCCGGTAACTGTCTGAACGAGGCTAACAGTTCACTATTCAGTTGTCTACTTCACAAACAAAATAAGCCAATCCCAAAGACCATTATGAGCCTTTTTGTGGTTTACAGGTAGTCTACTAACATGATTAAAAGCAATTTCGGTATTGAGTAGTTCTAATTTGTAAATAGAAGACCCAAGAAGATCAAGAGTCTACCAAATTCATCATTACAATTTCAGACTGACTTGACCTACTTTAATCAGGAGAGAAACATAAGGATTTTCAACTGATCCCTGACAGTAGGCTGTTTGACTTGTGTTAACACGGTTGTGGCACAGTGTATGAGGTCTGTTTGTGTTGTTGTTGTTGTTGTTGTTGTGGGTGTAGCCTACAGTAGTGTTGGCTTTAAAATTATACTTTTTTGTGAAGGTCAATCAACTGAATTCGTTCACTACCATTGGGCTGCCTGAAAGATTTTAAGTTAAACATATCTGATATCCCACCGCTAACTCTGCCCAAACGCTCCTGGCAAGAGCCTTGGAGTGTGGTACAATCACCATGGTAACAGCTCTCAAAGCAGCTGTTATGTAGTTGTATGTGTCCGTGAAGAACACTCAATTTGCCTGCATCCACGTGTTGAGTGTCAGAGCAAACAGCACAAAAGTGTTATTGGCAGTGGGCTGTTGGCCCATGCCCACAGCGAACATATTGCTCAAAGTTTCCCCGTGGGACAGTGTTATGATAGAAGTGCATCAACATTTCAATCTTCCAGGGGGACTCTAGGAAGATTGTGCAAGTGTAATGATAAGCAAGAAGAAGTGCCTTAGCTCCTCTCTCATTTTATAGCATCATCTTGGCTCCTTTCCGGGAATACGAGTGTAGTCCCTTGATAATGGAGCCATCATTATCATACAAGAGGGCCCTCCTTATGGGAACACGGTATCAGACAAATTGGATAAAGCAGTGAAAAGGAAACATTAATTTGTACTTAGAGCATGAGAGGGAGAGAGAGAGGGGGAAAGTGAGAGACAGTGAGAGAAAAGCTCTGGCTGGCACTCTACACTCTTTGTAGACAGACTTTGTAGTTTCATTGGCTTTATCCTTCCTTTGCCTCCTCCTTCACCTGTAAGCTGAGGACAAACATTGATAATTAACATGAACAGAGTATGCTGGATACTAGTTCATATCCAAGCACGTGTCCTGCTTATTAAATATGGGGAGGCAGATTCATCTAAGTAGGTTCAAGGGCAAAATGTGTACATTCTAGTGGATTTTCAGAGCAGTAATATATTTTACTAATGCTGGGTAGCATCGATAAGCCTGGTACTAAACTGCACTTATCTGTAGCTTGGATCATGACCAGGGACCTTACTGCTGTCAAAACTCTGGCTTAGTATTGAATAGTAAAGGTTTGTAAACATTGTACACTGTCTCTGTATAGGAGGACACTGAGAATGACCTGCTGGTTCAGTGTGAGCTTTATTTCAGCACAAATGCACAGCCAATAACCTAATTGTGTTCTGCTGGTGTCAGAGCAATCTTCTGTCTTTTGGGGATAAGTCCAACACTCTATACTAGGGAAGTGCAATCATGTGCTATGGAGGGCCGAGAGTCTGCAGGTTTTCATTCCAGCCAAAGACTACTCATCTCAGGTTGTAGGTGTGCTAATCAGTGAAATAACCTGGTGTAGTGTTTTAGTGTGACCAAAATAAAATTGTGTGCCCTGGAAATTAAATTCGGGTGCACCGTTGCCCATACAAATAATTGTGTTGGTGCGACTTTTTATGAGTAACTTCTTTAGAGCGCCCATAGCAACCCTCTCCTGTTATTTGTTCTGTTCTAGCCAATCAAATGTGAGCTTGACTTTGTTTACTTCAGAGCTGCTTTATTGACTAAAATCAAGCCCCCTTGCTTAGGTTTCCTTTGTGAGGCCGGAGGATATAAGGTGATTATGAATGCATTGTCCTACTTGCCAGTTAGATTCGACAGCTGGGAATTTTTAATAATGGCAGAGTTGACAGTCTATGTAATTAGTGTTGATTTTTGCTAGTGTCCAAAGTTTTTGAGGTTAGGAGTGACAGTGCTACCAACAGCTAATTACAGCCCTGAAAAAAATTAATCAAATGAAAGCAAAAATCATACTATCAATCATAAAATCAGCTAAAACAAGGAGGTATCACAAGACGAAAAGAGAAGAATAGAGGGTAAAAATATATATATTTGTAACAACAATAGGATAGGGGACATCACATAAGAGCAAGTCTACAAAAAATATTTTTAAGAAATAGTATAAAAGATGATACTGTCTGCTAGCCTAAGCTCCACAGGCAGGTTGAGTCAAATGCTGGGTATGCACCACTAGCACAGGGGGATATTTTGATGTGGTGGTGCATGAGGTTAGTGCATCCTGGCATGGGCAAAAACACGTCAGCAGCACTCTGTTAAATCATGGCTACCACTGCTCTCTGGCTCAGTGAGAGATGGCCATTACAAATAAAAGAGTCTTGATTGAAAGATTTTCCATGATTTTCTGATGCAAATCCTTGAACCTCTGGTCCTAGCAATTATAATTATTCTGTCTGTCCCAACAAACAAGAACAGCAAATTCAAACAGAAGGGTAGTGAATATCCAGCACAAGCAGCACTGTAAACAAGCTAATGATGGCAAGTGCTGAGGTAATCAAGATAAACTGCTATGGTTATTACTTTGTCAGAGATCATTGTATTTATTTTTTATTTTAATCCCAATTCTTCAATTTGGCATACACATTACCCACCAAACTGCATACATTTTCAATATTTAGACCAGATGCACCTGTACCCACAGTTTTCTGCCACCAAAATACACAGCTGAGCCAGCAAGAGTGTACTTGTGTAGCAAGTAAAATACTGTTTGGCGAATTACATACATGCCAAATTAAATTTTCTTTGGTATGTTTTTTGCCATCAAGCAAGGTAGAAACAAATTGCCAGATTTGAGAACAGACCTCTGGCCTGATGTTCACTCCACAAGCTGCACGTAGGCGTTAGCCATCACAAAGTCTAAAAGAGCACAAAATAATGAATTAGAAAATATGTAGGAAATGTTTCTATTGAGGTTACCTAACATTCAGTAATGGCATGAGCCATTTATCACTCTTACTGGTTAGCTAGAAGGCTAGTCAAGATAGAATAACAAACAAGGTAAAGCACCCAGATATGCTAACGCTAGCTACACTACATGGCCAAAAGTATGCCGACACCCCTTCTAATTAGTGGATTCGGCTATTTCAACCACACCAATTGCTGATGGGTATATAAAATCAAGCACACCGCCATGCAATCTTCATAGACAAACATTGGCAGTAGAATGGGCTGTACTGAAGAGCTCAGAGACTTTCAACGTGGCACTATCATAGGATGCTCACGCCATTGGACTGAATGGAAGTGTTCCAACATCTAGTGGAGAGCCTTCCCAGAAGAATGGAGGCTGTTATAGCAGCAAAGGGGGGACCAACTCCATATTAATCCATGATTTTGGAGTGAGATATTCAATGAGCAGGTGTCCACATACTTTTGGCCATGTAGTGTATAGCCACAGGCTAACAAGTTAACAAAGCAACAGTCCTTGCACCTACCTTTGTCCTTGCGCCTGTCGGCTGCTATTAGAGCCACTGTACCTGCCATTTTCGAACGCCTTCATGCATTCGCTTGTGGAGGACTGCGAGTGAGAGCCAATTCTTTTGGGGTGCCGGGCGTCACGGGTGTGAGAGGGTACCACACTTAAGTTGTAGGAGGGCCTTCAAACAACAACAAAAACACAGCCTCTGCCCACTCCTGCGTTTCTGAATGCAGAAATCTCCAGAGCGCCTGCGCTGTGAGTTGTTTACTTTATTTAATGAACTACCATTCAGCAACCCCTGCTAATATTTATTATTTATTATTTATTAGTTAGGAAAGCAGAAATATTTCACATTGCACCTTTAAAATGTTAAATGTTTGTGTCATGACTGATGTGGTTTGTTGATCAGAATCTCTTTTGACCCATTAGAAAATGTGGAACGGAGCCTGTGCAATACTTTTGACATATACTGTATACTACAGTATATGTCAAAGGGCTACTGCCTTGGGATATCGCATTGTCTAGTCTACTACAACCGCCCCATGCGCTATGGCCTAATAGCTTGATGAGGTCCAAGCCAGTTCTTTCACAGAGACCACAATTAAATTGAATTGTGAGTGCGCAAAGGTGCTTTTGGGGTTGACTAATTGGCATTTGTAATAGGCAGCGCACCACCTGCACACATCAGCATGAACACCTGGCCAGTAGAAGAAAGCCATTAACTGGTTGTCATGTCCTAAATGCCCAGCCATCGCATTACGATGAGCCTCCTGGAAAAACATTTCATGATGCCTTTTAGGGACCAACAACTACATAATTTCCTCATTTGTCTGAGTGCTACAACTCATTCGATACAGCCTATTGTGAATCAGACAAAAGTATAGAAAGGTTTGTGCAGTGTCATGGTGCAGCAGCTGACCATCAATTTTTGCTACTTGCTTGAATGCAAACAGCAAGTTGTGCTCAAGAGGGAAATCCTTGATAGGGTAGGTTGGAGGGGTTAACAGAGCTGCTGCTGGGAGTGGTGCCACTTCTCTTTTTGGAGACCCGCACCTCCAACTGGGCCCTGCTTTGCCCAGTTCCTCTCTTATAATCTCACATGATACCACATCACTGCTGAGTGCTGTGCAAAAAATAAACTACCCTGTCTCTCATGAACACATCCCTGTGCAGACCAATCCATACCTAATATCAGGGGATGCATAACCACAGTGACTCTTGAATCTGCTTTTTGCCTTAGAATCTAATTTCCACCAGCACAACAGAATACTGGTGAAGATCCCCATGCACACACCATATAGCCATCCATGATGCCTCAACCAATGCCCCAGGCCAAACCAGAAAGTGGTGGATCATGGTCTGACAACAACCTGAATCCACAAGAGAATGGTGTATACCCCCTTGTATTTATTGTATTGGTGAACAGTACATCCCTGCTAGATCAGAAGAGGGGGCTGATGTAGTGGTAACACACATGACTTTTCCTACTTAACTCTGCAACCTTTGGAAGTACCTAGACTGTTAAATAGTATAAAGACCAAGCTCAAACAACTGGAGGAAAGGTGCTACCTTAAATCAAGTCAAACAGGGATCCCCCACCGGGATGGCTGAGCGTGCAATAGGTGCTGAGGCAAACAGTTACAATAACAAGGGCAATGACAATGACAAGAGAAAAACAGATAAGGCAGAGAGAGGCAACATACGGCAGAGAGATGGGACCACGATCAGCGCTAATATCCACAGAAGCAAGGGCAGCACTCGCGATTCACATGGTTATTGGGACAGATGGTTCTGCCAGAGTCAAGGCTGCAGCCAATGCCACTGGACCCAGAATTCTGTCACATTTGGTAGTCCAACGCAGAACTGACCCATTGCCCTCTCCACTTCTGGGCCCATGCTTTTTGCTCACCACACTTGCCACAAGGTATAAACATTATCATGAAAACAGAACTGAAAAAAAAAAAAAAGTTATTTCCATAGGTTTGAGGGCACATTCCACCAATTAATGCAGAGCTTGTTTCAGACTCTTAGGTAACTGTGGTGGGTTAATATGAATCTAATTTTAATTAAAATCCTATAAACAAAAACAGGAAAGAGTAGTTGCCATAATTAAAAGGAGTATGGCACTGATCAAAATATCAGTGATTCCAGTCCTCTAGGTTGTTAAAAAATACAATAAAACAAAAATGGCAATAAAAATGGCTGAAAAGATATGAGCTGTTCTCCACCTTGTCCTGATTGCAAGTACATAGCATTTACATTTAAGTGAAGTTAAATTGAAATGGAAGACTGAAATTGGATATCTGAGGGTCAACTAACTTTATCACGGATGTTTATTGAGTATCAGAGGGGCTTATCTTAAACTTCACCTCTCTGTTGCCATTTTCTGTTGAGCCATGGTAATGCTCTGCAAACTAGCTAATGTGGCTATTATAAAGGTAGTAAACCAAACCAACAATAAGTACAATGCACATTCATCCTCATTTATCAAACCCATTTATCAAGCGGTCACATTTAAACACTAGACTGATGGTGTAAAGTAGTGAAATTGCCCAGCTTACCTTCTTTAATGTGAGGCAGAGTGAATTTATCAGCTTGTCAGATTAAACAAGGCACACAAGACAGACAAGCTTTTGTTGAGCTCTGGTTGTCTTATCTTGTCTCCTGTTGGACTAGAGGGATTGCCTCCTGTCTCTGGACATTTAGTATGAATTTTTATTTTGTTGTCTCTTAACAATGCCTCGCTATAGGTTCATAGATAAAGCTAGGTACCACCAAAGGGAGTAGTTACAATTCTGCCTCTCTTTGGCTGTAGCGATGGGTCGATTCACGATCAATCATTCATTTGAACAATACTTTACAGTGAATGAGTCGCATCGGTTCACTAACTGAACTGAATTGAAACTTCAAATCGGTTGGTATCTGTGGTTGGACTGCACTCAGTTCTAAGTGAGCCAAACACAAACACAAAACGAGTGTTCAGGACAAAGACAATTGTTATCTGTCTTGGCGATGACTTCAATACTGGTCGGCTAATCTCCTAAAATGGGGTTAATGAACCACAGTAGCAACACACAAATTCTCAACTTGTTCATTCATTCATTGTTGCTGTTTCGCGATACCCAAACAGCATACTACATATACCATGGCGCAAGCATGCTACTGTACAATTCATTCAGCTTGTGTAGTAGTTCAGTTGCTAATGTATGGGTTAGTAGCTCAGACATCTTTCATTCCGACTGACCAAACCGTTGCTCACTAAACAGATCGTTCAGGCAGGTAGGCAGTGCCAAGGTTTGATCAAAAGACACAGTTCAAAGTGATTTGTTCAGAATCAGAATCAGAATCAGCTTTATTGGCCAAGTATGTACACATACAAGGAATTTGACTCCGGTTTTTCGTTGCTCTCAATGTACTTACACAGAATAAATATACAGCTAAAAACAAGGACAACAAGATGAACAGAGGTAAACCTAAACATTTAACTACTATGTACAAATATGCATATATAAAAAAGTATACACATATGTAAACAACCCTAGGACAATAGTGCAATGGTGCAGAGTGCAACGATGCTGGAATAAATATGGAGTTGTTGGTGTAACAGGTTACATTTTATACATGAGTTATTACACATTACATACATTATACACACATTATATACACAGTCAGATATTGTACAGATGATGATGATGGGGGTTGGAGGAGCAGGAGGAAATCCCTGGTCTGGGCCTTTCACTCCTACAGTACAGTACAGTGTTCTGTAGCGCCTACCAGAGGGGAGGAGCTGGAACAGGTTGTGTCCAGGGTGTGATGGGTCTGCAGTGATCTTTCCTGCCCATTTCCTGGAGATGTATAAGTCCTGAATGGAGGGCAGGTTGGCACCAATGATTTTTTCTGCAGTCCTGACTGTCCTTTGTAGTCTGTTCCTGTCCTGTTTGGTGGCCGATCCAAACCAGACTGTGATGGATGTGCAGAGAACAGACTGGATTATTGCAGAGTAGAACTGGATCAGCAGCTCCTGAGGCAGGTTGAACTTCCTGAGCTGGCGTAGGAAGTATATACTCTGCTGGGCCTTTTTGATGAGTGTGTCTATGTTGGACGCCCACTTTAGGTCCTGGGAGATTGTGGATCCCAGAAACCTGAAGGTTTCCACAGCAGACACGGTGCTGTTGAGTATGGTGGGGGGGGGGGCAGTGTTGGGGGGCTCCTCCTGAAGTCCACTGTCATCTCCACAGTTTTGAGTTCGGGGCGGTGCGTAGTCCAAAGTGTTGTTGGCTACAAAACTGACATTTTTACAAAGGTGAATTAAACAAACTGGTCCAAAATTGATTCACTACTGTTGGACAGCCTGAAAGAATCATATTTAGACAAAGAAGTTAAAAGAATTGGTCTTCCCGCCACTAGCTGTATTGAGTATTGTCTCCAATTGGGGGTGCTGTTTCGCTCTTGTTGAAATTTCAGCACTTGCTGAACTTTAAATCATTTTCTAATAAACTTTTTATTTTCAGATAATGCCTCTCTTGCCTCACTGGACAACACACACTTGCTCATATTCCAGTTTAGGACTTACTGGTTTATATCTCTATAGATATATAAACAGTAATCACAAATATCCCTGTATACATACATTGGATATTCCAAATATAACCATGGAAACAAAACTCACACAGACCACAAAAAAACAACAGATAATGTGATAATGTGTTTACAAATATCAGGATATCCAAAATATCATATTTGGGTTTCTGTTGTGAATAGGATATGGTATTTACATATAACACATTTTAAAGGGAATATTTTAAAGCCATACAGAACATAAATGTGCATGTAAACACACCCTTTGTGCCACTCCAGCAATTGACCAATACCAGAAGCAATATATTTGACCCCTCCCCCCTCCATACCTGCCCACCCCCACTCCTCTGCACCCGGCCCTCTGTGTGGTGCAGACAGAGGGGCCTCCCCCTCTTCCCCCTGACACTCTTCCATTTATCACTACAGGGTGATTCCTCAGTTTAAGTGAATGTGATGAAGATGGCTGCAGGCCCACTGTGGACACAGCAGGGCCCTCTAGGCTAAAGTGCCATGATCAATCACGGGCTTATGGTCCAAACTGCCTTGTTGATATCTGACTGCGGAACAGAGATCACTCCTACATGACCAGACACAATAACAATAAAAATAACAAAAAATACCTTGTACAATAATTCACTCTCATATAAAGCAGCATTTATATGCACAGCACATATACACACAGATTAACAACAGAATCTGAAGGCAGAGTGTGGTACGCAGAGATTACAGTATTAACATTTCTGATATAGGCGCTACATCATTCTTGCCCTGAGTTAACACCTCAGACTGTTTTTTTGGCATGCCTTTTTGAAATACCGGTTGTTTTGGCATGGCTTTTTTGAAATACCTGGTATCCATTTTGTGGTGATTTACTTTGAAGTGAAAATTCATCGCAGCTTCTGTCCTTGGGTGCGTCCCTACTGACTGTTCCAATGCCCAGATTTAAAACAAGCTGTGATCAGGCCACTGCCATCAGGGCTCCTAGACTTTGGAATTACTTGCCCAAGGACTTTGCCTGGCTAAATCAGTATTATCTTTTAAATCACTTGTTAAAACAAATTTTCATAGACCTGCTTTCATGCAGTGATGTTTTTGCTTTTATGGTTTACTATTACTATTTTGCTTTTAGATTTCCTACCTTGCTTTCAGTGGTTTTGCTGTTGATTTTATCTGATTGTTTTTTGTTTTTTTTTTTATAGTTTTTTACCCTGTTGTAAAGCACTTTGTAGCTGTGTTTTGAAAGGTACTACATAAAGAAAAAAAGACAATCAAAAAGCATTACTCCAGTTCTTGGATAAATTAGTGTAGATTTGGGTGCATGAACAGAGCTCTTTCCTAAAACTAGACTATAGTCTGTGATGTGAACAAGTGACACTTTCTGGGGCTGAATTAAAAAAAAATCAACATTGAAAATTATATAATGACATGTAGGAGACGTTGCAAGCGAACAGGAATCACTGGCTACCGAGAAAAAGGTATAGTCATGATTTAGCAGCAAAGAAACAGCAAATTCTGTGCAAGCAGCTTGCAAGATGCCAGACACATTTAAGAGCATAACCTGTATGTGAGAGCAATGTCCACTGCGAAACACTTTATAATCTTTTTGGAGTGTGTGTAAGTTTTCCCAGAACTTGGATATTGATGGTATGCTCTCACGGCTATTTCACACTCTGAATTCTGGCTTGATTCCTGCACTTGAGGTGCAGGCTTAGAGATTGGTCAGAGTCTGCCTCGGAGTGGTCAGCTTAAAATGCCGGCCTTTGGCTGGTCTTAGTTGTGTTGTGATTGTCTTTTGCCCTTAGTCGTCAACAGTGCTGTTTATGCCGTGCCATAAAGCAGCAAGTGCAATGTGATGGCCCGAAGAGGTACTGTATGTCCAGTACAGAAACACACTGACTATATTATCACTGCATTCCATGTGAAGCAGGCAGTCTATATTTCCTGGACTAGTTTTCATTGTTTGCATCATTGTTTTGCCACCGCTGCATCAAACACTTCACCAGTTTGTTTTTGTTATTGCGAACATACAAAGTGACAGAAAACACAGTGCAAAGTGACAGAAAACAGACATACAAAAATAGTACAAACACAAAAATAGTTCAGATATACAAATAATACACAGTGACAGAAAAATGAGACAAAAGCGAAAATATCTGTCAAAAAGAGGTAAGTCCAGGTAGATAACAGGATTGACAAGTAGCAGGATACAGATGTAGATTGTAATGTTGGAAATGAGCGAATTATGGAATGAACAGGCGCTAGGCATTTTTAATTAATTGAACTGAAAGTGGATTGACCTCCTCTGACATGCACAAGTAATGTATGAAAGACTATATCTGCTCATTGAAGTCATGAATAGTGTTGGGCCTTGAGCCTCAGTGCTTTTTAGATAACAAGTATATTACATCAATACTACCGGGCAGAAATGTTAAAAATATTTGGTGCCAATTAAAGGTCCATTCCATTGAAAAATGCAATTCTCCAGCTTTCTGCGTAGTTATGAGCCATGTGGGCTGTAAAATAGCATGAATGAATATTGAATACCAGGGCTTGTAAATAAACAGTGCATGACTAAAACCTTGGCTTGCTCCTTTTATTGTGTTTCTTTCTCTCACTGTGAATAGTTACCTACAACAAAAGTAACCAGCACTGAAATATAACTGGATATGTCATCAGTGGCTTGCATTGTGGCCTGTGTTCGGGGATGAACGAGGTATATGGTTTTGGGGATGGATGGAGTAGATCAAATTATTTTGGGGTTGTTCATGTCATGTGACTGCTGCCCCACTGATCACAGATCATAATTTATGGTTGATTGTACACATAAGTAGAAGGAACGTACAAAATTCCTTCCATATGTATATGTGTATGTACGTATCAGCTATGTGTATGTATATTTCATAGGCTGGGTTGTGAGTGTGTGTGTGTGTGTGTGTGTGTGTGTGTGTGTGTGTGAGTGAATGGGTGTTTGTGAGTGTGTAAAACGAGTGTATGAATACATATATGGGAAAATATGTCAATGTATGTAAATCGTTTGTCTTGTGAATGTAGGCTAAATAATGTCTTGTGTATGTAAATGTTTTGTATTGTGTGGGCTACAACAATTTTTTGTCTGCAAAACTAATTTTTTTTTTCTTTTAAAGTAGAAATAAAAAAAGCTAGATTTAGTAACAATGTGGGTGCATTAAACCAGTGTTTTTTGTGAAAATGAAAGCAAGGATGTTTTAATGAATTTATTGCACTTTTAAGGTGATTTGTCAACAGCACAATCTGGATTTAAAGTCACCAACATGGGTCTTTAAATGTCCAGAGTTCTTAAATGTCCCAAGTTGCATAGCTGTGTGTACTTGGTGATGCTATAGTTCATGATATCTAGGGTGAGCTCTACTGAGTGAAAAAGGCTGTAGAAGTGCTACCTCATTAATATTTGCTAATAGCTAATATCTCACCAATGCAATATCTTAGCATAGAGATCAGTAGACTAGAAAATCTTTGATAGCTGCTTCATGGCTGCATAGCCAGTTGCTAATTGTAACAGATATTTCCTTTTTTCTGTCATAGAGTCAGCAAAAAACTATGCACACTACTTTCACTTTTCTAATGTCTTTTTTTGCAATCATGGTGACATTGTGATAGTGTTTTTTTTTCTTGACATCAGTCTTCAACATTTCTCAACAAACTCTGATCTCTAACCGACTTGAAAGAATAGCTGCCTTGCCAACTAATCCAATCAAATCATTTGTTGATGGTTTTACTGCAAGGACAGAACATTTACAGCTGTGAGAGAGCCATACACCTATAGTGCTTTATGAGTTAAGCACTGTTGCAGTATTGTGGCAGTATCCTCGCAAGGCTGTTAAACATCAGCTAAGCTTATTGTAGTTGTAGGCTTGCATGTATGTAACTAGCTGTCAAACTTGTCATCATAATTTTTGGCAACTTTCTAGCAGTGGTTAGTATTATCCATATATTTTAGCTGATATTCAGTAATTCCTGAGACCAAATATCAAGTGCTACACTACTGGAATTTGGAGAGCCGGAGCTTTTGAACTGACAGTCTTCTGTATTATAAGGAAGTATTAATGCTAGAAACACAAGGCTATAATAACACTTAATAATGGCCTTTGTATTATTTTAAGTACTCTCAGAACATAATCAAGAATTTTCTGTTATTCACTGAAATCAGAAGTCAAATAGCCTCACTTAATTAAAACATGAAATAATGCTGCTGCTGCTGCTGCTGCTGTGAAAAGAAAAATGTTAAGAGAAACTAACTTTGTAAAGAAAAGTTATTTGATTATGATTGAGAGCATGGCCCACACAAATTCCTTTAGGCAACTGAGGAGACCGTGGGCTAGGCCTAAATAGACTTCTAATCAAAGAGTGCATTTGCCTTCTTAAACAATCCACTCGGAGTTAGCCCTCGCAGTCGAGTCAGCAGGGTGTCACAGCTAATTGTCAGTGATATATGGTTCACTCTATTCCTCTATTTTCAACTATATAATGGACTGCATAAAATTCAATATTAGAAGCACAAAATTATAAGAGTCGACCGAGATCAGCAGAGACTTTGAACCTACCAGGGGCGGAAGTTGGTGACTTTGAACCTATCACCTGACTGGCGGTCTTAAAGGGGCAGGTGCGTAGATAAGAATGGCGTGACATTTCAATTGGACCTACAAAGTGTGGTACAAGTGCGATTTCTAGGGCAAAACAAAAAATCTACATTTTCTGTGGTTGCTTTTTCTGTTTTCTAATTAATTTATTATCTTTATTATCTTGAAATGTCAAAATGCTAACATGACTCCTCTCTTGTACAGAAGTTTGCATGGACATTTGCTAGCTTGTTAGCATTTTGTGACTTCCAGATAATTCAATTGTTATGATCATGCAGTTGATTAACAGACGTGAAAAGGTTAAGGGCAATTAACAACACCACATGCATTTAACATAAATTATTAGAACACAGAAAAAGCAACCACAGAAAATGTTGATTTATTGTTTTGCTCATAGAAACTGAATAGACGTGGCCTTTTTGCTGTGTCATCACCATTCTAATCTATAGTACCAGAAAGGAATCCTTGGCCAGTGGTTGCATATTTGTCCTCCTGCGATCGACTGTCAGGAATGTGGTCGATATAGGGTCTTTCTATTGATGCATCGAGTCATCAAATTTTTGGGGCCACCACTGATATTTCTACATTCAAATAGCTAGTAAGCTAATGTATTGTAGCGTGGGTTGTAACTCGTGAACTGTTGGCTGTAGACTCACTGTGTTTGGAACAGAAACTGGGGCGGCGCGCCAATCTGGTTATTACCAACTGACCATGGAACGAGTAGACCAAGTGTCCTAATTAACATGCACCTATAGGTAGTCTTTCCATGATTCAATACCTTGAATTGGAGGAGGGATCCCCTTCTGCCATCCTGTATAACCCAAATTATACACATACCAGTTGAAATTTAATTTCACTCTAAAACAACCAAAGACAAAGTTGCCGCACAAGACAAGTACACTATAAAGAGCAGCTAACCACAATGACACAGCACAGTTAACATACAAAAAGAAGGCCCATCGCAACATTGGACCCCTCCCATTCCCCTCTCACACCTGTCCGAAACAGTCTAGACAAAATATTGCTGGTTGCTGACTGTTTTTTGTCAGAATAGGTCAAATAATATCATAATCCTTGATTTTAAAGTGAAAAATAAACTATTGCTTAAAGCTAGTGTAGTTGATGCTTACTTTTTAATTCAGTCTCATTAAAATTTGGTCATTGAAATTGAAAAGGGGTCATGGAGAAGTCATGGACATGTTTTGGAAATTCATCAGTGAAAATGTGTGGGAACCCTGTAAAAGTCACTGTTTACCTCAAATTAGAAGATAACCTTAGAGATACAGTTTATATTTTCTGCTTTATAGTGTCTGGGGCATCTTCATTTTTCCTAGTTGCGATTACCCTCCAATCATATGTGTGCCACCTCCTCTGTAAAACGTACAAGTCTAATTCCAATCTCAGCACCAACCTGACTAAATACCGCACTAAACACGAGCACATCAGTCTCTTTGGAGTCTGTAGTTTGAAAGGAGGACAGACAGCTTTGATTGAAATGATTAGTAGGCACTTCACTGAATGTGTGTGGATACAAATTTGAGGTTTTACTGCCATCTTCATAGCTGTCACTATGTTTCAACCATTATGACATTTATTGAATACTGAATTTATGTTTTGAAAGTGATATGTGTAATCTATTTCTACTGCATGTCTTGCATGGAGAATGTTTCGTGACACAAATTTCAGTTCAATTTTGACTTAAATTTTGCCTCACCAAAACAATATAATATTTTCTATGGAGAGGATAAAGATATAATAATCAGAGTTACCTTTTTAATAGGTGATGATAATAATATGTAATTAATAGGAAATAGATTATAATAGATGATAGGCCTTTCTGACTGTGGGAGAGAGAGACATTTTGGAGCACAAATATCCAGAGCACAAGCGTAAAGCTTGGCTGTGACTTTGAAGCCTGGTGTGTCAGTCTGTGGTCTTCACAGGTGTACAGTAGAAAGATGTGATTTATTAAAATGTCAGTATTGCCAGAGTGACTGAGCCAATGGAACACAATAACACAAGAGAATCCTTGGATGTTTAAATGCACGTGAATGACGGGCTTTAATCCAGTGCACACAACCTCAGCATAGAAACTTAGAAAATCAGGTTTTACTGTGAGCCTGTTTTCAAAGTAACTGTACAGTACATCTGTTTTGTTAGTAAAAATAAGTAGAACATAAGACTGTATGTTGAATAAGAATGGGCTGTTCAAATAATTAGGATATATAAACAACATACACATTTTTCACGGAATATAGAAATATACAACCATAGAGAAAAAAAAAATATTTTTTTATTTTTCATATAATTTACACTATGCATTGAATAAATAGAAAATAAATTGTCCCATTAAGGTGCGTCTTTGAAAGTGTGTATCTATCCAGGTAGTGAAAAACAAAATGTGTGCTGTTCCTGCTCCTTAGAATCAGTTCAGTTCAGTCACTCTGTGGGATGGAGTCTGAAACAGCTGGCCACACTGCTTCCAAACGCTCCTCCATGGAAAACTGCTCACTGGGAGAGCTCGCCATCAGATCAAAGCATGGGATGGGACCACACTAAATACATTCACTCAAAAAAACAATCTGCACATAGCAGTACAGACAAGATAGTTAGAATCATATATATATTTTTCTCTCCATTCATTTTCTCAACACTCACAGTACAGATATAAAACCATAAACCATGACAAGAAAGAAGCTGTGCATATCACACAACTATAAACTGTGTTGAATAAAAGTCTGCTTGACTCTAACAGCTATTTTCCATTTGGCAAAGCATATTATTATTTCAGCTTTAAAATAACATTTTTCATACTTCCTTTATGAAAATAAATGATAGTCTTGCCTAGAACTGGTAAAGTTCTATTTCACACAGGCTCTATTGGCTTAACCACTCATCTAGTCACCTCAGCGCACTGCAATTTGCATGCACGTGCTCAGAAAGGCAGGATGAGCCTGCTCAACTCGCCTCGCCCCGGTCTTGGACACACTGCCGCTGGACTGCCCCCCGGATCTGGAGGATGAACTGATGTTGTAAAAAGGTAACGAGGACGACGACATCCTGTTTGTCTCGGCTGAAGCAGCGTCCAATGCCTCCACTGTCCCGCCCCCCCCCCCCCCCAGTCGGTGAGGCAGGACCTCCCGACCATCAAGAGAAAGGCCGTCAAGACAATCGTCATGCAACTTCCACCCCCCGTCCCCCACATCGCACCAACCAGCTGTAAGAGGCGGAGCCAGTCTTTGTTGCCCCTGTGTTAGAAGAACTATGGGAATGTGTGGAAGCATCGTGGCCAGAGCCTCTATGTAGCAAGCCTCCTATCTCCGGTTTCTTTGACTTCTCTAGAGTGGAGGGGAAGCCTGACATTTTGCGCCAAGGCACCCGTCCACTTGACGATGTGTTGGCCACCCACTTTTCCCCTGGTTTGGCTAACTGGTCGAAGAGTAGGAAGCCTACTCCACCGCAAACCAGGGATAAGGAGACGGAGGAATTTCTTAATAAGATTTTCCACCTGGCAGCCCAGTCAGCAATGGTGCCTGACAACCTGGGCCTGTTGGGTGTGTCCCTGTTGCAGCTAACAGCAGGCAAGACCTCCCTATCGGCAGAAGAGTTGGATCTGGTGTTTCGCTGGAGGGACACATGAACGACGGCACCGTGGTATACAGAGATGACTCAGCTGTTGTTCAGCACCATCCTGGACAGTTCCTCAATACTGGGGAGCGCTGTTGCAGGTGAGCGGAGCGATAGGTGCGATGCCCAGTCTGGGACAGCCTCTCAAGATCGGCCAGTACCGTGGTACAACTGAAAACATCATTCAGTGCCATCATACCACCATATCAGTACCATGGTTGAAATTGAATTGTACCATGGTATTATTTAAATTCAGTGGCAGTACCATGTTGGTCCATGACTGTTACCATTACCATGGATGTACCATGGTATATTGTTTATACCATGGCCAGTACCATGGTACAACTGGAAATACCACCCAGTACCACCATGATACTTTTTTGTAAGTGCCCTGGCTCCACCCTTCGCCTCACTTTGACTGCTCCGGCTCCAAAAAATGTCAACATAGTGGTGATCGCAAACCCAATCTCCAGGCTTCAAAACAGCCCTTCAGAAGCCAATGGGTGACGTCGCTCTCACTACGTCCATATTTTAACAGTCTATGGTAGGAACATCCACTTTAGGACAGAAAGCAACAGATTTATGGGAAATGTAGTCTTAATTTAGACACAACACAAAATCCTATATATTGCCTCTTTAAACCAGAAGGTTCATGTTCAAGCACCTGTGACAGCAAGCATCTGCCCTGCTGAAGACACTGAAACCCTACCAGCTCTAGGTGTGCTGCTCTGAAGCTGATCCTGAACTTAGACCTTCCTATGGAGGGGGGGGAAGCAAAAAGAAAAACTCCTCCTCCTGGGACCAATGCAGTATCAAACAAGGAGTTGTTTTAGCTCATATTTTAAGTCTGAATGTCACACATCTCAAAGTGCCCTTTAATTGGGTATATGTATAGCTTTCTTTAGATTGTATTACTTGCAATGACATTTTCTATTTTCTTTGATTTGAGGAGAAAACTGTGGGGATGTGTCAGCTTAGAGTTGCTGCATGGAAAGTAACCTACAGTATAGAGCCATACAGACATGAACACCATCTGCTCCAGTAAAATTTAACAAGGCAAACGGGCTCTGCTGTGATTTTCAAACCATGGTGGGAGGGGAGGCTTTCACATAGTGAGTAGGCGTACATTTACTGTGGGAGAAAATGCCTCTAGTTTATAAATTATTTCTTAAAACCATACAAAGCACTTCTGAAATTGTGATTTTTTAACTCACTGCTTTTGAATTTATTAAGTATACATGAAAATCTTGAATTTGATGATAATTTCCCCAGGATTGCTCAATGTTAAAGCAACAGGTCCAATGTGAAATAATGGCTGTTTTACAGAGTGGCGTAAGATGGTACTTCAAACAGGAGGAGTGAGGTGGAGTTTTTTCAACATTTTCCAAAAACAATTGGTGAAAAAATCAATCAGTTTTTTTGGTGTGTGGGTGGGCTCTCAGGAGAATCCATTAGAATCTACAATTGGCCGAAGGACTGCAGCAGAGAGCTAGTGGAAAAAGCATATTACAGTATCTGCTCTATCTGGAAAACAATGAGTCTACTTTATCTGCTATCCATTTTTGTAGCAGAAAAATAGCATGCAAACAACACAAAGTGGATTCTGTCATTTGGGCTCAGCAGCTTTTAGAAGGTAAGGTTTGAATTCCTCTTTGGTTTATCTAAGTCACATGTGTAAGTTCTTCTTCCTAATTGTAAGCTTCATAAATCAGAAGAATGTCAAATTTGACTTTTTGATTAATGTAGCGATTGCTTGCTCACCTAACATTGATGTATGAATGGTCTGTTTCATCTTGAAAGGCTTATCTTCACCAGAAATTGGGTCACATGTTAGATTTTCTACATTGCCTCTTGCCTATTAAAATAAATTCAACAAAGCTATTGAGACTACAGGGGCTTGTGATAAATTATGACTTATCTACAGGCCTTCTTGGTTTGTGTCATTTTAATACAATAGATTGGCTAATTTGATGTATTTTTATTAGATTTAAGTGGAGGACTAGGCTACCGCCTAAGATCAGGTTCATAAGAGAAAAGTTGCTGACATTGTCAATTCATGCAGATACCCAAACAAAGCACAGATATGCAGATCAATAGGCTGTTGATTTTTATTTATTTATTTCTCACATCAGATCCTGTCTTCATATCTGCATTTGGCTACTACTTATTTAGATAGCTTTAGGGTAATATAAATATTATTATTCCTATTGATAAGTATTTGTAGGTACAAATTTGTTTTAGATAGGTCTAGTGAAATTCTGTGTCATCTGTGTTGAAGATAATTTATGGATACCTGAAAGATAAAGCTGCTTTTGATAAAGACTATCAATATAATTTGAAAGAAAGAAGAATTTTCTGATATATGAAAGAAGAAGTTTATGATATGTTAATCCCAAAAAATTAACTAAACTATTTATATCCACAACTTTGGTTAGATTAGAGCCTAATTTTACTGCACTTTCATTCAAAATACAGCTAGGTTTGGTAGACCCACCTCCTCTCATGAGCAGATCTTGTGCATCCCAAAAGAACTTTGAAACCCCATCTGATATGCAGAACTGTATGGAGGAAGTTCATGGAAGTTTTATTGAATCAGTTTTAATCTTCTGCTTTGTTGCCTGGTATGGCAACCTGAATGTTCAAAACAAGAATAGACTCAACGGCCTTGTCCGAGTGGCGAGTAAGATCACCTGGGTGAATCAGGCCCAGCTCACTGACCTGTACCATAAACAGGTCCTAAGGAAAGCCAAGGCCATCCTGGATCACCCTGGCCATCCTCTGTGGAAGGAACTTGGACTTTTACCATCAGGACCCCGCTTCAAGAAGAAAGAGACTTTAAGTCTCCTTTGTCCCTGCTGCAGTCAGTATGTTGAACTCCACCAAGCCTAAACTGGCCTCTTTCTTATTGCTCTTTGCACTGCTGAATGGAAAGCGCCTTCCTGACGAATGCCCTCTTGTGTTCTGTCTCTCCCCTACTGATTCTGGAAGTGAGGTAGTGGACAGTACATCAACAAGCATTAGGAGAGCCCCTTACCAAACTATACACTGATTCAGGGAACTGCGAATACACTAAAACAGCATGAATGAATGAAGCAATGTGACTGCACCCTTGGGCGGAAAGTAACAGTGTTGGGCAGCAGTTATGTAGTGCTGAACAAATACTATTTTAAAATGAGTTTTGAAATGTTTTTTTCGTTGATGCAAGTCTAGGTGGGGCAGTGCTTCTCTTCTCTCCCCTCAATCAGAGTTTCAGAACAGAGCCAACACACATCCAGTATGCTGTCAGTATGAAATAGAGAGATTAATTGAACTTGAGGACATTTTCTGCAGAGAGCGGTACAAATCATAAATCTCATATAGATCCTGAGTCACTAGCCCGGTTCAACAACAAACCCAACCAAGAGGAAGATGACAGTGGTGTCCATCCTCATAGGGCGCAGCTATGTTTTCTTGTCTCATTAACAGCCGTTTAGCAGAGGGCTATGGGGGCCAGACAAAAACAGCAGCAGTGTGTGGCTGCGGAGGGAAGAAAAGCTCCATCTCCTTGGGATCCCTCGGGACCTGCCATTTAATGAAACAGTGTCAGGGTCCAGTGAATACAGCTGCCAGACGAGAGCTTTACAGAAAAGAGCCTGAGCAACACAAAATTCTCACTCACTTATTACACTCTAGAAAGAGAACGTTTTGTGGCAAATGTTGGCAGCAATGGCCAGTAAGTATGAGCTACTAGATCGATAGTGGCATTGGGCAAAGAGATAAGTAGAATATTCATGGCTGTTCAACTGACAGATGTTTACAGATGGAGTGAAAATGGATGTAACTATAATCTACTACAATCTACCTTTGACTTATGATGCATCACTATCAGTGCTGAAAATTGTCAAAGCAATGTTTAACACAGCAAATCATTGTTGCCAGGTAGCTGAAGTAAGCTGCTAATCCTTGGTAAGCTACCAGTATCTGAATGAGTAACTGCAATATCACCATACAGACAGTGCTTGCATCAAGATCAAAAGAATAAATCAATAAATGTTTCTCTCAAACTTTACTCAATATTTCAACCTTGACAGGAGTGAGGAGTTCATCTTACCTGAGTAAAAAGCCATGAAATGCTTTGCATGGTGGGTACTTCACGAGACCTGTTTTATTCTTTCTGACTGGTAGAAGTTGAAAAATATGCCACTTATGTAGCTTGGCAAGTAATAATACTACATTCCTTCTAATGAGAAAATATTGCCAGCAAATTATGCTGTGAAATTTGGTGGAGTGTTATCATCTTAAGCAATTTATATAAGATTTGCAATATCATTGAGTACAACAATAAAATGTGAATGATTCTATGGCCACTTAACACA
Source organism: Centroberyx gerrardi (assembly GCF_048128805.1). Lineage (NCBI taxonomy): Eukaryota > Metazoa > Chordata > Actinopteri > Beryciformes > Berycidae > Centroberyx > Centroberyx gerrardi. The sequence goes on along the minus strand of NC_135998.1, from coordinate 8,073,646 downwards.
CCATGTAGGCCTTACCTTTGATTAAACCTAAAACCTCCTCTCTTCATGATTATTATTATCACGAAAAAGTTGTGTGACAAAAAAAAAAGTGTTAATGACAAGTGATATTGTCATTAACTAAAAAAAAATATATCCTATTTTCTGGTTTGTGTCAATTACAATGTATTCAAGAATCAGAATATATGACTTGTCACCAGACCAGTGTTTGAATGAAACTGTATGAATGATGCAGTAAATAAAGAAGTGGAAAAAATAATAGATTACAAAGAAAGCAATCTACCCAACATTGTTGTTAAAGACATGATATTAACATGCATTTTGTGATCACCTGTTTTGTAATTACACAAGCCAGTGATGTTTTGGCCTTCAGTCATACTCTAGTTCAGTAGCTCAAATTTTCTGATCAATACCTGATATCATCTTTCAACTACAAAATCAATGTTTCAACAGTGCATCATGATACTGGGTAACTTAATGATTCCAACAATGCAAGAAAAAACTATATTCACTATATCCAAACCAAAAGTGTGACAGCTCTTTAATGAAATGAGCAGAGTGCCTTTTTGTTATTTATGAATCTTACTCTTAAATAAAATTAAAGGGCTTACAGTGACCCAAAACATTAATTCACATCTGTGTCAATTACAATGACAATTTACATGGCATGCCACCAACATTACCCTAGTTTCATAATTGACAGCAAGAAAGGTCTAGCCCTCATTCAAAACATTAATTATTCTGTGCCAATAAATGATTAGTTTGTAACTTTATATTTGCATTTTCTGCCATTAAATAGCTTAATATATACTGTATTGTATTCAAATAACATGACATCTCTTAGCATACCAATTTATGTAGCACCACAAGGCAGGCAATTATCTTACCAAGACGATGGAAAACAAGTCCTTTCTGGCACTTGTTTGTATAAAAGTTGGACACCTTCGCTCCTAACTGCAAAACAGATTCACTTTTAGTTAGTTAGTTTTACCAATTACAAAATTATTTTTTGACTATTGGAACTTGCTCGAGGAAATCCTTTATCTCTTGCGGACACACAGTTTGCGGGATTTAGTTCAGCTATTAACTCTGAAAGGCTATATACACTATTCGACTGGTTTAAGGCTACATGTTAACTATATGTTACCCTCACTGAGTTACATACAGATAGCGTTACTATGTTTATACACAGGTATTAGACACAGGTACATACATAAAACTACATAAAAAGGGTCTAGATCCATGTTTGTTTTGAGTCTGAGTCCGCATGAGGACATGTCGTGAGATTTTAGAGGTCAGACGTTCCAAATTCTACATACAAATCTGAAGGAAACTTGTAATCTTTGATCCCCGTCCTTATCTGGTCGTTAGGTGTGAGCTCCTCTAGGATTGTAAGACAAGATTTTATGAGAGAAATCTGAAAGGACAGCCTGCAAATGTGAGATATGTCCAGATGTTAGGATTTTTTTTTAAGTCTGAGCCCAGTTTAAATTGACTCAGTCTGGATTAACCCAGGATTACTGGCGTGGCAAACCTACGCTTTACTGACCAAGCTAAACTCAAACTGGCGCAGCAGCTAGGCTTACAGAGTCTTTATAGCTGTGTCCCACATTGGCACATGCGCACTAACGTTTTTTATAATTTTTGGGAGACCTATCGACCAACCGACCGACCAAGTGACTTATACTAGCTGCTGGTCACAACTAAAAAGTCAGGTAGTACCATATAATTCCAAGTTCAAAATTTGCATCTTTAAAACTACCATATGTAGCGTTTTTTTTTACATTAAAATACAAAAAAATAAATAAATAGGATATATCATACATTATCATGTAGAGCAGTAAGAAATGAGAGAACAATGAAGCTAAACATGCAACAGACAAGACCTGTTCAAAAACACAGGTAAACATTAGCATTGCTTTTTCAAATCGCAGATTGGCTGCGTTCACTGTTTGCTTCCCCAACACCTGTGTTGCCTTTATGGATGTCGGTTACCTCAGCCCCAGGCTAGATGCCATTTCAAGGTAGACAGCTCATCAAGATTAATGACTAGTGTTGGGATGGGAACTTGAACAACTGAGGGGGAGCAGGGTGGGACAAACACTATACACTACTTCCTACTTCAAGCTGAAAAGTTGTGTATTGTAGCTTTAAAAATGCTTAAAATCTAAAGGCTTTCAGATGGTAGCATGCGGAGTGATGCACATTATGTCTGAAAGTCTTTCATAGAAACAGATATGAAAAATCTAATTAGTTCTGCAACATGCTGAACTATGCTAAATTATTCTCACCATCTACCTTACTTTGTTGTATATTTTAGTTGGCTTCAACATAAAAAAAAAATCCCCTCTGGGAGTAAACAACTCACAGGTAAGAGGGGATTGTGAGATTTAGTTTCATCCACACAGCACTCCATTGCTATTTCGAATAGCTCAATTTATAGCTAATAATCCCCTTGCTGTCTCCTGGGCAGTGGTATGACCGTCTCACCAGCTCTTGGGCCCACTGTACTGCACAATGAACTCCTTCCACATGGGTGAGCAGCTGATAGTCCCAGAATGAAAGGTTTATGGAGTCATTAGTAAGGTTTTCATATGTCTGTGCCACTTTTAATTACTTCACAGCTAATAGGCATGTCCACTGTGGAGGAGGTGGGAGGAGAACGAATGAGATGTCCTTTAATTAATATTTGGAGTGGCCCCACCTGTTTCCAGATTGACTGTGAGGACTGCAGCACAGGGCATTTGCCCATGGAGGACGAGGTTAAAATCTGTGTTATGGGTTGTATACCAATCTGATAAGCCTAACGAATTACCATATTTGCTTGGCCCGCTAACGGCTGCTGTTATTGTCATGATTGCATGTTTTGTTTTCAGCCAAATGAGCTAAAGTAGTATCATCCACTATGAGACTATAATATAAATGAGAATACAATATAACTCATGAAGAAACACAGAAAGGTCCCCATTCAATGTGTAAATTATGATGAGCTTATCTATGCAGCTTAATGAACTGCACACACACCACAGCATTCTGGAGGCCATTTTCAGCCAATTAACTGGGAATCAGCTCAGAACAGAATAGAAAACAACCTGCTGCATCGGGAGAAAAATACCACACTGTCCCAAAACTGGGATAGATAACGGACCCCATTATTTACCTCCTCGTTAATATGCGGACATTGGCGTGATAGCATTTTCTTTGTCATTAAAGAAATTCCTCACATAGCTTGTGGTGGCATTATGGCCTGTTCCTCTGACAGTGAGGAAATGCTAGGTGACATTATTGTTGTTTTCACTCTTTCACACTGTTTCATTGGCCCACCTGTCGAAGTTGCCACCAGGGTTTTTTTTTCTACATTAGGTCTAAACAGATTAAAGAGTAGCACAGTTGTAGATTTCTGTGATGGATCTGGAAAAGCAGCAAATAGAAGCTGTTGTTTAATCTGCAGAGTGTTAATAGCGGGGATGGCCTACATCTCCCAGGATGTCCCAAAAGAGACCAAAACAGTCACATGATTCAAGTTTATGTTGTAGTTTCATCAGTGGCTGGTTGTAAGAGTATTTATACAGTAGGGTGTTCAATTTAGCAAGCTCTATCAATACAATTTTACACAGTATACAGTTTTGTTTGTTCCACCTCTGGATGAATTAGGATAGAGCTGGGGAATATTCCTATTCATTAGCAGAAATGACTCAAGCCTGGATCAACTAAATGACTTAATGCTTTTGTTCTCGAAAGACTCTTACATACTTAGCAGGTGCACAACTGTTTTGGACATCTGGTATATAAGGAACTGCTTTTTTGTAATTTTAAGCATAATTATTAATTAAGTTGTGTCAGTTGTAAAGTGTAAAAATTGTGAGGAGAGTGTTCATGTGACTGCCTCGTTGTGATTTACTAAACCAGAAGGCAGTAGGCCTATTATGCATGCACTAGTTAATGCCTAGAGAAAACCAGTGCCCAAATTAGCGTATTGTTGTGTGCTGCATGCTCTACAACACTGCATTGCATGGAGGAATGTGTATGATTGCAGCAAAAAAACAGTCAGAAGGATGGGGAGGAGGAGAAATATGAAAATGAAGACAATGATGTCCAGTCAGAAACATTTCCACAAACGGATATTTTAGGGGAAATATTACCCATTTGTCAGCGTAGCAGACCAAGCCTATGAGAAACTACTTGGTTTAGCAATGTAGAATTTTTTCTATAACCCAACCTGCATGTTTAGGCCTGAATATGTGTGGCACGTTTACAAATTCAGTCACGATATCTGACACATTTCACATTCATTTAACATCCTTATTGTGTGCAAAATAATATCGCATAGGTCACGAAATTGCCTATATGTTACTTTTTTCAGATGAAGACCAAGACAGATTCTCTACAGTCCCACGGTGCATGTGTGTTGATGTCATATAGACCTAATTAACCATTTTATTTGAATGTGAACTCAGCTCTCTGCCTCCCTAGTTGATCAGCTGCTTTCATCTCTTCTGTGGAGAATACAGCAATGTTAAGCTACTTCACTTGCTCATTAATGTGAGCAACTAAAGAATTACAAGACATAACTTGCACTATATTACAAACATAGCCTACATATATAGAAGCACTATTTATACAACAATGTGATGTCACAAAATGCCAGAGTATGTGTTGTCAAAAGATTTAGCCATATACAGTACATCACCCAGTCAGAAGAATGTTCTGTGGAAGAAAACTCAGGATGAGTGGCAGTTTGACAGGTTTGTTAAATCTGCAGGTTGGGAGCCAAGGAACTGAAAATCTGGATGATTACACCGAGTGTTGAATATTCATAATTATGTTAATACAGATAGAATATAATAAAGCTACTGGTCAAAAAGTACAAGGTCATATGAACAAGACTGAACAACCAATGATAATTATAGTTGTAGCACTTTAAGGAGATGCGTAATAAGAGGTGAGCACCTTCTTCTAGAAGACAAGTTATTATTTTGTCAAGGCCACTTGTCAAGATTTGGGTATTTGCACATTCCAGGCTCACAGTTCAGTGAGAAACACACAAAAAGTTTGTTGCAAGGAGGGATGTAAGGTTGGAAAATGTGACAAAATCTGGTTAACCCAGAGTGATGTCCATGAGTCTTTGCATATTGCAGGAAATATTTATTGAGAATAAAGAAAAATGAACACAAAAATACAACTTATTTCATCAGGCCTGATCTTCAGTGAACAACTTTAGAGTTTAATCTGATTATGGTGAAGCAGATTCAGTATTGTAAGGTTACATATTGAGTGAGCATATAGGAATGTTGCCATAATACCCAGATATAGAGGAGTGTCTCACTTCCAGCCGCTTTTGAAGACCATGGTCTTCAAAAAAAAAAAAAAAAAAAAAAAAAGCACCATGCTTCAAGCTCAATCCAAACCCAAGTGGCACCAACCACACTGGCATTACAGATATTGGCAAAGCTGCTTTTTCTTTTTGACATGGTAATGGCTTGTTCTGCTTATAGTAACGAGAGAAATTAGTGTAAAAATGTATGCTTTTGTGGTCTTTATTAAAAAAAGAAAAAAGAAAAAAAAGTTGCCGGTACATGGTAGCTGTGTGATGAAAACACATCATTACCACATGTTAAAGTCAGGTAAAGTCATGAGAAAACATCCACATGCCCGGTGTCATTGAAAGCCATTGTAATGCATACTGTGTGTGGTGGTAAATGCTAAGTCCGGTGATCCTCAAAGTTTGCCCTTTAGAGAGCCGTGTGTCAGTGCACCTATTCAGCTGTGGTGTGATTCTCCCGCTGGTCCTGCATGAGTGGCGGACTGTGTCTGGGGACTTTTGTAAGGCGAAGACTTTCACAGCTAACGCATCCACAGATCAGGTCTGCAGGATGGTGCAGTGAGTAGAGAGGACCTGGGCTCAAGCCCCGCTGTCCGCAGCCATCCACCCTGCTGAAGTGTCCTTGAGCAAGACATGCCTACCAGCTGCAGTGGGGAGGATAAGCAATTTCCCTGTGGGGATCAATATTTGATTTGATTTGATTTATTTGATCATTTTAAAACAAGTTACATATATACAAAATAATTGAATGCACCGGATTAAAAAACAATCGAGGATAAAACACAAGAAAGTCCAACTTATTTCCATTGTGGTCCACTAGTCCAAGAAGTCTATGGATATGACCGTCAAGCAGTGTCAATGAGTCAATATAACAATAAAAACAACAACAGACCAGTAATATGTCTTAATATAAACAATTCATGAATTCTATATAACATATATATCAAATAAACTAACATGCCACTAAAATGGCTTTCAGTGAGGAACCTTATCCACCAGCCATTTTTTCCACCATCCTACTACTACTCAAAGCTACTCAAAGTGGACGTAGTTTTAATAAAGTATCACATTATTTGAATTCATGACTATCTCTTGCTGAGCTTAAAATCTCTAAAATCAGTAAATTAATTGTTCTATGAATGAATGAATTGTAAAGCTTTATTCCAGTAAACAGCTACTGTTTGAGGGACAGCTGCAGTAAGACTGATGGGTTCGCACTTCTATTGCCTTGTACACACACTTGCAGCTACCTGAAACATGAAGGGCCAAGGACATGGCTAGTCAAAGTGATGGATTTTCTCCACTGATGTCCCTTTTTCTCTTTCAAATGCTCATCCTGCAGCCCTAAACATAACCACATGAAAAGGCCCCGATATAAGAGACAGTGCTGTTCCCTGTGATTAGCGCGTTGCCCTAAGGAGCTTGTGACATGAGACAGGAAGTGGATACAGATGTCTGTCACATACAGTTAAGCTTTCTTGAATTTACAACGTGGCGTTTGATTTCAAAGGCTCTGTTTGTCCTCAGCAGGCCCCCATCAGTTACACCGTGACAGCCGGTCTTCAAACGCAGCTGGGTGTGTTTGATATCTGGCGCCTCGATTTTGTTCCCAAGCATCCTCATTCGCCAGGCCAAATTTCTTTCAAAGCCCACTGAAGCAGCCCTGAGAAGCTTCTGTCAGGATTGTTTGCCGTGCCAAGGTGTGATGAAGTGCAGTGGGCTCCTCCCACGTCCTCGTACGGTGTCACTCATTGATGGCTTCACGTTGAGACACTAAGTCATTCCACCGCAGGGAGTGTCAGTTGCACATACATCCTCATAAAACGTGCCACTCATTCACGCAGCTGTCCCAAGGGCCACCATATCCCCCTTTTTCATCTTCCAAATGACGTCAGAGTCCCATGGCGTAGCGATGTGTCTAATCATACATACTACCAATGGGGACTATACTGTATAGAGAGCAATTTTATGGGTTTGACAGGCATGTAAGGGGAGATTGACTCAGACCATTGTAATTGGGACCGTTAACAGCCCTGTTTTCCAAGTCCCCTGTCAAGTGCCTTCTCTCACAGTGTGAAATGATAATAATCATAATTCTGGTTAATGTGATGATTTAGACAGATTGCAAAAACAGCTCTATGAAAGGGCGGCCTTCAGCTTGACATTTCAATGATAATCTGCAGCGACAAAGACAAGAACAAACAGCAGATACGGCCTTCGCGCTCCTAAACAGCAGGTTCCAATGGAGGGTGTTGAAGTAAAAATATCGATTTGATCACACACCCTTCCCCACCTGAGTTAATGGATCATTATTTTCACATCTGTACCCGAAGGACAGCTAAAGTATTGTCTGACTGGTCCAGTGCATTGGATGATTAGAGCGTCTCATTAAGAGTGGAGTTGGAGTGTGTAAATCTCAAGAGAGAGTCTTAAACATTGAGAGGAGCGGAACAGGCAAAGCGTCCAGCCATGATACATACCGTCTGCACTGTCTGAGTCTTTATAGCCTGGGCGTGAGAGGAGGACAGTGCTGTGAAACTGTTTAATGCCTCTGTCAATAGCCATGTGTAATGTTTTTTCATTGTCAATGTCCACTCTTAAAGCATGAAGGCCATTTTGCTTTGGCTACACATACCTAAACGTTGGACTTTTTGAGGCTACGTTCACACCACAGGCCTTCATGCTTGATTCCAAATTGCTGCTAATATCACATTTTCTTGGATGAGTGTGCATATCTTTTCTAGGATGTGACCCATATCCGATACCAATGTGAACTGACAGCGATGTCAAAAACACACGTGTGCGCAGAGTAACAATAATAAAAGATGTCATATCCATTTTGGGATTTTTCCTAATGCTTGTTTGGAACACGTTTCGATGACGGTATGTGCCTTTTGAGGTTTGACTGAATGGAGGCGTCTCAAATACCAGTCAAGTCGGCTATTTCACTTTCTTTCCATTGTTGGATCTCATTGTCCTTCCTGCTGACGGTGACTCAGCCAAGCTGCTGTGGCGCCGAAATTATGACAATCGTCCCAGGTGAATGATATAAGATTTGCTCATTGTCATGGCAACGCTGACAAATTCAGATTTGAGTGGTCAAAAACAAGGCGCATGTAGGTCAAATGACTCAGGATTCGATCCAGGGACAGGGATTGCAAAAATGTGACTCCATGCATCTTTCTGCTGTTCACACTGATTAGAGAACATCAGATCTGTGTCACATGTGTGGGGAAAAATAAGAATTGGGACACTTTCAGGTGGATTATGAACGTAGCCTTACCTGTGGACTTTCGTTTCTGTGTGTGTGTGTATGTTTGTATGTGTGATTTAGAACACATGATTGCCATTTTTTTAAATCATATTGGGTTTTAATGTTATTGTTTTATTGTCTGTAAAGTACTTTGTAACTCTCTTTTGAAAACTGCTGTACTATTGTCGTACTACTGCTGTACTATTAGCACATACTATAGGGCTATCTGCCCCTGGACACTACTGCACCAATCAAGATCCTTCTCCAGAGGCCTTTAACATCCGCTGCTTACTGTACAGCTGATTCTGTCCTGCTGATGGGAGGACAGAGTAAACCTGTTAAGAGATGAATGATTGGACACTATTGACCAGTATTGATGCTTTATTCCCAGAAACACACATGTATTGCTTAGTCACTGTCTGGTGTTCATTAACATTGACTGACAATCCTTAGCAGAGCTGTACGTCTCTTTGTGTGTGTGTGTGTGTGGGTGTGGGTGTGTGTGTTTGTGTGTGTGGGTGTGTGGGTGTGGGTGTGTGTGTTTGTGTGTGTGTGTGTGTGTGTGTGTGTGTGTGTGTGTGTGCGCTAATTCAGTGAAATGAGCACAAACTCTGAAATGCATATTATGAGCTGTGGACATGAATACTGTGAAGATTACATTCCTCCACCACCAAAGGATTATGTGAAAATAGTGTGAACTGGACATGCCATTTTCACATATTTTTCACATGAAAAGGTTAGCTAACGGTTACATTTAGGCAAGTAAATAACTTTGGTTAAGGTTGTGGCTACTAAAACAACTGGGTTAAGGTTAGGGTAAGGCTTTGGTCACGGTTAAATAAACTCTTTTGCTGAAAATCAGAACTTCACTCACAGTAAAAAACTTCTTTGCATGAGTTGGGGGGTTTAACCTGGGTCATCTGAGTTAAAGGCAAATATATACTGTACACCTACTACCACCCAGGTCCGCTATTTCAATATCAAACTACTGCCTGTTTCTAATCATGTCTGCTCCACCTAATCCCTTCATGGCAGGGAAACGTATTTCTGTCACTTCTTGTGCATAGAGCACATTATTTTCATTTTAATACATCATGCTCACTTCACGAAATTTCATGAGACCAGCCGGGTTTGTACGTTGTGTGTGTGTGTGTGTGTGTGTGTGTGTGAGTGAAAGAGAGTGAGTGAGTGAGGGAGAGAAAGAGAGAGAAATCTTTCCAGGAGGGTGCACATATCTCACTTAGAGAGTAAGCTGAAGAGAGTAAAGCGATGAAGAACACACCTGTGTGGTTAACTAGAACTACTGTGCGATCTTCTTCCTGTGACCTGCTTCAGCGCTGACCTTTGTCCTCCATGTTAAAACATCCATCATCCACAGTGCCGGGTCGAGGACAGGCCAACCCGATTTTCCCACACTTGCACAACTCGGGAACACCTGCTCAGAAGCACCAGTGGAGAAAGGGGCAGGTGGGGCCGGACATTAGGGCTGGAGACGTTTCATACATCCAGTCACCTTTCAATACAAAATCCGAAACTTTATATCATGTGTTTTAATCTGTTAATTTACTGCTCCCTCATTTCTGTAGCGCGCTGTAGAGCTTGTTTGCAAAAACATATAACTCCATTTGCATTCATTCCTATAAATCATGTTTTCCTTCAGGTTTTTTTGCAGGTAGCCTAATATCAATCAAACTAGTAATGCAAGGTCAATAGGCGAATTTTGCAACAAAATGGATTTTGGATTCAGAAGGTATGTTATTTGAAGCATTACAGTTAATTTTTTTCAGGAATGGCGTTTATCTGTTTTTGCAAATGGTCAGTAGCCTACCAATGTATAATAATTGGCAAATAATGATCTGTTGCACAAAACTGCTTGATGCTGCTTGACTGCAGTATTTTGCTGACTGTGTGTTGCATGCTACAGTAGGCCAGCTGTACTCTGGATTCATGATTTACTCACATTCATTTGTTAACCGCTGCGCCATTTGAATTTCACGATACATGGGACTGGCAGGGGTTTCCTCTGAGGAAGCAGAAAAAGAGAGTTCAAGCTTACCAGCATCAGACAGTTTGATTGTACTCGGATCAGACTGTTACCCTCTGTTTGTCATGTACCTACATGATTAAAGCAACTCTTTGCTGCTGTGACTGGTCAGCTGTGATCTAGGCTGAGGAGTGAAATGTTATTGGTCCAGATAGCAGTGAATTCAGGAGAGAAGCTGGATCCGGGCTAGAGCAAACTGCTGAATACTGATGAAAAGAGGGAGAGACTGGACACTCGCTCTCTTTACATTTGCAGTCGTTCATTTCAGAATCAGGCAGGTTAATCACCAAGTACGATCAATGTACAGGGATTTGTCTTTGTGACATTACTGTGAGTTATACAGTGGATGATTATAAACAAGGGACAAGGACAACAGGACCTCACATCCAATACAAAGGGACAGACATGCCGTTGACACTACATCATATGAATCACTCAGATATACAGTACATCTGCAGCTCTGCAGCGTCGTACAGCTATGATTGTTTGAGCAGCATGGTACAGCATATAGCAGTGGTTTCCCTGATTACACTGATTATCACCTTCAGCCAGGGAAAGGGAACTAATCAGGGAAATGAGCTGCTGTAGTATTTGGTTGGAGTAAAATCCTACATACAAATGGTTCTCAGTGGCATATGGTTGGAGACCACTGGCATACACAGTAGTATAGTTGTACCAGTAGCAGGAATGTGTGGTGAGAGACCAATACTGCATTGTTTCAATGTAACATGAGGATGTTGCACAGAATGGAATGAGATGCTTAAAACAGTTGTAAATGTTAGTGTGGGCTTGCATTTCTGTGGCTGGTAAGTGTCATGGGCAAAGTCTGAAAGTGTTGTACAGACATTTTAGCAGAGGTGTGACCAAGTAAGTCTGAAGTCAGTCAACTCTCAAGTCAAGTCCCGAGTCTAAATGTAGAACACCAAGTCAAGTCAGAACAAATCAAGAGTCCAGTATCAATTTAATATCTTAAAGAAAACTAAATCTCTAGGACTTTTCAGTGCAATATGGTTTTAATAGGATAAAAACTTGGTAAGAGCATCATGAGTTTGATTTCTATAATCAGTTTCAACTTTAATAAATTCAATCATTCCATACAAATTCAGAAAACATAATTTAAATTCAGTCGTCCGGTGGAACAAATCTCATCACTTTCAATCTAAGTCATTTACACAAACACAAGATCTTTTGTTGAGACTTTAGAAACCTTTTCAAGTCATCAAAGTACAAGTCAAAGTCAAGTCCCAAGTCACCAGAACCCAAGTCAAGTTAAGTCTCAAGTCTTCTCTTCATGCATCAAGTCTGAAGCAATTAAAATTATGACTCAAGTCCAAGTCATGTGACTTGAGTCCCCACCTCTGCATTTTAGCAATGCAGGACTATGCAAAAACAGATTCCATAATAATAAAATGTGGGGCAATAAACAGAGGCTGCTGAATAAACATCCAAATTTTGTTAGCTTTTATTACTGGTAACTACATTCTAGTAGCAGAAAAGAAAGAGAGTGTAACCTAAAGTTTTCTTGTATTTTTCCATTAACCGAGGCCAGTATCAGGCCTTGCTGGCTGAGGATCTTAACTGTTTTGTGTTCAGCAGAGTCTCTGACATTACTGCCTGTGGCAAAGTGTGTGTGGCCACTATGAGTGCCTGCAAACGGATTGATTCTGCAGAGAGTGGAAATGTGAGTGGTAGCATCTTGTAGGCCTGCTGGGTCCGTACTGCCTGCCAGATCAAAGTGGACTCTGAGGAAAGTCAACTCAAGATGGTACAAACAATTAAAGGGAAAAAACACCCTCAAATAGAATCCAAGCTTTATTGAACATGTGAACCCTCTGAAGCTAGAAATAAGTGAATCACGACTCTTTTGAAGATGTCATCAAAAGACAGACCCTGTAGCTGTGAACTGTACATGGTGATTGTACCCAAGGTAAGATCACAGGCATATGGGCACATTTTCTGCTTCCTATTAGATAGGCAGGCCCATTATGTAAAACTCAAACTACTTTCTATTGAGCCACAAACCCACCTCAAATTTATTGTGATTAGACAAACTCCAGAAGATATTCCTTGATGACATCATGGATTAGGATCTGCATTCGCTGCATTCTAGCTTTGGGGAGTGTTGTTCATGGTCACAAATAGCAAATTTTGCCATTTTAATGAGTGTGACAACTGTTGATTGGAGAGTTGTTTGTCCACTTATAGAGCTGATATGGCATTAGGGCAGCTGTTCAAAACTATCTAAAAGTGTTTAACTGTGATGGGTGTGGACTATAAATACTGGCATAGTGCTGATTTTTACACTCTCACTGCAAAGAAATTCCCTGTAAGTCTCCTTTTCCCGTGGTCGTCACACTCTCTCCACCTTTTCTGATTGCCCTTCCCAATTGCTCAATCTGTATAAGCAGCTTGGATGTGCGTAACACACACCCCAGGAGACCGCTGTGAATGGAGGAAGAGGTTGTCGCGTCTGACAGCCTTGATTGAATCCGGATCCTCAGTTTTACAATTGGTTGTTTTTATGGTCCTTCAAGCCAGAACTAGCATCGCATGTGTCAATCATCAAGCACTCCAATCATATCCCAACCTCGGTCTTCATCCGTATTGTTCCCTTTATTATCTATGGACAATAATCCATCTGTTTGCCTGTGATGTAATCCCCTGCATTCATTCAATATTCAATACTGAGCTCGATAAACTGGACTTTCTGCCTTGTGTTTGACCCTCTGAACCCAGTGAGTGGACTTCAAATCAGCCAGCAAGAATAAGTTGTTTTATAAGAGTTTTTTTTCCATTCATTCAACCTTTATTTAGTTCTCGGAAGACACACTGAGGATTGGGACCCTCTTTTCCAGTGGTGCCGAGGTTACAAATAAATAGCCACATTAGCAACAAAAGGAGAAAAAAGAAAGAAAGAAAGAAAATAAATGAATAAATAAACAATTAAATATATAACCAAAAGGCAATTCTAAAAGAGAATCACAGATTCACATCAGTCTATCCTCACAAGGGAACAGATAAGAGATATCAAGAGTGCATCAATTAAAGCAAGCGCAAAGGGTAACCAGAGTTGACCAGATTTTGCTGTGATATATGTAAGATAATAAGAAAACCGGGGACTCTGTTTTCCGGTGAATTTTAAGACCGCACTTGTGTGGTACTGCTATGTGCTTGCTATGACCTGCTTCAGCTTTGACCTCTGTCCTCTCTGTGTTTTCAGTATCCATCACTCTCACCACTGGGTTCAGGAGAGGGCAACCCTATTTTCCCTCCTGCACACTGGAGATTAAAAGGGTGGGTAAAGTGTCTTGTTGGCCGGTGTCTGTGTTCACTGCTAGATCAAAGTAGACTGCGTTAGATTCTGTCTGCGGCGTCTCCACTCTTTTCATCTCAGACCCGCCGTACACACACGAGCCCAGCCACAACAGCACATGTCTTCATGAGGTGCGATCGTGTGATTTCCCGACCTCACTCTATCTCAAGGTTATGGCTTTTCATCGATTTTTAATGTCACACCTGTGTAACACGTAGCATGAAAACCTTATATTTCAAACACTTTTTCCATTTCCCTTAATCACACACACACGCACACACGCATACACACACACACACACACGAAACACCCCCACACACATACACATACAGACAAATACACACACATGCACCTGTTGAGACAACGCCCACTGTCACAAATCTATTGGATCAAAAGTGTATATATAAAAGTGTCAGTTGGATAGAATAGGCCATGTACAATTGGATTTTTAAAACATTTCAGCCCAAAGTGAGTATAATTAATGCTGACCTGGTGCCCACATTCACTAACAAATAAATAGGTCCACAAACCACTTTGGGTCCTGAATGGATAGATGTTTAAGAAACGCTGTAAGGCATGTAGTATGATAAATAATTCCTTACACTTTGCAAGATGCACAAGTATATATGCATAAAACTACTTCCAGCTGAGGACGTGGTACATCAGTGAATAATGATGAGACAGAGAACTGAGACAGCAGACAACAAAATGAAAAACATGGTTTGAGATAGAGTTAAATTAAATATTCTGTATCATCTAGGGATAGATGGAGGGGATCCTTAAAGGATTAGTGTGTAGTATTTCAGCTTTACTGAAGCACAATATGACTAGTAAATACCAGCAGGGGTTGCTGAATGGTACAAGTGAGTGAAACAAAGTGAACAGAGGAGATTTCTGCATTTAAAAACACAAGAGCGGGCCAGGGCTGTGTTTCTGTTGATATTTGAAGGCCCTCCTACCACAGTGTTGTACTGTCCCACGCCAGTGACGAACGCCCCCCAAAAAGACTTGGCTCACAATCGCAGTCACTGTTGCCAACTTGGCGACTTTGTCATTAGATCTATTTAGTGACTTTTCAGACCCCACCTAGCAACTTTATTTCTCAAAACCGACTAATGAGAAATCTAGTGACTTCTGACCATGGGGAACAGTGTTAATGTGTTGAATCCCTAAGCATTTGGCAATAAATTGGTATATCTCATGTTGATTTGCTCTAATTGCTTGTCTAATCCAAAGAGTCTGATGATCACAGCACTTCCCATACACAGCAGCCCCTCCTGTAGCACTGTAGCATATGTGCAAATTAATGTATGACATCATCTGATGACTTCTAGTGACTTTTTGAGCCGCCAATATCTACTTTCTTTGGAAAAGAGTTGGCTACACTTCTCCCAGTCATCTGCAAGCAATGCTTGTTAGCCTGGGAGCTAGCCAGCGTTAGCATATCCCAGTGCTTTACCTTTTGTTTATTCTTTCTTGACTAGTTAGCTGGCTAGCAACACTAAGTGGCTTGTCGTTAAATTGAATGTTATATAACCTTGCTAGAAAAATGTCCTACATGTCTAACTCATTATTTTGTTATTGTGCTCAGCGTTAGCCTTTGTTACGGCTAACGCCTCCCTAAAGCTTGTAGAGAGAACGTCATGCCAAGATCTGTTCAAAAATCTGAGTTTGTTTCTGCCTTGCTTATTGGCAAAAAACATACAGCAGAAAATATACCTTTGGACTTTCTTACTAACCAAAAGGACAGCTTTTAATGTGGTGTTTCTCACATTTATTATGTGTTTTTAGGGTGATATTTCCAATCAATTTGGTCATGAAATACATCAATTGAAAATGTGAAAACTCTAAATTCTACCTCCATGCACCATTTTACGATCCCAATGTTAGCAAAAACAATCCCTTGTGACAGGAGTGGATGCTGCGTTCTCAACAGGCATGAGGAGCTTGAGAAGGGCCAAGGAGGGGCCAAGCTTTGTGTCTATTTTGATTTGTTGTTGTAATGAGACCACTGAGCAATAGAGGTCAGTATTGAACCAGAAAATACACACAGACCCTCTAAGGTTTGGCGATAAATTCTGGAGGCTTTGGCTTGGATTCACCCTTGGTTCAAATCGGTGTTGACTGAGTGATTAATCCTTTTCTAAATCTCCCTGCTTCGTCAGCCTCACTCACACTGAAGATAAAACAGCCCAGGTCAGTCTTTAATGAGGGGACTGATGCTAAAGTCTCCCTCCCAACCCCATTAACCTGTCAGTGTAAAAAGGACACAGGAAGAGAGACCATTGATTATGCCTTAATCTCTCACTTGCAACATGTTTCCTAGTGGTTGGCCTAATTGAATGGATAGGCTTCCTTTGGTTTTAATATTAATCCAGCTGTTAAAACTTGTACAATGCTTTTTCCAGGTATTCAGTGTTAACAGTTGGGGAATGGCTTGCAAAAAGGCCCTGAACAAAATAAAGAGATTGGAAGTGTTTCAGTGCAAAACGTGAAAATGTATTCCATCCTAATGAGCGCACAACAACAAAAGTGTAGAAACAGCAAAGATGAACACTGGATAGGCTATATAATACATGCAGCCTTTTGCAATGTGTTTTCAGCTCAGGCGTCTTTTTCCATCCTACGAATTTCAAATTAAATTTTGACTGAAAACATTACAGACCAACTGCCAACTGCCTTCCTCAAATTACAAAAGAAGGCTGTTTGCCCATGAACTCACAACATACTTTAACAATGTCTTTGACCTTTTGCAATCTGGCTTCAGACTTTCCCATTACACTGAGACAGCACTGGTTAATGATGTAAACATGCTACCACCAGATGAAAATTTCAGTTCTTTTCTTGTCCTCCTACACCTTCCTGCCTGTGTGTGAGACTGTCGACTAGGGCTGTGATCACAAGAGGCTTTTTTCTCATGGTCACACGCAAAGCGCAGCTGTGAGCATCGCCAACAGAGAGAACAAGAGCTCAAAGACCGCAAGGAGCGTTACGTCATTCTTGTTGCTATGCAACACAAATTTTGACAACTTCCAAGTTATCTAATTAGCATTAGCTAGCTAACCTGAAATAAAGTGGGAAACGTTCAGCGTTTGGGAGGCACCCTTTGCCTTGAAGCAAAGAAGAAAGAAAGAAATGCATACATAGGCATCAACTTCACTATTTATATCTGTCTAAAAAACACATTTCAAGGATTTAAGCATAAGCCTTTAGCATAAGACTTTCATTATCTTAAGCCATATGGCTTTAAGATAATGAAAAACATATTACATTCAATCAGGTGTGTCCAAACTTTTGACTGGTAGTGTAGTTTGATCAAACCACTGAAAATAATTGAAAATAGGCACAGGCATGTTCAAAGAAGCATCCTATCTGATCACAGCTCCTAACAGAGACTCCTGAATAGTCTCTGTGAAAATGACGGTTTTCACACCTTAACATTTCATATCTGGGCTTTAGTTTGTCCAACTAAATGACAATTACTTGTAATACTTGTGCACTTTCAACTCAAGTATGGAACACTCAAGGTTAAGTGTCATCACTTTCATTTACAATATCAATGCTACCTTGGAGAATTATATCATAAATACATTGTAGGTTTTCACTATTATGCAGCTGATACCCAGCGATATATCAATGAATCCTAAGTACATATCCACCTGGCAGCTTGTGTTTCAGACATGAAGCTTTGGATGAAATTTTCAACTCCACCGTTGAATGCTGATGAGACTGAAGTCATGATTTTAAGCTCCAAGAAGCACACAAACACCATCTACTGTATGACATATCTCTTATAATCCAGATGGCTGCAGTGTTGTCCCAAAATGTTAAAGACCTAGGGGTTATATTTCCAGTTTAGAAATAGACCAAAGGAACTCCTCCACTGTCCCTTCATTACAGATCAGATATTAACTTGCTCTGCTGCCTCCATTAAAAACATGTAGAATTAGTTCAGAGCGCAGCTGCCAGACACCTAACTATAATAAAGAAAACATCACTCCACTTCTATCATCTCTGCACTGGCTTTCTGTTAAATATCGCACAGATCAGAAGGGACTTCTTTCAACCTATAGATCACAGCATGGTCTCGCATCTACATACATAAATGACATGCTACACCCGTCTACAGTCACAGATTATTGGTGTATTAATTAGTTCCAACATTCAACAACAACAAAACAAACTTTAGATGGTGCCAGGACTTTTCTTCCACTGAGCACCACAGTTGTGGAATAATCTGCCTGCACACATTAATTAGAAACAGTTTATATTTTTAATATTCATCTTAAACCTTATACCTATTCAGCATACCAGTGGTTCTCAACGTGGGGGCCCGGGACCACCAGGGGTCCTTAAGGGGGTTCTCAGTGGTTCCCAGCAAATTGATGAATTGTTAAACTTCACCATTATTTAATTTACAAGAAGTTAACACAATTAGAGAATATTAGAATAATGATTATTTTGATAGTTTCACTGTTATCTCTTTACTTACAATACAAATAGTCTTGTAATTCTGGACAAAATCATATCTAACAATAGAAATATTTTCAGATTTGGGTTCAAGAGAGAAAATCTCATCAAATAGGGGTCAGTGGCCCTAATGTGTCCTAAATTAGGGGTCCTTGATATGATAAAGGTTGAGAATCACTGGTGTATACCAAGGCAACTATCTCTCCTACCTAAATGTCCTGTTTCTCTCCTTTATTCATGCCCACCTGGGGTCCTTGTGCCCCTAAACTGTCTCCTCGTGCCCTTACTGTTGGTCTCCACCGCTCCCCTGACTTTGCAATTTCACCCCCGCTCTGTTCCACATCTTTTTCGTTTTCCTCCCCGTTCCCTGGCTCTGCAAACATTACCCAGTCCCGCTCCTCTCCTCTCCTCTCCTGCTCCACCCCTCCCTGCTCTCTCTCTGCCTTGTTCGTCCTGTCATGCTCTACCTTTGTACTGCTCTGTCTTTGTGCTCTCTATTCTGACTCAGCATTTCTCATTAGCTCTCATTTCTGATCAGTTATATGATGATGCTTATCTTTGCTGCCAGAAGTGCCTCAACTTACCTTTTTGAGTCAGTCAGCACCGGGCTTTTCTTTTGAATAAGATTCACCCTTATTATTTGCAGACAATTTCTCCTTGCAACTATTGCAGCACTAATAACCCAGTAGATTTTGTGGACTTGGGTCAATTATAGACTATTCACAACTATGTATATCCCCCACAGCCAATAAACATGCTCACATAGACACACACTCATTCACAGGTGTGCATATACACACAAATGTATGTGCGGTTACACAGAAACACTTGCACACGCACTATTGTTATTTGTAATGTCTGGGTGTTGCTGCGTTTTTGTTATTGCCAATTTTGTTCTGTTTCCTGTTCTGTATTGTGCTTGTATTTGTTTTTGGTGTACCCTGTTATGTTTTTATATTCCAATTATTTAAACAACTTCGCTTGTTTTTTTGTATTGTTCCCAGTGTCTGTGTAAAAGTATGCCGTGGTTCTGTATAGCTCAACACTGCCAAGGTTAAGGGTTTGAATCCCAATGGGGACACCAATGCTAAAAAGTTTCACTCATAGTACTGTAGTGCTTTGTCCACCAAATCACATATATTCAACCAAATTGCATATGCTGTGATGTAAATACAGTCTATTTTGTCAAAAAGATGTAAGCAGGTGTGAGTGTTATCTCATCCAAGTCCAGAAATAATCAGGATAAATAGGCGATCACATTATTAACAAACTGCTAATCCTCTTGCATATCATTTACTCATCAAGGGGCTAATGATCTGTGTACCTGATAGATTATCTAAATTCAATTCTGAGATGTATATCTTGTTTAACAACTCAGCACCTCCCCCAAACACACACACACACACACACACACACACACACACACGCACTCTCATTTGAAACGTTTCTGACATGACATGACATGACAACACGATCACACATCAGACATCCACCTAATGGCAAATCATATTTTGGTTTATTTTAATCCACATCTTTCAGTGTAACTGAAAGCTATTTATTGTCAGAATACAATCTGAGTTATTGCTATAGAAGTGACACAAGCCATTTCCAGAGTTATGGTGGCTCAGAGGAATTTAACATTTTGAACTTGACACTAATAATTGAGTCCCTAAGCAAGCGAGTGTCATACACACTTACGCACGTCTTGCTGTGACATGACACCAGTTTGACTTGTGATCATCTTAGATTCAAGATGACAGGAACATCATAAACATGATCTTGGAGCTGCAATGTGGCAGGGAAAAGGTTGAAGGGACCATAGCTTTGTAACAAATGAAACGCACATTATGTGAATAGTGAATAATGAACAGCAGTCACAGTTTCTCTGTCTTTTCAGGAGAGAAAATCCAAATGCTGATTGAAATGGGAAGTTATAATGAGCTAAAACAACAATAAGGCCAGTAAGCTTTAGAAAAAGAAAGGTAAACATTGTACAATTTTACTCCACTTCATGAATAAAATCCTGTGTATTGTAATGCTAAATCCTGTTGCCACGCACAAAAGAGGGCAGTGGGGTACAGGTTTAACATTCAACCATATTATAATAGAGAATCAAATGCCACTGCCTGCAATTTAGCAATAGTTTTTCTCCTCTGTATTTCTCCTCACAATTACAGGGAATAAAAACACACCCATTAGGCTACAGCACATATTGCACTTCCCAGCGTGTATTATGCCATTCATTAATATTGCGCCTGTGTGCCACTATGGCACTCCTGAAATTTGCCCATACTCCCTGTGCAGTCTGCAGCAAGTCACTGGAGGCCACTTCTATTTTCATAATGTGCATGTCATTTATTTTAATACTTTTGTTCCTACCCCTCTTTTTCTTTAACTAGATAACCTTCCTGTGTTGCCTTTATTTTTGTCCTTGGTGAGCTGTACATTTTAATCAGCATTTGGCTTGCCAATAAGCTACTTGCTTTGCCAAAGATTCCTCACTTTGTTAAGACTGTTCATAGATGGCATAGGTCTAATCCTAATTTACTGAATATCCTGTATAGATCAGTAGCCTTGGCCTATAGTGTTAAAGTGAAATCATATATGCAAAACACTTAAATCAGCATAGGGCTCAGTTGGAGTGATGAAAATTATCTGGGCTGCTCATAAAGGAAGATCTACTAGTCATGCCTGAATCTCTGCAGTGCACATTTCTATGCATCCATGGTTTCTCCAACCTCCTCAGGGTCTCAGAAATCACTGGTGCCTAAATTAACAGTAGCATGTTCTTGATGAAAACAAAGAAAAGTTTCACCTTTTAAAACCTCCTGAACAGTTCAGTCAATAGCATCCACCAATGAATGAGAGCATGAGTTGCACAAAAAAATTGTTTAAACTGAAAGAAAACGCAGCTCCTTGAGTGAAAAACATAAATGATTAATTCTGCCAACAATAGCCCAGTCAATCAATCCGCCAAGTTTGAGATGTTTGGCAACATAAGGTATTGTCTTGATTTTCAATTTTGCCCAGCACATGAATATCTGCACTTGTACACTGGGTCCCAAGCTTCCCAAGACTGTCACACTAGTGTGTAGTTTGAAGAGGATATTTTGCTGAAAAGGTTTGTTGTATTGCTACACAACATGTTTATTTAAACAAAGATTCCCAGGAATACTCGGAGAGAGAGATTCATTACCAATGGATGGTGGGTAAGTGTTGGTGGAACAATAAGCTAAGAGCTCTGTCAGAATATCTAGATTAAATAAATACCTGAGTGTGATGTGAGATGGAGCGGAGCTGACAGACTGAATGATTATAACATGGCTTTAAAGAGATTTATACTCACATTTGATGCATAAGTATGCCGTAAATATTACTCAGATTTTCCATATCACTGCCCTATTTACATTAGGTGCAACAGTTTGTATTAGTAGCGGCATTAAAAAAAAAATCAACCTCTCCATGTGTTTCAGAGAGACAGAAGTGAGTATGATAGCATCTGGCATACCTTAACTAAATAACATATTTCTTAATTTTTTAGGAAATGATTAGAGAAAAGTGAATGTAATAAATTTCCTGTCAACTACTATAAAATTATTGTTTTAGGTCTTAATTTAACTGCAGGTTCCCTTGAAGGCAATTTGAATCATTAGCAAACTCAGACTAATTACACAGTGGGCTCATTTTCATGTTCTCCCCGATTAGAGCAGAGATATGCAACAGTTGTAAATGAGTGATATTTACAGGCATTAATCATTTGATTGACTCACAAATCAGGCCATGTCATCTTATTTAACCTTAGACAGCTAATTCCCAGTGATTCAATCAAAACTGAACCTCTGAATACCTTTTGAATTTCTCCTTTTACAAATACAGTGAATAACGAAGAAATTCCTAAGCTTTCTCTCTAAAAAAAAACATTGTGGGAGAGCAGCTATTATGTGGCAGAGGTCAAATAACTCTGAATTTTATCTCATCAACCCATTCTAATGGGTCGACAAATATTAACATGGCTCCAAGCAAACTAACATAGGACAATTAAATCATAATAAAAGCCTGAGCAAGTTGCTGTCAGCGGCTACACATCCAGAATGACAGAAATTCATTTCTGAGACCCCTGAGTCTGGAAGCTGACAGAGATGGCCCAATTACAAGACCTAGTTTTCATCGAGGCTTCATGCTCCAAAATCAGTGAGTCAGGAAATAAATCTCATAACTCCTGTTAATGTGTAAGCTTCGTAAATAAGTAAAGATGAGAGAGAGGCTTGTGACACAGTAGATTTTGGCCTGCTAAACGGCTTGTTCGGAACTCAACCATGTAACTGCAGTCCCCATCACATCTTATTAACTCCCTGCTCAGTTTCCCAGTTCAGGCTGTCGTGCGTTTGACTCCTCAGCAGCAAGCCGGAAAATGATTGTCTAGACACTGGCAATAAGTTACCCAACTGGAGCCTCTCTTGAAGAGTTGATAGACAAACGATACTGAAACAAAATCATCTGTATAAAGGCAAAGTTAATAAAATAAGGGTTCCTACTGATATGGCTTGCAGTGCACTAAATACAGTAGAAGTGTTATTGAGTCTCTGACTTCACTCTTACTTATCTTATTGCTTTTCAAAAACAATAATCACCTGGGTCTAATTCACTTTGATAGCACAACAAAGATCCACATACTCATATGTCTGATTGAACTGAGAAACACATGGTAATGATTTCAAATACATCTTCCCTAACTACATTGCAATTAGCAGTTATTGTAACAAACTGTTGTGTACAGTAAGTAAGTAATTGGCTCAGGCTCACATGACTCACTCAGAAAAAAAGGGTGACTGGACACACGCTGGTTGACTGGTTTCTCAGTGTGTATGCAAATCTGCCAAGTGTACCAGTAAATATTCAGTCAAGATCAGGTGAAGAATAGAACCTAATATAGTACCAAAATCATTCAAATATTGTAACATGTTGTTCAATTCTACTAGGCTAGGGATGAGACGATGCTTATCTCACAATACGATTCGATACACAATATGGGGTTCACAATTTGATACAACCACGATACGATGTGATAAATAAAAATTAAATAACAACAAAATCTGACTGTGCAGAATTCTGTTTATTTCTGAGACAAAAATCTTTCTAGAAATGGCATTGGCTTGCTAGAATGTAAGCAATTTAAAAATGTCATTACAAAAAGCAAATCATATAATTTCAGTGGATAGTTTATGAAATTGTGATGGTCAAGCCGTCTAATTTGTGACAACAACAGCAGAATAAAAATTGAGCTAATATCGCGATTCATTTTCCTGCCCCACGATACGTATTGTCACATTTTTGCATTGCGATATATTGAATTTCGATATATCGTCCTATCCCTATAATAGGCAGTCATTGGGGAAAATATCTGAAAATTTCTGACACTCTGTAGGTTTGTAACCAAACTTGTACTGATTTATGAGTATGACTTGTAAGTATGCTGATAAGAACATAACCTTTCCTAAGGCCTATCTTATAAATTTAGATTAGGAGCCCAACTTAACTTGTAAAACCTTTCCCACCCTCACACCCTGCCGTTTACCGTAGCACCTCATATAAACGGCACACTTAAGCCCAATTACCGCGTTGTGGTTCTGCAGCAGCCGCACTCAACCCTCCAACACTGACATATCCAAGAGTTTTGAATGTCTCCTGGAGGTTTATTTACCCTTATTCTGCGGCTTACGAGTCAGGTGCACTTTTTTGTCACATTGCGACCTTTGAGTCTCTTGTATACTCCGTCTCCTCCTCACACACCTGGGGCCTAAAAGAGGTGAAGGGGCCTTGAATTGCTCACACACCCTCTGTAAATGGATTTATGCACAGTATTAAAAAGCCAATAAGTCGGACAAGGCTGTACACCAGTGCACACGGCTGAACAAAGAGACTCACTTGAATGGGCTAATATTCAATCATTTCCTGTCATTTTGATAAGTTTGGAAAACACTGCTGTAATAGCTTTTTCAACATGTTTCTTCACACTGTTTGCACAAGCAATCTCTGGAATTAATAGAATAACAGGCACAGCTGTTCTTTCTCGCTTTTGTGTTTGGGCATTTTAGATTAGAACTGCAAACATTATTATTCACTATGACTAATACCTTTACCTTGGATAGGTGCTTGCACTTTCAAAAGAAATAGAGCTATCAAAACCTACTTAAATATATCGATCCAATTGTCCATGGTGGAACGGAAAGGTTTGATTTCAAAAGGATACACATCCATTTCGGAAAGATTTTGCTACCTGAAATCCAGAAGTCAGTATTTCAAAAACACAGATGACTCTTTCCCCAGAAACTATTTGCTAGCAAATGTTTCAAAATGGTGCAGAACTTGAATAGTAACCCACACCAGCAATGATTTTCCAACAGTAGGTGTCAATATATTATATATATAT
Organism: Centroberyx gerrardi; assembly: GCF_048128805.1. NCBI lineage: Eukaryota > Metazoa > Chordata > Actinopteri > Beryciformes > Berycidae > Centroberyx > Centroberyx gerrardi. The sequence continues at coordinate 8,048,816 of NC_135998.1, read as the reverse complement.
TTTTCAATATATATATAAAATATCTTTTAAACTAAATTATAAATTAAATACTAAATACTAAATTGTATTTCTGATATTATACAGAACTGCAAGAGTGACAATTGTTTTCACTATTGTTAATAAGAAAGTAAAAACAATAATGAATTAATACTAAATGTCTTATGAAAGAAATTCATAAGACATTTCTCAGCATTTCTAAGCATAATATCATATCTAAGCATAATTTCAGGCATCAAGGATTTACAGTTCTAACTGTAAATCCTTGATGATCACTTGATTTTGGCCTTGTTGGGGTTCATCACATTTAAAATCAATAGGTGCAATGGCACACAACTTAAAACTGATAATTACACTGAGGTCTCAACCTGTAAAGTGCATTTTACCACATGTGATTTAAAGAAAAATAATATTTGCACACCTAAAAGTGACAGGTGCGTAGGACAAAAACCCAAAAGGTAGATACTACGAAAAAAATATAATATATACACACTGTCTACACTTGCAAAATACTTTATTGCGACATTTCGGGGCATAGGACCTTCATCAGGCGTTAGTATTGACATCCAGTACTTCTCTCTCTCTGTGAGCATTTTGGCTGTGCTGCCCCCTCTGGCTGGGGGAGTTATTTGCGCAGGACCTACAAAATGCAAAGAGGCTGGTGAGGCTGGTGGTTTGCCTCATAACGTTTGGCCATAGCGTATTCTATATTCCCTCTATGGATCGCTGTTGTGTGTAAATCCTTTTTGCAGAAGTTGAAGACATACATCATTCAAAGTTGTCAGTTAAAGGCGGTTGTTGAATGTACAGTAAATACTTTATGATCGGGCCTAACAGAGAGGCGGGTATTGGCCTGAATGAAAAGAAGTTTATGACAGGCATACACATTTAATGTGCATTAAACTAATATCTGACAAATGATCCTCAATCAAAGTGTTCAACTATCAATAAACAAATTGAGCTTGTATTGATGGTCATGCAAGAATGTTTTTTTCATTTGGTAATCTTTTATTCTCTCTTTTGTACTGTAGAAAGAGTGATTAAAGCGATCCCCATGTAATAGCCTTCACATAATCTACAAGCTCAGAATTAAAAGTATGAGGTTTAATCCATTTTTCTTCTGTGCCCATAGGAAAAAAAGAAGAACAAAAAAAATCTTTCTGGGTGATTATTCCTTTTTCCAATTAAAGTGAGGGGCCTGGAGGGAACATGAGGACAGTGATCTGACAAAAAAAAAAAAAAGTGTCTTCCCCATGGTTGACAGGTCTGATTGTGGGAGCTAACTCTGGCTAACTCTCACTCTTCAATATCAGACCCATCAATGTCTTCATGTCGTCTTCATTGGCCCATGAACCAATCACTTTATACTCTGTGCTCTCAGGCTGATAAATTGGGTTGTCACCACAAGGATAGTGGTGCAGCTATGAATATAGAATCATGAAAGCCAAAACAAGAATATTTCTGAGTTCCCCACTTTTTAATAGTGCTCTTCTTTTCTGTGGTTTTCAAAGACATTATATTTTTCTTCTGGAAATACAATGCAGACAGTATTTTTAACTTGGATGCCTTGATCATAATAGATGTAGTATGGCAAATGGAGATGAAAAGCAGTTTGAATACTTTCTTTGTTAAAATAGTAGTTTACTGTACAGATTATGGGGGTTGACAGAAGAACTTACTTAAAAAACCTCTGATATTTTCACATTAACAAAGTTTAGTTTTAGTATTTTGAGACATAGGTACACTAAATAGAGAGATAGATAGATAGATAGATAGATAGATAGATAGATAGATAGATAGATAGATAGAGCAGGTCATATCAAAAGTCCCACATTCTGAACAATACATTTATTTTTGTTATATTTTTATTTTTCAGTTGTATCATTTTATACTGAAAGCATTCAGTGTTGTATGAATTGAAGGTTAAAGACTGAACGAGGATTAACCCACACATTGCAGTTTTAATGTCTCTATTACAGGAACAAGCTGGAGTTATACTTGTTTGCTACACTTCTTTGCACTTACAGTATTGCATATGCTTATACTGTCAAGTGAGACTGCTTTGAACGAACTGGAATATTAACTAAAGAAGCCAAAGGCATTTCATTGAATCTATTAACCCTCCCCACTAGCTGCAATCACCCACCTTTTTGGAGGAAGCTTTCATACATTCGATTACTTCCCAGTTGGCAGTAAGCCAGATGCATTTACGATGTGCACAAGGAAACAATGAAAGCGAATCAAACAGCAGTAATGGAAAACCTTGGAGACATTATATAATTTTTTTATGATGTTGGACTTTTTTTTTTTTCATTCAGTTCATGCTGAAATACTGACATTCTTTGTGATATAGGTGTAGTTAGAAGGATTTTTTAATGTTCAGAGAGCGCTTGGAGAAAAGAAAAGGTTCTCTGATTTTTTATAGGACATTTTTGGCGAAAATGTTCTAAAAGGCAAAATCCTCCTACCTTTTTTCCTACCTCTTTTGTTATGGTCAGAAAGATTGACTGATTAAATTGTGTTAATTTGTTCCTTTGTCGTAAATTTCCCATTTCCTTTCATCTGCGATCATTTAGTCAGGATGGAAAAAGTACTCAAAGCCATAATACCATAATACCAAATACCATAATGGAAAAATACTTAATTGAAAGTAAAAGTTCTGCATTAAAACGTTTACTTAGGTAAAAGTATAGAAGTATTAGCAGTAAAATGTACTAAAGTGTCAATAGTGAAAGTACTCATTCTGAAGAACAGTCCCTTTCAGAGTGTTAAATTATTGAAGCATTAACCTGTAAGAAGTATTTTAATGTTGTCGGTCTAACTGCTCCATATACTGTTGGGGAGTTTAAACTCTAACAATGCAACATATTTTATGAGATTATCGTATATTTCAGATGTAAAACTTTATTCTGCAAAGTAACTAGTAACTCCAGCCATCAGATAAATGTAGTGGAGGAAAAAGTACAATATTTCCCTCTGAAATGCTATGGAGTAAAAGTATAAAGCCTAAAAAAATGGAAATACTCAAGTAAAGTGCCAGTACCTCAAAATTGTACTTAAGTACAGTTAGTTACTTTCCACCTCTGCATTTAGCCAAGTGCTACTCCTGGCACTTTACTTTACAAGGGTCTTATTTCAGTGTAATAATCTCCATGCTGACCTATAGAAACAGTAAAAAATGTGTATTCACCCAGCATATGGTTTGATAAGATTTTGGGTATTATGCTGCAGTGGATGCAGACATTAATGCTGAAACCCTGGGCAGGTCTGATGCCTCTGGGCATTGCTTGCCTGCAGTGTGAGTTCCAGCAGCCTGGCCTTTTGTAGTGTTAATAATCTCTTGGTACTTACTGAAGATCCCTTTAATACATTATGTTTTCAACACCATGTAAGGACAAACATAATGTACTAAATTAAGTAGAAAAAAAACAGTTACAGCATCAGACATTAGTGTTGCTAAGCAATGCACCACTGTTTTCATTGAAATTATGTTATGATGTGCATCATTGAGTGGTGAGATGATAAGTTAAATTACTTGCCATCAGAAAACAAATTGACCCAATTATTACACATATCATTTTGTTTCCTGGCGTGTTCACATTGTGATAAAATTTTGGGCAGTGGCCAAATGGTTGACTATCATTATTCAACTTTATACACACTGTTGAGAAACACTTAAGGTTGGTCTTTTTTGGTATTTAGATATTTTAGTACAGTACACTTGTGCACTTTGCATGTGTTACGTTGGTGAAACTTTTAAGTACATTATGTATTAGGGATATTTTCATTTTGTACTTAGACATTATTATTGTGTAATTGCAATACTTTTCTACAGCCATTGCAAAATGAAGTACTACCAGAAAAAAAAAAAAAAAACCAGCGTCTAAGCATTTTTCATTCAAATTGCCCAGAAGTAGTAACTTGATTTAACACAGATTGTTCACGGTGGATTATCAGAATACAATTTGGCCATACACTGTCAAATAATGTTAATGAAGAACAATCTGATAGAGTATTGAACTTGACTGATGCTGGTGCAGGTCTGTGTGTGTGTGTGTATTCAGGGATGTGAACTTAGTCGACTTGGGACATTAATTCCCTGAGTCAAAGTTGAAGAGGGCTTGGGCTCCGAATGTGGAGCGGATCTATACTGCCACCAAGTCGACTCTTCTCATTAACACTCTAACCCTCATTAACTCAACTGTGATGGCACTACAGTAACCCTAATCTTGCATAGCCGGACCTCCGTCTCAAACTAACGGAGATGTGGAGAACTTCTTGTCAGAAAATGTTGGATAACGACACCATGCGGAGGCAGAGGCAGAGGCAGCCATTCGATTGGCTCCCAGTTTAAAAACACACACCCCGGAAACGGCACCTCTGCTTTGTCTTTCTGTCTAAACACACAGGTGAGCACCGGCGCCAGGCTCCGCCCTTGCACAATTTTTATTGGTTTGAAGCGGTTTGAAGCGTGATGACCGCCCTTTTCTATCCTACTTTTCTGCTTGAATACGCAAGATTACAGCAACCCTAACCCTACTGGACCCCCATGTTTCCACTGGCCACCAGTAACCAGGACAACCTCCAAGGCTTGAAGAGGAAAGCCCCTGGAAAGCTGGATACACCCATGATGGGCTTTGGATGCTGGTCATATTGGCCGGACCTCAGTGACCTGTGCAACTAGATGTGAGTGGAACAGAAATGGAAAAAAACTCAACACACAATCTGAACAAGTGGTTTCTGACACAGAGGTCACAGTTGCCAGTGCGATTGTGGAATCCACTCTCAAACGTAATGAATCATACGCCAACGTACAGCACACAACATCAGGGAGAGCTCTCCTTTGTGTGTAGCAGAAAGACACAAAACAGCAGGGGGGCTTGACTGAGGCAGCAGGGGAAACTCGCTTCCCTGAAATTTGCTGACCATTCTGTGTCCATTCTGTATGAGACTTCTGCTAAAAGGTCAGGGCAATCTCCGCTTCACTGTCAAAGCTAAATTGCAGGTGTTGCCAGCAATGTACAATATGGCTTTATGATTTAATAACAATCATCACCCACACTGTGATTCAGTTCAATGTTGTGAATGGTTATAACGTATTGCTGCAGCTGTAGGAGAGGTGTTACCATCACCATCACCAACGCTGTGTCTACAAATACTCATGTATTGTCAGAATGATTGACTAAAGCTAATACTTTCAATATCCCAACATCCCCCGTGTTGTTTTGATCAATAAAGAGCACAGCAAAGTGTTTATTATGAGATTGGTTGCCCCGTTTGACACATATCAGAGATTTTGCTTATATCTGTAAACTGACTGCCCCAAAAAAATGTCAGCCTTGTTCACAATGCGCTGTTATAGGTGTAAATTTTGCAAGTTTATAAAAAAAAAAGGGTTAAACTGCTATTAAAAATATGTTTGCAGCACAGAACTTGAATGGATAGAACAGTCTTTCCCATTCAAATCAACGCTGAATGGTCGGAGCAGCGGCCATTTTCATGTGAACGGTTGGTCTAGCTTCTGTATAAACTGATTTACAGCAAGTTGCTGAAGCAAGAGTTTTGCAGCAGGAGCTTCTCTGTCTCCTTGCTGCCATGGATTGCTAACATGCTAATGCTAGCGAGAGAAGTAGCCTACAGGTCTTTGATAATGCTACGTTAACCGTGTTGCTAACATCAGCAATTCAGTTCAGAGTTCTGACAGTTTCCTAACAGACACATCTGCACAGTTCTGCCCAGACATGCTCTGTCACCATAGCAACTGACCCTTAAAATTCCATAATCACCATTTTATGCTGCACTAGCCAAATTACCATAGCAAACAGTGGAAGGACATTTCTGCCCATTCAAGTTCTGTGGTTTGCACTGATGGGTGTCGTGTAGCAGAGACCTTAGATGTCCTGAACCTCTGTAATACTGGAATCGTAGATAAATAACAATTTAATTTGATTAGATTCAGCTAAATCAAGCAAAATGTCTGCGTCTGTGTTTTTGTATGTGTGTCAGTGGTTTATATAGGCAATAGACAGTATTCTTCAGGGACACCGCCATCATATCCACCGGTTTAATTGAAAAGATAATGGGACAATTAGCTTTCCTCCTCAGTTAATAAATGAGTTATTAAACTACCACACCAAGGCCTGGTATACGGTTCTCTCATTGTTGGAAATAGTTTAATAAAATACAGAGTCTTCCTTGGAGTAAAAACTCTAATAATACAATATTTAACACAGTGTTCTTGGTTGATTTGTTGGTGCTTTCAAGAGCAGGGCCTCTTATGTGCAAATATCTGATGTGCACACTGAGAAAGGCAAAATTGAGGCTGCTCAGTTCCATAATTCAGAGCGAGAATGAAATGAATGTTTTTTATTTCTTTCTAATAAGATCCCCATTAGACTGAAGGAAAAAGCTTCTCTGCAGCAAAGGACTGATACTTGGTCAGCTTTACTATTATGTCAAACACCTTGCAGCATATTGTATTCTATATGCAAACCCCCAAGACTCTGTTGAACTGTCTCCTGTGACACTGGGTTGAACTTAAAAACTTATTTGAAATAATGAAAGATATCCATAAAATAATGCATTGTAAGTTGCGTGTTGAACTGTGAATGCATTTCTTTCTGTTGCTAGTGTGACTAATTCAGTGGTTATTCTAATAGAATTTGCAAGGCACATAATTATTCAGTCAACTGTGAAACTCTAAAGTACTATGTGATTTTCAGTTGGTTATGAGCCTCACATTAAACGGACTCATGAAAACTCAGGTATAGTGTTTTATGGTTGATATTTAATCTAAGCCCTTTCTCCCCTTTCATCTAATCCCTGAAATGGGGGCGTATTTTTAAAATTCAGACAGAGTCTATAAAGCTGCTGTTAGACTCAGCGTTATATCATTACACTGAGTTTAAACATGTCACATAGTATGATAATTTTTATGTGTTGTCGTGTTATCTGTGTCATCCTCAAGTCTTAAAATGGAAAAACCTCTCCTAGTGGTTCGAAAGATGTGTTTTCACCGTGCGCCGAATTGGCCCCGCTATCTCATCTGAGGTCTAAGATTAAACAGAGGTCTTGACTTGATTTGCCAAGTCTTGGTTGAGACTTTGCCAGGCCATGCAGCCCACATTTACCTTTCAATTTCAAGCTGCGCTTCACACTTTATTGCATTTTCTGTCTCCCTGCTGTCTGAGAACTAGCAAGTTCATCCAGTATTTTCCTCTTTAGAAAACTACATGGAATGGATTCTGTCATGGCGTGTGCCGTCTTCATTTTTCACACAAAGGGAACACTCAAGCAGCTCCAGGATGATAGTGCTAACAAGAGCCTGAGCACTTGTTTATGCCAATGCCATCCACAAATGTCTACATAATCATAAGGTATTTTTATTGGATTCCAAATTCCTCTGCCAATTACACTAATATCTTGAAGTTAATATTTTCCAAAGCGCATGGTGGCTTGCAGTGTTCAGGCTTTGGGGCATTTATTGCCTGAGGAGGGAGAGCTCACTGAGATCAACTTTGAAGAATGTCGCTGTCCTGCAGTTGTTCTACCATCTCACAGACACTAATTGCTCCTGTTTTGGCCGGACAGGTAGCTACTGGTGTCTCCCTCAGATGGAACCGTGTTATCTTTCGCTCTGGCCCGAGACAGATTCTCTAGGGGAGGCATGGTTAGGGTGAAGGATAAAGGAGCAAGACCACATTGAGAGAGAGAGAGAGAGAGAGAGAGAGAGATAGAGAGAGAGAGACCCACACTGCAGGTTTACAACAAGTAAACCATTCTCACTGCCGGTTTACAAGTAAACCTGCAGAAAACAACAGGCAGCTATGATAAATACCACCTTAAAATCAGTGTTCCATTATTAAATACTAAAGTAGTATTAGCAGTAGTTTTAGAAGTAGTTTTAGTATTAGTAGGAGTAATAGCAGCAGTATTTATTCTCATCTCTCACTGGTTCAAATTCCTGCAGCAGCCATATATTTATCCCTGTTGAAATGTCCTTAAAGCCATTAAACTCCTCACCTGCCTGCACCTGCCACCTTGTGAACTGTGTAGGTGTGTCCCAAGAAGATATGCAAAGAAACAAATTCCTAATTACATTGTGTGTAAAAAAAAAGTATGTTATCCAGCATCCAGCTCCTCTCTTAGAGCAATTCTGTATGCGCAGAATTCAGCACAATGTAAATTATTCAGCTGGGCCACTTGAGGCCAAGAGCTGCGGAGGGTCTGAGGCTCTGTTGTAGGGTGACCATGACTAAACGCTGCTAAACATCAAAGCACAAAATAACCCCCCAACTTATCAAAATAGCATCAAATTATACAGGGAAAACGTCTTTTTGGGGGGATTTTTTTTTTTTTTAAGTTTGTTTGCTTTCATTTGGTTTGCATATTTCATATACTAAGTAAGAATGGCTATGTCTAAGGAATAACCTTTTATATTTGTATTTTTTGTATTCCTGTTATGTTCTTTGATGTCTTAAATGTTATCTTTGTTAAATATCTGTAAATGTCTGATTCAGTGCTCTTACATGCAAGGCAAATTCCTGTAAAAGGCTAAATAAATGAAATCTGAAATATCTGTACATTTACATATTCAATGTATTCAACATATTCAGTGTATCTAGTGTATGTATGTCACTGTAGAGTGTACATCCTATAGGCAGTCTCATGTGCATATGTGTGTGGAATATATATGACATATTAGTAATGCTTCTAAATCCCTCTCCATGAACATCATCATGAGGCATTTTGAGATGTATGACTGCAGGTGACACAAACCCCTCTTCTTTTTTCTCAGGTTTGGATCATAACCTGTCACACTGATGGCTTCATGCAGCTCTTTTCCCCCCTCTTTGCTCACTGACTGGTTTGACAGTGTGATGAGCACCATGAGAAGTGTGGGAAGGCTGCCAATCACATTGTTGTCAGGGAGATGCTAATGTGTGGAGGCGTGGCGCAGAGCAGCATCCAAATTTACGAAGGCAGCTTACTGTTTGGTTGGAATACCCTACTTCAAACTTTTGGTCCAAAAGCATGGCCGGTCGGCTACAAACCCACTCAAGTATTCTTCATTAGTGAATATTGCTACTCCTTCTCTTGTCAGATTTACTTGCTTGACTGGAGATCAAGCGATCAAAGTAAAGACAGATTCTTACATCTCCAAAGTACTTGTCACCCCAGTCAGTATACCCGACATCCTAAACCTGTTAGGAGGCAACCTGTCAGTTCAAACCTTCCCTTTGTCACCAAGGGCATGTATCTTCAAATGGATATGATCAAGGATTCATGTCAAAGGAAAGGTCTTCAGGTATCCATTTCTCCAGAGCTGCCCGTCCCCACAAACCCCTACAAGCAAAGGGCAGGGGAATGGTGAAGACACTAAAACACTGAGTTTGGCTTTTTTTTTTTTTTTTTTTAAGTCTTCTGCAGTTTTTTATCGTCGATCCTAAGGCTGTCGTGTTATTTTATCATCCTCACATCAGGTCTCAGGGCCAGTGCCTTACACCACCCCTGTGTCCGAAGAGATGACAAAAGGGACACATTGCACTAGACCAAGAGTAATTAGCGCCTCCTGGGATGGCAGAACAGCTACAGATCACTGACTTCAAAAAACAAAACAGCAACCATTCAGCTGCCAGCTTCAATATGATATACTCCTGTTCGTGTTTGGGACCTGGAAATAAGTTTCCCGCCTTGCTCTCTATAAAGCCAAATGGCTTTTTCTCCTGTCTGTGTGCTTTTGAAGAAACACAGGAAGGCTTATTTGACTGGGATATTCACCAGAAGGTGTCTCATTTGCCTTGCTACTGGCAGTGTCATTCCTTTGTGTATTCATTATCGTCTGAAATACAGAACTTCCACATTCCCCTGCCAGCACTTGGACTCAGTTGACATATTACACCAATTGCAATGTTTCAAAACTTGCCTCATGAGGAAAAATGGTAGATTTTTGCCTTGATATCTATCTGTCTGTCTATTTATCTATGAATGTATCTATCTATGTATCTATCTATCTATCTATCTGTCTATCTGTCTATCTACCTGTCTGTCTGTCTGTCTGTCTGTCTGTCTAAATGTTTTAACTACACTCAGGTGATGTTGCAAGCTCTGTCAACCCCTACCATTTGGGAGGTAAACTGAGATTTGAACAAACAACTATTCAAATCTGTTATGATGTCAAACTTACACTAAAAGTAACGCGTACACAAACTGTCCTCTGACAAGTCCCTGGGAAAGTGAAGAGCACCATCTTTTGTGGAAGACCTGAACCTGCTGTATCCTATGACCAGCTCTAGTATTATTCTCTGGAGGCTGAAATGATACGTAGCTGAAAAAAATTGCAAATTCTGATTCGATGAAATTGATTTTACTCACAGTGATATGATATTGGTACTGGAGTCACTTTGTTTGATAGTTTCTTAATAACAGCCAGCTGTGAAATGTCTATAATAACAGTGTGCCAGTCAAAAAACACAGTAAAGTTAAACTAAAGTGAATGGCTTTACATGTTAGAGGGAAAGTTGGGTGGGTGGGTGCGAGCGGGCAAATCATTGGGATTATGAAGTTTTATTATTTGTTCACCTTCACATCAAAGCCAATCTGATGCATAGCGGTCTCTCTCCTAAAGGATACAGAATTTCAGTTTGTTTACTCTCAATTAGTACTGCCATGGATTTCAACTTGTGGTTATGCTGCCGCTAAGTGTGTTGTCCTTTGGACAGACTAAGTTTGCTTCCTGACAAGATATGTCAAATTAAGTGTTGCTGCTTATGAACACGGGGTTGAGGGAGTCGTGTAGAAGCATCACATCTTACACACACTACTGCCAAAGCTTTTGATAGGCTAAGGATAGTTTACAGTTACAGTCTACATTGTGATGAATCCCCCCCCCCCCCCCCACCCACACACACACACACACATTACATACTTTTTCCTCCACTACATTTATCTGACGGCTGGAGTTACTAGTTACTTTGCAGAATAAGGTTTTACATGCAAAACATACAATAAGCTCATAAAATATGTTGCATTGTTAGAGTTTAAACTCCCCAACAGCATATGGAGCAGTTAGACCGACAACATTAAAATACTTCTTACAGGTTAGTGCATCAATAATTTAACACTCTGAAAGAATGAGTACTTCTACTTTTGATACTTAAGTACATTTTACTGCTAATACTTCTATACTTTCACTTAAGTCAACTTTTGAGTGCAGAACTTTTACTTTTAGTGAAGTATTTTTCTATTATGGTATTGCTACTTTTACTTAAGTAAAGGATTTGAGTACTTTTTCCACCACTGCTCTCTATTGGCACATCCTGCTTTACTCCCCCAATCAGCTCTCTGTCTGTACGCCAGGTGCTGTGCCATCTCCTGGGTTTTGACAGTCTTCATTAAGGTAGAATATTTTGTCTGACAGTTTTCCCTCAACAATAGAGATGCTTCCTGATTTGCATGGCTTTCCTTTCATACAATCCTATTTTATCATTCAAGCAGTGCATCACAGAGGGTGCTGTCATAGTAACATCATACATATGTGCCCTCGGGGGCATGAGGGTGAATTCTTCCCTGCAACATTTCTGCACCCACAAACCATTTTGATGCCATACTGTAATGACTGCCTCCTCTGTCAGAGAGAATGCAGTGTTGGAGATTGTGCACCCTGCCATGATACCAATTTCCAGACGCTGCCTTGCTGTTGTAAATTCCACTGTTGTGAAGCATATTTAAGTGTCTTGGAAATAGACTTCAACCACATTTTTTAAAGAAATTGAAAAACACCCACAAAAGGTTGTGTGGTACAGAGCCAAATGCCTTTTCCAGGTCCAGAAATACAATATAGAGATTTATTTTCTGGTATTTGGCTAACTGAATTAATGACAAATCACCCTTGTGTCTTGTAAACACACTGGAAATGCTCAATAAGCTTGTTCTCTTCAAAGTATTTTTTTTTAACCTTGTAAGTATTGTGCTGTTTTACTTCTCTCTCCTGCTCCAGTCATGCGCCAAAACTTCTTTGGCTCTGAGACCTTCTTTGACTTTGCTTTCTCTCTTTTCCAGCAAACTCCAAAACCTTTTTCCTCTGTAGTCATAGATCATATCCTCCATTCTATCTAGTTTATCTATTCTAGTTTATTTCCAAAAGTTTATATTGGCCTGTGCCAGTTTTTGCCACCTTTTTATTTTTTTTTAGATCACTGTTAACAGATCCTCATTCCCTTTCTGGTCAATTTAGCTCATTTCACTCTAGGTTTCTGTCTGGCAATCTCCTCCATCTGCCCTCCAGAACTGCACTTCAATGACAAGTGTACTGATATTCTGCAGACTTTCCTGTGCTACTTTTGCTTCTGGACTTCACATGAATGACTTGACTGACTTCAAGAAGTACTGATCAGCGCTGTGTCCTTGCACTCCCTCGACCAAGGATCTCTTCATTGTGTGATATATTTTTATGGCCCTTTAAGTAGATCTAGAGCTTCTTTCCCCCCCACATCTATTCTAGTGATTTCTTAGTAATGTGCTCTTCCTATTCATAGTCATTTTCATGCCTGAGTCGGGACCCTGTTATCTGCTTATAAGTCATCTTTCATCCCTGTTCTGGCAGACTCAAAGCATATTCCTCTGCTAAGCCCAACTGTAGATTTTTAGAGTTTATCCAGCATACTAGTCCATCCTTGGTTATTGCTGCCATGTTTTCAAATCTACTGTATGACAGTCCTGGTATGGTCTATCGCTCCTGTCAGCTGTATACAATGTGTCTCTCTTCCCCTATTTTCTCATAGGTGATCAATATAGGATCATAGCTTTCACCTGGATTCACCAGGAAAGCGTATTTCGTGAAAAGAGTTGGTGTTCGTAACATTTTATAAATTCAGGGTGGTTGTATGTCTTGAACATGCACACTGAGCACTGTTAATATGACCCTGTTAAATAAAAAACAAGCTGTTATCCATTCCTTTCCAAAAGATCAGGTTATGAATACAAATATTTCAGATCTAATCCTGATTTAATATTGTATTGTCTATTAATATATGTTTCATCTTTTGAGACAGAACAGAAAACTAATTTTTATAAACTTATAAACTCAATTTAACTGTGTTCTTAGTGTTTGCCGAACTACAGAGTGCACTTTTCAGCCAAGCTATGGTGTTATTTGTATATAATTGTATGTAAACTCATTCTTTTATGCTTTTTTTGTTGTTTTGCTGAGTGGACCTTAATGGAGCCATTAGTATCAGCCTATTGGGTAACACTTTACAATAAGGGTACATTAATTAAGGGTTAGTTAATGCTTATTAAGCATTAACTAACCCTTAATTAACAGTTAACTAATGTGTCTGGTAATAATTTACTAATGGTGTTCATGTTAACTAAGGTATTAATTTATACATTATTTAATGGTTTATAAAGATGACTATTAAATAATGTATAAATTAATACCTTAGTTAACATGAACACCATTAGTAAATTATTACCAGACACATTAGTTAACTGTTAATTAAGGGTTAGTTTATGCTTATTAAGCATTAACTAACCCTAATTAATGTACCCTTATTGTAAAGTGTTACCGCCTATTTTTTATTATAATGGATGTTTTTAGAATGTGACTGTATGAATATTATGATCATTATTATTATTGCACTGCCAGGAAAAGCAAGGGGTTTCACACAGTTTTACAAATAATTCTTCAAATTCAAGCTTTTCTCTAGCAACTTCATAACATTTTTTACCATTAGCCACAGAAAATGCCGGCAGCTATTTGAAGGCGTGACCGTGTGTCATGGTAGTCGACTCTTTTCAAGTGTAAGATTGGTCACTTTGACTTATGTGTGCCTGTATTGGAGTTAGCACGCTGCATGACAGAACCCATTCCGTATAGCTTTCTACAGAGGGAGAGATCCAATGAACTAGGTGGCTCTCAGACAAAGACACAGAAAGTGCAATAAAGCACGAAGCACATCTTGAAATTGAAAGGTAAATATCTGGGCTTCATGACCTGACAAAGTCTAAACCAAGTCTTGGTAAATTAAGTGAAGACTGCTATTTATTGCTGGGCCTCAGATGAAATATCTAGGGCGACTTGACACATTTTTCTCTATAAATTAAATATCTTCATTTATAAAGCAATTTTCTAATCAGTGTTACAAAGAGCTAATAAAAAAAACATATAAACAAAAAAAAAAAAAAACAAACAAACAGGGACGGACAAACCCGTCTTTATTTTCGTCACAACGACCACACCGCATGCACACACGTGTTCGGCGGCGGCACACACACACACATGCTGAAATGGCGCCGTGAAATTTATTCTCCGCTTTTATCCCATCCTGGCTCGTCCTCCTCCTCGGGCAGGCCAGGAGTGGTGGGCAGCCTGCAGCGCGGCGCCCGGGGACCAACTTCTTCTTGGACCATCACTGGTCAGGCGACGATCTTCTTGCATATCACACTCAATCCAATACATTACATACAATACACATTACAAAATTAATACAAATATCCACAGAACATATCAAGCAGACCAAACAACTGATGAAGCAAACATATACAGTATGTCATAAGTCATAACTGAAAAATGATATATCACCTTTTATTTTCAACACGGATTTTGAGGCAGTTAAAAGAAGTTTGCCTGAAGCTCTGAGTCTATGCTTCTGTTAGGTCTGGGAAAAAAGAGAGCCAGGAGGTGTGAATGAAGTTAATTGTATTTTTATTGGTCAATGGTCTGATCAACAGACCTTTCTCAAAACATATAAAATACATCCATGGTCTATTGACTGAAACAATCAACTGCATCCAACACATCCTGATTTTCTCTCTTTTGTATTGGTCATCGTCCCTTTCTTGAGAGGTTTAGCAGGCTACCTGATGAGCAATATGAACTACATATCTATCGTCATTGAAATTCTGTCTATAGTCTTCGGTAAGATCTAAAACTAATTAAATGCAGTTTTTAGCTGCAACCAGAAACTTGTATAAGTCACTCTATTGGTCAGCCGGTAGGGCTGGCTGGTCTGTTGGTCCCAAAAATAAAAAAAAAACCTGCTGCGGGATAGAGAGAAACAATACCTATTAGGTTTTTTAGGTAGCCATGCTGCTGCTTTAGCTCACTTTGTAGGGCAGCAGGGTTTATACAAGGTTAGGGTTAAGGTTATTAGGTCCCTGCTAATCCTGGGGTTGGCAAATGATTCAAACACAGTTTGACTGTTGAACCCAGCAAGCACAGAAAGTGTCCGGCCCCACTAAGCTAACCTGCACCAATGTGATTCCAACTTATCATGAATTACCTGCTTGTTTAACTATAGAGAGATTTGGAAAGGAATACAAAAAATGAATCTAGTAACCAAAACATTGGAATGTTAATGTGAATGAATGCACACATCACCATGTCCCCTCTTTGTTCAGAATCGCTGTTTAAGTACCATCAAACCAGTAGTGAAATATACTGTATATATATATATATATTAAACATAGATTGAATACATATCAACAAGATGGTAAAATTGGAGTACACAGCAAATTTCCCAATGTTAATAAGTGTTACTGTACATACAACATTTGAGCAAAGTGGTGGTGGACAGGTCTCTCTACATGATTTCTTCTTGCCTGTGCTAAGACTGCAGAAATCTCGTTGTGATATTTTATGGGTTTTATTGTTCAATAATTCATGAATTCTTACCTAATCTTTAGAGATATTTGAGTACATGAAAAATAAAAGAGACATGGAGTAGTTTTACATGTGCTCCATACCTCAGCTGTTCCCCACCTGAACCACTGTATATCACATTAGTTTTTGATGACACTGACAGTATTCAAAATAGCAGTAAGGTCACTTACCTGTACATGAAATCAGTTCCTTTTGTTGGACACACATTGCTTAACTCCTGGGTTCTGCTTTGCACTATAGTTACTTTAGGAATGTATATATTTACAATAACTGAAATGATTATTGTAATTAATTTTATGAACACACTATTCATAATTGCCCTGGTCATTTGTTCTAACACAGTGTGTCTTCCATCATAAAATACTCAGAGATAGCTCTCCCCATTTTGATGAGTTTTGTCAATGAAATTGGTAAAGGGTGCTGTCTTCCACTCATGGAGGATTTATCTGGAACATTGAGATCAAAAACAAAGAACATTTGCCATAGCTTCAGCCACAGCGCTCCAGCATTTCAGCACTGGGACTTCAAAGGGAGTATCAATCTTTCATAAGATAGGGAGGTTAATGATAGTTTCAATTTCTCTATTTTAAAATGGTTAGATCAAAAGGCATAGCGAGGTTATTATTTGGAAATGTGCATTCAATCAAGTGTGGAGACAGAAAAAAAAAGTAAAAATGTTTGATTGTTATTCTGTGCATGATGAGATGATATGATCAATATTCCGCAGCCATACTTTTATTTGAGGGAGAAGTCTATTACACTCTCTGTTGTGAAGTTCCCAAGAGTTGGCCTCAAGCAATATTAATATTCAGAATTAGAAATGAAAGGATGGCAGCAGGTACCATCGAGCCGTTACATTTCATATGAGAGGATGATCACTTAGTGACAGAAGTCGGCTATTGCTCCCTTGGTTGCGACAATTATACTCTTCATCAGGCACACAATATATAATGAGGGGAACTTCACCACATCTATTTGCATGTGTCATCCCAATATATCCTTGCTGCAGAACAGTACTGTATGCTTGGATGGATTAACATGACATCCATATTAATGCAAAGCTTCCACATGCAGAACAAAGTCCATTGTACGCTTTCAGATGAGTGATGTCTTGAAATCGCATTATCTGAAGATGGTAAGTTCAAGTATTTCATACATGTACAATGCAAACCATGTGGGTTGAATATAGCATAGCAATAATACCCAAGAGGGCATATTTTACCGTGATTATGTGTATGACAGTGATATAATAGGAGGTGTAGCATATTGTCTGAATCCCCAAAGTGCCCATAATGACAATAAATAATTCATCAAGAGTATTATAGCTTTTATACAACTTTTACCAAAGCATGCATACTTTTTGAATGGTTTCCTTGATAGTACATACAATATTTAAGTCTGAAAATTCAGCGAAAACAAGAAAGATAGCTTCTAGTTTACCACAAGTATTGGAATAGCAACCAATAAAGCATTTTGTAACTGTGCTCCCTAGTTTTTGAATGTGTGAATGCTTTCAGGTAAAGTACCGAAATCCTGTTTATCCGCATCTTTCGATATGACCTGAACATGGCAGAAGACCAGCAGCCACCAAATAATGAAGTGTGTGAGTAATGACAAAAACTATCAAATTAACTGACATGTCATGTGACAATTGTTCAACCACAGCTATTTAAAGATGTGCAGCTATGTGTGTGTTGAAAAACACATGTTTTGGTGCTTTTTTAGATTTGACTTTTAGGTATGAGTTTCCTTGGGCCCCTTTTAATTGTTTTAGAAAGCAGCGCCCCCTGCAAACTGAGATGTACTGTATGTAGAGCTATACAGTGAAGTAACTGATGACAATTTGATAGCAAAAACTACAAAAATAAGGTCTAGTTTGAAAATAACCAGAATTATCCTTTAATATACATTGTGACAAGCAAATTATCTCATTATCTTTCCTCAAGTATAATTAAATGGCATCAAAATAGACCAAATGCATTATCATCACTCTCTGGAACCCTTTGTAGGCTGAAATTTGGCCCTACTTTGGACAGTCATTGTATAAAGGCTTAGGCTATTGTTTCAGAGATTGCACACTTCAGTAGTGTCTTGGTAAAATAGATCTTCATAAATCACAGCAAAATAAATACCCCAGTGAATTAATACAAATAAAAAAGAAGATTAAAAATGTAAAAGATGTACTTAAAATATGACCAGTGAAGCAGGTCAACATTTGCCTATTTGCTTATGATGAAAAGGATTATAGTGATGAAGATAATGTTAAAAGGGCAAACCTTTGACTGTCCTGGCATGGTTTCAGCCCAGATAAAGGTTAGATTATTCCAGTCCCACTGTTTGGCCAAGCTCAGGAGCACATCCACCTCCCATGTGTGTCTTTCATCTTCAATTTGTTCAATTTTCTCAGCTTCCTTTAATATCCTAAGGCTAGTTTGCTGTTCAAACAGCATCTGTCTAGCAGCCCTTTCTTCTCATACCCAAGGCATTGGCTGATTCTGTTTAATTTCCCCTCTTAGAGTGGAGAGGAGGTCAGAAGACAGACTGAAGGTGACTCTCTTGAAGCATTCTATTTGACCATCTTTCAATTTCAATTTCAAAGGCAAAGCAAAATAAATTATATTAAACAGTTGATTCAAAATTCGTAATGATAGGATAAATGTTAACACAAGAAATGTTAATTTCATCACTAGCTCATTGTCTTTACTTAAAGCTACTACCAGTAGTATCGGACTGTGGTGGTGAAGAGAGAGCTAAGCCACAAAGCAAAACTCTCAATTTACTGGTCAATCTTCGTTCCGATCCTCACCTATGGCCACCTGCTTTGGGTAGTGACCAAAAGAATGAGATCGCAGATACAAGCGGCCAAGATGAGGTTCCCCCGCAGGGTAGCTGGCCTCACTCTTCGTGATAGGGTGAGGAGTTCAGCAATCCAGGAGGACCTTGATGTTGAGCCACTGCTCCTCCACATTGAGAGGAGAGGTGGTTCAGGTAGTTCGGCACCTGGTAAGGATACCCACTTGGAGGGTTTCCGGGGATCACAGACTAGGGGGAGACCCTGGGGCAGACCCAGGAGATGCTGGAGGGACTATATCTCCCAGTTTGCCTGGGAGGGAGCACTTGGGGATCCCCCAGGAGGAGCTGGAGGAAGTTGCTGGGGAAAAGGACGTCTGGGCTGCTCCGCTTACCCTGTTGACCTGGCTAGAAAATGGATAGATGGATGGAATTTCTTCTTTCAGCATACACACCTCCATAGCAGATCAGCAGGAGCAGTCAATATCCAACATTTGCCTGCCTGCGTATTCACTGTCACCAGCATTCAGGATATTGTTTTCTCAATACAGATTATAGAAAACACTCAAAAATACTTCTTGCAAAGTAAGGTCCAGGGCATAGAATGAAAGATTATCTGGGTCTATTTTTTCTTGTTTGTAAATATGTTTGAAGTATGACATTAGTGCAAAGGTTTCAAAATGAAAGTAAGAGAGAGGTGTTGACTATGGGTACCAAAAGCGACCAATTTTGGGGAATGACCATTTGTGAACCCCAAGTAGAGATGTGTGCAATAAATATGTACAGTAAATATTCTACCAGAGTGAAATATCACATTAAAAGCTTAATTTATAATCCAAATATAATGGAACCTGTGTCCCCACCAAATGGGCCCACTACTGGCTTATAGCTCATTTATTTCTGTGGATTGAATGAATACATTTTCTTGCACAAATTAATTGAATAAGCTTGTGCATTCTGACATGAGTTTTAAATGTATTTTGAAGCTGATAAGGGTTGATTGTCTTGTATCGCTTCTAAACATTTGGAGAAAATGGGCTGGTATTTAGAGTTGGAGGTGTGTGTGTGTGTGTGTGTGTGTGTGTGTCAGGGTGGGTATGAAAGTTTATGAACCAAATCAATCCATTTCCCATGGTAATTGGGACATTGCGGTGCTGAGCTCAAGAGGAGCACACTGATCATCCTGCCTTAGGTACTGCATTGGCATAATTCTGAGGGATAGCAGGGAGAGGTACAGATAAGAGACAGCAAATGGAGAGTGGAAAATAAGGGGAATCAGAGGTGAGTGTGTGCTTCTTCTTCCTTTTTAAAGGTACAGCAGCACATTTATGTCTCACCACAATGTTTTATCATAATATTTGATAATATTTTTCCAGGGAAAGTCAACTGAGCACGCTTGCGCCTCTCTAGCAATGCACTCCTTCACATTCATACAGTTCCACATATTCACACCTTGGTGCTGCGAGCAGCTGGGGGTTAAGTGCCTTGCTCAAGGGCACCTCGACAGCAATTGTTGAAGGACAGATGGTTAACCATTCACTTTCACCACCCACTTTCCCCAAGCTGGTGTTGGGATTTTAACTGGTAACCTTCTGGTCACCAAGCCCGCTTCTCTAACCTCTTGGCCACTGCCACCTCAGGATAGTGATGCAGGATAGCAAAGCACCGGAGTACTGTGGTGGCTCTCAATGGGCTCATTACAATGTCTTGGCTAGTTGCTGTCCACAGGGAACTGCATTACTACC
The DNA here is from genome assembly GCF_048128805.1 of Centroberyx gerrardi. NCBI lineage: Eukaryota > Metazoa > Chordata > Actinopteri > Beryciformes > Berycidae > Centroberyx > Centroberyx gerrardi. The sequence continues at coordinate 8,028,620 of NC_135998.1, read as the reverse complement.
CTCGTTCTTAATTAAAACAATAGATAATCCCCAGGCGCAAACAGCACTTTGGTAGCACATTTGTTGGAGCAGAGAGTAATTAATTGTGTCATTAGTATCCGTTTTGTATTTCAAATGAGGGTCTCGTTTCAGGACTCCTGAGGGGCTGTGTCCATACTGCGATCCTACAGTGTTGTGTAAGACCACACCAAGGCTGTATTTGTTGCTCACTAACTGACTATATATTTATTAGTATTGATAGAATTCATGCCAGCAGCATATCTAATTGAATGTAATTTTGCTCGGGAGCTTATCATAGCCCTTTCTCTGCCACAGGCTCTGTGCTCAGGACCATGTGACATTAGGACGTTACGGAGCTATGGCTGATTGCGCCGCTGGAGCTCTGTGTGAATGTTTGTTTTGCCTTTTGTAGAAAGGTATCCTGGCTGTGATAAGTCATATGAGGGTGGTCCGCTTCTGATAATCCTTCCCTTAGACAACCCATGACCTCCCTTGCTTGTGTTTCATCCAGCAATTTAATGAGTTCCAGCTATCTAGACTGAACAGAATGAAAGAAAGTGACTCCGGGAAAAAAGTGCAGGTGACGTGGGGTGAAATTGATCAGAAAATGAGGATGACATTATCTGCAGCTCAGTGTGTGTATTTTTAACAATATTTCATTCCTAATTGCCTGACACACACACTTCCAGTACACACACACACACACACACACACATGCACACACAAATGCAGGCACACACACACACACAGACACACATACACTGTTACTATTACTGACAGACAGTAATCATGTATAGGTTACTTTTGTGGTTACAAATTAAGCAGCAAGCAAATACATAGGACAACAATACTACTAACATTACTTTGATAAGGGTATTATTGCATATAACAATCAAACAACTGGTAAATGCCTTATAACAGGGAGTCAAGTGAATGCTCCCTCCACCAGCTTGCTGAATCAGCATGTAGACAAATGCCAGATTAACACTTATGCCACCGGTTCCCCTTAATGATCTCATGAGATTGGGTTGACAGATCGACCTTTTCATCTCATAACTTTGTTCTGTGGTCACTATTAACCCCATTTTACCCTTAAATCCTATAGATCAGTTGGCCAATGCACTTCTGACACTTGTATCACTGCACCATTTTACAGAAGTGTTGCACATGGCTATGACAGGCTCAGTCAGTAAATATTAGGGTCATGTTTGATTATCATGCATTGCATTTATAACGACATATTTAAAATAATGGTACAGGAAATGGGTGGAAATTGTATGTGTGTTACTTAGAATCAACATATTTTTCATTATTCATACAGTGTAGGTTTCCTACTATGATTAATAAAATTGCTGTGTTTGTGCTTGTCATTTCAGAGGAGGTACATAAATCTAATCTCACAAACCATATCATCTTGCTTGAGCTTGTTGATACAATGTAAGACTGAAGTCTGGTCGATGTGGACCCCCTTTTGGTCCTACGAGCTTTAGAAGCTCTGTTGATTGGCTAGTGTCTCTTGGTGACACTAGCAAGATGCAGTGCATTCTCATATCAAAATCTTACACAAAAATGGTCGATATTGGTTGTTGGTTGAAGAATTTTAACTAGAACTAAAAATAGGTCATATTACTACTGTTTTAGGCAATTTACCCTGGATTCCAGTTAATTTTATAATTGATTTTAACATTTACTGATTACTGAGTACAGCCTGAGGTCCTCAGGCAGGTCTGTATTTATTTTGTATTTTATTTTGTTTTATTAGGATCCACATTAGCTGCCAATTTAAGTGACAGCTAGTCTTCCTGGGGTCCTCACAAGGAAGCAATACAAAAGAGATAATTAATGATAAGATAAGAGAATGCTTAAAATAACAATAGTAATGAAAAGGGGTAAAGGAAATAAATAAATTCAAACTAAATCCATTGATGAAAGTAGGCTATTATTTAAAAATGAGAAATAATAGCAATAATAGCAATGCAATGAAATCAAAGTTTACATGGTCAATTTGGTAACCCTTAATTTTACAGGTCCCTAACAACGTATGAACCATTTCTAATTAGACGTTAACAAAAAAAACGATTACACAGTAACATGGCTAATGATTATACAACAACATATTTGCTTTCATATGTATTTACATAGTGCCGGACCTGTAAAATGAAGCGTGTCTATTTTCTACAATTCAATAGTAATTCCTATGTATTTACATGGTACCGGACCTGTAAAGTGAAGCGGGTGTAATTGGACAATAAATCATACAATGTGATTATGTTTATTTTCTTTATTGGCATTTAAATGATACATTTAAACAGGACAGCAGCTTACATTTCATACAGACCAGACCGGGGGATCAATTTTACAAATATTGAGCCGTTCTCTAGCTTTAGCCTATCCCGGTGAGTGAAAGATTATGCGTGCTATGAACTGTAGCACCCGCCTGGGAGCTAACATGGCTAACTTTTCTAGAGTGCTGGCTGTGTCAGTGAGCTAACGCTTGGCTATAGTAGTTTCCAGTCGTGTTCCTGCGTTCGTTGTGTGTAAATTAATCCTCCACACCCAGGGGTCCACGTCTCTGTTAAGGCCCTGACACACCAAACCGACATCAAAGAACCAGCGGCGACGAAGGCCGACTGTTGCGTCGCCTCACGTCGCCTGTGTCTGGGCCAAAAAGTTGCACTTGAACACACCGCAAAGACTACAGCCAACGGCCAACTATCACGTACGTTCTGCACCTGCGTGAGGGGAAATAACTCTCCATACCAGCAGGTGGCGGTAGTCTGTATTCATCATTCAAAAAGGGAAACTGGAAGACCTAGGACTGCGGATATACAAACCGTAAACAAAGCAGCGTTTGCTTACCATTTTCACACCACTCTTGCTCATCACAGACGGTTTCGCTACTTCTAATCGAGAATATGTCTGATAAGAAGTTGCAAATGGCACTGGCGTTGTCAGCCCTTGGTCTTTTGGTTGTAGAAGAACGACTTGGTCGTTTGCTTGCTTTCGTCACTTCCGTTTCTCTTCTCGTGCCAATCAGAGTGATCTCTCTCACCGACGGGCTCCGCCGCCGATTCAACATGCTCAATCGGCCGAAAAGCCACCGACAGGGGTCCGACTAGTGCCAACAGTGCGGGACACACTGCAAAAACTAGGGACACAGACGCTTACCGACGGCCCAACATTGGCCGACGGCCGACTGTCGGCCAATGTCGACACATCTGTCCCCATTCAAAAAACTGTGCGCTCATCATCATCGACCCCCTCGCCAAACAGAGACCATTCGAAGTAAATAAAACATCCGTTTGATTCCCACAACTATGTCTTCCTGGCTTGTGTTAGTCCTAGCCGTAGCCACTTAAAAATAGGTCCTAGCAGAATCCCAGCCGAAAAGGCGACTACATAGATGCCGGAGTGCAATTATTGGATATAGGCAGTCCAACGAGCACTTAAAATTCAGACATTGAACCCCTTAATAGAAGCTACCACAAAAATTATACAGACAATGTTTTAAGTGCTCGTTGGACTGCCTATATCCAATAATTGCAGTCCAGCATCTATGTAGTCGCCTTTTTGCATGCATGCAGAGTAGTTTAATACATCCATGATGCAGAGATATCCTCGGTGCAAGCACCCGAAACTAACATGGGCATGGCTAACGTTAGCTATGCATGGAGCATGGATGTATTAACCTAGGCATGGACCCCTGGGTGTGGAAGATTAATTTACGCACAACGAACGCAGGCACACGACTGGAAGCTAATATGGCCAAGCATTAGCTAACTAACACAGCCAGCACTCTAGAACAGTTAGCTATGTTAGCTCCCAGGCGGGTGCTAAAGTTCGTAGCACGCATAATCTTTCATTCACCCCGGGATAGGCTAAAGCTAGAGAACGGCTCAGTATCTGTAAAATTGACCCACCGACACTTTATGGTCTGGTCTGTATGGAATGTAAGCTGCTGTCCTGTTTAAATGTACCATTTAAATGCCAATAAAGAAAATAAACATGGTCATATTGTATGATTTATTGTCCAATTACACCCGCTTCACTTTACAGGTCCGGTACCATGTAAATACATAGGAATTACTATTGAATTGTAGAAAATAGACACGCTTCACTTTACAGGTCCGGTACTATGTAATTATATATGAACGCAAATATGTTGTTGTATAATTATTAGCCACGTTACTGTGTAATAGTTTTTTTGTTAACGTCTAATTAGAAATAGTTGTTAGGGACCTGTAAAATGAAGGGTTACCGTTAATTTCATCAGTTCACTCGAGTGTGTTCTTAAAACTGTAATTATTATTTGCCAGCCTATGGATACTGGTAGCATATTCCATTTGAATAGCACACTCTGTAGCACACTGTGGATTTTCAACATCGACTGTTCCCAAGTATAACTGAAAACGAGGCGATCGGCCTTTGCCATCAGGGTCCTGAGGAGCTCAGGCCAAATCAGCTTTCATCTTCTAAATCCCTTCTCAAAACCCATTTGTATAGACTTGCTTTCACATAAAGACCTTTTGTTTTGTTTCTGACCTCCCTTTTATGATTGTTGTCTCATTTCATATGTCTCACATTGCTTTGCTGTTGTTTTGTTTTATACTTTGTATAGCACTTTGATGTTTTTATCTGTTTTATTTATCATCTGTAAAGCACTTTAACTTTGTTTTGAAAGGTGCTCTATAAATAGATGTTATATAATAATAATTATTATTATTATTATTAAAGCCATAGCATCTCTTACTTGTGAATTTCTTAATTGTTAACAGAGAAGAAAAATGACTGCACAGATACTCTTAACAAAGATAGCAAGAATAATTGACAGACATGTTAGTAAAATATCTGCACTAGCTACAATCTATGCAAGAACTACAAGCTGGTAACTACTAGCTAACATTTTCAGTAGGTAAACAAAAGTTTACTGAAATGTATTTGAGTTGTTTTACGACTTATAACATCAAGTGAATTCGATGTCAACAGCTTCCATGGACACTGAGAACAGTGAAAGTTTATAACTGATATCATTGTCAGAGCAAGCACAGCTCAGTTAGACGTCTCGAACTGTGATTAACTCACAAGATAGTCTGGCTCACAAGGCTAGCATAAACCATCAAGCAGCGAGATCAGAGCCCTCATAGCAAGTGAGAGGTTGTGCAAGACAGCATACCATCTCATTAAAATAAAGTTTGTGTTACTATTTTAGGCGACAATACCCCTTTCCCCAAAATAGGGCAAAATCTCATCAGTTCTAAATGTCAGTGATGTTTGGTGAGAAATATTTTTCTTAGGGGTTTTTCAAACTTGATGTATTTTTAGGACTGATAAATATTGACTTTCTTTTCACCACAGCATGACATCAAAGCATCAAGACACATTCTATAGATATCTTTTGTATGACATTTAATGTATTTTTGAGTTAATTCTGTATCATTTCAAGCTTAAGCACCAGGAACATGTAGCATTAAGATGTGTCTGTAAGAGGGGTAAGTGGTTGATGCTATGCGATGCAGCCTCTCTGTGTAAACTCACCGAAATTACCTGTGTGATGTGTCTGCCTGTGGCAAGTCGCTGTTGCACTAACAGTGAGGTCAACTGCGGACAAATACATTAAAGAACAACCTTCCTGTGGGCTAATCAATATGCTGTATCATTTAGCTGAGAGGATGTGCTTAATTTTCAACTTCTCAGCTATCAAGCCAGAATGTAAAAAAATCCCAATCGCTGTGCATTAGTCAGGCACAGAAAAGGACAAGTGACCCTTCTTGCCAGGCAAATCTTTGTACCAACCGTCATGTTCACCTCTCCAGGGGCGGGGGCAGTTGAATTTGTCTCCACCTATAAATATATATACAGCACATTACTCTCTCAGCATCACTCTCTGGATAATCCATTCAATTATTCTGTCAGTTTATGCCTCTTGCGTGTTGGTTCCGTTATCCCAAGTAAATTGCCCAAATATGAACATTCACACATTCACATATAGGGTATATTTATATTGAGATATTCGGTGTTACTGCATCCTTCCTTTGGCATTTAATGTGTGACTTAAAAATAGGTTTTTATCACTGCAGTGTCTCCAGGGTTTCCATTAAATACATTCAGCGGCTCGCTGTCCCTACAAAGAATTCTACCGCTGGAATTTTGTTCCATTTGTTCCATGTTTCAATTTCAATTCCAATTTTTAATGTAATTTTAGTTTGTAGACTTTTACAATAAAATATGATTATCTGTCAGCACACACATTGCACAAGAGAAGGCTTTTGTAACATAGACATACTGATATATAAACATTGCGTAGAACAACTCCTAAAATTTTCTGTCTGTTTACCTGACATTGGAAATTAATGGAATATTGCTCCCTTTTACACATGCAAACAGGAGACTGGGTTGCAGGGGAACAGCGAATGTAGTAATTTAACTCTGTTCAATATATTCTCCCGTTCTCCCAAGGTTGCAGGAACATATTAGACTCAGTACATCCCCTCTCAGCAGAATACTAGATGAAGACGGAGAGAGGTGCTCATCTGAGTGATAGCTGTAGTGTGCACTCTCAAAAAATGATGAAATACTTCTGCTCCTCCATCAACATAAATTAGGTTCAACTCACTCCTTCTCTGAGTCTGGAATCTGGGATTAGCCATTAATAAAAGACAGCTCATCTTTTCTCTTAGCTGAGAGATGCTGCTTCTTCTTCTTCTTCTTCTTCTTCTTCTTCTTCTTCTTCTATCCAGTTTCCTATTCATTGTGCAATTATTGCTCTATGCAAATTGTATGCAGTTGGCCAGACATGAAGAGATACTCTTGATGCAGTACAGGGTAGCAGTGCCGAAAATAACTTGAAGCCCAATTTCAGGACTCTTATTAACCTCCAATGAGGACATGACTTGGTAGTACTGGAAGGCTGATGTTCTTGGCTTTCATTGAGCATAAGTTACTATCTATGTCAGATACACAGGACCGTCACTGGAGCCCCCAAAATGCCAATTAATGAGCTACTGCATTGCATCAGTCTATAACTCCAACATTTCTAAAATTGCTCCTTACACATTGTTGGTAAGGGGACCCGAGGGCTTTTTCACACCAGCACAAATGAATATTATTTTTTTCAGAATATGCTATCCTATGACAAGCAAAGTATCGGTAAAACAAATCAAAAGTCTGCACAACCTTTGAAATTTTCTAGTTTTTGTTTCTTCGAGGCCTCAGATTAAAAGCAATTTAATGAGTCTATTTTGTAGTTTATTTGGATATAGTAACCAAATCAAGATAGATACAAAAGGCTACTCATTTATGATATTGTATTAAAATGGAAAACTAAAACACCTTGGTTGTGTAAGTGTTGTGTAATTGTGCAATGGTGTAAAAGACTGAACTGATCATATTCTAAAGTAGGTACAAACTTCACCTGAAATCAGTTGAAGTGATTCTGTTCAGATCAATTAAATGCATTGTCTATGTGAGTGCAGGGACAAGCATGGGAATCATAGAGCTACTGATTTTCAAGATTATTATGGATTTATTGTGGAAAGGCTTAGATTAGGAGAGGTATATAAAAAAGATTTTAAAGATCTTAATATACCCTGGAACACAGGACACATGTTGGAAGACCACAGTCAAGAAGTGGAGGAAATATGACACCACCAGGATCTTGCCTAGAGTGTCCGTCCAAGATGGATGACAGCAGCAGCCTTACGGTGATGTTAAACTGTGGTAGTACCTTGGGTTGTTTAGCTTCTTGGCCATGATATAACCCCAAAATCATCAATAATCTGTTGTCGGTTGCTCCTGTAGAGATGATTGGAGAATTGTATTTCTCCATTTCTCCATGTAATCTCCGTTCACTGCCATTGTATGGCAGGACAAAAATCACACTTTCTAGCACATAAACAAACACGAACAAAGCAGATTTTGACAATAAAATTGTGGCTGAATTGTGAATCGCTTTCTTTATGTTTATTAAACCTTTCAGTTTGAACAAGTGTAACACCGAAATCCGGTCAGAGGAACCTTGATGGAACAAAAAAAAAATTATGTTTACCAATAATTGTATAGGTGAAAAGAAGTGGGAGACAGGACTTTGACAAAGCAGATTTCTGCTTTGTAAGAGTAGACACTGCTTTGTCAAACCTGACCTGACCTGTTCCGCCATATAATGGCAGTAAATGGAGAGAGAAAAAAACACAATTCACCAACCTCCTCTATCGGAGCAACAGATAACAGAGAATCGCTGATTTTGGGGTTTTATCATGGCCAGGAAGCTACACAACCCAAGGTACTACCAAAGTTCAGCATCACTTTAAAACAACTGCAGGACTGTATGGTAGTGAGACTGGCGACTCAATGCATATAACAATCACTTAGTGTTTTCTCACAATTCTGGGCTGTGGTGAAGGGGAGCAAGACGGCAGCCATTTCTCACGAAAAAGAACATCCATCTCAGTCAGTCTCCCAAGACTATGTAGGAAATACCTGGTGATACCAAAGTAGAATTTTGGTCTTAATTCCAAAAGATATGTGTGATGCAGAGCCAACACAGCCTCACCCAAACAACACAGTACCTACTGTTAAGCATGGTGGTAGCAGTAACATGCTATGGGGCTGTTTGTCTTTGGTGGGGACAGAGGCACTGATCAGTATAGAGGGGGAAATGTATATAGCTTCAGATACTAAGGATAAGATATTTTGGGGGAAAATCTGCTGTTCTCTGCAAAAAAAAAGCTCCAGCTAAAGAAGAATTTAATCTTTCAATATGACAACTGTCCAAAGCACACAGCCAAATCAACTAAGGAATTGTGTCAGAGCTCAGACCTCAATGCTATAGGAAAAAAGTGGACTTACCCAAAATAAAAGGAGTGTTCATAGGATGCCGAGTTTTGAATGAGCTTGAGCAAGAATGGGAGAAAATTCCTAAATGCAGATGTGCTAAATTGGGGCTAATCCAAACAGACTTACTGCTGTTATTAAAGCAAGAGGTGCTTCTACTAAGTGTTAAGTGAAGGGCGTGCACAATTAGACTCCACAACCAAAGAGTTTTAGTTTTCCATTTCTTAATACATTGTCAGAAATAAGTAGCCATTTGTACCTTGTTTCTTTCTAGTGACTACATCCAAATAAAAGTGAAAAAAAAGGCTGTTTTTTTTAATTGGTTTTCATTTCAGGCTTCAAGGCATGATAAACTAATAAATTTGAAAATTTGCTCTTTCATGAAAGGTAGCCTCTGTGACAGTGTTAACTACACTGTTACAAGGTGTGGAGAATTGATTAGATCCCCAGAACATTTTCATACCAGATGGAGACATATTGCCTCAGCATCAGATAGATGTTACTTCATAGGTTATTAAAATTATAGGAGATTATTCTTTAAATTAAAAACTCCATCTCTGTGAAGATGCTAAGGAACCCATAACGTACCGAACAGCTTACTGAATATACGCACATCAAATTGCAGCACAAGGAAAATTGTAAATGATCTATGTAGACCATGAAACCAGTCTTCTCATCTATTCATATTTCAGTAGGAATCAAAGGCCACCTGCACACTAACAACAACATGGACTTATGCCCCTTCACACAGCACTTCAATTGTATACATATTATGTTGCTTTAAGGGACAAACTGCTAGCTGGAAAATAAAGAGTTTCCATGAGTTATTCCTGTATTGTATTCTAGTTTTGCATTCATTACCATGACCCACTACACTCAAGATTTCCCATTTTCCAGCAGACCTGTTCACATGATAGAAAAACCCCTTTCTACTCATGGGCCCCTCTCTCCTCTAATATTCTACCCCCTCTTATCCTGAAAATGAATAGCCCTTCACCTCTAAATAAAAAAGAATGATCACAAAGTGAGAGGGGAAGATTGAAATCTCTCACTTAATTGAACGCTAGGAAATGGATTAAAGTTTATGTCCTGGATTCCTGGTTGACTATCAGACTGAAAGCAATTATACTGGGGGCAATCCAATCAATTTCTTTTCTAAAAAGGTGACAAATTAAGGGCAAAGGGCTGTTTTCCATTATCAAGAATTACTCTTTCAGGGTCAGTTTCAATGAATGAAATCTTGGGAAGAAGTATTCCCTTTAGTCTCCAAAACTGTTACAATATGGAAGCAAACATCAACAAACCAATAAACAAACATGTTTACTGTTTGCTTTTAAATGTAAGTAGAATTATGTTGCAATTAATCTAAGTTAACTGATAAGTTAGGATTTTATGCATGGCTAAAATATCCCCCTGAAATAGATTCAGCCATTTCCCTTGGAGGGCTAATTTTCAACCAAGAGCAACTGCTGCATGACTGCAGACCTTGAAGCTAGAAGCCAATTAATTAGATTTTCCCCTCATTTGAAATTAACCAAGGGTCAGAAGCAAGACCTGATCGCTAAAGACCTCCTCCCTTAGTATGAATGCAATTACTGTAGTGTGTCATCATGTTGAATAGTTAGACTCTATCTGAAAGCAAGTAAAGGAACATCAAAACAATCGACCCCCACGATATATGTAATTTGTGGTATCCACTTCACGTTATCTATAGAGGTTTCATCTCTCATTCTTTCTGAATGATCTCAAACAGAATAAATACTGTATCTGTGAACACAAAAAACTGCTTGTACTGAATTGTAGTAAGATATCTAAATCATATTTTGACTTAACTACTGCTGTTGCAATTGCATCATCAAATCAGCATGATTTTAAACAAATGTTAATTATGCTGTGTACCTGGCAGGCTAACTGCATGCAAGCCTGTCTGGATGCAAAAGTGAGAGCATCATGGTTGATGGTTACATTATAGTGGGAGAGACACAAATGTGCTTGATAATCATTTTCTTTGGAATATATAATTTTCATGAATAGTGATGCAGCTGCACACAACATCACTGCATCATTCAGCTGTAATATTTTGGGGGTGGTGGGGCATGAATATCTACATCAAGATAACATAGACAGGGGGGGTTGGGTGGGGGCAGGTCTGTGAGGTTGGCCTTGTTGTAGAGGGATGTAGGTTCAGGACTGAAGGGTGCAGTTCACAGGACTTCACCCTTTGAGTTTAACGTTCCTGCAGCTGCCAGTTGATCTGAGGTGTGCGACAAGCTTATCCTCTTTTAAAAGGAACCTCAGAGCCTTTGATTAGAGCCTGTATACTGCACTCTGTTACATCCATCTAATGTTATTTTATCATTGTTTTTATTCATATTTTATTGCTCTTATTGCTGTATTGTTTTCTTTTTTTCTTTTTATTTATTTATCTTGTGTGCCTTAGTCTCTATTAATGCTATTTTATTACTTTTTGTTATTACTATTATTTTTAATTACTTTTCTGGAAGCATATTGAGCTGCCTGTGCATGAAATGTGCTGTGTAAATAAAGTTTGGCTTGACTTGACTTGACTGTTTTCTGTACAAACCTGATGGCCCCTGACAAATGGGTTGTGGGGTGATTTCAGCAAACGTGGGACATTTTATGTATTTCCAACTTCCTCTACGCAACGTACTATCCCAACACATGATATATTTCTGAATTGTTCAAAATGTTGACTAACCAAACAAGAAGGATCCATATTGTTATTATATGTAGAGGAGGCATGACACTCATTTGTGCATAGTGTGCCCAAAGCCAAATTTCATTCAGCATTTGGCAAAGTGGGACGCTTTCTATACTATACATAAATACTATAATTAAATTTCTAATGGCAATCTACCCCTCTTAAACTGTAATGCACTCTCAGTTTTTATATATTAATATATGTTAAAACACCAGAATAAACTATGATAATGTGCAGTAGTGCACTGGACCACGCTGTCTCTGATCTATTACTACTAACAACGTTGTTCTGTCCTTGAAAATGTAACTATATGAAAGAAGTTACACGATAAGTAAGGACATAAGAGAGACGATATTTTAAATACGCATGAATGCAGCACACACAAGAAGAGAGAGAAAACTGTCCACAGGCGCTGCACCCCTTGTGTCCTCTGGTAGAGCATACCATATGCAAGGACATTAAGTTCTAAATATATCAAAGCCCGGTCTCTAAAGCCCACTTTGATTTCTCTTCGACTGATTATATTTTTATGATTCTTAAGAGATCGGACCATATCGCTTTGAAGTCAGAGTAATGTTAAAACCCTATGATGAGGTTAAGATTTCAGCCTTTTCCCTTTTTTCCCCGAAGCACCCTTGATGCCCATTACAGCAAATTATCCAGTTAGATTCCTTACTACCATGAGGGTATTTTCAAAATCCCAGTTGTAACCTTACATTCAATATCTTGGAGGAGGCTTCATAAGCGTTGCAAAAGGCCCCTTTTAGCAGGTCTTAAGTGCTTTTGTAAATTTGTTTACCACGCCTCAAAATATTTTCCTCCAAGAATTTTTGGACAAATACATGGCAATTTTAAGTTTTAGAACAAATTGCATGGAAAACAATTATGAGCTACATCGCAGACTTCAATACCCTGTGGTTGTGTTCAAACTGAATTGCAATTCTATTCAAAGTGAAATTTCAGACATTTATGTTAGGATGTAATCTTCAAATAATAAATAAGATATATATATATTTATTTTTTAGACATTTTGCCATTTTACTTGTTTGATGTTTGCACAGAATCATGCGTAGAGAAAATCCTTGGGATTCGTTACTTGTTCCCATTCCTAGTAGCTGTATAGTTGAGATAATGCAAATGTGTTTATGGATTTTATAGATTGGACATTTGGTTGACTATCTGATGAGTTAAGCACTTCAATATGGCAGCGATGCTATCTTTGTTTTCTGTTTCTTCAATAGATAAGTATAGTCACTGGTCAAAAATAACTTTGTCTAGATTTATGATTTAAGTCAGTAAACTGTCATGTAACATATTTCTACTCCAAACTCTTTGTTGTCTCAATAAAAAAGGTTTGCTAACGCTGAGCGCAAACTACACAACTGCTAAAAACCTTTACCAGGATCTCTGTGCCACTCACATTAAACAAATTTATTTCCTTTAGTTTCCTTGTGTTGATGACGTAGCGGAGCGCACACAAAACAATGTGGCACAGGCGGGGGTGCCGCACATTAAAAGACTCTTCTCTTGGATTTGGTCGTGAGGGATCTCGATACCCCGCTGCCTCGTGAAAACAAACACCACACATGACTTTGTTTTTCACCTGATTGTGCTAAAACGGAGCTTGAGAAGAAAGGGCAGCTTGCGGCACTTACTGCACATTTGCTCCCGCATGGTCCCTCACACGCTCTCACTGGCTATTGCTGCTCACTCATTCTCCAAACTTGTCTTTACACATCTCACACTGAAAGAGCATTACAGATTTTGTGCTGAAAAAATCGAACGTGTTTGAAAATGTCTGGATGTCTGAGACGGCTCAAAGCCCGGGTCAGACCGCCTCTCTGACCCGCTCAAACTTAACGAGCTTCAGCAACGGCCGCTTGCACCAAGCTGGCTCTGACACAAGGGTTTTGTCTCAGATCTCAAAAACTTGTCTGGGACAGCTAAATCGGGCCCAAAGTCATACAGTGTGCAACTGGCTTAAAAGATTAGAGGTGCTGTGCATATCCATGACTGTCATTTGTAAAGTTGCTAACCGTCCCTTATAATCATCCCATCATTAAGAGAAAAATGTTGCGTTAATAAATAGTAGCAAATAAATCAATATGGAATGCAGTTTGTTCTGTATTTTATGGCTGGATGACCAAAACAAGTGAAGCACAGTCACAAATTAATTAAAGACTAAGTTTCACCAACCGAAACGCCAGAAAAGAGAACAACTTAACAGAATGAAAGAGAGAGATAGGAAGCAGTCATGCTTGCTGTCTCTGCCACACTTGATGGTGTGCAGCACACCACTGTATATGTGTGTGTATGTATATGTGTGTGTCTTTGTGTACTCCTTATTTTAAAATATATGTGCAGCCTTAGGCTGTATTTAAAAACTAACTTGATAGGATGAGAAATAGAGAAAGATGGAGGCAGATAGCACATTAATGCTCTGTGGTGTTTTTGCACAGTATGCACTCGGTAGGCTAAACTGTATCTGTGTCACTGAGAGTGTATTTCTGCAAGTGATCTTTCCACAATGGTTGCTGCTGATGGGAGGTCATTGGTGTAGATCAGAATCAGCATCGTCACCTATGGATGGGAGGTCAGTGGTGTAGATCAGGGAGACAGTCAGCATCCTCCTCCTGTGGCCACCTTCCTGGTAACAAATGAAAAAAGGTTTCCAAATATATAGATTGAAGTGGGAAGCAATATTTGCATGGATAGGCAGTGAAAATGTTTTAAGGCCAAGTGTAAATTCTGATCTAAGGGGCTCGCGTCCAGGTCCAAGTTATTATTATTGTGCAGGGGTGTGTGTTGTGTTTGGGTATAAAAGTCAAACATTTGGGTCTCCAAAAATGAATAGCCTCTTGTTCATTGTTGATATAGCAGCTTCAGATTTTACATGTTTTTACATGATTACATGTTGATGACATCCATCGTCTTAAACCTGTATTTCTCTGATTTCTGACTTTGAGAGAGTTGTTCATATTCACATATATTGATTGGTCATTTCTTGACAACAGAAATAATACTGACTTCCTAAATTCCATAGTCCCCCCCCCCCCCCCCACATACACACACACACACACACACACACACACACACAGAGACACACCACACACCACACATAAATACCAAATTAAATTATCCCTCATTTTCCTTTGTTAAAAGCTGGCACCCTACTCAAAGACGACACAATTATTGTGCTACTTGCCAAGACGCTCACAGCTGACAAGCATGTAACCAGCACTAAGCTAGTTTTCACTTGTTTCTCAGACAGGTCTATGAGGTTGGGAGGGAGACCATTATTGAGGATGCTGATTCATGTGTAATACTGCAGCTGCGACCATGGTGTGTTGATAAGAACACAGGCTGAGAGAGGACATCGTTCAGCAAACTGAACACTAAGGAAAGGGTATGTGTGGTCTGAAACAAACAAATGACAGAGGCTGTGTTTAATACGGTACGGACGATGAGAAGACTGAAATAAGCGGTCAAGCGGCTGCATTTTTGCATATTATTAGTTGTGTTGTGTTGACAGTTTTATCTTTGTGTGTATCCTGCATGTCGTGATGATCTAATTATATTGTGTGCAGCGACTTACATACTTCTGGGTGGATCATGGTGTCAAGCATCCTCCTGTTTGCAGTGTGTTTGTGTCGCATGCTAACCAGCTGTCATTCTAACCAGCAAACTCCTCCACCGATTCCCTGTAGACAATTGAACTGTTAATGAGATCTGATGGACAGATGGACAAGCCTACGAGGGCCGCCGCCATGCTCTCTCCGAGTCAGTGGGGTGGGAGTGGAGGCGGGCCAGTCGCCTTTCTTCCAGGATGCGGATACGGGGACGACGCCAAACCACAGGGCCGCAGAGGAGCTGCGGGACAAAAGAAAACTAGTTCTGCTGCCACCGCGACCGAGCCGGCGGAGTGAGGAGCCAGAAGCGCAGTGTAGCACCAGCTCACCACCGAGACCTGTTTCTGTACATCACGGGCCGATCGGCTGGACCTGCCGCCCAGACAGATGGTGAGCTGAACACGAGTTGGAGTCAAGCTTGGAGTGGCGCTGACTGTTGGTCCTGATAGTAGCCTTCATATATCGTAGATTTACTTGAAGTTATTTTTATTTTTATTTTTTTTAATTTTGGCAATATCTTTGTGGCTTAGCGATCATTGCTGTGGTGTTTTCCCCAAAAATCCCCAAAAGAGCTCAGTGACCTTAGGTCTGTGGCTCTGACCTCACTAGTGATGAAGACTTTTGAGCGATTTGAGCGACAAATCCTGACTGATAAGGTTCAGGGCCTGCTCGACCCGATGCAATTTGCATATCGGGTTAATAGAGGGGTGGATGGTGCTACTACTACTTTATTTAATTATCTGTACAAGCATCTCGAGGGTACAAAAACTCATGCAAGGCTTTTATTTGTAGATTTCTCCTCAGCTTTTAATACAATCCAACCACACATTTTAGCTAGTAAACTATTGTCCACTTTTAATCTTGATGCTGGCATGGTGAAATGGGTAATGGACTTTTTAACATGTAGGCCCCAGGCAGTCAGGGCTAATGGTGCCCTATCCCAGAAGCGGTTGTCATCCACAGGCTCACCCCAGGGGTGTGTCCTGTCCCCATTATTGTATATTCTATATACAAATGATTGTAGGAGTAACTACGATGACAGGCATCTCCTGAAGTTCGCAGATGACACTGTTTTAATCAGTCTGCTCCAGGATGGAGAGGTCGATCATGGGCCAGTTGTGAAAGACTTTGTAGAGTGGTGTGACAACCACTTCCTGAAGTTAAATGTTCACAAAACTAAAGATATGGCCATCGACTTCAGGAAAACCTCCCACTCAACCTTCCCAACTACAATCAAGGGCTCACTTGTTGAGACGGTTGAGTGCTACAAGTACCTGGGAACAGTGATCGACAAGAACTTGAACCATGACCTCAACACATCTGCAATCTGCAAAAAGGGCCTGCAGAGACTTCACTTTCTGCGCAGACTGAATACTTTTAATGTGGACAAGACACTGACGGCTTTATTTTACAAATCCTTTATTGAGTCTATTTTAACCTTTCGTTTAACTTCTTGGTATGGGAACCTTACAGAGCAAAACAAAAAATTTTTGTTCAATATTGTTAAAGTAGCCAGCAAAATAATTGGCACGCAGCAGCTTTCTTTAACAGATATCTATGACAGACAAGTTTTGCGGAAGGCACGGTTGATCTTGGCCAGCTCTGACCACCCAATCTTTTGGAGGAATTTGTTCTTCTCCCCTCTGGGCGGAGATACAGGTCCCCCGGGGTAAAAAGCAATAGGTTTAAATTTTCCTTTGTTCCAAGTGCAATAAATGTGCTTAATCAACAATCAAAACCTTGACTGCACTGCTCAGCTGCACTTTATTATGGCTACCATTCCAATGGTTTGATACTTTTAACGAACAGATACATTTTGTGGTTGTTTGCTGTAACTGTTGTGATTAATGTCCCATGTCCTCTTGTATGTTGTGTTTGTGTTTTTGCCCTCTACTGCAAATCAAATTTCCCATCGAGGGACAATAAAGATCTGAACTGAACTGAACTGAACTGAACTTTTTGCACTTGTGTTTTCCTTGGATTTTCTGTTGAAGTTTGATTTACTGTAGCTGCCAGTCATTTCTTTCTCTATCACTGTAACTACACAGTTCTTCTATTTATTCCAAACAAATTGCTGTTGCTGCTGATGGAAACATAAAAATACATGACTTCCTGTGTGCCCGAGAATTTTTCCTGGGAAAGAGCTGCACAATGCCTGGTGTTTAGAACAACAAATGTAAAAGCTTTCATGAACTGGGTAAAGGTTGAATCACTATTGTGTTATATCATTCGGCAGTAAAAGAGTAGCAAAATGGACATTTATTTATATTAAAATGTCACAGATTACTACTTTACATTTCTGTATTGGCAACCACACTGTCAGACTGTCAGCATTGCCTGACTTCCTCATAACAGGAAACTCACCAGTCTTCTTTCTCTGTAGGTTGCCAGCAGAACAAAGCAGTGAACTGTAAGGGTTGATCACAGGGGGAAGGATTGCTCAACATGGCACCTACTGTATGTCCTGGATGGACCAGCTGTGGTGTTCTCCTGCCCTTTAATCCGGACGCACTGAACGAGTCCTGTGAATGGGTCTATTTCCCACCCGCACTGCGTCAAGTGCAAGAGGGACTGTTGGGTTTTAGCGGTGAGCGAGGAAGAGTAGACCTCACTCTCCTTTTTATTCTATCTTTTGTTGTGAACCCTTTGACCTAGGATTCTTATCCCCTTTTTAACTCTTTTAATGGATTTTTAGGATCAGGAGGTCTGATGACTCTTTTATTTTTAATCCAAGACCTTGTTGTGCCCAAACAATTCAGTTGAGTCGCTCTAGCCTTCCATTTCCTTTTGGGTTCATGAACAGCGCTCCCCCTCCCAGAGAGAAACTGGACAGTGATTCTGCAAAAACAAAAGGTATTGGGCTTCCTAAGGCCTTTAACCTAGGTGGAGTTGTAAGATTACAGCCTGTTTGGCTGCTTGACAAACTTTATTCAAGTTTATACTGTATAGTATGTATATAATGATTGGTAAATAAATGCCTTTCTATAATCTTGTTTATCATTTATTCTATTGGCTAAAATGACTGTATATACAGGAATGAAGCAAAGCCAAACAACAATCAAAGGTGCATCAGCCTTACAAACATGGCTGCATTATAGAACATGTTCCTTTAATGGAATTTGCATTTAACTTGCACCAGAATTTTACTATCAAACAGTACCTAAACACAAGAGAGTGTGGTTAAATGTAGTCCAAACTATGTACAGCACACAAAAGCAATTACACAATGACCATAAGCTTGTGGTACTTGCAAACCGCAATGTTGCATTGTAGCTGTGATACAGTCGAGTTAGATGCCATGCTGACTGTTGTTCACATCTAAAATAGAAGAATTTAAAGTGACCTTATCAACTCGCAAATATGGAAAAATTATTACTTGCGTGTTATCAGATATGCACACACTGAACTAAGAGAGAAACTGGCACTGACTTAGGTTTACCAACTGTGGTGTAATAATTGGCATTGGCTACTGTCTCTTCTTCTCTTCTCTGTGGTGCGGTCTCATGTGCAGCAGCATGCTCTTTAACACTCTCACTTCTAGAGCCTCTTGTACAGAGACTTTAGTATCAGTTCCCTCATTAAAGATTGGCCTGGCCTCATTTATTTCAGTGTGGGTTAGGCCGATGAAGCAGGGTGATTTAGACGGGGATTAACCCGTCCGTCAGCAGCCATTTGAACCAAAGGTGAGTCCAAGCCAAATTCCCCAGAGTTTAGCACAAAGATTCCTTTAAAGTCACACTGAAATTCAAAATGACTTTTTCGCCTTCTTAGCTCATTCAAACTATCATACCATACATCTATTTGACAATTTATGCCAAAAAAAACACCCAAAAATCTATATTTCCTTGTATTTGTATATCAAAATCTCACTACTTTTACTTCCTGGAGAACACAAAAAAAACACATTTTTTGTGGTGACAACATAAAAATTCCAACTAATAAAAACATAACAGATTTTTGAACAATCCCATCTAATAAAACTGACTTTCTCCCTAATTGATATCCCATTGGTTTACACTTGAGTGATCCCTCCCAGTGTTATCTCCCAGCCCAACATCCTGTTTCAACAGGAAATACATCACATTAAGGAAGCAAGATGCTCTCAAAATGCAGTTTCATTGTGACTTTAAGAGTGAATCTGGATGAGATTATGGTCTGGAGCTCTCCAGGAGCAAACTTGAATTCTCACACTTTCTATCAAATGTGCTCTCGTGGTGACACAATTATCCCATTAAAATAGATTAAAAAAAAAAAAATAGATAAACAATTAATCCGAACTCTAAGGTCTTGTGAAAGACATACTGGAAGACTGGACTGGAAAGCTGTATTCTTGAGGGAGAGGAGGCACAAGAGCCGGATTTTAGGTGCCAAACTAATCTATCTATCTATCTATCTATCTGTCTGTCTGTCTGTCTGTCTAATTGACACACATAGTTATATAATTAATGTACGCAAGAAGAATCCAAGATTAAATTTCATACTTGAAAGATTTGAAAGAGTCTTTGCACTTTTCAGTCTTCTATCACACTTGAAGTTGCAGTTGACGATGTTATTACTTTGGGATCTAAGACATGAACCTAGCTATTTTAAAGCAAACTGAGCTTATTTGAGTGTCCCCATCCAGTGAAATACCTGAAAAAACAGAAAATATTGGCAGATCTTTGTGAGACAAAATTACCTTTTCTTTTATGAAACTTCAGAATCATTTGGTTCATTTGGATGTATAATTATGGATATGTATATATATATATATATATGGATATATGGATACATATTTACAAAAGTGTATGTACAACCACAAATCACATCTACTAATCTCTATTGACTGACATTGTACCTAAGAGTAGCTAGTCATTCATCCTTGTACAATTGTACAAATATTATGACTTTGGGTTGATCCTATGGGAAAGACACACACACACACACACACACACACACACACACACACACACTCTCTCTCTCACATGCACACACACAGACACAAAGGCTATTGACAGTGATATTAAGCTGTTTTACAAGAGTGTCCTCCTCTTCCACCAAGGCTGTAAACTCTAGAGACGGACAGTGCAGACAGTGTGTATCATGGCTGCACGCACTGTCAGTTCTACTCTCCTCATGTTCAACCCGACTGTCTCCCTGGATTTACACACTCCAACTCCACCCTTAATGAGAGCTGTAATCATCCTATGCACTGGACCAGTCAGACAATCCCTATGTTAACTAAGACTACTGCGAGACCAAGAAACCAAACACACTTCTCATCCACTCCTCTGGGGCTTGTGCAGCAGTTTTAATCACAGCGCTCGACTACATGTCCCATGCTTGTCACTTCCATGTTTTTTAACTTGATCTAATTCAGCTTTTCTGGTGGAGCTTAGAACAATTACTTGTGCCACAAATGCTGCGGCAATTCAAACCTGCAGCAATTAGACAACATTTTAACAGGCAACAGACTGAAAAGGGTTTTCTGGGTTTATAAGAGAGAACAAGAGAGAACAACAAAACATCCCCTCCGGAATTTAAAGGAATACTTTGCCGATTTTCAACCAGCTTTGTATCATTACAATGTCGGTAGTATATGCAAATGAACAATGTTTACCTTCCCTCCATGTTGCCTGCACCGAGAGCTCCCCGTTCATTTGCCGGCAGAAAATGGCTCTCGATCCGACTGTCCGTGGATGCGGGCATACAAAAATTAGTAAGTACAATCTGTAGTTCGAATAACAGCCATGCGAGCCGGCGCAGCTTCAAAATCTGTCGTTCTTCCGAGAACCAATGACGTCACTGGTTCGCGGAAGTACAACATGTTTTGAAGCTGCGCCCCAGAGACACAGAGAACATTAAAAAAACCTGTTGTTGTTTTTCACACTATATCCCGATTTCGGATAGAGATATGGTTGAAAGTCGGCAAAGTGGTCCTTTAACCTGAAACTCTTTCTGTCATGTTGCTACCGTGGTATATACTCTTATGAGTATGTAGTGTTGGGACTTCTTTTAACCGTTGGCAGTCATCTTTTCTTCTGTAAACAAGTTTGCAACACTCGCCGGAAGCTAGAGCATGCGTCATCAAGCAGTTGGATTGCCGTATGTATCGCAAAATGCTGCGAAAACTCCGATAGGACGTCATAGTGCGATTAAGGTGTATACATGTCTACAATGCACTTCAATAATGCGACTAAAATCTGAATACTCCACATGTCTTAATTCGACTATTGCTTACTCCGACTATGACCTTATTCGGGTTAAGGTAATCAGAAAATTCTGTTTACATGGCAGTTTCTTATTCAGAGTATTGTCTTAATCGGGTTAATATCGGAATATTGTAGTCCATGTAAACGTGCTCAGTGAGACAAAATAAAATGCAAGTGAGTGCAAGTGAATGCAAGTGAAACAAGTAGGCCTATTGTTTGTTATCAAGGAACAGTCACTAATAATAGACACCTGTTTCTATTTAAGGTCCAGGTGAGCTTTTATTGTCATGAGACCCTGAAGAAGGCATATTGCCAAAACATGTTGGTGATGTAAAATAAATATATTATATGGAGAGAAGTGAGCAAACTTCATATATTTATTCAGATGAAAGAACAAGCACATCACCATCAAACGTTAAAACTCAGCTCCTCCTCCACTGTACAATCCACCTTCCATTGACAACCTCCTGTGACTCGATCAACACTGCGTTATCCCATTGTGTGGTTTATAGATCCTGGTATTTAGAGGATATTAATAGTTTCCCTCAAAGGGATCATTGATCAAGAGGTACAGAGCCTCGGGTCTCCATAGATTCTGGTGGCTGTCTTGTCAAACCGTGGGGTCAGCCGTAAAGAGGATAGGGAACTTGGTTAGACGAGCCTCTTTAGAGAGCCGGATTTATCAGCAGATCGAAGAGCTAGCACTTGTAGCCTCGAGAGCAGCAATCATGGTGGCGTTTGCTCTATGTTTAGTCTGTTACCGAGCATTCAACTAAATAAAACATAAACGCACTTTGATGTTTGATGTTTGATGTTTCATTTCACTTTCATTTCATTTCCTCTGCCTCTCTCTATACATAAGTATTCTGAAATAAACCCTCCAAAACAGTATTCTCTCCTTTGCCAAAACAAGCTTTAGGAGAAAGCGAAGCTGAACTGCACAATTATCATTACCCTCTGTGGGTGAAACAACAGCTTTCATGTCTGCCTCCTTTGTGTAGTTTTCACAGGCCCACCATGAAACTGATTGCACCGCAGGCCCCTCAAACTGTGCTATTCTCTGATCTCCTCAAACCTGAAATAGAAAAACACACCGGTGGAAACTGCTGATAGGCACGCAGACACCGAGGGGAGGACTGGAGGTGATGTTTCCTTGCTGTCACAGAGACAAACCATTACAACTGTGCGGCCACGGCCATCTCAGTGTAAACCTTTTTTTAATGAGAATGAAAATGCTAGCCTGACAACTGTGGCAAATTAAAGTAGGGGATGTAAATAATGGCGCCTTATCTTTTCCTTCTCTCTTTTATGACAGAGCAATCTTTTCTCTGTTATACCAGCTGCAGGTTGATTCCCGCTCTCAGTCTTCATCTGTCTCTGTCTGTCTCAGCCTCTTGTTTAATTAGCTGGAAAAGTCTGTGTGAGGTATGGCGGCTCATGTGAAATACGGCTCCGTTGCTTTACCTCTGTGGGAAATGGTTCCTTTGAATGATTTAACTTATCTAGATAGCCGGTGTCACCGGTTCTCTAAAAATGTGACCACAAGGGAATTATGTCATATGATATGGCAAGGTCATTCTCAATTTATATATATATCCCTTCTCGTTGCTTCTGACTTCAGTCCTTCAATTAGAAATGATAGAGCCATGGGAATAATCATATAATGGTTCTTCTTTTAGTTAATCCAACCCCACATTCTACCATTTACCAGTTTTTTCATTTCACTCTCTGTTTCATCGTCTAACCTTTTATCTTGAAAAATGTCTTCTTCCCAGCTAATGTTCTTAGTCCTTTGGGGATTCTGTTCTCTCCTGCTTTATGATGGTTTGTTGGACAAATGACTTCAACTAATGGAATTGTTACTGTATATAAATTAATTCACCCTATTTTGTCAGCAGTTGGGGGTTATAGTATAAAGTCAATAATGTATTGGGTTGGAATGAAGCAACAGATTTCTGTTTCTGTGCACAAGGTGGCTTTCCTCTGTTATCTGCCCGAATGGTTCCCAGAATGTAATAAGTGTATGAGGAGTTTGGTTTGCTATCTGCCTCTCTCTTTGTGCTGCTTCTCAGGCTTTTCTCTATTGTGAAGCTTTCTTATGGCAGCTCAGTTCACTGGACCTTGACAGCGTTTCATTAGATGGCAGGTCCCCAGGGTTCTCAAGGAGAAGAAGCCTTTCTTCCTTCCACAGCCACAATCACTACTATTATTGTTTTCTGGCTTGCAAAGCCCTCTGCTAAAAGACTGTTAATGAGATAAGAAAATATGGCCGCCATTTCTACACATGGAGCTTAGCTTGGCAAGGAGTCTAGAACGTAGATTTAAAAAAAATATATATATATATATATATATTTAATTGCAATTTCTGATGAATGGTCTGATGCCAGTACAAGCGAGATGCAATTTCATCTTTTTCTGTTGAACCAGGTTCATGCCTCAATCTGGAATTCACTAGCCTCTATCAATATAATGACAGCTGGCTCTCCACTCCCTCCTGTTCTGGGCCATGTTGTTTGGAGAGGATGAATTGATATCTAGCTTATGAAGATGTTGTAATTGATCTAATATTATACCCGCTATTGTCCTTGAAGGAGATTCAGTTTTCAAGGTCAACAGAAAAGGTAATTAAACTTATGCCGATGGAACAAATCAAATAGTATGTTTATCAATAATTGTAAATAGGCAAAAAAAATGTGAGCGACAGGACTTTGACAAAGCAGATTCTGCCAATATATAAAAAACAAGTCTTTTACTTATTTTTTATTATTTTCTTCGTTCCATCGGCATACGTTTCCTCCGACCAGATTTCGGTGTTACGGTGTTAATAATCATAAAGAAAGTGATTCACTAGCGACTACTTTTTTTTTTTTATGGCCGCTCTCTCCAGGAGGTTGGAGATATAATCATACAAGGACATATTGAGCTCTCTACATATTTCTATGCACTTCTGTACATTCCACATAATAAGTTCTAGTGTTGAAATTGACAAAAAATTATAAAAATTGACATTGTTTATGATTTTTTGACCTACTCCTCTGGTTGTTGTGGAGCATGTCATGTTTATTTTATTGGTTACCTCCGCCTACGTCAAGCCCGAGTGCCCCGGCGTTAAAAACAAGCGCAGCCTTCCGCTCACTGTCGGAGTTCATAATGATGAACACTGCCGATACGTCATCTGGGACCCATGTGGGTTAGGGTTGAGTAGCGTTCCCATTGGTTAGTCAGACTCCCGAGGCAAAAAAGGGTCAAAATTTGTGCTTGTAACCTGGATATCACATGACCAGACTTAAACTTTGAGCAACATTTTTCACGCAGTTTGCTACTTTGAATCTTTTATTACACATTCACAAAACTGTATCTGTTTGCTCTGACTTTTTTTTGCAACCTCACATTTGACATTTCACAAAAATTTCACAAAATGTGTTTACATCTTTTCTACACATTTACAAATTAGTTTTGTTTGCTTAAATCGTTTTTTACACAGTCACACATTCAAATACATTCATGCAATTTTTTTTCATATGTTCACAAATGGTGATATACAATTGCAAGTCTCAAATTATTTGCAAAAATCATAACACACAAGCTCAGAATCTTTTTTACAAGCTCAGAATCTTTTTGACCCTTTATTGAGCCCGTACCTTGTGCCCTCGGACAGGCCGGCTCAGAGAGGAGAAGCAGACTGTGCCTTGAGGTCACGGTGGAGCGCTTGTTGTAAGGGAGGCAGGTGAAAGTTTTTGACCATCAGCCATTGTATATGCCATATTTTGTGGACACTTTTATCCAAAGCACCTTACTGTACCATGGGTGCAAAATGCATGCATTTTGAGCATGGGTTGTCCCAGTGGAAACTGAATCCCTAATCCTGGCAGTGAGCTCTATAGGACCACACAGGACCAGGGGATGCAGTGTAGGGGATGCATGAGGGCACAAAATCACAGCGGCCAAAAGCACAGAAACACATACACACACAAATAAATCATATTTTGAAGTTTACCACATATATAAACAACAATTTAAAAATGTCATTACAAAGTGAAATTAATATAATTTGGATTGAGTTTGGCCGTGGCCCGTGACCTAGACCTGACGTCACCTACCAACAAACACAGTTGCTTGACGGTCATTTCCCCGGCTCGACAGTTAACATTATACAGGGTTGCTGTTTCTTGACTTAATCCAAGAGGTTAGGTGGTGTAGAAATGCAGGGTTAGGGTTAGACCCCCACGCCAATTATGTATCCCCCCCCCCCCGGAAACAAATCTCTGAGTATACCCACTACAATAAACTAGACTACACCACTGAAGTAACCGTATCTGAAAATATATTACATGGGGTCTCTTTCGAATTTAAGGGCAAGCAGAGCAACTTGATGGCACAGGGGCAGATCACAAGGAGCAACAGGGGCAAGCTGAGAATGCTTCGGCCACTAAAGACAGCACAGCGCAGCAGACAAGAGACATTCCTGCTCCCTCTGAGCATCACACTGGCCTTTCCCCACTGAAATAACTGACTCATTTTGTCAGATGATGTTTGAGATCCGGCCTGTGAAATGCACTGAGGGCCCATAACCCAGAACAGAAAAAAGCAACTGATGTTTTTTGTAAATCTTCTACTATTCTTATGTATTAGCCAGTGGGGAATTAATTGAATGTGACTGGTTAATGTAATTAAATAAAAGAAACAAGGTGTATTGCTTTGTATGCAAACTAGTTGGATGTGCGCAATCATGTAACGATTGCCTGGTTAAGGATGTAATAATTGGCAATCCCTTTCTGTTAATGCAACACCGCAAAACCGAGAATGGTCATATAGACATTTACCTTGCCTGTAGAGAACTGGAGTCTAGATTGTGATTGGGAAAATCCATCGTTAGTCAAGTCAAAAGTGCTATAGAAGCGGAAAGGGCAAACTGGAAAACAGTTTTAACACGTGTGAACATAGCACTACAGTCAGCAGAAATATCCCATGAGCGTCTATTATGCTGATCAAGTATCTGAAAAAGTTTCTTTCACGGTTTCTTTCTCATAGTTTGACTGTCGTACAGAGTTGATCCAAAAAACGACATCACAAACGTAAAACATTTCATGATGAGACTGACAGCGGTAACCCACTTTGATCCAAGAGACTGAAACCCACTTTAAGCCGGCCATGTACAACCTGATTGTTGAACTTTGAGACAGACTTCAGAATGATGACAGATCCCAGAGAAATTTCACTGCTATTGAAATGGATAATATGACAAGAGAGGAGTTGGAAGAGTCTGTCACTCAATTTGCCATCACATCAAGTGGTGGTCCTCGAGACATCGTTGAAGAAATCTGACTCGTAAACCAAACTCTTCTCTGAAAGACTGTGGTGGAATCGTGACTTTGACATTGTGTGTAAGAGTGTTTCGGTTTTGTTTTTCGTTACAGTACGCATCTTTATTTTTCTGTGTAAACCCTGAGAAATGGGTTGTTGCACCCATGTGAATGTGTAATATGTCTGTCGAAAAAATCTATTGTCTTTGTGTAGGATTATAATAAAATTCATAGATTTATAACAGTTAATAAATAATAGTAGTAATAAACTTTATTTGTAGGGAAACAAGTTATATATTGCCTTAGAGACAATAAAACAAAAATGATTAAAGCCAATAAGATAAACAACAATAATGCAAGATATGAATGAGGTTGATGTCCATCCCCAGGCAACACCCATAATTGACTATAAATTGTTGTTCAAACACCTTGTATTCACTTGTTTTCCATTCAATTTCTCATTCAACTCGTTCATTGTTGACAAGAAAATTGCAAAAGGAAAAAGCAGTAAGCCTTAAAAGTGCTGTCGGCAAAGTGTGAAGTTGTTTCTTTGGGGATGTGATTAATGCGGCATAAAGGATATTTTGAAGAAATTAGTATTGTCATTACCATTCAAAGGAAAGTGATGACAGCAATGATAACGTTCTGAAGTGCCCACATAATTAAAAGCAAGAAAATCAGCATCATTAAAATTGTTCTTATTTATTTTAATTATTTTGTTCTTGATAAGTTTATTATTGTTTTCCAACAGAGCAAAGCAGTGAACGTCATACACAAGCAAATTACAACACTATGACAGAAATATGGTGCTAATATTAGTGTCAGTATTAATATGAATATTTTCACAAATGTTAGGTCTTGTTTTATCGTGGAGAAGTAGTATTGGAACATTTTCTACAGCTTTAACACAGGGTTCAAGGCAGTAGATAAACCATGAAGGGATGGACCGGTACATCAGAGGACACTGGATGTTAAACACCATTTCATGTATTTGCAGATCACTGACAACAGTCAGGGTTTGTAAGGCAAGAGGCTAGGCATATACACTACCAGTCAAAAGTTTGGACACACCACATTTTTCTTTATTTTTACTATTTTCCACATTTTAGAATAATAGTAAAGACATCAAAACTATGGAATAACACAAATGGAATTATGCAGCGACCAAAAAAGTGTTAAACAAATCAAAACTATCTTATATTTTAGATTCTTTAAAGTAGCCGCCCTTTGCCATGATGGAAAGGCAAAGGCTTCGGAAAGAAATTCATACATAGGATCAACTTCACTATTTATATTTGTCTAAGAAACACATTTCAAGCATTTAAGCATGAGGCTTTAGATCAAAATGGCTTTAAGAGAATGAAAAACATAATACATTCAATCAGGTGTGTCCAAACTTCTGACTGATGGTGTAAATGATCCTAATATTTAGCACTGCTCCAGGGTTCTCATTTTTCACACTTGTTTCAATAAAATTCTTTAAACAAGTGAAGCCGTTTTGTAAACAAGTGAAATCATCTCACCACACTGGCCATTACTTTTCCACTCTTTTTTAAAAAAAAGATTTTATAATTAGATTTTACGACTCGTAAACAAGATACAAGATTGCATCACTTGCTGGCTGTTTTTTGCAGTAAACGTCTGATCGCTAATGAGAGTGGGCCGGCAAGAATCTGCCCCGGTGAAGAGAGCATGTCACTGAATCCTTACCAGCTCCAGGGGTGTTGTTCTGCAGCCGACCCCGCGCTCTGACCTCCCTGGCGGGGAGAGGCTGGGGGTGGGGGTGGGGTGGAAGTGGGGTCATGTGAAAAAAGAACTTCCCTACGGGGATCAATAAAGTATCACATCACATCATTATATAAGGGGATGAGCCTGGGATGCCAAAATTGGCTGCTGTGGTTGCAGGGGTCAGATGACGCGATGGGTCTTCTAGTAAGGAAGACAGACATAAGGTTAATGTAGCTATTTGCATTTAGCAACAAACAAGTGTAAAACACTGAATGGCCGTTTCATTACCACTCCATTATTCAGCCTGAGATTGCCTCCTAGTTAGCTGTGTTCTGTGTGGGCACTGGAAAAATCTCCATTTTAACAAGTCATTCTGTCTATTATTGAGTCCTAAAATCCTAATTTTCTTCTAGAAAGTGAAAAAATCTGCCAATGGGATGAGATAATTTCACTTGTTTCCGATGATTGATGAGATGAGATCAGCCGTTGACTAGAGCAACACCAGACTCTCTGAATCGCTCGCCAAAAATGGAGTCTGGAACCAGGCTAGTAAAACACAAAATAACAAAAAAAAAACAACAACAACACCACACGTATCTCCAGTTGTTTGAAGTGTACACTGTTCCAAACAAATACTTCAGAGGCTGAACGTAAACGAGGCGATAGGGAACGACGCCTGCCAAGAACACTACTGGAATCTCACAGCTGTTCAAATGGGGAAGGAGTGGGAGACGCTGTAGACACTGATTATGATTCTGGGACTTTCATTCTGATTACACATTGGTGGCCCCCTAATTGTCATCTTCAACAGAGATGGAGTGTTTGTCTGCTGCACCAAACTCGATATAGAGTTGAGTAGGCCAAGATGGGGTGTAAGACCTGAGATTAGGAAGAAACTAGAGGGTTGGAAATTTGGTTTCTGTGTGTTTTCGTGGGTTTTGCGTGCGTGTGAACGTGTGTGTGTGAAAGGTGGCCACTAATAGCTCCTTTGTTGTGTAGCTCTGAGTGCTTTTGGTAGTTTTCTGCCTAGGTTACGGTTCTGTTTCCTCAAGTCAGATACCAGAAGGGCAGTTTGACCCAGATGGGCCTTTGATTGATCAGGGCACTTTAGCCTGGAGGGTCCTGCTGTGTCCACAGTGGGCCTGCAGCCATCTTCATCACTTTCCCTTAAACCTAGGGATCATCCTGCAGTGATGAATGAGGAACAGGGTGCAGGGGTGGCAAAGCCCTGTGTCACAGCGGCACACGCAGCCAGGTGGGGGCAGAGGAATGGGAGTGGGTTGGGCTGGGCTTAGAGGGAGGAGGGGTCTAATAAATGGCTACTGCTTTGGGCCAAATACTCAATTAGCTGATCTGACAAAGTGCTCTGTCTCCCCCTGCCTTTGTTTTTTCAGGCTTGGCACTATGCTTGCCCTCAACTCGCAGGTGGAGGAGAAGGGGAAGGCGGGTGGGGTGGGGGGGTGCAGGGCCGATCAGAGCCCAGGGTCGAAGAGGTTGGACAAGCCACTTCATGTTCTATTTCCAAGCTCGCCATGTGCATCAATCAAACGTAATGGGATGTGACTTCATTGATAGGAATTTCAACATTAACCCCCGTAAGAGTTAAGAGGAATCATTTTTGAATGGTGGGATGCGTTACAAGCAGGATGTGTTTTTAATGCTAGTGCAGGTCCAAGGAGACCTAAAGTTGTCCCGGTGTAAGTCATTATCTGCTCTTAAGGGTATGTGTGTGTGTGTGTGTGTGTGTGGGGGGGGGGCTTCATTAGGAACCCTCTATCGTCACCGCTGTTCCATTTGCAAAGTGTGATCAGTAATTATCCCCTCTCATTACTGGGACCTGGGGAGCCGGGCCTGCGTGGCTCCCTGGGACCCTTCAGATAACACGGTGACACGGGGAGCGGTGGAGTACACCAGCACTAAACCACTAACTACACAACACACAGCAGCCCTTATCTGGAGGCTCCAGCCACGGGAGCTCACTAAAACCACATTGAGGAATACCCCCTACAGAGCATGTGCGCTGTAAAAATAAGCCCGGATATAAAGGCATACATGCGCGCACACACACATACAAAGAATACACACCAACCTAACCTTGGTTCTATCATGTGTGGATATTCTGCAGATGGATATATCGACGCAGCACCCCTTATTCTCTCTCAACAAGGGGGAGGAGATGGTTAGTATGGGGGTGGCAGCAGGCTGACTTGCAGCCAGCAGTGAGACTCTCTGGGAGCTTTAAGACAGAGAGGCTTTTGGTCGCCTCAGCAAGGTTTACAGCTGAATTCTCTGCAACATTTTGCTTCTGTTTTTGGAAGTACACCCATCGCCGTTATTTAGCCAGCAAGCTTGCCAACACTCACTGCCTAATTTAGCATTCAGTGGCACTCTCTCACTCTGAGTTTTTGGGTTATTTTCATTCTGACTTACAATACAAGGATTTGAATTTTGCAGATAGTACATCACCAACCGTGGTTGTGAATAGCAATTCTTGGAATATGTTTTAGTGAAGCACATTCTACAACTCATATTTTCACAATTGAAATTATTGTTACAAATTCTAATTCACCAGTTAATTCTCGCTTCCTTGGTTTTGGGGGAGAAGGTTGTGGAGAGGATGGTGGGTCTATCTATCTATCTATCTATCTATCTATCTATCTATCTATCTATCTATCTCCGACCATTCTAGTAGTAGCCTAAGCTGTAAGCTGGTGTCCTGAGTGTGTGATCCCATATCTATAAAAGTGTGTACAGCATTGCAGGTCAAATTTAAAAACACCACCATAATACTTTTGTGAAGGTTCCTTTTACTGTGAAAACGAGAAACTTAAACTCGAGAATTGCCTGAATCCATTTTCCAGTATTTTCTCACCAAATATTTGCAGATTTAGGTAACCCAAGCCATGTATTCCTGTTAGCCTTTTTTTTTTTTTTTTTTTATGAATCAGGCATAGCACAAAAGCAGCAGACATACAGAGTGGATGATAACTCATACTTCATCCAATTTAATTTAAGAACCTACTTTTTTCATCTGTTGAGTGTACGGCTCGGGATACGAGAAGGTCAAAATAATATGATAATGTAAAATGTTCATCTATAGAGAATTCCCAACAAGTGAGAGCCAATCATCTGCTAAATTATCATATGTTTTAGGTGCTATGCATGCTATTGACATTTTCTAAATGTCACAGATAAAAAAAAAAAAAATCAATTATAATGAGATTGGAAAGCAAAACTTCAAGTAGGAGCATGTTTGCAAAGAGAGGAGGTAAATGTAAAGTACAGGTATATAAATCCAGGCGAAATGTTGCGTTTTCAGTGATATTTTCTGTTAGATTTTAATAAGGTGAAATGTATTTGCTGTTTTGCAATGAAATGCCAGTATGGTAATCACATGTCATTTGTAAGAAGTGAAACAAAGATAGAATTTTACTATGCACTGATAGGTGTTTCTTTATGGAAGATGAAGGCAAATGGTTGCACAATAAACCAATGACTGGACAATATAAGAAAGGAGGTAACAAATTAAAAATAAGATAAATCTAAGCTGGCAAGAACAAATCATGGAATAAAAGGATCGCAGTTCTACTTTTGAGTTCTTGAATATTTGATTGTGTTGGTCCTTAGAATAAATTATGTAAGAGCGAGTGCCTCAAGGTCCTCTGTTTGCGGCTGGCTTTTGTTTGTGAGGAGTATTGACCTCATGGCGGCTGTTGTGCAGAGAGGTCAGGAGGGTCCCATGAATATTTCTATTATCATAACCTCCCATAATAATGCTGTGAGGGGAGCCATTCTACATGATGAAGCACCTTCATAGAAGTGGTGGCTCTGTTTCACGTTTGGTCACCCCGAGGGCCTGAATTTTAATCACACTCTGTTTCCAAGCCATTAAAACGAGCAAGTGACGTTTATTAGACAGTGGAGGAAAATAAACAAGCCCTAATTGGCTCACATTGAGAGTGTTCCGCTCTCCCCTTGGCCCTGTGTCGGAGAATAAACCTGCCAGGGAGTGAGGTACAAAGCTCAAGAGCAGACTGACCTTTGGAGACTGGCTGCTTTCTTCAAGTGGACCTGCAATGCCAATAATACTTCAAAAGAGTGGAGAAGCACACTGTTTTATTTACAATTATGCAGACAATATTGGCACTCAAGATCAATGCCTGGTGTGAAATGGGTCATGTTAACAGATGAAAATGAGATGGAACAATTAACTGTTTCCGTACACTGGAGGCTGAACCTGCAGCCTGTAGCAGTACAATTTTATCAAAATCACTTTTAAAGATTTCTTTTCACAGTAATGATTCTTCAAACAGAAGGAGCCTAGGAAGGAAGAAACATTTATTCACATTGTGAAGAAAACACCATTTAAACTGAGAGAACCCTCTTGAGAAACAAATTTGAGAATCCTCTTTTTTTCCAAGTGTGCATCACAATCATTTTCACAGTTTTCTTTCCTCTTTGTTCTTTTTCACACAGTTAGACACCCACCTTTGGTGGAAAAAAAAGCCTGTGAGTAGGTCGAACACCACACGCCTTCAGGGGACAATAACTTGTCACCAGGTATGGGAACATTAGAACAATGTTTACATACACCTAAACACATCAGACGATATTGCATGACACTTTTATTGCAGTGGCATAAGGTGTTACTACCACACACAAATTTTACTGTCAACTGCACAGCCGAGGGTAGAAATTAACACTGGAAACCAAGATCCTGGATATTATTATCTTCTCTCTGTTTTCTCATGGGAATGGACATCTGGTACGCGCTAAATTACATAATGTTAAAAGAAAATGAATTGACTTCCAGCAGCTAAGCTTGTGGTCTGTACTCATAGTCTAGTTTTTACCAAGCCCTGCTTCGTTCTACTGTCCCTTTGGAATAGGACAAATATTCTATTGAAGGTATTAGTATGTTTTTTGAGATTGTTTTCTGGTGTTAGTGGTGGTCATGATGTTAATGATGTTGTCATTGTCATTCTCCTGCTCTCTCCCTTCCTACTACTCACATTTTACAGTAAACTACTTCTACAGGAATACATCACAACAAGGTACAGCCTGGCAGCTATAGCTTTAAGGAATAGCGCTGTCATGTCCTTATATCCCCCCCCCCGTACTTAAAACTAGACATGATGCATAGAGTGGATTGCCACAGTTGACATAAAATTCAGTACATCAAATAAGCTCGGTGCAGCAGCCCAGCAGTGTGTCTCCAGGTAACAGTACTTCAAACGGGAAGAAATGTATCTTACTGATCCTCTGTAAGGCATGAACGGAGATGAAAGAAAATGATTCCTGTTCAGGTAAATAAGTAAATGTATCATAACTGCCAAAGACTCCCATGAGAATAATGGCAACTATCATTCCTCCCTCCCTCCCATTACTGTTGTCTTTCTCTTTTTTTTTTTCTAGTGCCATAGAGGTGTAATAGTAAACTGCGCACTGCTGCCTCTTGGGATATCAGCTTTGAATATAAATACAGTTTATGAAATAATATGTAAAATTACAGGCTCCCTAGTTCAGTTTGCCAATAGTTAAAGTATGAACGTATGAAAATGCATGTTATAAAATCTCTGCTCATGCTATGTTGATGCACTACTCTCCTCATTTTTCACATCAAACAAATAAAAAAAATAAAAAATGTTCCCTAGCATAAACCTCACTTACACATGTACAGTCTCAAAGGGTCAGACTGGATTCAGGGTAAAACACAACTTCTGGTGTAAAGACCAGTCAAATCCCGGCTTTGTTTATGTTTATTTTACTGGTTTGAAGACATTTTCTTTTTTTTTTCGATCTCAAACTTACTAGGCTCATGATACAAGAACAAACAGTATGTGACAAGCAGGGCTGGTCACTGCTTTTCATGGACCCCGAGGAGGATTTTGGATGATGACTGCATCTCAGCACAGCTTTCACTGCCTGACTGACGTACTGTGAATGTATGAGGCGCTCCACATAATTCAATTGCTTCATCTAGATGCTTATCATTGTTTTTTTAACCTTTGTTGATCCTGCGAAAGGCAATTGAACTCGTATTATTTTCCAGCAGTGCCCTGCTTCACATTAACATTCACACCAGGGAGCTGCCCATTACAACAGCAGTCTAATAGCGTTAGCCACTGGAGCAGTTGGGGGTTAATGCCTTGCTCAAGGGCACCTCAACTGTAATTGCTGAAGCAGGGGAGAGGATTTTTTTAAAGATTATTTTCTGGGCATGTTCACCTTCATTTGACAGTTGAAAGTAGAGACAGATAGGAAAGACTGGGAGAGAGAGGGGGATGACATGCAACAAAGGTCCTGGGTCAAATTCGAACCCAGGATGACGCGTTTACATGGTACGCGCCTGAAACCACTGAGGCACCAGGACGCCCCCAAAATAATTAAACAGTTGCTCAAGTCACTGTGTTTCAAAGTCAAACCAAACCAAACCTCAAACAGAACCTCTCCCTTACATTATCTCTTTAAGATGAGAAGTTCATCATCATTCTTGGAAATTTCTTGCATTTCACAACAGCAGTCCATCAACCTCTTTTGAGGAACATTGCCTACATTGCCATGATGTCATGGCTGACAAATCTCTGCCCCCGTCTCCCCAGTAGAGTGCATCAACCAACCACACAACTGTCCCAAAAATCTGGGAAAGTTTCTTGTTTTCTGACTGAATGTTAAAACAATAAAATGATTAAAAATTTGTATTTGTTTGGAAGTCAATATCTTTGCATATCTCTTGGATACAAATCTAAATGAGAAAGATGACATGGTTTATTCAAGAAATATACAATGGAATGAAGACAGGGTCAATTTGAAAGGTTTATTTTCAAATGCTATATATTAATTTCTTACTTGAAATTCATCACTCAACAATTAAAAAATATAGAGTATTCTATTCTGAAAGTTTTTAATATTTAGTAGGTATGTTTTTTTTCAAAAATTTGTTTTATTTTCACATCAACAATAAATTTGTGGGTGTGTGTACGTGTATGCATGTTTTTATTTTTTACCTGGGCCGTCTCTTTATATGCTTCTTATAGTGGAGGCTGTCCATGATAACTACACATGAGCTTTAAATGAATTATAGACATCGGAGCAAAAAGAACATACAGTATCTTGGATTATGGCAGGATATCGAATTTGCAATGAGATTCTTTCTATTTCTATTTCATTCTACAAATCAATAATTTGTATGAATAATTGATACATAAAATGTCAAAACAACAAAAAAAATATTTTCCCAGTTTCCTGGTGTTACACAGCACCAGTACTAAACACCTATTTTACTGAGATGCCTATGACTCACTGGGATAATGAGATTAAATTAAACTATGTATATCAAATGCACGTGTAGGAGGAGAACATGGACAGAACACACTGGAGGTGGAGAATTTCACACCCAGCTGGAGAGGCAGTATGTTAACTACTTGTCAGACGAAACTGACATGTAAAGGGAGTCTCATTACCCATCCAGACAAATCAGTCTGAACAAGGGGAGGTTAACGCTTGGAAGGCCACAAGGCTTTTGAACTCTGTTTGCTAGGCAAGCAAAGATGCCAATTGAATCGCAGCGTTACAGTCAATGTCTGCATCTACAGCAATCTAATTAACTTTCTCAATTCTAATTCTCGAAATTGGCTTTTTTCCTCTAATTCCTTACAGTATTATAGTATGAAATAATAGGAAATAACTAATATAACATTCACACCTGGTTGCCATAAGCTGCCTCATGACTCATAGTGACAGTGCCTGTGTCTGTAGCGTCTGGAGAGAGAAGATTCTCACACCTAAAGCTCATCAAGACGGATCTGAGGTCAGCCATGCTCCAGCAGCGACTGTCAGCTCTTGCTCAGATTTCGATTGAGCTTGAGGTAATGAGATCGCTCGGAAAACATGAACTTATTGCAGCTTTTGCAGCACTCAGGCGAAGTTCTCCTAGACAGGACTTTAGATTAGTGAAATGGTAAGTCTTTGAACATATTATTTACTATTATTATTGTTAAATTAAACCGCTACTTTAACTCAAATTGTATAGGCGGGACAGCCTACCAATTATTTTACCTGATTGCCATTTCTCCCTCTTGCTCCCCCACTCTGTCTCTTGTTATTTTTTCCACTCTCTCTCTCCTTTCCACTCTCCATGTCTGACTCTTAAGCTGTCCATTGTTGACTTAAAGTGGCAGCAGCTACTTCTTAGTCCCAAACAAAAATAGTGATGCTTTTTAGGATTCATGTAGCTGAATAATAGTAATAATTGTTGAAAGCAAAAGCTTGCATGCCTATTTGATAGCTGAAGCAGGACATTAAAATGATCCATTATTGCTACAAGCAGGTGTTTGTTGTGTTGTTTGCATGATGGTTGGGGGGCAAGGGAGTGGTTTGGGTAAGGGAGGGGCCCCCGATTTGATCTTGAAACGGGACCCCATATACGTAAAATCTGATTTATAGTTTGGCGTTGAAGTGTCGCTGTTGCTACTCTGTAGGTGTCTGCGATGCCGGCATAGCCCACAGAAGCTGCCACCGTAGCTTATGCACCTCTCCAGAAATGTAACTGCATGTGGGCCGATGCAAGACTGCAAAGAACTGTGATTGGTCTGCTGAGACACTTTGCTTTCTCTAATAAAAAAGTAAAAGTAATAGTAATAAAAGCTTGATGCATTTTGGCGGTCTACACGCATAATTACCAATGCAGAACTAGAAAATGCTTGCACCGCTGTAGACATCGCAAGCAAGATATGCCATCACTTGAATGTGTAACTGTAATTCAGCCGCCTATGCCTGTAGCCCATTGTTCTGGCATAACTAGGATTATTTTGTGGGAAAAAAATGCAAAAAACTGTATGTATTTACTTTCCAATTAGATTTTTTTAAATTATGAAAACACAGGCCTTTAAAGCCCAAACATTTAGGAAAAGAAATGGAAGGATGACACCATTGCATTCATAGAAATTTTAAATCTCAACAACCAGTGGCATCAGCCCTATGGCCTTTCTACTGTTAAGACTTGGGGGGTGGAGGGAGGTGGTAGGTCCCCTGATGCATCCTGTGGTGGCAGGAACAAGGGAAGTGATATATATTTTTCTGTTAAAAAAAAAAAATTGATTAAATGAATCTGCCTTCCTGTCCCATTAAAACTCCTCACCGACGGCCTGGCTTGAAAGTGCTTCATTCAAGTAGAAGTTCATTACAGCTGCCCTCGGACCACATGCTCCAGTCTTAGCGGAGGTTTTTTTTTCTAATTGTTTTCTTCCGGACACAAGGGACTGCAGGGGAACCACTGTAGATATATTCCTCTTGTTCCCTTTTTTTTAGCAAAACAGACTTGCGGTCGAGCGCAACAGACGAACAGAACATTTGAGACAATTCCCACATTCGGTGACAGAGAAGAGTGGGTCACTTAACCTTAGGCATCGTGCTGTGGTCGCCTGGCCCCGAGTATCTCATCTGCACAGAGTTCAGCTCCAGTGGAAGCGTGAGTGCTCGGGGTAATTAATAACATTATGTTCTGTAATTACCTTCTATGTGTCCCCAACGGCCCAGGGGAACAGGACTGCAGCTAATGGGAGTAATACTTCAGGTTTACAGAGCAGCCACAGTGACCAAGAGTCTGACACTGACCCACTTATGTTACCTCTTTGAGCGAGGAAATAAACTTCACCCGGAAACCGCCGGTCCTCCTGGTTACATATAGAAAAACATCCCATAGATAGATAGTAACCAGGTGCATATACCAAGTGTGTGCATTTATATTGTTGCATGTGTGTCTGTGAGGGGTAATTAAAACTTCCTACTGTAGCTGTAAGACACAGATAAAGCTCCTCTGGAGAAAGATGCTTAACCCGTCGCTTCCACTCCCTGCTGCATTTGTCTAACCCCTTCAGCTTAATAAAGGGACACAGATAGCCATGGGAATTTGCCTTCCCCGAGCCTCATCATTAGCGCACTATAGTTCAGCCGAGCACAACATTATTGAGACGAAAGCACAACACCATCATATTTTAATTGAACAGATCATCCTCTCTTGAAAACCAAGTCATTCTTTACAATCAGAAAATACAGCTTTAGTATTGTTGCAGGAGGTAAGCTTAAGAGTTACACATGATCCTAATGTGTGAGTGTAAAACAATTTGTATCTATGTGTTAATCATATATATTAGATTAGACAAATTAGATTAAAATAGATTAGATTAGATTCAATTAGAAGTAGAAGATTAGAATAGAAGTTTTTTCAGATGTTCCTTCCATTTTCAATACTGCACTACAGTCACTAAGAACAAGAGAATGTCAAAACTATTCTGATCCCTTTATGTTAAATATTTCTCATCAGTGTTAATGCTGGTGCAATATTATATTAGTGTATTGGTATTCTATTCTATTCTATTCTATTCTATTCTATTCTATTATTTCTCTTCTATTCTTTCTCTTCTCTTCTCTTCTATTATAAATTAGAAGTTTCTTTCTGATGTTCCTTCCATTTCCAATACTGTACTACAGTCAAAATCAATTATTTTTGCTAAGAACAAGTGAATGTAAAACAATATTCTGATCCCTTTATGTTAAATATTTCTCATCAGTGTTAATGATGCTGGTGCTTATATTATTTAATCATCTCATCACAGCCTGTAAACAATTTCCTTCTATTGGAGCTAAAAGGTCAAATTCATCAAATTTACTCGTATTCAACTAATTAGACATCTGAACTTTCCTCGGCACAGTTGTATAATGAGGATATTTTTTAATAAAGAAAGACAACATTCAAGAAGTAATAACAGGAGTTGAAGAACTTGTCAATATGCTCTACCCATGTGAAGATAACCATTGAGCAGACCAGTATTATGGGTGTCACATGCAATTAACCCCAAGGAAAGTGCTTGGCTGTTGGGATCTGCCTCAAATCAAGCGAGGGGCCGAGGCAGGCTCCGGTGGGGATACGGTGAAGGGAAGCGATGGTCTTTCTTCATTCGAAATCCAATGTACTTGAACTCTTGGGCTGATAACCTAACTCCAGAGTGGCAAAGGGCCTTTCCACAGGTTGAATTAGTGAACAGATAGCGCCGCTCAACAAAACCGTATACTTTAAATTCACGATACTGTACTTCATATCTTTATACTGTGGGGCTG
This sequence comes from Centroberyx gerrardi, assembly GCF_048128805.1. Lineage (NCBI taxonomy): Eukaryota > Metazoa > Chordata > Actinopteri > Beryciformes > Berycidae > Centroberyx > Centroberyx gerrardi. Next base: position 7,989,100 of record NC_135998.1, on the reverse strand, counting down.
TATTGCACGGGGGCTTGCGGTTTATGGAAAATAAGAATAAACTCAAATAAGATGAATGGCCTTACAATAGAATATTGAGTCAGACAGCATATCAAGTCATCGCACTAGGTCTGCCCTATCAGATATGCTATATAAATAGTGTTTACAATTCCATTCGTTAGTGTGCTTATGTTCCATTTGATTTATTGCTAATGGCCTTGCGCTGGAAACCGCAGCTCTGTATGACATTGCCGGGGGTGATAATGATCAATCCTCACTTGATCTCCTAGGGTTTCATATTTGCTGGGATGTTTATGGATAGAGGTGTGGAGGTACCGCAGACCACCTGGGCCGGATTGAAACGGATGAAAATTGATGGAGCCTGATGCCTGGGAACCATAAAGCTACCAACGGGAAACAAGAGAATAAAGCCAAGTGAGAGTGCATCACAAGTAAGATAATAACGGCTCACAGCTGAGTTTAAAGGGCTTGATGTTCCAGGCCTCCTTGTCTCTGAACGCCGTCCTCGGTAATGGTTTTTGCTTATATGAACACCCTGCTGAGGTGATCAACAGCAAGAGAAAGCCTGGATAAGAAAAAACACCGGAACACCTAACTGCAAGAGAATCATTTGTGCTAAAGACAAGTACGCCCTTGCAGTTATTTTCTTGTCATCAGGATGGATCAAATCTTCACTTTCTTCATCTTCTGTTGCGCAGCATGTAGTTGTGGCTCGAGCAGAAGTGCTATACTATACCTTGGAACACTATAGGGGAAAATTAGAGCTTCTAATCTGGAACTGTGGCTTGTTTGGCCTGAAAATTACCCTCCACTGTGCAGATGTAGGTTCCCATGGTAACTTGCACCCATCTCCTTCCTTTGCACCTCCTCTGTGTGGCATGCTGTATTGACTTAAATGTTAATAGTGATATATAATAGTGATAGTAATATGTTTTAGAATCCAAACTTTGTGTGGTAAAAATGGCTAAAAATTAACGAGATGCTTACTTCAGTCTTGAATCTTAGTCTTATTTTTTTCTGAATTTCTCTTAGTGTTCTGAAAATAAGTGAATAAATCTGCAAATGGGGTGAGAGCATTTTTCCTTTTTACAATGCAAATTAACTTGTTCTGCAATTCATCTCAAACCAAGATAAATTATCTTGAAACAAATTGAGTGATCGGCCTAATTTCAGGATATTGTCACTTATTTCAAGAAGATTCTTGAGATAAATTAAACAGCATTTGAAAAACATGATATTATCTCACCCTAATGGCAGATTTGTTTTTCACTTGTTTTAAGAAAAATAACATATCTGAGGCTCAAAAGTGAGTGTGAAACTTGAATTGCTTCTTGCCATACAGATGTTCATGGGTCCTGCAATAGGCAAGTCACCATGGCAGTTTCTGATCTTTGTGATTTATATTTGCACAATATATATTTTTGTTCTTTTGTACTTCATGCCCATCTCCCATTTCGCCGGCTTCTCCTCTGTGTAACAGCAATCTGCTGCCAGGCTTTTGTTTTGGACTCGCATCGATCCATTTCACAGCAAAACTCACCCAGCCCAGAATGGGAGACCAGCAACAGCGAGTGACCTATACCTTAACTTAAGCCACAAAATAAAAAACAAAACAAAAAAAAAACATGTTGTATATCAAGATCAAGGCATTTACCAATACACGGGATGTGATGTAACAATCCCTTGTGCCATAATTGCGGGGCAAGCATCCATACAGAGGCCAAAATTCAGACGTCAAAAGAAAGACGTACTAACCCACAAATAGGACATCAGGCTCTGCTGTCATAAATCTGCAGCACCATCAGACAGGCAGCATTCACCAGCCACCTGATCTAAATGTTACAGTGTTGAGTGTGTGAGGGGAGGTTTGTCACTGGGGTTATCAAGTGGGCTCCTCTTATCAAAATGCTTTGTTGAATTAGGCCCACATCACCTCCAAAGGGCTCAACAGTCATTTCTGGTGTCCCAGAACCCCCCGCCCCTCCTCTCCCCTTCGACACCCACTCGATACCAAACACAACTCTATTCACCTACACTACCGTTTACACCCACATTAAAACTTATCCCTAGTTCCCAACATTACCCCAGTAATTTCTAAACTTCCTGTGGGTCTCAACAACACCTCCTGGCTTGAAACAGCCCACTCAGCAGTTCAGAAACCAATTTTTAGCAACAATTATAGGGTGAAGGGACAACTGCTCCTCCTGGCTTCAAACAGCCCACGCAGCACTTCAGAAACTGAATTGTATCAGCGAACAAAATGCCAACAGCTGAGAATGACTGTAGGGTGACATGCATGACTGCTCACTCCTACTATCATATGATTTAAAAATTCTGTCTTAGTCATATCTGTAAGATATATTTTCATATTTCACAAGTCTTAGTCGTGTGATAGGTTTCCATATTTTGGACCCCAGTGGATAAACTTTCTTTTCAGACAGAGCAAATCACTCTACTGACAACAAACAACATGCTACAAATAAACACATTTTAACAATCCAACATATCAACATGTTAATAAATCAATGTTTTAGCAAACATACTATGAAGAAAACAGTGCACCACCAAGCATGCTACAGTCAAACAATTATTATACACAAGTTACTTGTTTTTTTAAGTATTTTTTTTATGTTTTTCATAGATTACTGATCTTTGCATTTTTAGTTTTAAAATGGTACATTGGGGTCAATCAATTATTTTGATTGAACCATTAATTATAAAATCAAAAAGTGCTTTTTGATCAAGATTTTGCCAATGAAAAAAGAGTATTTTAATGAGCCTGGGTTCATGGTTTTAAGTCACCCAGCAGTCCTGGGTCCATCGTCATTTTGCATTTTGCATTTCTATCCTTGGTTTACACTAAAATTAGGATTTACACATAATCGTAGATCGGTCTCCCAAACAGTAAGTATCTCTGCTAAATGGTATCCCTCCTCTTTGTTCTCGGAAGTTGGTCCATCTATTAAAAAAAAATGCAATTTATGCAAATTTATGTTCGAAAACGTTGGACCCACAGTCAATTGAAAATCACAGTAGTGGGATATGTTGTTGAATAAGTTTTCTGGCTATTTTCGTGGCCTCATTCAAATGGAAGTAAAAATCTGAATGCTACAAACTGCATCATCCAGCTGCATCCGATCTTGGTGATTACTTTATATTCTGGTTTTCATGGCGGCCAAGTGCCAAATAACCCCCATGTTAAAACTAAGAGGAATATTGCTTTAAGAACAATTACACCGTGGGCAGCAGAGTGGCGAGTGACTAGACCAGAAGACCTGGGTTCAAGTCCCCGTGTCAACAAGCATCTGTGGTGTCCTTGAGCAAGACACTGAGGCTGCAGGGCTGCTGTTCTGCAGCTGCTCCTGACCTCTGACCTCCCTGTGGGGCGGGGTCAAGCAAAAAGACCAGTCTCTCCTTTGGGGATCACTTATTTGACCAAAACCGTCAGATCTGCTCTCATTATTTTGCTTCTTACTGTGCAACATAAAATTATACACAACTCCATTTAACTTGAATGGCTTCTGTGAGTTTGTATATTAGAGCCAGCCCGGGCAAAATTTTCTGTCCAAGCCTCTAATTGTTTTGCAGAGAGATAAAAATGCCTTTACCACCTATGCTCAGACTTGGCCCTGCCCTCAGTTGTCAGTGTATTTTTGGCTGTGCCTCTTGCTGACTGATAAATGAACATAAAGGAGCCATCAGGCCATCCTGGAAGATACAGGCTGAGCTGAGTAGATTGCTGTACTCTAATGGCTGGGGCGAGGGACATAAAGGAGAAAGCATCCTTAGAGCAGCAGTTACATCCTCTGATCCTCTTATTAATGGTTCCTTTTCAGTATAAGTGTTCATATTTTACAAATTTAGTTTCTGTCTAATTTTATCAGATCAAGCGTATAGCATGACACTGCATTTACCAATCCACAGCACTTATGTGGAAACCTGGCTTGGATGTTTGTGGAGAAGAGAATGGGTGAGAGCAAAAATATCATTTGCATTATCAATCAGGCACCCATCACACCTCCAGAGGATTCAATGGGAAATTCAATCAATCAGGCAAACTTTATTAATGTAACACCTTTCGTGCAGGATTGCAATACAAAGTGCTTAACAAAATGAGAAGATAAATAGATACAACACAAAATGAAAATCAGAATAATAATACAAGTAAAATAAGATAATAAAAGTAAAATAAGAAAAAAATAAGAGATAAAATTGTAATTAAAAGTAATATGCATAAAATTGGGAGCATATAGTGAAACTGAAACTGAGAGACCAATGCATCACAGTAAAAGGGAAGATTAAAACAAAATAGATTGCTTAAAAGCGAGGTAAAACAAAATCAAGGTCAGATTGTAATAACACATTTTTATGTAAAAGCTAAACTAAAAAGGTATGTCTTAAGATTTTAAGATTGCGATGCCCTCAGGTCCTCCGGCAGGCTGTTCCAGAGGCGAGGATCATAGACACTAAAAGCAGCCTCCCAGGTGTTAGTCCTAGCCCGTAGGACAACTAAAAGGCCAGTGGCAGAGAACCGGAGGGAAGGAGAAGGAACATGAAAGCTTATCTGACATGTATTCAGGTGCTAATCCATTTAGTGATTTAAACACCAGTAAAATAATCTTCAAGTGATGGAGAACTTTGATAGTAGCTTGGGTTGTGTAGCTTCCTGGACATGATATAACCCCAAAATCGGCGATTCTCTGTTATCTGTTGCTCCGGGACTCTGCGATTGGAGAATTGCATTTTCTTCTCTCTTTGTTCACGTTCATTACATGGCGAAACATCTAAAAAATCTTCTAGCACATAAACAAATGTGAACAAAGCAGATTCTGTCAATATATTAAAAAAAAATAGTCTATCTGGAGATTTTGAAGGATTTTGAGTGAATCACTTTCTTTATATTATTAAACCAGTAAGTGTAACATCGGTTGGAAGAATTTCTGTGTTACAACAGTGTTACAGTGTTATAACATAAAGAAAGCCCCGGAGCAACAGATAACAGAGAATCGGCGGTTTGGGGGTTATATCATGTCCAGGAAGCTACACAACCCAAGGTACAACCAAAGTTCAACAGCACTTTAAAATCTATTCTAACAGGCAACCATATGGGAAACAACCACTTTGCCTACTCTCAGCACCAAATGGTTTAACTATAATCCAAGCAGGTTTGCTTGTTCCAAGAATAAGGTTTTCATGACAAATAACAATAATGCCCATACAGTATGTTTAAGTTGCTGAACAGCCTCTTTGTGGTGTCCATTCCCTACAGTATAGACTAAGTGACACACTTCTTTATGTTGTGTCTTTAAATTTAATTAGCATTAACCTCAGTCTTACTTATAGGCATTTGAATTCTTCAGTTAGGCTAACTCTTTACATAAAACAAAGAATAAAATAAAGAAAAAAACAACTTTGGATGCTTGAAACAGGTGAAATAAAGGCAGTGAGAACAGGATTTCATGTCAAAAACATGACCAGCAACAAAAAAAGGCTACTTACTGAGCCTAACAGTTGAATCACACTGCAAGATGATAGCTCACATGAATTCCTTTTACTGTATCTAGGCGTGTTCATATTCCTAAAGCGGTATCATGACCAGACACCTGCAACCCAGGGGAAATGTAAAGTGAGAGGGTCTGCAACTTCAAAAGAGACCAGGGATTTGTGTCAAGGATTCTAATCAGAAACGGCTTTATCCAAGCTCCAGGCAACTATCTGCAGACTTTCTTATCAGGGAACCGGCTCACGGCACAAAAAAAACAGGCTTGAATTATCTTTGAGGAGGCTGACTTCCCTGTCCAGACAATAAGTGAAACTCAGTGGAAATAACTATTTTCAGCATTTAAAGAACAGCAAAATTGCACAATTGATATGATCTGCTGCCAAAAAAAAGAGTGAAAAGATTTTTTTTTTTTCTTATTAACTGTATTACGGAGCTAGAGAAGTTGTGAGGGTCATCACTTGTTTTGATTTCAATTTTTATTCCCAGGTACAAATATCATGCTGTCATTCTTGTCTGTCTTTTATTTACTGCCTATCTTTTTGGTATAAAGTTTCAAAGTCTGTTAAAATGCTGAATTGGGTTGGAATTGGTGGTGGGGTGCGCACTCTTCAAAAATATGAATTCAGCATTTGGCCTTTGTTAAGGATAAAGTATATCACTATCATTACAATGTCATTACAGCTCATTTCATCAAGTGCTTCGAGTAGTCAAACCATCTTTAATAATGTCTGGCAGTAGAGCGGTGCCTACTATATGGGACACAATGTAGTTGGGAAAAAGAAATGCTGAAAAGTTGTTACCTAAGCACAATAATTTAAGGTCAAGGCAAATTTCGAGGCAGTGCGTAATTGCAAATTTACTTACAGCTGGTGCCAAGAATTTTATTACACTTTTCCTTATTATAGTGCACCGTGTTGTCTGCATAGATTTTTGTCCAATTTGACAATAATCATCCAAGCTGAGGACATTATCTGCTTCAAATAGTCACATCTGGACTATAAAGACAGAGGTATATGACAGAAATGTGACAGTAACACTTACTGATTGGACAGTGCTGACAAGTACACCTACGCTCACTGCGAGTGTGACTCATTAATCCCAGTATGTAATCCTCAGCCAATGCGAATTTGACTGAAAAAACAAAATGACTTGTTAAAGTTGCCATGCTGTATAGTGAGAATCATGCGTGTCTCATTATTGGTGTTGAAATCCTCTTCCGCCAAAGATACGCTTGGCCCTGGGGTGATGGTACTGATGGAAAAACAAAGCTTCTTGCCCTGCTGACACCAGACAAACTGACATCAGATGGAGGCTTGTGTTCTGCCTCGGGACCCGCTGGGCACAACAGCTGTCAGTCGAGCAGAGGACGGAGCCAGGGAAACCCCTGCGTTACAAACAAAGGCACGAACAAACAAGCAATCAGGGCTGCACTGCTTTTTCCACTTGCTTTGCTTTTAATTCATCAGAGAATATCTTGTTTTTTTTTAAATTTTGTCGTGTTTACATTTTAATATTTGGTTGGTCATAAGCATACAGGCTTGTGAATGTATTTCGCTGTCATGTGAAAACCCTGTAACTCCAGTTTTGTCGATTTACATGTTTTAACTTAAACTGAACTGTGGGTTGAGAAAATTCTACCACCCTGTGTCTCATGAAACCCTTTAAAATCCCATTAGATAACCTCTAAAATAGTCTATTTTTCTCAGTTCCTGAAAAGTTGACATTTTGGATACAATGTTTTCATCAGACGCTTTGAAAGTGTTTAATCACACAGTGACGAAGGTGTTTTTATTTAAAGGCGATGAGTTCTTGATTTCCAAACTACGAGGGTTCATTCGGATGGAGGGCGCTAATTCAACCGGCAAGTGTCGTTGGTATTCAGTTCGCATCCTCTGCTACTTTAGCCCAATAAACAGTCAGTGATACAGATGATGATGCCCTTCTGTTGGGACAAGCTGCTGTGAGTAGGTCATTTAGGAGCTGGTAAAGAGACTATGATGAACAGGAAGGTCTGTAAATTCTCTCTTAATGGCTGTTCACACAACCAAGACAACCGTATATTCTATGATTTTATACTGAGCACAGACATGATATTATTGAATTCACTCAGAACTTCAAATCTCTTTCTCTCACTTCTCTCTCTCTCTCTCTCTCTCTCTCTCTCTCTCTCTCTCTGTCTCTCTCTCTCTTCACCTCAATTGGTTCGAGCTTAGCAATTTCAGGGATATGGAGAGAATGAAATATAGGTATTGGTTTTTCTGCCCATCCTCTCTCGGGGAGCAGTTACTGTGCAGTGCGCTGGGTAAATTTCCTCCCTCTTCATGAATCAAACATAAGATTTTTTTTTTATAAATCGGAAGGTTTTTATTCCACTGATTGAGCAAGTCACTGAGAGACTATATTATTTATCAAAATAAATCAATTTACTCTCTTTAAAAAGCATTTTTCAGCTTGGAAAATGTTTTGCACAATTGTCTATGTATGTAATTTACACTCCACCATACTGACTACTCAGACTGAAGGCTGAAAGTAACACAGCACAGCTGTTTTCCAGACAGAGCCTGAGCAGTGTGCTTTCCCTCCAATAATCCAGCGTGATGCAGGTGTGACACCCGTTTTTTTACGCTTATTTTTGGGGTATTTTTCCTGAATTTGACAGGTGACAGTAGAGAGTGACAGGAAAGATAGGAGAGAGAGAGGGGGAGATGATATGTGACAAAGGTCCCAAGCTGGATTTGAACCCAGGATGTTGTGGTTATGTTGTTACGCAAGATGCGCCTTAGCTAAGTGAGCTCCCAGGATGCCCTAACATGGAAACTATTGAGCAGCTGTTTGTATGTTGTATGTTGCTTATGTTGTTCTGATGAAAACACCCTAATGAACTCATTTGCACTTGGAGCAGGTACCCATCCGCCTTATCCACAACAACAAAAAAACCCCACTTTGCATTCATTTGAAGGGGTTGAATGTTGAATGAACCCGACCAATGTGCGGTTTGCATCAGTGCACACCAGGGACAGACTGAGAGAACCATCCTGCTACGGCTGTGAATTCCCCTTTGAAATGTTCTGCTATGTTGAATGTCAGGCTGCCTCCTTTGATTGATTATGTTGCCTTTTACTCGGCCGTCCCAGTGCCCCATCACTACCCAGAGCAAGGCATGCGGGGGAATACGATAAGTTGGGTGGTCTCTGATGTCCAGGGATTGTCACCGGCTGTTTGGCTCTGGTGTCTCTGTCCTCATCTCCATACAGTATTTCCCACTCTGAGCATAATGAAGGTTTGCGTCTGTTCCATTCCCTCCTCCCCGGCGCTGCCTCCCCCGCAGACAGACACATGTTTATAGACGGTTTGCCTGCTAAGATCAGATGTGCTGAAAGTTGTGAGGAGAATTCCCCCGAAGACCTCCATCCTCCACCCTGCTGACTGCACCCAGTGATGCCTCTGAACTTTCCCATGGCAGCTTTGGCAGAGCTCCTCCATACTGAAAAGTCTAATGAATCAGTGCTCCCCTCCTCACCTCACCACCGGAGCCAGCCTCAGGAAGCCATGCTGCCCTAATAGCTGCTCGGCAGGCGGTGCACAGAGGGCAAGGTTGTGTTTTTACCATTTCCATTCCTGAGGTGGATATGTTTGGAGATAGAGTCATGATGCCTGACCTGCCCCTGTTAACACCTGTTGTACCATAGGTGATGCTGCGACACACAAGGGTATTTTTACTCTGCCATATAACTTTTTGCCCCTGTCAAGGGCAGGAGCCGGTGCACCCGGTATATTTAATTGATCAGATATGATAAAAATGATCATTTGAATGCTGCTACATAATGACGCCGATCGCTACGATGTCATCTGTGCTGCCACCCATTAATAATTGTACAGGATCGCCAGGAGTCTGGTTGGCGGTTCAGTAATTAGTACAGATGATAGCCCTGGAAAAGTACGAGAAAAATACACAGTGACCAGGTACGCAATGGGTAGCTAATTACAGGCCCAAGGCAATCACATAAAGTCTGCAGACAAGGACAGTTAAGGGTAGATACAGTCACAACAACACAGCAGAACTAATCATTAATGTGCTGACTGAACCAGTTCCCATAGCTAGGGCAACAATTTGTTTAGTGGCTGAAACATCATAGTAGAACCTTATTTTTATCTTACCTTGCCTGTAGCTATCCCCTAAGCCTATGCAAATGAAATAATTATCTTAGTGGTGATTAGTACATGATTAGTAATAATTTTGGGAGGGTCCAAACAAATGCTCATATGTTAACATTCATTTTAATTTACATTAAAATGAATACGTAACGATTACATCTTACATATTAATGGAGGTAATAGCTTTGCAAATAAGCTAAATCCCATTCAAAATAGTTGATAGTACGCCCACAAAACTGTATTTTCTTCATATGCAAACTATATAAGTTGAAATATTTTACGTACTTTGCTTTAACTTCTGCCTTTTCTTTGCCAGTATTTCTTGTGAATAATTTAACCATTTTTCTATTGAAACTAATGGCCTTTTTAATATGCCTGTATGTTTATTCAATTATTAATCTTAATGTTGCCTGAGGCAGCTGTATAGGTCCTGAAGGGATGCTTCCCGCAATTTCACCTGATGTAGACTATTCTGTCTGTCATGGCGTGTTTCAGAGCGTCCAATTTAATTCAGCCCTACTTTAGCATCAGCCAACCTCTATCTCGCAGAACTGTTCTCCAGAGAGGAATGTAATGGCTTAGGTCAGGCTCTACCTAAGCATGCATACAGAGTGCACACATAAGCAACCTCAGCACATAATGGCTCCTATTTGTCTGGCAATTATGCCTTTTGGGATCAAATACTTCATTGTAAACTACAATCCTTTTGGGATAAAATATTTCATTATAAAAATAAAACATTCTCTGTTGCCCTTTCCTTAAGCATTGCAAAGTCTTCAGAGGAAATCCAATGGGAGCCCCAGTCATAGAAATGGTGTGCTGGAAATATTTCATTTTGTTGTAGCAGAGTGACATAGCAATTTAATTGATTTTATTCCATATGCAGCTATGTGCTAACAACCAAGGGCGCTGTAAGGGGAGGCGGGTTATCATGGATGATTCAGGGGGCGCCCAGATATGCAGGGGCCCTGTAACATGCCAGGGATTATAGATTGTTATTGTCTTTTTTAAAATTAATATTATTAAGTTGTGCATTTCTTTAAAATGTACTTTTGTCAGGGGGCCCAAGATTCCTAGCGGCGTCCCTGCTAACAATTAAACTTGTAAGAAAGCCTGTCTCTGCTTCTATATAACATAATGAGGATGCCAAAGGTTATGGAGCTTGCACGCTGAGAACCACAACCACAACCTGGTGTCATCATCGTATTACACACTGTAGGAGCACGGACAACAAAGGATGTGCGGGTTGCAAAGAAGCTCTCAGTGTGCAAACTCCACAACCTCTAGTGTCCCTGCTCCTATATAATATGATGAGGACCCCAAAGGATGCGTAGATTGCATACTGAGAGCTTCTTTGCAAGCAAAGTTCAGATCATTATGCAGTAGCATGAAGAAGGTAAAAGCTGTTTCTCCCTTATTCTTGATTTATGCATAAATTAACTGAAAGTGAATATTCTAAGCTGAATTTTCTGCCATAATACCGTATACAATTTCAGCTTCATTACAATTTCAAAATATACAGTAAAGTCCTTTATTCTGTAACCTCCAGTGCCTCACAACACCCTCTCCCCACTGAATTATATCCTCTCTCTACTCTCTGACAGCAAAATATATATATATATACCCTTCTATCTCTCTCCTTAGCTCTTACTCCTAGCATTTCAATCTAACAGTGCATGATCATTATATGGTCACAGTAATATTGTAAGGACCACCAAGTTCCTGACCCTTGTACTTTTTATAGGTTGCTTGTAATTTCGATGACTGAATTGAAGCTTATTCCATCGTTGCACTCACTGTAAGTCAATAACAGTGCCAGCTAAATATCTTGCTCAAGGACACTTCAGCAGGGCGGACGCTTGCTGACACAGTGGCTTGAACTGTGGTCCTCCAGTTGAAGCATGGTCTCCCTAGTCATTATGCCATCCTGCTGCCCACTGTGCACACTATTAGCACCGATCACTCCACCACTTTCCCAGCCCACTCTTTGAATGCTTTTACCTCCCTTTGTGCTTTGATTTCTTATATCTGCCTATTCTGTGGACTTCAAGTGCTGCTACTGCATTTCAATTGACTGATTTCACAAGAAGTACAGTTAAATGTGAGGCACCTGCACTCCTTCTGTCAAGCACCTTGTCTTTAGTTTGGTGTGTCTGTTTGCTCTTGATGCTCGACTCCAGACAAGACACCAAGAACATGCCTGGAGCTTGTCTCCCTGTGCTACTGCTGTGCAGGTTTATTATACTGTGCCCCACGCAGTCATATGCTTAGTCCACGCTTAGTTACATAAGTCAGCTGATAGTTAGGATTGCTCAACATCCTACAAGGCCATTCTTCCTTGACCAGCATTGGAAAAATTACATAAAACTAGGACAAATATGTTTTTTATTCTTTTTAATCACACAGTGGATCACATTTTCTTATGGCTGTGATCATTAAGCACACCACTAAAATGAGGAGAAAATGAATGCTTCTTACCAACCATGAAAGAGGAATAGTGACCAGCACATTGCATGCACAATAAGAATTTTGCATGAGTGCTGAGTATGCATAGATAATCACATGCAAATTGGATTTTGGCATATTTAGCCCACATATTGATGACTTGTGGGTTGGACTATACAAAAAGGGATTAGTTGCAAAGAAAAGAAGATTCACAAAAATTCTTGCCATGTCAGGTATGATGGTTGTTTTAATCCTTCTACCGACTGTAAAAGAAAATAAATGGTAAAATAATTTTTATATTATGTTTTTTAAAACACACCATTACAAGGTGCTTCCCAGAAACAAAGAAGAAACAGTAAGAATGAAAATGAATTGCATTCCTAAACTTAATTATCTCCTTCAATCTCTCCCCATACATATTCCTGTGAAATACTTCAAGCAATTTGACCACATATGCAACAAATTTCTTTGGAACGGGAAACGCCCACGCATGCGTTTGGAAAAACTACAACTCCCGGTGGACAGAGCGGGTATGGGACTTCCAAAATTGTTATTCTATCATTATGCATTTAGTCTGTGTCGTATTGCCCAATGGTCCCTCCCACCAGAAAGAGCTCCTCCATGGTCAAGTATTGAACGGGATGTGTGCCTGCCCCTCACCCCACTAGCATGTTTATCCATTAGATTGTCATCTGAGATGCAGTCCCACCCGGTCCTTTCTCATCTGCAGGACATATGGAAAAAGGTAGCTAGGATCCATAACAGACATTCACCTTAATTCAGAGTCAAGCATATGGTTTAACCCAAAGTTATGAGTGGTAGAGCCCCGTTCTTGTGGAAAGTGTGGATAAATAAAGGGATTCGGACACTTGGAGATCTGTTCAAAAACAATTTACTGAAATCTTTTGAAGAGTTAATCCAGGAGTTTGGTCTCCCTCGATCCAGTATGTGGCAGTACTTACAACTGAGGCACTTGCTGTCTACTGTGCTGGGCTCTCCAAGAGCACCCCCTCAGCAATCTAAACTGCTCTCTGATATCATCAAAATATTTGGACTGGGTCATGAGGCCTCTCAATACTATTCCAAAATATTTTGCCAGGTTACTACACTTCCAACAGCTTTAAGGACTATCTGGGAGAAAGATTTAAACCTTTCATTTAATGAGTTAGAATGAAATAGGATATGCCAAAATCAGAAAGTTGTCGAGGGATATAAAAGTAAGACTCATTCAATTTAAAATCCTCAATTGCTTCTATTAGACACCATCTAGACTACATCGATTAGGCCTAAAAAACACAGCAGACTGCTGGAAATGTCAGAATTCAGAGGGTACATTACTCCATGCTCTCTGGCAATGCCCTAAGATTCAGGACTTTTGGGAACAAGTCCACAATTGTATAAAGGAGATCACTAGCAATGACTTTGAATTCTCTCCCAGGTTATATGTGCTGGGTGACCCATTAGCTGTGAAAGACTGTGGAAATGCAGAACTGATCCAAACTGCCATAATGGTGGGTAGACAGACTTTATTGAGGGGTTGGAAAAAGACAGAAGCTCCCTCTTGGCGGGAGTGGTTCATACAACTGGGAAAGGTGGCCTCATATGAACAACTTTTCTATAGAAAGACTGACAGATGGGAAGAGTATATTTTAAAATAGGAAAAATACCAGATCTATATCTCTAAGGATAAATAATGTTGTATTCAATATCTGTATGTTTACTTTCAATATCCTATGCTATCCTAAGTGCCCTTGGTGTGTATTTTAATATATAATGTTTGTTTCATTATTTATTTGTCTATTTTTGTTTTCTATTTTTCCTCTTATCATATCTATTATTATTATTATTATTATTATTATTATTATTATTATTATTATCATTATTTATTTCTATTATATTGTTATTGTTTTTCAGAACTGTTCAGTGCTGAGTGTTTTGTATGTTAAAAATTGAAAAATGGCAATAAACTTTAAATCATAAAAAAAGAATGCATACAAATATGCATATGAACATACATACAATACAAGCAATAGATACATACAAGCATAAATGCATACATATATACAAACTGAATACACATACAAAGACAAGCCCCAACTAGTGTAAAAAAGCCCAACCTATAAAAGTACGTTTTTAGGCACTGCCAAAGCCAAGAAATGCAAACCTTATAAGAAATCACGAGAATATTAAAATCAATACTATAGATCACTGGCAGCCAGTGCAAGGAGGCAAGAACAGGCGTTATATGGGGCCTATGACCAGACTTAGTTAAGAGCCTGGCCACCGTAGTTTGTACTAGTTGTAGCTGAGCCAAGTCAGCTCGGCTGAGGCAAGCGAACAGGGCATTACAGTAGTCCAGTCTTGAAAAAATAAAAGCATGAATGATAATTTTTTACAATGTTTTTCAGTTGGAGGAAACAGGACTGAACCAGCTTATTCACATGTTGCTCGAACTTCATGTGTTGGTAAAAAAACAACAAGTACAGATCCTGTACAGGTCCACGGTGCATGTGCTGAATTCCACTAGCTGAACGGCGTGCCGGTGAGTTCCAGCCCTATGACCCCCTGGATATTGCCTCGATTTGTTTCCTCTGCCAAGAGACTCGGGGCTAGTCAAAAAACATTCCCAGCTAAAGCCCTGGAAGCCCGATGCTGATGATCTCTTAGTCAAAGACGCCCTGTAGAGGCCATCTCACAAAGAGTCTCACTAACTGACTGACTGACTGACTGACTGACTGACTGACTGACTGAATGAATGAATGAATGAATGAGGAGCCGCGTGATAAAACAAGATTCCTAAAGGAGGTTTTGACATTAGGGGCCAGACGACCAATACACTGAGGAGTCTCACTTGCAATGTGATCAGGACCAATAACAAGAACCTCAGTTTTGTAATTTTGAGTTTAGCTGGAGAAAATGAAAGGACATCCAGTCTTTCATAGAAGCCAAACAACCGCGGAGAGTGTCCAGACTAACTAAATCGTTCAGCTTTACAGATAAATATAACTGTGTATCATCTGCATAACAGTGATAAGAGATACAACCAAAGCGACTGTATATGACCCAAGGGAAGTATATATGATGAAAACAGAACAGGTCTGAGGATTGACCCCTGGGGGACCCCACATACCAGAGGAGCAGATGAAGACACAAAATTGCCAGATACAGCAAATTTTCTATTAGACAGGTAGGAGAACCATTTCAGAGCATTTCCAGAAATAGCAACCCATTTACTACGCCTATCAATTAGGATGACATGATCAGTGGTGTCAAAGGCTGCGCTCAAGTCGAGCAACACCAAAATATTAAATGGAATAATAATGGATAATGGTGAAAATTGAATTTTCACCATTATCAGCACACATACAAATGTCATTGGTAACTTTTAGCAGAGCAGTTTCCGTACTTTTTTGATGAAAGCCAAATTTAACGATGATGTTACATCCTTCAAACACCTGTAAGAGCTGCTCAGTGACTACCTTTTTGAGCATTTTGGAGATGTAATTGTAATTCATTGGTTAAAAGAGAAGTATCAAGGCTAGGTTTTACTAAGAGGGGCTGCTATCTTAAAATAATCAGGGACAAAACCGGAGATGAGGGACTGGTTTACAATACAGAGTAGACTAGGGCCACTGGCAGGCAGGACCTCTTTGATAAATTTTGATGGAATTACATCCAAAAGACTGGAAGATGGGCGCATATTATGTGATACCATATCTATGAGATTTTGCAGGGAAATAGGGTGAACTGGGTCAACAGATTAGAAGAATTGCCTGATAAATCAGAACAAGAAGGCAAAGGCATGATCTTAGATCTGATACCGTTGATCTTGTCAACAAAGAATGATAAAACATTTTCACAATGAACAGAGGAGGTGGCAGACACAGCAGAAGGAGGATAATTTACAAGTTGCTTGATAGTATTAAATAAAAACCTGGGATTATGCTTGTTGGTAGTAATTAAATCAGCAAAATAGACGGCTCTCGTATCCTTATTTTCTTTTTATTAAGCGTAGTGAGTAATTCTTTCATATACAGGTAGAGGTTAGACTTTTTCCATCTGTGCTCAACCTTTCTGTATTCTCTTTTTAAGCAGCAAATGTTATCATTTATCAAAGGGGAAGAATTAACAGCTAATACTGACCTGGTTGTAAAAGGAGTGATGGCATCTAATGCTGATAAACATAAACCTATTGCAGAACTGAAGTAAACTGTTGTTCAAGTCGGTGAAAATAGCTGAAGATTTTGGGGCAGATCGGTCATTAAACTTGCAAGAGCATATTGCATGCTTGAGAGGTAATGGCAGTGACTGGAACGGACGGTATCAACAGATTGAATGAATAGGCAGAATTTAAAAAGTCTGTGGCACAAGTGTTAGAGGGGTCATCAACATGGATATTGAAATTGCCAGCAATAATCCTATCATGCTTGATTACAATGGGAGATAATAAATCAGAAAATTCAGTTAGATGGCTATCTATTTGGTTTAGGGGGATGATTAATAAACATGCAACATATTGGACTATCACAGTCAAATTTAAAAATAAGCAATTCAAACATCAGTTTTTTTGAAAACCACATCAAGGCTTCCGCCATGGCACAAGGAGCATTGGGAATTTTCAGAAAACTATGATTAAGTCCACAAATTGACATAAATTGCTGCAGTGGTTAAGCTCTGCTACATGTATTTGGGAAGCACCAGTTCTACAACAGAATGACACTGGATGCAGCTGGCGCATCTTGATGAAGAATCAATACTATGCAAGTAACTTGAAAACTTCATGATCAAAATCAGTGTTTTCAATTGCACTGCCAACTCTGAGCAAGGCTTAAATAGGGTGTGTGTTTGCACGGTAGCCTGACAGCACCCACCTCCATACTGATGTTAGAGAAGAGAAAGCCCCTAGATGGACAATTCCACCAGACCTACGGAGTCCCAAACCATTCAAATGAACAAAAACGAACGAGCAAAAGGTTAGCTAACACGTAAGTTAAGGCAAGTAAAGTAACTTTGGTTAAGATTAGGTTAAGGTCATGGTTAAAGGTACAATCTGCAATTGATGTAATAGCAAGTGGAAGTGTTACCTGCTTTAGCTGAAACTTTCTTTAGGCAAACAGTACACATAGTTTCATCCAAGTTGGTTGGCTCACCTGTTGGTTGGCTACTACTGCGCTACACTTTACTGGCCTCTAGTGGTGCAAGCCGTGCACTATATTATATCGCCTCAACACAGCACTTTACTTTGCCGGTTTCATAACAAAATTCACTTATTACTGCATATGGTATTCAAAATTATACCATCGGGATTTCAAAATACTGTGGTATACCTTATTACTGGAATACCACCCAAGCCTATTCCTCAGCAGGTGGCCGATAAGCTGTATCTCCCTGGTCAGTAGAGGGAGGAGGCCAAGTGCCCGTCACACTCTGGCCACCCACACACTACAGCCGAGTCCTCGAAGGTGTCCATGAACACCTTGGAATCTTCTTCTGGCATGATCTTTTCTCAGCTGAAGCTTAGTGGGTGGAAGGTTGGCAGAGATAGATAGTCTGGGGGAAAAGCAAAGGATGGCAGGAGCCATCCTTTGGCTCCTGCCAGGAGGGATTCAAGGGCGCATGCTCATGCAGCGACCAGCAGCAGGTGTACTGTCCTGTGTTGTCAGTTGTTTTAAACTGGTTTTATGTGTTATGGAAATGTTTTTAAACATTCCCAGTGTTTTGTAGTACTAAGGTGCTCATGTGTAGGCCAACTCGAGTTGTTGAGTGAGCAGCAGCTTGAAGCTTTTCGAACCCGCGGTAAACAATGGAACTTTGGACTCTGTTCCTGGCATGGCTGGCGTTTCACCTAACCTGGCATGCTGGTTGCGTCCCGCTGACTCCCAACCACCCTACTCGTATCCAGTATAGTAGAGAGTTTCTCCTCCTATGGGACAAACCTCAATTCATCGACCCTCTGACGGATTTGAACCTGCCCGATTTGAACGGATTTCAGGCGAATGGCCTTACGGACTTCACCGGCAGAGCACACCGCAAGGTATGGACTAGGAAGCGGGGGAGGAGAGGTGGCGTCCGCCTCAAGATGAAAAGTCGGCCTCTCTCTCGTATTCCCCTGCCTTCTATTATACTTTCCAATGTTCAGTCTCTTCGTAATAAAATCGAGGAATTGCAAGCCCAGGCTCGCTATAACCATGAATTCAGAGATGCCTGCATCTTCGCCTTGACGGAGACATGGCTGTCGGACAGAGACACGGACAAGGACCTTGAAATTGATGGATTTGGTGTGCCCATTCGGCTCGACAGAGACTCTGCGATCACAGGCAAGTCCATGGGAGGGGGAGTATGCCTCTTTGTAAATCAACGTTGGTGCAAGAATGTTATAGTTAGAGATAGGTTTTGCACTGCGGATCTGGAATTGCTTTCCGTCTCACTGCGACCTCATTATTTGCCTTGGGAGTTTTCCCAGGTATTTGTCACTGTTGTCTACATCCATCCAAAGGCTAATGAAAGTAATGCCTGTGAACTTATACACCAAGTAATACAAAGGCTACAATTAATATCTCCTGATGCCCCTAACATCATTCTTGGTGATTTCAATCATTGCACACTGTCAAAAACTTTGAGAAACTTTTATCAGTATGTTACATGCCCAACTAGACATGATAGGACTTTGGATTTGTGCTACGGTACAATTAAAGGGGCATATAAATCCATCCCTATCCCGCCCCTGGGCACGGCCGACCACAACTGTGTGCACCTCATCCCCACATATCGCACTGCACTAAGGAGGGGCAAGGTGCGAACGATGCAAGTGAAGAACTGGACAGAAGATGCTTGCCTGACTCTCCAGGGTTGTATTGACTCTACTGACTGGTGCATGTTTAAGGAGTCATGCTCCGACATTGATGAATTGACTGATGTTGTTAGCAGCTGGGTATCCTATTGTGAAAATGTTGTGGTATGTGGAAACTGTTATGGTATACCCGAATAGCAAGCCATGGGTATCCAAGTCCCTTAAAATGCTGTTATACAAAAAGAAGAGGGCATTTAAGGAAGGGAACATTTCAGAGATGCGCAGGCTGCAAAAAGATATTAAATTGGAAATCAGGGCAGCTAAAAGCAGGTATAAGGACAAAATTGAGACACAGCTTAGTATGAATAATCTGGACTCCGTCTGGGATAGCATGAAAACCATAGTGGGGCTCAAGGAAGGTAGAAGGAGCAAAGTAGATCTTAATGGCTACAATTCAGACCACCGGTTGGCTCAGGATCTCAATGAGTTTTATATGAGATTTAATGTACATGATTTTAGTGATAATCACTCTGAGTTCAGAAATAGCCTACAGTCCACTGTCCATTGTGATCCTCCCTTTGATGAGCAAAGTGTGATTAAGTGTTTCAAACGTTGTAGACCAAGGAAAAGTCCTGGCCCAGACGACATAGGTAGTCGCCTACTCATCGTATGTGCAGAGCAACTAGGTCCCATTTTTAATTATATTTTTCAGCTGTCACTTACTCAGCAGAGAGTGCCATCCCTATGGAAGCGATCTATTGTAGTGCCTGTTGCCAAAATTAGTCAGCCCAAGACCCTCAATGACTTTAGACCGGTTGCTTTAACGTCCTTAGTTATGAAGTCATTTGAGAGACTAGTTAAGAAAGAGCTTTTAGCTAAAACAGAGAGCCTTTTAGATCCTTTTCAATTTGCCTACAGGGCCAAGAGGGGTGTGCAAGATGCTACCATCACCTTGCTTGATCTCCTGGGTAAACACATGGAGGGAGGTAAGAATCATGCTAGGCTGCTGTTCGTCGATTTCTCATCAGCTTTTAACACCATACAGCCACACATTTTAGTTGAGAAACTTGTTAGTAAATTTAGCCTAGACTCCGGTATAGTGGGATGGATCCTAGATTTCCTTACAAATAGGACTCAGAGAGTGAGAGTAAATGGAAACCTGTCCGGTGAACTGATTTCTTCCACCGGCTCTCCTCAGGGCTGCGTTCTCTCTCCTCTCTTGTATATTTTGTATACAGATGATTGTCGCAGCCATTATGAGAATAGATACATTGTAAAGTTTGCTGACGACTCTGTAATTCTTAGCCTTCTTGGTGATGATGAAGCTTGTCATGGGCCTGTAATTGACGATTTTGTTCTTTGGTGTGAAAATGCTTTTTTACAACTAAATGTAGCAAAAACAAAAGACATGTGTATAGATTTGAGGCAGCTCCCCCCAGCTCCCCAGAGCAGTGTCATCAAGGGTCAGGCAGTCGACATGGTAACCAGTTACAAATATCTGGGCACCATAATTGATAACCGGCTGAAATTCGATCTAAATACTGATATGTTGTGTAAAAAAGGTCAGCAACGCCTTTACTGTTTAAGGAAACTCGCCAAATTTCAGATTGATAAGACCCTAATGACCCTGTTCTACAGAGCTTTTATTGAGTCTGTCATCTCTTTTTCTAGTATCTGTTGGTATGGCAACCTTGGCATTAAAGAGAAAAATGCCCTTGCTAAGATTGTGAAAGTGGCCAGTAAGATAGTAGGAGTACAGTTCAGTAACCCAAATGACTTATTCAATAAGCAGGTGCTTAAGAAAGCTAAAGCTATTATTTCAGATAGTGCTCATCCCTTACATTCTGAGTTTAAATTGTTACCATCTGGCCTACGGTTTAGGTCCCCTGCTGCCACAAAAAATAGGTATAAGAACTCCTTTATCCCTGTTGCCATTCGAGCCTTAAATGCTGCTGGTAGGAGGAGGTAACCGCTAATTGTATTATTATATTATTATTATTACTTTTTATTGCTGTATGGTATGTTACATTGCTAGTAGCGATGCTGCTTGGTTAGGATGTCATTGCTCTGGTGGTGAAGTTGATGATGACAATGCACTGATAACCATACTTTTGTATGGTATGTTGATAAGCTGTAGGCAAGGTATTGTCGTTGTTGATGTCACTGACTACTCCTGTGTCGATGGTGATGATGATGTCGATGATGCTGTTGACGTTGACATGGTTCAGTCTTGTAAGGACTGTTGTTGGTGTATATGATTTTATTGTAAGCCGTATGGCATGAACGGACACTTGCGCCAATTCTCTTGGATTTGGAATGAACTTGGTGCAGTGGTGTGAGTCACCTCGGTTCCTTTATCTTAATGTTTCTATGTGATACTATATGTTTTATGTTGTCATATGTGTTTTATACTTGCTGCAGCACAAATCGCCCATCTGGGACAATAAAATTGACTTGACTTGACTTGACTTGACTTGGAGCCAACTCCTTACAAGAGCCTGGTCCTCGATCTGCGCTTGTGCCGTTTCATGGAGGGTCTGTTGTTGCTGCTGCTGCAGGCTGAGCTGGCTCTCCTGCAAATGAAGGTGTTTTCTTCAGAAGATATTCCATTGTCCCTGACTGCCATTCTAACATCTAATCAGGGACTGATTTACACCTAGGATGCAGATGGATCAAAGTCCCTTTAAGGAAAGTCGGTTCGTTCGAACTGACTTCTTGGTAACGCCCCTCGGACAGTAAGTTTGTGACTAACAAGACAGGACTCCTATCTCTTTGAAGGGGAAGTCATCTATATCTAATGTTCTGACATACATGCAATCATTTGCATTTCATATTTACAAAAACCGCTGAATTGTTAACAACATGGAGTGTTAAAAATTGTTTCAAAGGACACTGTTGCCACAGAAAAACGTCTTTTTTCCACTTACCGATGCTTGTACACAGCGCCATCCACTGCTTCACGAAACAGTGAAATAACGACATTCAAGACAAATCTGGTTTACAGCAGTCCCATACATACATTTGTCATTGTATTACCTGTCAAGAGTCATGTCTTGCATGCAGTCCACAGTAGGGAGCTGACGGTTATATATGTGAGAATATCATGTTATTTAAATGTATAAAATGGTTGCTGGCATGGACAGTTGATGTTGCCCTCAACTTGCATCAGTTGTCGTAAATAACATAGTTCTGCCTTACCTACTTACATAGTATCTTTCCATAGTGATTCATAAATGTTGACTTATTCTACTGTTTGACTTACTGCAAGTAGCTCTGGATAAGAGTATGAAATGTTTCTCTGTCTCTCTCTCTCTCTCTCTCTCTCTCTCTCTCTCTTCCTCTATTTCCTTGCCTGTGGCGGCTGGATATGGCCTCTACTGATACTTAATTAATCAAGACAAGTTCTGGCATGGGCACAGAAGTCCGTTCTGTTAGGGGTGCAGTGTGTAGTGACCCAATGACTAATAAGGTCCCTTGAGGTGAAACTGCATCAGGGCGACAGGGGCCTGAAATTCGAAATCTCACACTCCTTGTCTCCACCCTCCCCTGGGGAAAGTGAAAAGATCCAAAGACTAAGGACTTGTGTCCCTGTGTTTCACGCACAGTAGTTTTTATTTATTTATTTATTTTGTTTTCCTGTGGAGAGAAAAGCATGTGCTTGGGGCTTAGAATATACAACGCAATTTGAAATATATTTCAGTGTTTAACAAGCTCTTCCAACAGCATATTAATTAAATACAGATCCTGTCACTATGTGCTTTGTGTTGTTTAAGCGGAGGAGCTAGCAGTTAAACATGGGACAATGTCTGCTTTTCTGATTTAATCTGTGCCAAAAACAAATGAGGAGAAATATGTATGTTTTGGTTGGATTATGTTTCTCCTACACATTGATTTGAGGCAAAGGAATGAGGTGAAGCAGGTCACATGTTCTTAGAAAGTGTCCTCTATTACACCATAAAAAAAAAAAAAAAAAAATCAAGCCAATTTTATTTCTAACATTCATTCTCTCTTTGGGTTTTTCAATGTCAATGTGAGGTGATATTTCAGTATCAATCAAAATCTTTCAATTCTAAGATTCAATAGCTCATGTCACGGCTGATTTTTTAATTTTACTTCTTTAACAGTAATTAGTTTAAATAGTAAATAGTAAAGATATATACAGTATGCACACATCTGTGGACAATCTTGAATCTGGAACTAACAAGTTTTGCAGAGAATTGAGTGATAACATTACGTGATTGGAATGACGTGGGCAGATTTTTCTGTCTTGCCACCACAGTATTCCCACGATCCCCACTGAGATGTAGGCTATTTCATCAGTATTTCATCATGTAAGTCTAGGAAAACAACCTCCTGGGGCTTGAAATAAAGTGCTTCAAGGCCGGGTTGAAACTATACTAAGCTCACTTTACTCTAGTTTACTAAAAGTAGCTGTTGAAGGTGCAACATTATAGTACACCAAAAATCGTACCCACTTCAAATTTTGTGCCTATTAAAACAGTCGCTGTTGAGATTGATTTCGATATAACGTGTAATTTACTTGCTTTCAGTTCAGTTATCCTGTCAAAGAAGTTTAAAAGAAAGACACAGTTTTAGTTCAAAGTCTTTCATCTTTGAAGTTTTTTGTTTTTTTTAGAGAAGCTAGTTCTCTTTCTGTTTTGGTGGCAAGTAATGAATCATTATTTTTCATGAGGCTTAGGAGGCAATGTGCCTTGGAGACAGCTGCTCCGCTGTGCCATCTTCATTCCTCTCAGATAAAAAGTAACCTTTCTGTGCAAATAAAACATTTGAACACTCACCCATGTGGGTCTTTGGAAATGTAAATAGGTGTGAATGTATTATGTGGTTAACCTTTTCACTGTTTTGCAACAGAGCAGTAGATTATGATACTGTACTGTCCTGTGAATGTGAACACCGAAAGTGATTTTACAATAACTGTTTGATGTGGCCTTTAATTGTATGCCATTGGAAAAGCAAACAATTGTCTATCCACACAGCCAAATGGAAATCAATTCATAATCGCTCATAATCGGTTATCAGGTTGGACTGCAAAGGACATGACAAACAGCGGCCTCCGTGGCCTGACGTCAGCTTCATAAATCACAGTCCTACATGTCTGGATTTAAGTGGCAAGCCAATTCAGAAATCCATTTTGATTTCCACTCTGGCAGGAGGGAATAAATCAATATGTGCACTCTTATACTTATCATGTAAAAGGGCATTGGTTACTGCCTCATAAATTTCCTATAGCTTTGCATCCTTCCTCCCACCCATGGCAGGGTAAGTTCAGGATAAAGAAACGGATCCTTGCACTTCTTCACTCAAACATGCTTTACCCTTGTGCTGCCAGCTCTTTGATGTCTGAGGAGCAGCTGTTTACCAAGCCAATTGTACAAGACCGCAAACCCCAGAACGGCATCCACTGACACAGCACACTTTGATTTCATTTTCGCTTTCTTCTGTGTCACACGGTTGACTCTGTCACAGCTAGTTTGCGTCTTAAAATAAGTCTTTGAAGATCTGAACAGGGAAACACTGTAACGCTGTTAAACATGAAAACTTGATTGATGGATGGATGGATAATTTAGGCACACCTTTGATAGTTTATATAGATGACATAGGGTCATTTCCAAACAAAGTCTGCAAAGAATGAAATATGGCATTATAAATGTTCATTGAAAATAAATTGTGGATATGCCTGAGGGCTGTCTGCAACATTGTTTTTTTTTTTTTTTTTTTTTACATTCTGTACTTGCTGAAATGTATGTTGTTCAACACTGTTTGTGTGGGTTTTTGCGTTTCTGTCCACTGTAATATCTGTGCAATCATTCAAGATTGAGCTACGAAACAAAAACCTAATGCCCAGTGGGGACATGGGACAAGAATGAACTTTGACGTTGCTCCATTTGGCCTGAGGCGGTGCTTGATGGTGTGCTTGACCTGTCACAAAATTGACCATAACTCCATGACAATTTGTCCAATACTCATGAAGTTTCCGTTTGATTGAGGTGTGTGGGCATGGCTTATTATATAATATCTCAGAACTCAGGGTGGGTATGCAATATCATTATAAAACGTAAAACTTATAATACATCAGGACCTCTATTTTGAACATGCACAACGAATTTCAGGAATGAGTTACAAGGGCTTCGCAGTGCTTCAATTTCCTTGTTCTTATGTATGTATAATACTGCCACTACTACTAAGAACTTTATTTGTATAACACTTTTCTAAAAACTTTACAAAAAAAATTTACAAAGTGCTTTACATACAATAAAACACAAAGAGACAGTACAGTGATGTAAAAGTACCCACAATTAAATAAAATAAAGTTGGATGAAAAGCATTGAAAATAGCAAGAAAAACAACAAATAAAATGAAACAGCAGCGCCACAACACCCACATCCACAAACACACTACAAACATGACACTCCAGCCAATCTGCATGCACACCCGCCCCCCCACCAACCCACCACCAGCCGACATCACCACATCTGACACATCCACCGTCCGCACCAAAACTGAAGCTTGTGCTCCCCCACAATTCAGTCCACCCACACAGACACAGTGAAAACCCTCCATGACAAGGTCTGAACACACTGTACCCTGCACTTCAGACACCCAGCCTGCGTCCAACCAACAGCCCCCACAGATGACACAAAACATGTCTTGTATGTATTTATGTATGTATCTATCTTCATACATATGTATCTATCTTCATTCATTTTCCATCCAGTCCATCACAGGGTTGCGGGGGGCTGGAGCCTATCCCAGTATGCATTGGGCGGAAGGCAGGGAAAAACACCCTGGCCAGTTCGCCAGTCCATCACAGGTCTAACACACACACACACACACACACACACACACACAGACAAACACAGATAGATAGACAGACAAACACACTAATACTCTCGTTCACACCTAGGGGTAATTTAGAGTCTCCAACCCACCTGACCTGCATGTCTTTGGACTGTGGGAGAAAACTGGAGGAAACCCACGCAAACACGGGGAGAACATCTGTCTATCTATATTTTGTCATTGTTTCTCTTCTTTGGTTCTGGTCATAGTTATGCTTTGGTAGGGTTGAACATGGCCAAATTTGCGGTTTGAAGTCCTTCATTTTCAATGGAAGCCGGCGACACACAAAGCTACAAACAGCAGTGCTTAAAATGTAGCAGCTACAAATTGAAGTTCAGCTGCTTCAACTTTTTTCCACGCTCTGATGATGCAATGAAGCGCAAATGAATCAGAGTAGACGGAAGGTGGGGTACTTTGTTAAGATTTACTTAAATTAATTAAATTAAAAAGAATGACTACTTGCCAAATAAAATAAAAATGAGACAAATGCAAAGCTATGACAGTATGATATTATTAGTATATCAACGTGATGACATCATGAACCATCAACCAACACTTTTCTGCTCCGTTGGAGGCA
The DNA here is from genome assembly GCF_048128805.1 of Centroberyx gerrardi. Classification (NCBI taxonomy): domain Eukaryota; kingdom Metazoa; phylum Chordata; class Actinopteri; order Beryciformes; family Berycidae; genus Centroberyx; species Centroberyx gerrardi. The sequence goes on along the minus strand of NC_135998.1, from coordinate 7,962,772 downwards.
AAGTAGCTTGGTACCGTTTTGTAGCTTTTGTAGCCCGTAGTCTGAACATACCATTATGGCAATATATGGCATTGTAAATGCATTATAAACACATTATGAGTGTATTCTAATTATAACATGATATTATATGATGTAATGGCTAGGGATACACTTCACTCACAGGCATTACCAAATTTAATGTAAATGTTGTTAAGAAAGATTGCAATATATGTCAAGCTTCTGCAATAGAGCTGTTGAGAGCCATTTTTTGACCTTCAAAAGATGGGAAATATTGGTCATGGCAGAGCAAAGTTTTAGGGCAGTCATTAAAACAATAAGATTTCTCAGGAGAATATGGGCGAGGAGAGGCTATCCACAGCACAGATTAGACTGTGCTACACTGAGCTTATGTGCAGGGTGAACCACAGACAGAAATCTTAGCATATGTTGGCTTGTGGGCACAAGGGAACTGCAAACTCCTACCTTTATCCTGGGAGAGCCGGGAAGGAGAAGTCACCTTGATTAAATTAGTTGTGTATGAAAATGGGGTTATGCCTATTGGGAATACGTGACAAGGGCTTATAAACCTCGCCTTTCACAGCCCTACGAGAGTGGCTTTTTTTTTTAAATTTCCTCCTTTTTTGTTGCAAGTTATATTTCTCTCTTTCTCTTTTGTCCCATGTGGCCTTTGTGTGTCAGGATCAACAGAGAATTCTCATTTGCTTACTGTCCTTCCAATCATTCACTTTACAAGATTCTATTAGCATCTTCCTCAACAGAGACCTTCCCTTCCCTTTTCACCCTCTTTTTCTTGCTCTCTCTCTCTCTGTCCTCCTCACTGTATCTATCTATCTCTCTCTCTCACTTATTTTTTGTCACTCACTATCATATGATATTTCACTTCCGTACCTGGGGAATCGGCCCTTTGAAGCCACGAGGAAATTATGCATATTTTTCAAAGATCTGGAATGGATCAATCCATCCTCGTCAGATGGCATCTTCCTTTACCCCAACCTAAGTGTTGTGCTTCATTTTTCAAACAAATGGAAGTGATTACATTCGGTGAATTCTTAAGTGTGACAAAATTGTACCCTGGCAATATAATAAATGAACCAAAGTGTAGCTATGGAAATCAGAGGAAAAAAAAACGTCTTCTGTCTACCTCTAGGCTGCTGATAGCCTCACAAACCAGCTGTTGCAGACATTTTGCTAACATGTTGGTCTTGTTATATATGTAAAGAAAAGGTGTTTAAAAGGTGCAGATTCTGTGGCTGCATTGACATAACTGACGTTTTTGCACTCCATAGCCATCGTTGTTTACAATTTGGCTGCCAGCGTCTTGCTAGATTCACTGACAGGTAATCCATTAAAGCTGAACTATGCAATTTTTGCATGTTGGTGACCAAGAATGGCAGTGAAAATTAACTGTTTTTAATTTTTGTGGTGTTCAATACCTAGAAACCGTCATCAGTAAATTGCACAGAGCATGCTGATATTTACCAATCCAGCTGCTGTGATCGCTTTATACCAAAGGATACCTAAGCGATGAGAGAGGCAAAAGATCTAAGTTTTTTGACAAAATTTGGAAATATTTTCTCTTTATGGAACACTCACTCACTGGTGTTTAGGACAAAGTTTTATATTTTGCTTTTAAGTTTCAATTTGTCATGTCCTGTGTGCAGAGATACCCAGCAACAGATTTTCATTTGGGGCAAATTGGTCAAATGTACGTTGCCCTCCCCCTCAATTAGAGGGGGAGGGCATGCTGTTCTCTGTTGCAGCCCCACTTTGTGATTTAGGCTGATAAGATGAGTGTATTTATACATAAAAAATCCTGCCTAATTCAGCTTTAAATGTGAGGGTTAGGGTTGTGTTTCTCACCAAGTCCAGCTGAATACAGGACACCGCTCAAATGTTTAACTCTGCCTCCTTACCTTAACCTCTGGACAATTTCACCACAGTGAAACGGTACGAGCAGAACTTCATTGGATAGGCTGAAAGGGCTTTTTTTTTTTTTAGCGTATATGTTATTCACATGCCTTAGGACAGTTCAGTCTCTATCAATGATCATTATCTCCAGTCTCCAACAGTTTGACCTCCTGTTACAATCTGTGGTGTCACACAAACCAGACTGGGAGCTTGGGATTCCTCTACTTAGCTAAAGGCTTTGGTGGAATTCGATGCTCTTACCCGGTGGAATTCCAAACAATAATCTCATCGACCATTTTTGTAGGTCACTTGAATATCACTAGGCTGAATAATTTTGATGCTATCTCATTAATCCTGCATTCAGTAAGATTAATAGTGCATTTCACCCTTTAGAATTTGTGACCATGACTAAGTTGTGGGTGCTGTATTTACAAGGCCTAAAACAAGGCATGGATACTGTCAACGGTGAAAAATGCAGTGTAAGAGGCAAGAGGACTACCTTAATTTTCATAATGCTCAGTTCGTGTCACTGAGAGCAAAATAAGAATAATATCCTGAGACAACGGCTTGTAGTCCTGTCGCCATATCTGCCTGGAATACCTTTTGTGTTATGGATGGTCACATCACTCGCCCCTCATTGCATTACAAATAAGAGTCTTGTTTCTCAGAGTTCCTTGCTTTGAAAAGTGCTATTTCTTCTTCTTCTTCTTCTTCTTCTTCTTCTTCTTCTTCTTCTTCTTCTTCTTCTTCTTCTTTTTCTTCTTATTCTGGGAAGCCTTTATTCTTTGTCTTTTATGTGACCATTATCATCACCATCTTTATCTTTTTCTCTTTTCTCTTTTCTTTGTCATCATTTTCTTCCTTGTCCTCCTCACCTCCTACTCTTCTTCTTCTTCTTCTTCTTCTTCTGCTTCTTCTTCTTCTATTGTCTTTCTGTCACACATATGCCTCTCTATTTCACATTGTCCCATTCTGTTGGGATATTTATTCTGCAGTTATTGCTGTATGAATGTCTTTTCATGAAGTCAGTGAGGTGCAAACATAAACAAATTGTCCTTGTCAAATGAATGAATTCAACTTAATAGTTGGATTGTGATTGTTAAACTTACTGTTGAGTATACTTGGGATGTGCTGCATTGGTAAACATACTTGGCTACAGAGAATTTGACTAGTTTCAGTATTGCTCCACAATGAAACTTCATTCACCTTTACAAAATACAGAAGAAGAAAAGAAAGAAAAGGCTATTCATACAGAGTAAGGAGGCACTGTCACAAGGAGAAGCACTGCCAAATATTATACACACAAAATAACAAAACAGTTATAAAAGTCAAATATATAACAAATAAACAGTACATTGGTGGGTCTGTAAATAATATGTGTATTGTAGGGGTGTAACGGTACACATATTCGTACCGGACCGTTTCGGTACAGGACTTTCGGTACGGTGCAGATGTGTACCGAATGCAATCTTAGTAGGCTTGTTTTGCGTGCGGAACATACTTCAAATCAGAGTTCCCACACGAACATATTAAGTGGCGGACCGGAAGTTTGTTTAGTCTCCGCCTCGCACTTTGAGCGCACTACACAGACAGCACGCTTAGCTTAGCCTAGCCTAGCCTAGCCTAGCCTCTGGCTAGCGAACATCATGGCCAATGCAAACGATAAGCCAGAGCTTGAAGACCCTCCCTTACCGTTAAGGTCTCCTTTGTTCAGTAGTGATCGGGTATGTTTCTGGCAACACGTCAAAACTTGATAACTCATTTGAAACGGCACCACGCGAATGTGAATATCACTGCTGCAAGGAAAAAAACGAGCGTAGTGCAAACGCTGCTCCCTTCGTCATTTAAACAGCCTTTCGCTGGTAATTCAGATCGGGCCAAAGCAATAACAAATGCTGCACTTTAGTCAATGTGGAAAAGTTCATTTCCTAAAAAAAGAAAAGATTATTATAGTTATTTATATTTTTGATTATATTTTATATATTTCTTATTATATTTTATATTTTGTTTAATTTATTTGAGAATATTTTATTTATTGGAGAACTTATTAGTAGTAGTTTGCAGCAGTATTCTATTTTTTATTCTATTTTATTTTTATATATTTTATTGTTTATTATGTTTCATTTAAAATTTTATAAAAAAAAATTATAAACTGTTGATGTTTACAAAAGTTCATAATAAACGACAAGCAATTTTATGTTTTGCATTTTTTCCCCTTACTGTACCGAAAATGAACCGAACCGTGACTTCAAAACCGAGGTACGTACCGAACCGTGATTTTTGTGTACCGTTACACCCCTAGTGTATTGCATTTATTTGCACATCAGGTCTTTTTCCATTGTGCTGGTCTGGCTCACCATTGCCTATCCATGGACAGAACCTGGCAAGTGTGATTCTTTAAGCCTTTTAAAATCTCCTGATAGGTGCAGGCATTAACACAAACTGAGAACACAAAGGCCACAGCCTTCTGTATTATCTCCCTCTCACAGAGTGGGGACATAGCACATTAATCACTGCAAAGCCACATATACCTCAACACACACACACACACACACACACACACACACACACACACACACGCACGCACACACCCACTCACACGCACACGCACAGCAGTGCTTTACAGCGGAGGCTGATTCAGTCAAACAGACATTACCATTGAGTCTTGAGCACTATTAGTATTTGTTCAATGGATTTGACCTTCCTGACAGAACATTATAACTGAAGGGGCTAATGGCTGCTAGTTAAAAATACTAAATTAATATTTCAATAGCTGAGTAATTACTAATGAAACAAGGACAAAGGCCGAGTGCAAAGTCATCAACTCCAGAGGGGAAACCTCTCATGCATGTATCTTGCTGTTCTTTGTAGACTACTCTATTTCCTATTTGGACATAAGACAAAAGTCTTGCATGGCTAGTGCTGTCTCCACTTTTACTTTTAATGATAATAACAAAGGCTCACTGCATTGTACTGTAGACAGGTGTACAAATGTATGGAGTTCTGTAGCCATGCAGTATTCAAAGCATATTTTACATAGAATATGCATGCTGCTTTCATAATTTATAACAATTTTACATAATGACACCATTTCATGTTTTATGCAGTGGGAATAGTTTTATCTTTCTTCTCTTTCTTATTCTCTGCAACCACTGTCCCACTGTCACAGACTACAAGTTAATGATTCTTCTCCTCCAAACCACTTATTGTGCAAAATAACTCACAATGGATAGCGGGCATACAGTTCCTTGAGATGTATTCACTAAAGTCCGGTGTAATTATATAGGCAGACTGCTGACTTTAGGTAAAATGATGAGGAATGAGCTTCAGACGAAGACCTTGCCTGGAGCAGCTCTGTGGATTTATGTCCTGTTCCATGGAAGCACAACCCCACCACCCCCAGACGAGGTGGGGGAGGGAACAGAGAGAAAGGGGAAGAGAGGTAGAGAAGAGGGGAGGGAGAAAAGGACAAACGCACTAGATTTTAATAAGGAGTTGTCACAGCAGATAGCCTGGCCCTATATCAACTATGCAGAAGCTTTGGGAGATCTGCCAGCGGGCCTGAATACAGCTCTGTTCCACCAGGGCTCCCCCAGGTGTCACGGCCGCAAAATAAAACTTCACTACTGTACTGTCCTGTCCTGTACCGGCACAGCAAACACTTTATCTCTATGCTGACCCTGTCCACCAACACTGTCGTAATTCTACATGACCTCCGATCCCTGGCCCTCACCCCCCCGACAGCCCCGAATCTTTTATTGTCAATTCCACAAATCCTCTCAAATCCTTCATATCTCACCCTTCCAACTAAACAACCATTCATTCCCCAGACTTCAATCTACAGCGTCCCTTATTCCTTATCCACACTTTTATTACTAGGGGCCAAGTGGTTAAAAAAAAAAAAAAAAAGTATTATGTTGTTGTCTAGTTAGGTTGTTCGTCTCAGCCTTTCTCCAGAGAGTATATCAGAGACTTCTGTGTCAATATCACAGTCATTATTTCTTCTCAATATAGCCTCTACACAATAGGCAATTGCACTGCCACAAAAAAAAAAACACTTCAATATTTATTGACACAATGATACACCCAAATGACCTAAATGCCAGAGGTGTGCAGAGGAGGCACTATTTTCAACGCAGTTCATTTTAACGATGGCTTATTGGCATCCCCGTCAAAAAATTATAAATAAATATTGCCAAAGTGGTTTATAATGCATTACCATATATAATGATCATTTCAAAACAATACAGAGAAGTGATTAAGTTACTAATTTTAGTATAACAAAACTAGATTGTTGATTACAATAATGATTAAACCCTTTGAACCATGAGTTTCCCCTTAAATTTCCTCTTAAATAGCTTCAAAGTTAGACAATGTGACATTCATATTCTGTATCTGCTCGTTCCAACACTTCATTGAAGATATAGCTGCTTATACTGAGTGAAATATTCAAACCCAAGACGCAATTTTTTTATGGCTGCACCATTACATCAAATGGAAAAAATCTAATTGTTTGTGCATACTCAATAGCAAGTTTAACACCTGTAATTCAGCACAACATATTTGGCATCTTTGGAAACCTTGTCATCTTCACTAGAATTTAAAATAAAGTGCTGTGGGTTTTCCACCCCACTGGTGGGACAGTGGGGTGGAAGAGATATGTGATCAGGAACTCAGAGCAACTCCTGGACACTGTTACTGTCCTTTAGACTATGGCATGCTGACCCATACCGAGCAGCTAGGACAGCAGTGTCTCCTTTTCCAAGCAAGATGTTTTACAGTTCTTTCATCCTTTGGTAGCCATGTTTTTTTCTGTAGCTGCCTATCTCAATGGCTACACTGTGATCACCAAACCTGGTCAGTGAGCCTGATCTGTCTCTGATTAGCATGTGTGGCAGTGGAGAGATAATTTGGCAATTTACAGTCTCATTTTAGGGTGATAAAGCATTTTAAATTACTTTGTGCTGCTGGATTATTTAAATGGTCCAAAAAAGAGCTTCTGGATTTGGTTGGTGATCTGATTGATACGATATTGTGTTTGTAAGCAGTGCTTGTTTGTTGATTGGTTCGTGTTGCTGATTGGTTGATTCATACAGGGACAAAATAACAAAAACAGCCTTCAGAACAGCTTCATCCCTCCTTGGAATACAAGTCATACAAGTCTTAAACTGTGTGTCACGGGATATTGGACCAATATTCAATAAAGAAAGCCTCCATTTCTTTAAGGGATGAAGGAAGTGGAAATATACTCGGCACTCTGTGATCCAGAACTTCCCATAAAGGTTCAAAAGTGTTTACATCTGATGACTGGCAAGGCCATTTAACTTCATCCTGGTGTTCATGAAACCATTCTTGAAATTGTGTATGGGGGTGTTATCATCTTGTAATAGGGGAATATCATGAGGGAACAGTATTTACGCCGTAGGGTGCACTTGGTCCTGTAAAATGGCCTCATATTCTTTGGCTGTTATATAATCATGCAGCACAATCATCACACCTATCATCACAGATTCAATGCCACATTTAACAGATAGCAACAGACATTGTGGGTTGAAGAAATTCTTTGGCTTTCTACAAATGTAAACCCTTCCAGATGTACTATGGGAAAAGGGGTCAAAGGCGACTCATCAGACCATATTGCATTTTTCCATTGCTCAAGGGTCCAGCTTTTATGCTCCTTACAACAGTGTGTGCGCCTTTGTGTGTTTGCCTGAGATACAAATGGTTGTCCCCAACGATGAACTCAGGGGAGGGACTATGGATCGGCTCTGGTCCGTCCGTCTGTTCATCCGCCCGTCCATCCGTCACACAAAATATCTGAGATGCCACTGTTCAGAGAATGATGCGTGTCATTGCTTCGCTTTGGCATTGTCAAAGTTACTCTGATTGGCCTAAGGCCAATCGCTAAAATGTTGACTGGACACAGACTCGATTTTTACAAAACTTAAGGGAGTGATGTGTCTCTTTGCGCCATTCTGGTATTTTTAAATTTGCACTGATTGGCCTAAAGGGGGCACTATAATGTTTAATTACGTGTTACTGATTGGCCCAGAGTGGGTCTGCATAATACATGGGGAAATGTCATGTTGTTTAAAATGGTGTTTAGCAACTATCCTGTTGATTGTTTGTCTATCCCTGTTGGTGAGCTTTGACTTGTAACCACTGTGCCTGTTTGCTGATCCAGTGTGTCTGTGTTTGGCATGTTTTCATGGTTTTTGAGACTGTTCCTCTCAATAATTTTGTAGTTTATGTGACTGATACACCTGCAATTTGGGTACTTTGGCCTCTTTGGAACTCGCTTCATGGTGCTTTACAAACTAATAAATATCAAGTGGAATATTTAGCTATTTCCTTTAGCCATCCCAGCTAGTCGCTCATCACCAGTGAAAAATCAGCATGTCCTGCTGCTCCGTGCTCTTTCTGTTGACAGTGCAAAATAATAGAAATTCCGGGATTTGGAGATGAAATTGAGAAGATACATATTATGCAATGATTGTTAGCTAGAGAGCTGTGGTATGTAGTTATAGTTGGTAATGTGGCCAGCTAGCTAGCAGCTACAGGTGACTGTAGAGATAAAGCCGATCTGATTAAAAACATGCAATCTATTTTGAAATATGACTTAACAAAATGCAGTATAACTCACCTTACATTCTTGATTTGACAAAATAATAAATTGTTTGCTGCCTTTTTACTGTCTGGCTTACTGAACATTGTAGCTACTGACATAAGGGACAAAGTTGAGCATCTCTATGTGGATGTTTTATACATCAGTGGTTATTTTAGCTAGGGGGTGCCACAGAAACTGATAAACAGACATATTTCTGCATCCCCCACGTCCACTATGTGCCTATTGGTTGTTAGCCTTATTTAGTTAAAAAAAAATGCTGTTCTGATGAGGTTTATACAGTTAAATATTCATGGGGATATCAGTGATAAATATAACTTGTCACTCTTCCTTCCCATGTCCCACAGGGTCTCATCCTTACTCGTTCAAGACTGCCTACAGCCATCAAACATTAGCAAACCTCGCAAGCTATGACTTCTGAATGACTATGCCCTGAGTCTTGTCAGAGGAATTATCAAGGACACATTAGAGAAAGAGTGTGTCTGTGTGTTCATTCCACAACAAGGAAGCTAGGACTATCAGCAATAACATTGTCTATAGCACCAGTAGCTAAACAAAGCTGAACGCAGCTTTGTAGATCCTGCTCTAGCTCGGTGAGCTTATGGCCTCAAGACAGAGAAGGGAAAGGAGAATCTTTGCTCAGTGACTAGCCATCGAGTCCGCACCAACTTGATCTTATAGGAGAGGGAGCCTTTGTTTGTTAACTATGACTATGTTTGGACTGATGAACAATAATATTGATTTGGACATGATGGGGTGAAAAGTGTGACAGCAATATGTTTTGCACATAATCCAATAAGACCTTATCTAGCTGCAATGCTGCACTATTCATAAGTCCATGACGCACTGGCTTCATCCATCCAGCCACAATCCTAAGACCTCAGCCTGATTACACTGTCGCCCCCTCATCGAAATCACACAGTAAAGAAAGTACACATAATCCCAGGGCAAAATCTCACTGTTACATGCAATATAGTGATCAATCTGTGGTATGCCAGATATGGAATGGGAGCAATGACGTATGCGTTCCCCGCTGCTGTGTGGACCCTCTCCAGCCCCCTGCAGTGCACTCATCTGCCTGTGGCTGCATCCTCTCTCCCTTATCCTTGTCTCTAAGACTAAGCTCCATATATCAAATAGGCTACTTTTAGGCTATTTTTCTATCAAGCCTACTGAATGTGCATAAGCCGTGTAAATTGCGTAGAGTAGGATTCATACTGATAAAGAGGGATAATAATAATAAATTCAAGTAATAATGGTGACATTTGGACAGATGTTGTATTCTATACACATTAATTATGTGTGTATTTTTGATTACTCTGTTTGGATTTGGACATACCATTGCTAAACACTTTTTATGACATTAGACGTCTAAGTGGAAAATATATATATTTTTTACAACTCAGACACCATTGTAGCTCAAATCACAGCTCTACATTGCTCCAGTGATCACAACAATACAAACACACTGTTGCATTTACACCTTCAAAATATATTTAAAGCGTTTAGCTTTAGCCTACTGTAGTGTCTGTGTTTGTCATCACAGTTCATTTGTGAGTTCTCAAATGCTTTCAAATCAATGAAATGAAGAGAAACAAAACTTGTAGTGGAGTGATCACAGCAACACAAGTGGCACAATGCTCTCGATTGGGTCTTCATGATGTGTGTGTGAAAAGGAAAGAGAGGGTGACTCATTACGCAGGTGGCAGGGTGATCTAGTGGTTAGAGAGCCAGTCCCATAACTGAAGGGTCACAGGTTTGATGCATGCGACAGCCAATCTGTGTCAATCAATAACAATGGATCCAATCCAAGTGTACTTGAGCAAGACACTGAACTCCTACCTGCTTAATTATTGCAAATTTTCCTGGATAAGAGCATCAGCTAAACCCATATTTTTTTTATTAAATTACGACATTTTGGGTTCAAATCCGGCCCAGGACCTTTGTCGCACGTCATCCCCCTCTCTCTCCTATCTCTTTCCTGTCTATCTGTACTGTAAAATGGCATAATACAAGCAAAAAGCTTCAAAACATAATCTTAAATATATATGCACGTCTCTCTCGCCCTCTCTCTCTCTGAAGGCTCTATTTTCGTGATGGCGCATGGTGGATTGTGGGGCTTTGCACCGGCGAAGAGGCTCTCACCGTTTTTTTTGTTTTTTTTTCTCGCCTGCACCCATTTGGTATTTTGATGACTTGTCTGTGTGTGTCAGTAACGATCAAGTAGCGCAATGCAATTTTGATGTCAAGGATTACGGGGATTTGTGCTCACACCATACGTCTTTGCCTGCGCTTTGCGGCATGCGTCACGGATTCACCGAAATAGAGCCTTGAGTGTCTCTGACTTTGTATAATGCAATTCTGCTTACACTCATCCAAACGTGTCATATATCCAAAAGGGAGACCTGCTGGACAAGCCTTTTGGGTTATATTGTCTCTGTTGTTGCCGTTTTTATGATTGTGTTTTGTTCTTGTAATTTTTTACGTTCTTGGTATGTGCAAATAGACAAACTAAGCTATATGGTATGTGATTTGGTTCGCAGCATTACTAAATAGTGAGTCTACACCTTTATGAGTGCTGTCAGTGTCCCCTTGGATAATAAATGATCTGTGTTCACGTTGAAGTATTAAATTAAAGCTTATGTGTTCAGCAGGGGCCGAGGCCTAGCGCTGGACCCAGCTATAAATCTGCTTGCCTGGAGGGTAATGGCAAAGTTGCATATTGTCAAAATTCAGATGCATTATTTATGGTGTGGAATTAAACAGTGATATGTGTTAATAAACCACAAGGTATAAGCATTTCAACCCAAGCCATTTTTCTCCTCTGCATCCTCTCAGAGAGACAGAAACCATAGTAAAATTTAACCTTTCCAATTACACTGCTTGTACTAGCTTTACTCTTCCTTGGTCCAAATGCAAACCCTGCTGAAGTGTCTCAAATGCATCTTTACATGAGGAATATGTATGTTGTGAATGCAGTATGTGCTGAGAAAAATGTCTTAATCATATCATAGTGCTATATTCCACAAAAAGCTGAAGGCATGAGCATGCTGGATCCCAAGTGAACCAGCTGGGACTACGGCCTCATTGACATGGCTATTACAGTTTCTTCTGTTTCTATTACTGCTGAAACTGTTTCTTTTCACCAGGACTGGGCCGACCTTACAGTATCACAGTATATTATGGGCTGAGGGAATTGGGGCTCGGTAAGTTAGAGCAGTGATTTTCACAGTCAGCCACACAACAGTGATTTCGCAGTCATGGCCGAACAAGGAGTACCAATCACAATCAATTACTATAAGTCTGATAAATGATCACAATCAATTGCTCTACCACAGTGCCCATGGATACCACTGAATGTGTTGTATAGATAACCCCTAGGAGTCAAGCCTTAACCATTGCCACATCAAACATGTCAGCGTTTGCTCAACTCCAACCAAAGGTAAAATCGGTTTAGTTTAATTATAATAAAAATACACCACCAGTCAAAAGTTTGGACCCACCTGATTGAATGTATTATGTTTTTCATTATCTTAAAGCCATTTTGATCTAAAGGCTTGTGCTTAAATGCTTGAAATGTGTTTCTTAGACAAATATAAATAGTGAAGCTGATGCCTATGTATGAATTTCTTTCCAAAGCCTTTGCCTTTCCATCAAGGCAAAGGGCGGCTACTTTAAATAATCTAAAATATAAGATAGTTTTGATTTGTTTAACACTTTTTTGGTCGCTGCATAACTGCATTTGTGTCATTTCATAGTTTTGATGTCTTTACTATTATTCTAAAATGTGGAAAATAGTAAAAATAAAGAAAAATGCATGTGTCCAAACTTTTGACTGGCAATGTATATAATATAATAAATATTTCATCATCAACAGCCTTGAATAGCCGCAATCTTCTCAGCACGGAGGAATGCGGTCATTTTATCCTCACATGTATCTCCCAGCACTTTTTAATGTGACATTTTTATCATAATTGATTGATTAGAATATAATGAGAATCTCAGGTATCTGGGTACCTCTAAAAGGTGAAAGATGGAAATTAGAGGATGGTGTGGATTCCATTAAAGAGCCACACTGCCATGAAATTAATCACTAATGCATAAGGCTCTTTAATAAGACGCAAGCTCATCAAATAAAAGATGAGCCTTATTTACATACAAATCATTGTTTGTGATTTATTCATATGCGCACATGCACACACACACACACGCACAGAGAGACACACACTCACACACACACAAAGACGTTGTCCTTCATGAGCTGTTCTTTCGGGTCGCCCTCTGCCTTGCTATTATTGGTTTTTGGTTTTTGTTATTCGTTCATTTCTTTGCACGCTGTTGATTTTCACCTGAGTGCTTTTGCCTTGTCCAGAATAATGATTGTACACAAAGGAATGGGTGCCTCTACATGCATGGCAGCTCCAATGACAGGGTTGACAGGCCAGCTGAATTGAATTCACGTGTCTGATCTCCCTCCCTCCCTCTCTCTTTCTCTCTCTCTCTCTCTCTCTCCCTCCCCCTCTCCTTCGCTCTCGACTTTTTCTCTCCCTCCCTCGTTCCATATTCCGGCATGTCTCCCACAGGAGGGTAGAATTGAACAGTTGACTTTTTAAAAGACTCGCACGGTGAATAAATTTCAAAAAATGAGCTAATTATGAGGGGAACTTTTATGGCTATTACCCGTTACAATAACAGTCTGAAATGAAACAAGGCCTGTGAAATTTCAAACAGAATTGCTTTGTTTTACCGTGTAAAACTGATTAAAACTGTCTCTGCGAATGCAATCACAAGTGATTTAGTGACTTGGCATATTGCTTCTGTACTCTGTATCTTTTTCAGCACTACTGCTTTACCATGGTGGAGAGCTGTCCAAGAGTCTGACATTTTAGGGGCAATCATCAGTGACATTATCCCAGTAATGTGTTTGTGTAAAGTATGGTGAGGAATGTCATTCAATTTAGCTGTTTTGACATTAGTGGGTAAATTCAATAAATAGTTGAAGAACTGAACATGTGAAAGAGGCATCAATAGTAAATGTGCTACACTAAAGCAGATGGGAAAAAAAATCTCAATGACTTTTGAGAGAGGCTATTTGCAGAGGGTCACCGGCACTCTGAAAGTAACAGATATTTGGCAATGGAGACTGAATCAATACTCAGAAAGATATAACAGACTACGGTTTCTTATTATTTGTTCATTTACGCTACATTTACTCTTTAGGGCAGTTTACAATCAGGGCAAATATAAGCTGTGTTTACATGAAGCCTTTTATTCCACTAATCAGTATAGTAGTCCAATCAGAATGAAAATGCCTCATGTAACCTCCTCAATCAGAATAAACCACCCATTCTGAATGAAATTTTGTTCTGTTTCAGAGGGCTGGTATTAGCCTTTCATAATCCGTTCGATGGATAAAATTTCGCCATGTAAACACTCATTCCGATCATTTTCTTTGATTGGAATATCTTTACTCTTTCTGCGCACACTCGCCCATTTGATGTAAGTGACATTTACTTTTTTTCTGGGAGAATTTGAATCATTGTGGGTGCAAAAATGTCTGTTGCTGACACTTTTGTTCTGATAAAAGTGTTGCTTCATCAGAAAGAAGTAAAGCAAAAACGGTGCCAAGGGCCCGACGCAGGTCCATCTCTTAAAAAACATAAACCCTGGATTGGGTTTTTGTGCATGTCAGAAACTTTTATTCTGATTACGCACTGTGGATCATGTTAACGCACACCATGCGATCCTTTTATTTAGAGCTCATGTAAACACTTGCGGGGGAATCATCGCCATACATCTTCAATTGGAATGATTTCATTCAGAATGAAAAAGTATAGCTCATGTAACCACAGCTATTGAATAAGCTCAGAACAACCTTAAATCCCTACATTATCATTCTTGTCTCCCTAAAATGTTCAAATGTGATGTGCTAGCAAAACGAAGACAGAAGAAAGAAAGTAAAAAAGAAAAATTGACGTAACATATTCAATTAAAAAAAAACTTCAATCCAAAGCATGACTGCATACATTTTCAGCATGGGTGGTCCCATTAGGAATTGCCCCAAACTCTATGACAATGACACAGTGAGCAGTAACTAATAGGTTAAGTCTTTGCAGTGCCATCCGACTGAAAAGTGCTATGTGTTAGATTTTCTTATCATTATACTGCTGTGAAATAAATTGTGCGTCACTGTGGTGTGTCACTACAACTGTCGCTCTCCCTCAGTTCTGCAAGTCAGTCATTTGTGTGTGTGTGTGTGTGTGTGTGTGTGTCTGTGTGTGTGAGTGAGGGAGGGAGGTTGCACAATCATATAGGTGTGTATTTATGTGTGTGTGTGTGTGTGTGTGTGTGTGTGTGTTGAAAACTGAAAATGAATGAATGAATGAATGAAAAAACGTAGTTGTAATTCAATGTTTAAAATCTTTATTGAATAGTGATTAGTGAGTTTGACTATCATAGGTGAATCTGTGTGTGTGTGTGTGCTGATGTGCGTGTCTGTGCGTACATGTATGTGTGTGTATGTGTGTGTCTGCGCATGTGCTTGTCTCTCAGATGTTCTAAATGCATTAACATATCTGCGAACATCAGCTGTAAGTTTCTATACAAGGAGCCTCTAAGTGATCTTTAATTATCTTAACTTACTTTTACTTACTTGAACTTGTCAAATATTGGACTCCCACATCATCATTCACTCAAAAAGAAAAGACAGGAATTGTTTGATCCATCTTCACACCTCCATAGCATCAAAATTTTTATTTTTTAGCCAATTCAATATGGTTAAAGGAGTTATTCAGTGTATTTATGAGATAAGTGAAACTGACTTGAATATCTCTAAGTTAGACACATTCAGTCTTGATGGCAGTTGTAAAGAAACTATTCTTTTCATCAAGACAAATATACAGTCAGTGCTGTACTTAAAAGAACTTTGCCAACACCATTTCCAAGAAATAACTATTTGACATTCAAAGAAGAACATCTGAGCGTGTGTTTCACATTCTGCATTGATAAAAGAATTAAGTAGAGACAAATCTAGGAATGTTTTATTTTTTTTTGTTTGAGTGCAGAAACATTGTTCTCATTTGACTGTCATATTCCATTGGTTCTGTGCACCAAAATAATCTTTCCATCTGAGAACAGTGTTTTTTTTGTTGTTTTTATTTCACTTGAAGCGAAGAAGAAACTATAGTCAGGTGTGTGTGCAGTGAGCCCATCCTAAGGATAAAGGGTGTAATGTTCAGCCTCAGGCAGCTCCAAGTGGCTCCTGTGCTCGGCACCTGGGAACCCCGTCTCTCTGCAGGAATTGGCGTGGAGCCGGCAGCTTCTCTAAGAGCCAGGTGTTGTTTTATTTATCTGAAAGCACAAGTGACCTTTCTAACAGAACACTGCAGAGAGACCTGCCTCCAAGGGCTGTCTGCTTTCCCTCTCTTCTTTTCTGTCACATTCCTCCCAGTGAAGGACGAGACGGAGAGCCATCAACCGGGCCTGTCTCCAGACTGTCAGAGAAACAGACACAACATGAACCTTGATATTTTGTCTAACTTTGAGACTGTCTGGTTCCTTAAGTGTCAGCTGAGTGTCTGAACGATTCCCTCCAAGGCAGAACCCTATATGACTCCGTAGAACGGGGGTCTGTGCTCTATCAGATGCACACATTTCCTTAAAGTCGATTTTCGATGTTTAAAATTTGAAATATGATTCACCTTGTAAGAGAAGCTGCATGTCAGTAAAATGTACCAAGGGCCGATTCTATCTGTTTTCACACAATAAGACTCCCTCTAATTCCCTCCCTCTAACCTCTCCCACAGTTCTCCAGAGGTTACTATCAATAATTAGATTACAACACCAATATTATTTTGCCAATGTCATCAGAGCTAATTATACAGATAGCTGATATATTGATGAGAATTTGGACATGGACAGCATGTTTACACAGAGTTTGTTTGTACATGGAGTTATAAATTGGGAGGCCCTATGTGAATCCACGGCTGAAAATCAAAGTAAATACACAGCACTAACTTTCAAATTGGTGAATGGCTATTTCTATTAAGTTTTGGCTGGTCTACACTCGTTTGCTAGTTAATCTAGTTGTAAATTGTCAATTGGTGTAGGGCACATTTGATAGTTTTGATTTCATTTCACATTATACAACAGTTAGTTCAATTTGATTGGACAAGAGGCATTCCATGAGTGCTGATATACAGTATAACAGCACTGATGCTGTACTGTATGTATCACTCCGCTTCACAGGTGTTCTAATGTAACCTTGATTAGGCTGCGTTCACACATAGCGTTTTTTTGTGTGGAGAGCTTGTGAGCTTGTGAGCATAAATAAAAAGCGGATCACGACAACGTCATCTGACGTTAGCCGAGTAGCTGGCTAGCTAACCAGCTGGTTAACACTTCTAGCAGACAATACAGTGTTGTGCAACAAACAAATGCTTACCAGATATTCCCAGTACACGTCCACACAAAACTCTAACTCTAAGGGTAGCGACAGAGCAAATATAGATACATTTGACCTTAATTATGAACGGTCGGCCGAGGCGGAAGGTTGGGAAGAAAGTAAGCTGAAATTGTCTGTGCTAACCTAAAAGTAGCTAGCTAGCCTGCAGTCGGGAAACAGTTTACCTGTTGCTTGGCAACACTTGGTAGTGGAATCCTGAGGGAACTGTTTTTGTTGGCGGAGACAAATAACAGACAAAAATCATCTGTTGTCTCAAATTACCATTACTTGATGAATAGCTTTGTTTATACAACTGTTGTATAAAAGCAATATCACACTCGAGGTCGTGCTGTTGTACTGTATATCAGCACAGCTGTGATTATCTTCGGCACTCAGCCTGCGGCCTCGTGCCTACGACCGAATCACAGCCGTGCTGATATACAGTAGGCTACAGCACTCCCTCTCGTGTGATATTGCTTAAACATCAAAAAAGATTCTATAGGAAAATTGAATGGAAAATGACAGTAATGCCCCTTTGTCTACAGATGCAGTGTCTCTGTACATCCCAATGTACAATGTCTAGTCTAGGACAAATACGATTATTTTTCATTCATAATCAGAATCCCTTTATTCACTATTCTTGACAACTTGCAGAGATTCACAATGCATAATGATAGACATGGCAAATGCATGGATGGGAGGACCTTTATTAGAGAGAGAGAGAGAGTATATACATTCTACATTACGTACAGTACCTTGGCATACTTAATGATTGGAATTGATGGTATTCACTATTCTTGACAACTTACAGAGATTCACAATACATAATGATAGACAAGGCAAATGGATGGATGGCAGGACCTTTATTAGAGAAAGAGAGAGAGAGAGAGAGAGAGAGATAATATACATACATTCTACATTACATACCTTGGCATAATTAATGATTGGAGCTGTAGGGCGAAATGTGGTGAGCAGTGGATACGTCCAGCATAGCATGAGGTACTTAAACTGTAAGAATGCATAACTGAAAATACAATATGGGAGTTACAGATATAATTTCTGAGGCTGTGAAATATTATAGTGCCATATTTTAAATACAGAAACCATTTCTGAGGACTCAACCACACTGAAAACTGCTAGGTTGGTGTCAAAATCTATTTTTCTAGGAGATTTGTCATAGAATGCCTACAAGGCTAAAACAAATGAAAGCCGTACCCTTTATGCATAATGTGGTGAAACCTGTACAAAAGCAGTCGTGCCTGCCTGGAGTCACTCTAGCTCTAATTCCCCTCCTTTTGCATTATAACAAATGCGCGACAAAGAGACACTGGAGGGAGACAGATGGTTGCTATGGCAACATCATGTGGCCTTGCTTGTGTCTATGTTAGTTTGGAGGACAGCTGCTATTAACCAGTGGTGAGTACACAGGAAGGGTTGATTTAGCACAGTGCATTAATGCAACCAATGCTTCTCTGCTTTCCTGCATCCCCATTGGCTGATTGCACAAGAGCGTCAAAAGTCTGTAAAACATCTGTACTTGTAGATAGTGTTTTGCATGTAGAGTTGTCCTGTAAATAGCAACTCAAGCAGAATCGTTGTATGTGTCATTTTTCTTTGTGTGCAACTACAAATCTTTTTTTTACACATTCACAAATACAAATGCTGGTATTCAAGAACAACTTTCAAAACATTTGGGAAAATCAGGCTATGGTTTGGGTTTTATTTTTTGCAAATCTTCGTCACACATTCACAAATACTGATGTAGAAGTTGCAAAGTACAAGTCATGAGAACATTTGTGGACAAATTACAAATTACATATTGAGATAACATTAATATAAGTTAAACCTAAGTAATAGTACAGTACAGCACAGTTAAGTAAGTAATTGTAGTAAACACTAGTAAAAAAAATGCATCCATCCTGTTGCATTGTTGGTTAGGGTTAGCATTATGGTTTTCTAGCTAATTAGCCTTGCTGGCAATGAGGATTGCTAATAGCAAAATTAACCTCATAGTCTATAAAAAAGATTTGCAATATCAACACTGCATTTAGAGAGAAAAAACAAAAATCAATAATCAAAGTTGATTATGCAGTTGGAGGAGATATTCATGCTCTCCATAGCACAGTGCATAACCTACTAATTACAAACCATATTTTCATGTGACCTCTTTATCTTTGTTATTCTGTCTTCAACCTGCATTTTATGTGGGTGACTGCATCCACATAAAATGCAGTTAACTTTGAAAAGTGCAATTAACTCTTCCCACAGGAACCGCTTTTGGGTGAGGGAAAGACTCAGGGGGTTGATGAGACGTGGGAAGTGAACGGCTAAGTAAAAATAGGTAAGGGAAAGATGGACTGAGTGTGTGAGGGGAAATGATGAATGGTTTAGGGAAAGTCAGTAAATGTCATCAGATCCAAATCATCTCCCCGGCCCTCACCTGTGGCCTTGGACTGTTAAGATTTGCGGTGAAGAAAAGAGGGATGGTCTGTACAGAAACCATTAGCCTACTACTGACATATCCTTAAACTGTTGATTCATGTTTCACTTTGTTGATATCTCAGTAACTTTTACTGTGAGTACATTTTAAATGAGCTTAATGTTTTCTTAAGTAGACTTTTACACCAGTAACTTTATTTCTACTAAAGTAAAAGTTACAATACTTCTACTTGAGTAGGATATTTTGGTACTCTTTACACACTCTTTACACACATTTACATTGTGTAAATGTAAATGTACAGTAGATGATTCTGTTGTGAACTAATAACAGCGTAAATTACAACAACTAGAGATTTTCATCTAAATTAACATTGTGAAAATGGCCAAATCAGTGCTTAATGTGTTTTAAGAAGTCAAATGTTTACAGCCATGCCTCACTGTGGTGTTAAGATACAATTTGCTGATGAAGCAAAGAACAAGAAAGAACAAGAAAATAATGTAGTTTAATGACCTAAGATTCAAATGTTGAAACATTTGTGTAACCATGATTCACACAGATATGGAAAAACTCTAATGAGAATTTCAAGTTAGACACAAACGATTCAATTAGTTAAACTAATATGTGAACACATGCAATTTGAAAGAAATTAGGATGAATGAATATAACTTCTAGTGCTGTAAAAAAAAAAAAAAAAATAAAAAAATAAAGCTAATGCTTTTTTCTTAATAAGCAGTTTCCAAATTCAGCACTTTAGAATGTTCCTCCCCATATAATTAATTACCAGGCTTTACTTTCCATTTGGTAACTTTGTTAATGCTGTATAACTGTACAGAACAGTAGGCTACACAGTTCAGGATGAGTAGGCGATACTATGGCACATTGCTTTCTGATTGCAATAAAAGACTAATATAGTGCATATAATGGACGGGGTCAGTTAGGTGTATTAACTTTGTATTTGTGTATTGGATACCACTGCAGACATCCAGATAAGTATTGTGATGCCAGAATATATGCTTCAGTCTTTGTCTGAGCCAGAATAAAACATCACATATAAAAGAACCGAGGACAACTTACATTTCATGAAAGAGAAAAATATTTTCCATTTGATCCATTAGCCCTAATGTAGCTAATGTGCATTTTTTAGTGTCGTCTTGGAGAGTAAACTTGATTAACCCCACTAAGTGCAAATCAAGTTCACTTAGATTGCTGTTTTATGCTTGAACAGTAACTACCTGAGTAATAAGTATGGTACGCTTGCATTAAGAGGTGTCCAAATGGCTTGAGTTAAAAGCATGCATTACTAAAGAGCCTGCACAGTCTCTTTTCAGTGGAAGTGCGTCTTAACCATCTATATCTATTTTAATTGTGTTGATTCATCTGCGGTTGAATTAGAGGGTTCACCTCAACAACCTTGACTTGTCACACTCCCACTTCCATTGGGATTTTTCTTCCAGCCAAAGTGCACACACTATATGGGACAACTTAGCCTTAATGTGGCTCTGCACTAAGATATATATAAAAAAAACAAACCAAAAAAAATAATTAAAAAAAATGCCCCATTGCCATAAATGATTTTTAACTATAGTCAATTTCTATGGTATATGAATTTTGCAAATTAAGAGTATATGAAGTGCATGTGCAGCAAAATATTAGTCAAGCCATTATCTGTAATATTTGTTTCAAGTGAAATGGGGCCCTGCTGTGGCATTTCAAAGGGTGATATTTACAGCAGCTAGCTAATTTTGCTTAATGACTTTTTCTTTTTGTAATGACTATGCCCGACTTACTCAGTCCATATCAATTCAGAGGTAATAGACCACAGTGAAAGTGATTTGAATTCTAAATACCAGCCAAGTTTGTAGCCTAGTCAATAGACAAATAAAGCATTTTATGTTGGAATTATATAATCTGGAGATGCTGTCTCTCCCCTCTTTTACACACACACACACACACACACACACACACACACACACACACACACACACACACACACACCCCTATTATACAGGGCAGCAATTTGATTAAGTTTAAGATAACTGAAAGCAGGACATCAGATATTGTCAAGGTAAGGATTTTCTTCTCATTTGGGGTGATTTAAGGTCAGAATGATCTATTTTTCTTCAGATATTCTCGTAAAAAGGATGTGCTGCTTTACACACATCTATGTATCTAGTTTGAGAGAACATTCATTTGTGTAACTTTTAAACACAACGTATATTAAACACAAGCAACCAATATTGTGTCTCTGTGTATGTTGTGCTGAAAATATGTTGTCCCAAACAACACACTTGGATGTGTTGAAAATAACTATAGTTACACATGGTAACTCTAGTTCTATGATCACAGACGGAGCCCTCTAACAGATCTCTAATTGGCTTAACCACTCATCTAGTTGCCTCAGTGCATTGAAAATTCACATGAACATGCTCAGCCAATCAGGGTGAGCCTATACAACCCTATGGCGCTCCACCCTATATAAGGCAAGCACGCCTACCCTCTTGTGGAGAAACAGTTGCATTCTATGTCTTGCTTTAGGCTAGGACATCTGCTTTCTTTAGAATATCAATCAGTATGTGTCTATCATGTGTCCATCCTTTGTCCTCATGTTACTATATATGAACCTAACAACAGAAAAGAGAGCTTGTTCTTTAGGTAAGTGTATGTTCCTGTGACAGTGGTGTGATCCTGAGACGTTGCTTTGTCTGGAGAGCTGTACCATTCCTTCTGCTGTGCACTTCTCTCCATGTTGCATGTATCATCAAAGAGAACACTCAATTGGATGATGGCAAAACAGTCTTTATTTCAGTTTTATTCATCACTCTGCATCCACCATGTCTTCAGGGACTCGTGGAGCAGCAGGGTGACATGTTAGAGGGCTATGCCTGTGATCACAGCACTAGGGTTACCATGTGTAACTATTATTCTATTTCACTCAGGCTTTGCCCTTTAACGGGGCCCTAGGGGGTATATCACTACACATTTAGTCTATTAATCTTAAAACAAGTGGAAAAAAATCTGCCAATGGGATGAGTAATTTCACTTGTTTCCAGTGCAAATTAACTTGTTTCAAGAATTTTGTGGAATCAAGTATCATAGTAGTGCAGTAATCTGTCGTATTCTGATTTGTTTCAAGATATAGACACTAATTTCTAGAAAGTCCCTGAAACAAGTGAAACTGCATTGGAAACAAGTGTTATCTTAGCTATCTCAACAAGTGTTATGTCATCCCATTGGCAGAATTTGTCTCTTGTATTAAGAAAAATAAGATTTGAAGGCTGAGTATGGGACTAAAGGACTTATTCTGATTCAAAAGACCCAGACACATCCAACAGATAATGCTGATGAATGGACAGGACGTCAACCAAGATACCATTGTACAAATCTCCTGTTGACATTGCCACACTTTGTGTAGAAGCCACAGGAAGGTCTCTGCCCTCCCACACATAAGCTTGTTAAATGCCACCACAAAGCCTCTGTTTAGACAACCTCTCAGTCAACCTCTCCTCTCTCTCAGGTTCACAGGTTTTGTCTGAATGTGGAGCCACTCAATTCCCCTCTCACCAGTAAACAACTGGAGTGGATGTATAGCGTGCACAAATCATTTACACTCTTAGCTGATGTCAATGAAAGCAGTAGCGCTGTTTTGATTGACGACAATTTAAGAGATGGACTCAAAAGGCTCTTTAGAGAGGGCTTCGAGAACCAAAGGCAATTCCCACTGAGAGGTGGCAGAACGTATCACTGGACGTTTCTTCCTAGCCCCATACTCAAAATGTTTTAGGAGAGGGTGACCAAAACCAACCTCTCTCCAAAACCTTCATGACAAAAATATATCGCTGACGTATACACCCTGAAAGTAGAATGCGCCTGCCCCTTCTCCAGCAGGTGCTGGACCGAGTACATAGACCCAATTGAACAATTCAATGGATCAATAATCCTTTGTCCAAGCCACTTTTGGAAACCCAAGCATTTACCTTTATAGCATGAAGATTGTCTCAGTGAGCGCTGGATAGCCTGAAACAACGTCTGCCAACAACCCTGCATGCACGTATCAGTAGCAGCTTTCTTGGCCATGGCGTGTGACTGAGCACGTCCACTCCTAAGGGTGGATGGTCCTGGGGCATCAGTGTGAACAACAGTGGACATTGCATGTTCTGCCTCATGGTGAAAAGATCCACCTCCGCTCTCCCGAACAGTCCAAATCTGGCTCACTATGTCAGAATGCAATCTGCACTCGTCTGACAAAGGTCCGCCCCTCGACATGAGGTCAGCTCCCATGTTCTCCAGGCCTGGAATATGCACATCCTTGAGAAGAACGAGATTACCATGGCCCAGAGCCACAGGTTCTCTGCTGACTTCAACCGAGGTGCGGACCGTACTCTGCCCTGTGGTCTTGGCTATTGTTTGGACCAAACAATAGCTTTTTGTTTGGACTCAACCTCAGTGACTAGTACCTCTATTTCTGTTGCAGAAAAGTAAATTTTCTTCGCTCTCTTTGCGATTATTCCAGTAAGTAAACAGCCATTTTTCACATGTTTTTAAAGGGATGTTTATATGGTTGATTGGGAACATTTCTGTATGCAAATGATCCTGAATGTGCACAAGCATGGTGGTTTAGAATGTGTGGAATTTGTCAACATTGATTATGTACTGGTGTGCATACAACCTGCGTGCGCACGTTTGACAAAAATTTTCGTCATAGGAGAACATTTAGAATGTTTGATAAACGAGGGCCCTGGATTCCCCACTGGCGTAGCAGTTCGAGAGCTGTGTCCACACATTTGGAGAATGAGAATGCATGGGGCCAGGGAATAGCCAAACAGAATTGTGTTGTATTCGTATGCCTTCCCTTGAAAAGCAAAATGTAGGAACTTCCTGTGCCTCAGTAAGCATCTTTCAGGTCTATCAAGGTGAACCAGCTCAGTGGAACAGATCTCATTGGACTGTGGGTTGACCGGTAGGAAAATGTCTCTTTCCCATTTCTCCTTTCCCTCTGAGTCCAGATTATTTGGGACTTTGCAGCATTTGTCTTAATTACGGAATAAAAGGACAATGATCATTAATTGAGTCATTTCTTTAAAATATTGCTTTCTTTATGCCTTTACGCCATGTAATAATTTGAGAAAAAATAGTCATACGTTCACAGCAGCACATTTACCATCCAGTTTCATTAATAAAAGTTAAAGACTGAAAAATCAAACTATGGAGTTTACACACGCTTTACACATGCTTTGAGTTAGGTGTACGAACAATTCAGAGGTCAAACTTTGATAAATCCTGATTTGCATGTGCAAACGTGGATATGAAGGATTTACAAACAAATCGGTGTAGAAATCACTTGATAAATGAGGCCCATTGAAAGGACAGAGATCTAGTACGCAGGTCTCATATCTTTTTTCTTGGGAACAAGGAAATAACTGGTGTATAGACCAATGTCTCTGTCCTCTGGAGGAGCTACAGAAATTGGCTCTTTCTATAAAAATTCCTGAAGAGTGGTTATGCTGTCTTGTGAGGTCATGAACAACTATCTCACTCCATTGAATAGTGGTGGAATACAATGAAACTGGAGTACATACAGTATCTTGATCAAAGCGTCCTGTCCATCCATTCAGTCAAAACACATTGGCTCTGCCACTCCTGATAGAACTACACTCACTTGCCAAAATAATTGGAACACCAGTTTCCCTCAAAACATAAAAGAGCTGTCACATGTTTGTTAAGCAAAACCTGCACCCCCTGTTCTTAATTTAATTAATTATTTTGTGACTTTCAATTCATGTGCAGATTATGGCTTGGTTTGATGAGCATGGCAATTAATCTTAATTGACTGGTAACCTCTGCTCTATATGGATTCCAGTGAAAAACTGAACTAAAAAAGATCATTGAAATTGAGCATGACATGTTTGTGACTCATGTCATGTGCAAGTGTTGGATTATGGCCCAATTATTATTGTCTTTTTTGTTATTGTTTAGTTGCTCACTCCACTTACCCACTCCATTCAGGGGAATCCACACTGAGCAGAGGTACAACTCCACTCTTCAAAGACCAAAGACTTTCTGTATTAGCTGAAGATTGTACTCAATTATTACTGACATGATAGCAACATTTGATTCACAAATTATTATTGTATAATAATATGATTAACAGTTAATTATGATTAATTGTCATGCTCTTCAAAAAATCAAGCCATAATCTAAAAGTTACACATTAATTGAAAGTCACAAAACAGTGTAGATAATCAGATTACTAACAGGGAGTGCAGGTTTTGCTTAGCAAACATGTGACACCTCTTTTACGTTTTATGGAAAACTGGTGTTCCAATTATTTTGTCCAGTGAGTGTATGTGGAGCGCTCAGCTGTGGAGCAGAGGCCAAAAAGTGTACGTACATGACTTCGGCCCTCTCCTCCACACATCGGCCCAACGAGGGTGGGAGAGGCAGATATACAGCTTTGCTCATAACGGTATTACAAGAGAAAGACTATACAGTATAAATTAAATAAGAAACTGACCTACAGTCATCCCAACGTTATACCAGGCTTTCTCCGTTTTATCTTTGTTTTGGTCGTACCATTGTTTCCGTGTTTGCCGCTATTTTTTCCAAAACAAACATAGTAATGACTGGCTGAATGGACGGTGATGAATCCGTCCATCTGTCAAAATGGATGGAAAATGGATGCGTCATCAGTCCTGTCCGGACAACAGAATGAAATTTCAAATAATATATCAGACATTATTTAAAAGGTACAATATTATTTCTACTGTGTTTCACTCTCAGCCAGCAGGGCACCAGCTCTGCTGGAACCCTCAGCACCCCCCTTCCCGCGCCTATGGTCGCTTGAGCGTGGCACTGACGTTAGCAGAACAGGCAGGGTGAAAAGAGAGTGATTGTGATTTTGTACAGCCCACTCCCTTCTGCCTATAAGCAGCTATAGCTGGTCAATGGGCAGAGCTGGGGAGGCAGACCGAGAAGCAAGCCTCACCAGCAGCAAGACATGACGAGGAGCTCTGCTCTAAGATGGGCCAGCCGTTGTCAGTGGAGTTTCCCCTGTGATTCTCAAACGAGCTGGTGCCTAGTCTCCACCCGCTAACCTAGTAGTCAACGGAGATGGATCACATGTGAGAGCCCACTGCTCTCAACACTTGAGCTCATGTGGCCGGTGGAGAGGAGGCTCTGAGAAAGACAGCTAACCCGTCGCTCATGTTTCTCTCTCATGTAGAGAGATCCAGTATAGGTCTCATAGCTCCAGTTTTCTTGGGTACAAGGAAATAACTGGAATATTGACCCTGTCTGTCCTCTGGAGGAACTACAGAAATAGTCTCCTCCTTCTGTAAAAGTTCCTGAACTTCCTGTGAAACAGCGGTTATGCTTTCTTGAGAGGTCATGAATTACTCTCTCACTCTGTTGAATGGAGCGCCGCAACTCCTGGAGGAATTCTTTCAGAGGGTGAGCGCCTAAACTGTGGAGCAGAGGCTAGAAAGCCTTCGTACATGACTTTGGTTCTCTCTGCCGCTGATCAGGGCAGGGCAGATCAGCCCATCGGGGGCCTAATTCGAAAGGGTCTCTAACACAGAGACCAATCGCGATTGCTGTGTGGAAACCAGTGATCTCGCCTCCTCTCTATGTAGCCAGCTCTCAATAACATCTGCATGTCGCTTGAGAAAATCGCTGACGTCAGCAGAGCAGGCAGGCTGAGAGGAGAGTGAGTTTGATTAAGAACAGTTCGTCCACCCTTCTCTGCCTTCCTGACTGTAGCCGATCGATGGGTACTGACCAGAAAACAAGCCTCACCGCCGGTAAACTTGTTGCCAAGCTCCGCTCTCAGCTGGGCCGGACGTTTGAAAATGACAGCAGAGTTTCCCACATGATTCTCTAATGAGCTGCCACCTAGCTTCCACCCACTGACCTAGTAGGTAGTGGGGTGGGTCACATGTGAGAGCCCGCTATTCTCAACACTCGAGCTGATGTGGCCAGTGGAGAGGAGGCTCTGGGAGAGAAGGGCTAACCAGCCACTTGTTTCTCTCTTGTGCAGAGAAAGGACGGAGAGCGGGCAGCAATATGAGTGTGGGTGTTGGAAACAGCTCTTACCAAGAGGCCAGAGATCGGAGCCTGGAGGTGGAAGCTGTAGGCCGACCATCTCTGCAGCCGCTTTCATGATGGTGGGAAAATCCTGTCTCACCAAAGGAGGAGCGGGAATAGCAGTGGAGCAGGACGCTGCTTGGGCAGAGACAAGCGAGTGGTCGTCATCATCGCTGTCTTTCAGGGGTGGCATTGATCATCCTCTTCAGCTGGAGGTGGGAGGGCCGGTGGCAGGAGATCTGTGACAGTGGCAGAAGAGCCTGGTTCGGAAGAGCCATCGCCGCACTCTGCCTCACTGTCATTGCGTTCCAACCGTGGCTCTGGGGAGCGGTGGAATGGCTCCAGCGCTGCCGGCGTCTCATAGATCAAAGGGCCCGGCAGTCGAGGCGTTCCAGCAGTTCTACTATCCCCAGAGACGTATGCTCAGCACCGATGCGCTCAAAGCACTGCTGGTGGGGATCGATGGTGGCGACCAGTCCGGGCACATCGGGCAGTACTTCGCGAGTGTAGGTGCGCTCGCCTTATATGGGGCGGAACATTATAGGGTTGTATAGGCTCACCCTGATTGGCTGAGCACGTGCATGCAAATTTTCTTTGCGCAGAGGCAACTAGATGAGTGGTTATGCCAGTAGTGCCTTGTTAGACGGTGAAGCCTGTGTGAAATAGAACATAATAACAATGTACTATGGCAGTATGCGAACATGCATGCTTGACAGTGTTTGTGTGTGTATATAAGTGTATGTAAAAAACAGCTGAAGATGGAGAGCATGCTCGTGCCTCAACTGTCCCCTTTGCTTCTCCCAACACACACACACAAACACACACACACACACACACACTCTCAACACTGATCCGACTTATACTAACAGCACACCTACATTACTCTGACAATGCTCTACACTGAGGCTAACAGCCTACAAGATCTCATCCAGTAATTTCCCACCTCACCATCAATCTCAATAGCAATAGGCTAGAGAAAGAAGGTTTGGGTAAACTCCAGCTCTAACAGAGTTAACCTTGTTAAAGAGCTTTGGGTTTGAAGTTTAAGAGAGCAAGGACTTGTGCAAATTGTAACACACTCATAATGCTGTGCTGTGAGTGAATGTATATGTGTGTATGTGCGGTGTGTCTTTGTGCGCATTTATTCTCCTTTATTCTTATTTTGTGTCAGAGAGAGAGAGAGAGAGAGAGAGAGAGAGAGAGAGAGAGAGAGAGAGAGAGAGAGAGAGAGAGAGAGAGAGAGAGAGAGAGAGAGAGAGAGAGAGAAAGAGAGAGAGAGAGAGAGAGAAATGTACAGGAACAGAAATGTACCAATTCATAGGATCTGATGTAACTATCTCTTATGCTATTTAGGATGAGTGCTTACTTGACTTGGATGTTAGAGGAAAGGGTTGTGGGTGAGAGTGGTAGCCTATGTCAATGAGGTTATCAAGTGGCCACCTCCCATCACAAATGCTCCATCCACACCACCCATCACAACACCTACAGAATAGTTAACAGTGGGTTTTAGCATCCCACCAACCACCCCCCTCCACACCTGCTGTCAACACTGATCAGACCTAACGCATCTACAGAACACCTACACTACTACTACTACTACTACTACTTTACATTGCACCTACAGTCAGGCTTACACTTAACACCCATCACCCAATTACCTCATCATCAATCTCAATAGCAAAAGATTAGAGAGAGAATGCTTGTTTCCACTCCAGCTCTGACACAGAGTGAGCCATATGACAAAGAGCATTAGCTTTGAATTTAAAGCTGTACTAGGAAAGATTTTGATGTAAAAATATGATCCATTTCACCAGCCTGAATCACAATGCGGTGCTTCAGTGGAGAAGACTAAGAAGAATAAGATGACCCTAAACAATCTGATCTCACAGAAAAACGTGAAATGAACATGACTTGTTAACACCAAATTACGTGTTGGTGGCACGCAAAGTGTATGTATTCCCGGCATGAAACAGTTACGTGAAGGAGACAGGGCTATAAACAGGAAGTAGTGTCACATTGAAGTACCACGGTGGAAAGTAAGGGTGTTGTGGTTAAGGTGGTGGATGGGTGTATGCATTTGCCTTCAGTGCTGGCAACCAGGGTTCAAATCCCAGCATTTGTGAATGGCATTTTTATCGTAAGTCACATTTTCATTTTAGCGAACATTTTTCTTATCTAACCATGACCAAACCCTTTCCCAAACCTTAACCAAGCTGTTTTAATTGCCTATCAATAACCTCAACCAGTTTGGGTTAACCAGCCCCGTTCCAGAGAAAGCTGGACTGACCAACTTTAGATCTTTTGTCTCTCTCGTCCCTTTGGTATCCTTTGGTATCCTTTAAGTATCCTTTGGTATAAAGCATCACAGACTGGCCAAGCTGGCAAACATGAGCATGCTGTGTGCAGTTTACTGGCGTCACATTACATGATTTCTGGGTATTGAAGGTACAGTTTTTCAAAGTTACCTCATTACCATGTGGAGCCACCAAAATGTGAAATTGCCTATGGTGCAGCTTTAAAGAGAGACCTGTTAATCGTATATTAACAGTTAATTGT
This sequence comes from Centroberyx gerrardi, assembly GCF_048128805.1. Classification (NCBI taxonomy): domain Eukaryota; kingdom Metazoa; phylum Chordata; class Actinopteri; order Beryciformes; family Berycidae; genus Centroberyx; species Centroberyx gerrardi. The sequence goes on along the minus strand of NC_135998.1, from coordinate 7,932,721 downwards.
TAATTGTGTATGTGTGGTGTGTGTTTGATTACACTGCATGAATGTCTTTGTGTGTGTGAAATAAAGTGCACAAGCAAGGGAGAGAGAGAAAGAGAGAGAGAGAGAGATAGAGAGAGAGAGAGAGAGAGAGAGAGAGAGAGAGAGAGAGAGAGAGAGAGAGAGAGAGAGAGAGAGAGAGAGAGAGAGAGAGAGAGAGAGAAATACTTATGCATCAAGTGTCCACTCTAGCCCTGACAGAGAGTGAGCCATGTTAAAGAGCATTAGGTCTGAAGTTAAAGAGAGCACTGACCTGACATATCTCGGTGAGTAACTGTTGTCTGCTGAGCTTGGTAAATAATACAGCAGAATTTGAGCTCCCACAGACAAGTGAAGGGCAGTGAACTCTCTCTGTCTCTCCCTCACATGGGTTCTTCTGCTGCTACCGCCTTCACGTCATTACATTACATTCGTGTCAGTACATGTTTTACATTTTTCATCGCTTAAGTATTCCTTAGAGATAGTGTTGAGGATTATTGGTACACTACAATTGCATCAGGAAATTACATGACACTCTTTAATACTTAATAACACAGTACTTTTTAATAGATTATGAATCTGGCTTTAATGATCTATAGATCATTTCAGAAAATAGGCTATTCATTTCCTGTGCTTGTTGATATACTTTGTGCAAAAACATGATTTAAACATACAAATTTTAGGGACGTTTTATCATCAAATTAATTGTATTTGGTCAAAGCTTTATAAAGTCCTTCTGTTTCATCAGTTAATCTGGAGGTATAAAATTTAAGCAATACAATCATTTCAGAAAGCTGTCACTCACTGTAACTCTAAAAAAGAACATATTTTACAATATGTTAATCAAGCTGCATGGACTGAAAAAGGTGCTTTTGGTCCATATTAAACGTTTAAAATGGCTCCAGTTCTTTTCTGCTAACTAAGCTGGTATGAAGTCCCTTCCATGCATCTCGATGGGATTTTATCTTAAGGCTTCCTCAGAGAGAGTAATCTTGCACACTGTGGAATCTGTGGTTCACATAATAGATATCATTTGCGTCCAGTTCCTGAGGAAACAATAAATTATCTCTCTCCCACCACTGTGCCTATCATAAATATTACACTCTCCATGTGTTTGTTTTGGCTGATTTCTCTACTGACCTTTATAGTAAAGTAACCCTGGAGAAATGCAGACCTTAGCAGTATAGCTTATAAACAGTCATACAAGATCCATAAGGCACTCAAATCCACTCATATTACAGTTATGTATAATGCGCTTATGGTGCCTTATAATGCTCTTCCAGTTATGTTTTAGTTGCTGGGGAAAAGGACGTCTGGGCTGCTCTTCTTGCCCTGTTGCTACTGCAGCCCTAACCTGGATAAACGGCAACTGGATGGATGGATAGATAGATGGATGGGTAGATAGATAGATAGATAGATAGATAGATAGATAGATAGATAGATAGATGGTATTTGTACAACACTTGAAGTTTTATTCCAAAAAGAGATGTCCACCATTTGAAAAAAGTGCTACCTGCTCTTAAAAAAAATATCAAAAGGACAAAATGAAAACAAAATTATGACATTTTGTAAAGGCTGATAAGCAAATTAAGTCCTTAGGAAAAACACTTACAGATGGAATCTTCTATATTTTAGAGAATTTTAGAGATATGAATTTAAGGCAATGATTATTTTCTAAAAGGATGTATCACATTTTGAAAATTAACAATTTAATTTCTGTTTGGATTCCACTCATACAACAGCACAGATTCAACTTTAGTTAAGGTTAGCAATGACCTTTTGCAGCTGCTGCTGGCTGCTGCGCATTTAAGTATTGATTTTAATCCTGCTATAGCATTTGGCACAATTAATTATACTTTCCAATTGAATGTGGGAAGGTGGGAATTACAGCCATTGCTTTACAGTGGTTTACTTTTTTATCTTACTGGTATACTTTTCTCCATGAAATTGGGTTACTCTGAAATGTCCTTGGTACCTGTTAAACTGAAACAAACAATCCTCTTAATCCTCTGCATTTCTAAAAAATTATTCATCAATTGGCGTCACGAACAGGATCCCAACAGGAGTTGAGAGGAACTCCGGTGAGTAGTTTCTCCGCTTTGATGGGATCCACAAACCTATTGAGAATTGAAGGACTGCTTGAAGTTTAGAATTGTAATTGCTTAGCTGATCTGTGTATCGTTCTAAAGGAACATTTGACAAGTCCTATAAGGGCTGTGGGGCCTGCCCATGCGGCGGGGTAAGACCACCGGAAATAATCTATGCTCCTTCTAAGAATCCTTTATGATCTCATCAAAATTGATTTCCTTTTGAAAGGAAGAATTGAGGGAGTTCACTCTCCGAAAAGTTATAGCGCTATACATATTCTTGTCCGGTGAGGCCAACAAAAGGTCTTTTAAGTTGTGATTATCTTTGAAGAGGTAAGGCACACTTAATCGTATACTGGTTGACAGTGTCACCAGGCCGACAAAAGGTCTTTTAAGTTGTGATTATCTTTGAAGAGGTAAGGCACACTTAATCGTATACTGGTTGACAGTGTCACCAGTGTGAGAGTGACTACTCAATACCAAGAAGATTCTGTGTTTCCTTTAGGGGGGTAAAAATATCTTTCTATTTTACTTGATTTGATTCTTTTAATGCAATGCATTTTGCTTGTTCTTTTATATGAATTTTATCTTTTAATGTTTTATGTAAAGCACTTTGAATTGCCTTGTTGCTGAAATGTGCTATATAAATAAACTTGCCTTGCCTGCCTTGCCTTGCCTTGCCTTAAAGTGATACAAGATAAGGTAAATGGATGCACAAAAGTAAAAGACATCAAACTCGTTTGAAATCCTGACATAACTGTGTGTGATTAATTTGGGATTTATTTGGTTCAAATCCCACTTCGTTCCTCCCCCTAATGGTTTGTTTCTCTCTTCAGGATATTGATAGAAGTCTGTACTTGTGCACTGTTTGATGTTTGTTGATTGTGTTCACAGTTTGTCATAGATGTGCCCCTGCTTTTGTTCCTGCCAACAGGCTTCAAGCTCATATCTTAGCCCCTTTGCTGCTTGTTTTTACAACCAACTGACATTGAGTTGTTTGCTGCTGATTGTCTGGTGGAGATGAGAGGTTAACTGAAAATAATTAGCCAATCTAATGTGTGCTAAAAATGAACAAGACATTACTAAAAATGAATAAATATTATGTAAATCGGTGGAAATTTTTGGAGGTAGAAAAATGTCATGTCACATTGTCTTAATAACAACAATCCAGTTTATTTTTCCCATGCATGCTCATTGGCAATATAATTCTTTGTGGAGTTTAGATTGATCAGGCTTGACAGGATGTAAGCCTGAATTCTGGTATCAGTGGACAGATCACTTCCTGTTGGCCCTTTTACCTTTGGCTCTTTTACTTTCAGCCCCATTCAGTATTGTCAGCTATTGTCTCACTAACATTGCAGTGCCTTGAGAGGTAGGCCTATGCAACACGAAAGCCACTGCTACCGCTCCCGGAAAAGCGTTTTCAAAAGTTGAAAAACTTCTGGGTGACGTAAACTGCTTTTTTCTCAGCCAACCAATCATGATGAAGGAGAGGCTGGCCGTTTCCCATAACAACAACAAAGATGAGAAAGTGCCAGTGGAGAAATTGGTCGTTGTAATAAGTGAATTTCCGTTACTGCAACACTGATCATAAAGAGGCAGGGTGGGATCATACTGGACGTGTATTGGGAATATCTGGAAAGCCTTTGCTTGTTGCACAACACTGTATTATCTGCTAGAAGTGCTAACCAGCTAGTGTGTTAGCCAGCTACTCAGCTAAAAGCGCTGTGTGAATGCAACCTAATGTTGGATGTATATATGTTCATTGTTTGTATTGTGTTGTTTAGCATGGTAGCCTGGGTTATCCACTGTCCCTGTCAAGCCTGTATAGCGCAAAGCTTGTTTTTCTTGTTTAGATGGTGCAGAGGCTTACAGACAGCCTTCCTTGAAGTCGTACCTCCCTCTTCTTATGTGATTACCACTATTGCCTCTCATGAAATGAAATTGTGGGTGAAGGAATCCCTTCTAGTTTCCATACTTATTATTCCTATTCTTTCTTTGTGCTCCCAGTAAGTCTCTAAATGACAAATAAGCAGCTTGACTCTGTCAATTGATAATGTAAAATCTTTTTATAAAAGTCCTTGAATAACTGGTTTAGTTTAATTTATTTGCACAATGATAAAACACACAAGTGAAGTGATATAAAACACTAATAAATTACAATGATAACAGAAGAGAATGACCAATTTGTGCATGGTGAAATAAAAAGATATACAACCACCGAGAGGCTAATAAAAACATCCCTCCTCAAAACAAACTAATAAAAACAAAAACAGAAATAAATAAAAAAGAAAATCGAGAACAAAATCTAACTGACACCAACAACACACATCAAGGTAGAAAACAGCAGGATAACTAAATGCATAAGCGAAACTAATGGATGGATATTGGAATGACAAGGGAAGTGAAATAAATTAAAATAGCCCTGATAGAGAAAATGAAGTCATAGGACAAGTGAGAGTGGTAATGAGTGCAGGGGTATGTGCATGTGATTGTGAGTGTGTTAGTTTGTGAATGCTTGCATGATCAAAGAGAAAAAAGATAGAAGAGAGAGGGAGGGAAATTGTATATTAAGTTAGTGAAAGTAGAAAAGGCAGATTCATTGTAGCTTTTCTCCAGATGCTCTGTATCATATGTAGAAGTGACAGTGAGTAGTCTGGGAATCTAGGAAGGTGCAGCTTGTTAGATTGCCTTGTGTGGTAGGTGTGAACTTGTGAATTAAATAAGCTCTGAAGGGCATGGGAGGGGATGTTCGTTGATTTATGTATCTGTAAATAAAAGTACTGGTTTATCAAAACCAGTAAAATATGTTTTTTTTTTATTTACAGATACAAAAATCAGTACCCTTCATAAATATACATAACATAAATACATAAATCAACCAGCATCCTTTCCCTTTCCCTTCACATATATCTATATCTATATATAAAAGATAGTTTTTTTTGTATTCAAATTTTGATGGAATTGCTAGTTTTGCTTCTATAAGAGAAATATTATCCACAATAAGGTTTGTGATTTGCTTCTCTTTTTGTGTAATGCATTTTTAATACTATACACTATTCTTACTATTTATATTTATTGTATTTTTATATTTTATATGTATTTGTTATTTATATTTTTGCCTTAAAACTGGAATCCCAGGACTTTTTTCCAGTAATATATAGTTCAGTCAGAGACACTTGCATCAAAGGAGTTTAGACCATTTATTGCAAATGGTTATATAGTTGTATTTGGCGGAAAGGCTCTGCTCTTGAGGATGCTCCCCAGTGAATCCAAGCAGCGTGCATGAGATTCTGCAGGGAACACAATTAACCCCTCAATACATCATACAAACAGACTAAATTCAGAGATAGCTTACACAACATCCTACGTACAGACAATAACAGGAGGTGGTGGGAGTTTTGCAGCAACCGGGTCTCTAGCAGCAGTGGCATGAATGAACAGCAGAGTGAGAGTGCGAGTTGACAGATTATAAAGACCGCCTCATTGACTTGTTTGAATGTGATTGGTGATTGAGAGTCAGCTGGTACTGATCAGCTGGAGAGTTGTTTGGATGAAACAGCTGATAGCTGATCAGCTGGGCACAGGCACAACTACAGTGTTCTGCCTGAACGCGATGCTCCATTTATTTTATCAATCTGGACCGTGGAGACAGGTTACACAATTGTCAGTATTATCATGGTTGGAGACTCTCTCCATAGAACTGCTATTGACATTTTTGACCAGGTAGGATGAAAGTCTGCTAACTATCCAGCTAACATTAGCCAACACAGGTTAGCTGTGCTGGATGCTAGCTAGTTAGCATAGTAGCTGACCCATAGAGCTTACATTGAAAATAATGTTTGGCCATCCTTACTGCTATGCTAGCGGCACTTACTGTAGGCTGCTCTTAGTATCAAGTCACAATATTTACACCATCATAACCAATGTTTATTGCCTAATTTCTTTACAAAAGTTACAATCATTGCAAGTCAAATCACCTGGTCTGGGGAAGCCATTTTTACTGAGGTGGGAACTGTTTACTGGTGAGCTGATGGCACATGAGACAGACACTGTCTGCTGCACTTCGTTTGATAATATAATTGATAATACTTCAGTGGTTTTTTGGGTGTAGTCCGAACATTATTACAAAAACTTTTCGCCGCCAGAAGGGGAGACAAAGTGGGGAAATTGGGGAAATCTCGGATTTCAGTTTTAATTGAAAGGCTCTTGCATGCAGTTACCACAAAATCCAGCTGCCAGGCTTTCAAACAGAGCAAACTGGAGTGTTTGCATCACTCTAATTTTGGCCTCTTTACAATGGTTTCCAGCAGAGTTTAGAATTGTTTTTGAAAATCTCAAGAGCAATGAATTGTTAAGCCCAAATCCACATTGTAAACATGCAAACTCCAAAATATGGATTGAAGTTCAATCAATGTCTAGTTGTAATGTGTTTAATGTTGCATATTAATGTTATTAGTTGTGTAATGTGATGAGAACACTTGGTTCTTTTTTTTTTTTTTACATAGACTCTCCTTTATGCCTGTTGGCATAATTAAATTTAAATCCAATCAGTTTCAGCACTGTCTATCTTTGGAACTTGCTTTTGAGTTGAGACTGCTGATACTACTACTACTACTACTACTACTACTACTACTAATGCTACTACTACTACTACTACTACTAAAACTCCTCTTGCCCTCTTTAGTGATCTTGATGAGATAGCAAAGTCATTTCAATGAGTGCTGTTCTCTCCTTGTGGGCTTAATGAAGATTTCCCTCCCTCTTTAAATCCTTCTTCCAGGGGTTCATTCTCCCCTCTGTCTCATAATTAAGTCAGTATATGAGCCGTAAAGGCTGAACTCTCCTGAAATAAACCCTGAGAATTTTAGACCATCTGCTCCTCTTCTCTCCTTCTCCACTGCTGCCTCCCACCATCACAGCTCTTTCCACCCCTGCTACTCCCTCCCACATGTTTACAGGAGGGAGAAGAGTATTCACGGTCAGAAAAATAAGTTGTTTTGCAGTGTGTATGTCTGAAAAAGTACTTCTGTTATTTTCTGCATCTGTCATGGCTGACCTGTTCTTTTCACTAAAATGCCACCCCCCCACAACACTCTCTCTGTTTCTCTCCCTCTCTCTCACACACACTCTTGTACTCTGTCTCTCTCTATCACTTTCTATCTTTCTCTCACATATGCACTGCCTCTCTCACTCTCATGCATCTTTATCTCGCTCTATCGCTCACTCCAAACACCCAGGTACATTAAATGAATTAGAAAGGGAAAGCAAGGTGTGATAAAATGGGCTGTCTACTACCTAATAGTCTGCATTCATTAATTAATGATATTGTTCATTTCTGACTAGTGAGTGCTTTGCATATTCAGGTGACTGCCAATTCATTGGGAACTGACCTGACGAGGCTTATTTTTATTATAGAGTGAACACTTTTTGTCGGCCGTATTGTACTGTATATGTTCTATATATCAATTTTGGATAAAAATCTATCTATCTATCTATCTATCTATCTATCTATCTGTCTATCTATCTATCTATCTATCTATCTATCTATCTATCTGTCTGTCTGTCTGTCTGTCTGTCTGTCTGTCTGTCTGTCTGTCTGTCTGTCTGTCAGTAAATTGGGGGTTTATATTGGCTTGGATTTGCCTATAACTTCATGTAGTTTTGTATTTTACATATGTGTTAGATATAGAAAAACATATCAAAGGTTGTCCAATATATAATGAAAATGCATGTGTCACTTTGTAACATGTCAACAATAATTGGAGACACCTGCCACAGCTGGAAATGCCCAGACTATTTCTTAGGTTGGGGAGTCAACCTTTCTAACTTGTTCAGTTGAAAGAGCAACTCTTTCATTTTCTCATTCTTTGTTTCTGTTGTTTTGTTTGCCTCATAGGCTGGTCAGTCTGGGTGGACTTTTGGTGAAAGATGAACAAGACTCAAGAGTAATTGGTTTTATATGGTTCTCATTCATCAAAAGCTACTGTGTGTCCAGTTTCAAGCAATTGTTGACTGTATGCTGGCCTCATACCCAAGTGACATGACATCATTCACAACAAACAAGTCGTTCGATCCCTTGTTTACAAATCAGTGGGGGTATTTGTGATTTACTAAAAAGTTCAGAGTTAACAAATTGTGTTCACAAGCTGTTCATCAGAAGCATGTGCTAAATAAATATTTTTTCCATAAATAATGCTATTTAATGGGAAATCACTTTGGGTTTCTTCTCTAACTAAAGTGAATAATGTCTTTTTGATGCATATTCTGAGCCGTCTCTTTCTTAAACAATTCATTCAGCTGCAAAAAATTCATGGAATATGCATGGAATAAAGTTCTACCTGATTCTGAGTTAAAATGCGGTAAAAGTCGCTGAAAATTTCTCCCCAGTGTGATGTGCCAGGTCCACATAGTTAGCTAGTGTTAAGCCTGTGAGATCTATTGTGGTCCCTAAAGCCACAGTGACATGCTAGGGTTGTGTGCCTCCCTTGGGTCCAGCTCCCGGTGAAGCATCTCACGTTGATTGTGCCCAGGTCAAATATATCAATAACTGTGGGCTGATGGCCGTGTAAGCCAGTTCGATCTCACAGCGTCACGGAGCCAATCCCTCACCTTTATTCATCTGGCCGGCCTTCATCTGTCCCTGTCTGGCCTGTACCATTAATTACTGCAGCTGGATCCAAACAACAGCAACAACACACAGCAGGCACACTACAGTAATGGAAACGGAAGAGGACTCACTACCTGTGCTGCTGTACCAGGTTCTCCCAGGTTAGGCTGTCATGATTTTTATTTTTTGTCGTACATCTGAGGTGATGCTTCCCTAGCTTCCCTGTGCAGCCTGGACAATGAGTGTATATGTTTTGTCAGGACCGCTAGGTTCATAGTTGTTGACGATGTAGCGGTGAATGCACCATGGCATTGTGTGTGAATGTAAGACATAAACAATGACAAAGCCTTTATCGCTCTCGCTGGAGAAATCCAAGGCCAAGGCCTGGTATCTGCTGCTGCGACAAATTACTTCATAGCTACTTTGTAAAAGATTGTAATGGTCCCCTGAGGCAGGTGCATTGATAATAAATATGTAGAAAATCAAATCAGAAAGTGTTTTAAACAGCACACTGGGTGACTCAGAAGTTTGTCATGTTGTCCCTCATGGAAACACTTTCTTCTGTAAACGATAGAGCCTGGAGGGGATAAGCTTTGTGGGAGGTATCAGGAGAAATCATGATTTTATGGTGTAATAAATACACAGACAGTACATAGACAGTTAGGGCTGTCAGTTTCCCCTAAAAATCAAATTTATGTTTATGTTTGTGTATTTATTTCAAACATGTAACAACAAAATTGACTATGAATTTACTGAAATCAGTCAAATCTAAGTGAAATTTGAATATTAATGGTAAATTGACACAATATTGGCACATGAAAGCAGGGCACAATGATTGGACAATGTGTTCTGAACAGATAGAGATGCTATCTGGAGTTGATTCACAGCATGTGGTTTTTCCGTTATTCAGTTTCTTGAGAGATTTGAGTTGGCGTTCTGCTGAATCTTGCCTTTTACTGAGGGGAATCCAAATATCTTCCAACCATCAATTGTAGGAGTACTTAGGAGGCTTTTTTGATGCATTTGGCAGGCAGTTTGGGATTCGAATTCGTTATGATTGTTTGATATCGAAACTGAAATATTTTTGGATACTGCAATTTGAATATTGAAATTTGTTCTGGCAGCCTTAAATTCTATCATTAGTTACCATATCCCCCACACCCTACCCCTCAATAATGCATAGCTATCCACATCAGTTCTCAAAGTTTCTGAATACTTCTGAATCCATTCACTTGGCCTTGACAGCGGCTCCAATATTGGCCAAAATGTAATTGGCTTGGTTTGTTAATAAAATACACTTTTTGGCACAGACAAGACAAAATAGCAAGTGGACACCCCCTTTTTTTTAATTATTTGACTTCAGTGAAAACTTTTAATATGCATAAAACCTCTCCCTCCTCTTCTCTAAGCCCAAATCATATTTTGCACATGATGACACAGGGCTTGTTTCAGTTAGTTATGAAGGGATTTGCTGAGTAATTGAAGGGATTGATAAGGATTAATGGGGAAGTCAGAGATCAATATCATTTCCAGCTCATTTACAGCACTGCAATTATTCTTTAATACTCTATCAAAGCTCATAACAATTTATCTGAATTGTAAATTCATCCATTGTATGGAAAAGGAAATAAAGCTTTATGATGAGCAAAAAAAAAGTGGAAATCTTGGTTTTGGGAAACTGACAGTCTCAGTTGTTTAACTACAAAGTGTTGGTTTGCTTTTAGTTTGTGAATGGTGCCTTTTCATGCCCAATGGGTATACGTTTATTTTAGCTATATGTGTGACTATTGGTTGTAAAAGTAGAGGTGGCCCATATAACTGCAAGTAACTATACAGATCTGAACCAAATACCATACAGTTCTTTGCTGTAGATCCCATAAATCAATAGAGTCACAGCACTATATTGCATTAAAGCAGATACACAAGGAAAGTGTGCCTGGAAAGCAGAGCCAACAAGAAGTTGCATTGTAAGAAATAAATGTTTTGGTACAGTGTGTTCATAACTTGACTTTGATACATGAATGGACTTCAGGACCCCTTTATTTATTGTATTAAAATATGATCTGTGTCTGGATATCTAAAACATGTTAATGCAAGGTGTAAATGCACACAGCACCCATTGTGAAGGGAATGTGATCAGATCTGCCAGACCGTCTCCACAGGTGGTCTGGCTCGCATTATGATCGGATCTAAGCCAGAGTCAGCAAGGTGTAAATGTAATCCGTACAGTGTGTTCACATTAGTGAGAAAGTATGCGCCCCATGGGGTAGAAATATCATCCCTGCAGGTAGGAACTTCATCAGTGTGCCTCCTACTGGAGTGTTGTAGAAGACAACTCTTTCTGCAGCAAAGGAAAGGTGTGTAAAGGCTGTACTGTAACATCATCTCTGACCCTGCCATGTTTGTTTTGCGGACAATAGATTGACTTAACTTACCCTCCCACTTGCCCGCTTTACGTAATGCACATGAAAAATTTGCCTACCCTATTCTGAGTGTATAAATACAAGTTTTAAATGCAAGGGTATTATTTTGAAATGTATCTTCGGAAGTGCCGTGTTTTGTATTCTAACAGGCTTGACACTGGTAAGATTGCGTTAGACTCAATATTTGTGACATTCGCCATCTTTTAAACAGGTAAGCCCAGCTGCAATCAATTAGAGCTGTCGGCCAATCTGTGAGAGATAATTATATACAAGGCACATAGACACAGAGCAGTCAAAATAGTTAAAATTTGAACTGCTCTGTGTCTATGATAACCCTTGTACACAATTCATGTCACAAATATTGACACTGAAGGCACTAGCCAAAATATGTGTACATGATGTTTCTTCTGCATTTATAAATATAAAAAAAATGAGCATAATGAGAACATGAAAGGTTTGGAAAACCCTGTATGCGAACCATCTGTTTCCTACTGAAAATATTCTATTGATATTTACGCACCAAACAAAGCAAGGGTGAGTGCGGTGAATTCTTCTACATACAAGATTGCGGTAGATGCCAGTCTCAGCTCTTTTCCCATCTGGAGGATCTGGACCGGTGGATAGTCAAGATATTCAGTTCTGCTCTATTTATAAAAAAAAAAAAAAAAAGACTTCTTTATTTGACTTTATTTCATTGCCGATGAGGATTTAGCCAAAGCTTTAGCTCTAGCTGTGGAAGGTGAGGAATGCTCACTAGCTAACTAACAAAGACAAAGGGCTTAAGGCATCACCAGCAGCTACTGATGAAATGTGACTTTTGTTTTAAGTTTTGTGGCTGGAGTTGAATATTTGACCACTTGTGTGCCAACTGATTTGATTTTACATTGGCCAAAGGCGGCATGTGTGTATCCTTTTCTTTCCACCAGCACAAACTGAATGATATTGCTCATAGCAGCCATGAGTTGGCTACTTATAATGTTGGTCAGTTGGTCAGTTTGGTCAGTTGCAGTGATAGTCCAGTAATTTTCAGAAGAAGGTTACACATTTAAAATGACAATACTTTATCTCTGTTCTTTTTTGGTCCGCTGCAATACATGAATCTATCAAGTTCAGTAATTTCAGTTAGATTAAAAACACCATCATTTTTAAAACTAGGGCAAGGACTGCTGCATTTCTTTTACAATTTGTCTTTGTCAAATGCAGTGAACATGGGCCTATATTATTTTTAAAATGAATAGCCATTTTGAAATCAGGCAGTTAAGCGACTGCGATTTGTGAAATTTGAACTCCTTCACATTTAGGGATGGGTTCTGTTCGGCTCCTGATTGTTTGTAACACTGACAAAAATAAATTGTAGCGTACAAGTTCATCTGCATTGCATGGAAAAGGCAGTTTCACTATACTTACCCTGTACAGTTATGTTTATTGTGAAACATGAATGGTGCATTTATCACTATTGCTTTGGGAAAGCATGTGGTAAGACCCTGGTCAGACCATATAGTGTTGCTTCCTTCAACAGTCTATTTTCAGCATTCTAATTAAACTGAAATGTTCTACTTACAGCCTTTGCAGAACATGTATGGCACAAGGTTGCCTGAATTGCATGGAAAAGGAAACAACTTATCATGAAGGATATGGTAGGAACCTTGTAATACCATGGGAACAATCGATATGTAATTGTTCTGCGCTTAGCTGTTCCATCCTAAACCTATAAGAACTACGGTGGAGTTACTGGAATTATTGAACTTGGACATATTTCAGTTGTGATTTCTCAGTATTAACTATTAGTTACAATTGCAATTACTTGGTAATATACAATTCTTACCATGTATTTACCCGGTAAATACCTAGTACTTTGTGACTGTAAAAGTAAGGTTTGCCGATATTTGAAATGAAATGCACTTCCACCTTTCCCTGAAATGTCAGGTGCCAAATGTGCACTCATTCGGTGCATATCATTCATATTTTGAATATGCAGATCTCCAGTCAACCAGACACAGTTCAATGGAATTTAGATCCTTTCACTTACTTAGCATTCTGTCAAAGAGCTCCACCATGACAGGATTCGATTTACAGTTCTGCGCAAAATGCTGAAGGGAAGGAGTGCTGACGGCTACCCATAAATATGGATATGGCACACAAACTGCAATCAAAGGATTTAGAAATCGTAGACTCTTATTTTCTTTGCTTTTAATACATATGTGTATATTTGTGGGACCTTTTCTGGACTTTTCATTAACTACATTTTTGAGACTATAGGGCTCGCTTAAATGTGCTGTGTTTCAATCTGTAGCTTTTTCTCAGGAGTTGCGACTGCTTCCAGTTGTGAATAATATGTATGGTAAATAGGCCATGCAACTAAGTCTACGCACTCTTCTCATGAACACTTTCCTGGGTGTCTGAACTAGTTTAACCTTCCCAAGAGTGTAGGCTTTAGTTCAATGTTTTTCATTTTTCACAGGATAAGCTGTTACATCATCATCCAAACACACGCGCACAGACAGATACACAGGAACACACACACACACACACACACACACACACACACACACACAGACACACACACGTAGATACCCATACACACATTCTCACTTTCATGCGCACTCCCACATTCACAAAGGTGAGCAACCAACCACCTGCCTTCTCCACCTCCTGCCTCCTCACAACTCTGAGGTCCCAGCCAGCTTGGCAATCCACAGCAGATGGAAGTTGAAGCTTCCATGGGCGCAGTCCAACTGGGTTTCTGAAAGCTCCTTGGATCAAAACAAGAAGTCTGGGGACAATACTGCAACAGCAAAAAAAAAAAGAAAAAGGTATTTGGAAATCTATGAAGCAGGTAATGCTATGATATGCCCTTTTGGTGGCTGCTTTTATGCAAATCACTATATAGTACCATGAGTATATATATTTTTTGCATGAGTGGCCACTGAACAGTCCCCTATCCCTGGCAGTGCTGGTGTCATTCTCTATCTATTGAGCTGTACAGGACCACAAAAACGTTCTGTTCTTCGACAACTTGCCAACTCTGGTCTATGACTTACTAACTCTGGTTTTCCTGAACGTACTAACTAACTGTACATGTTACTAACAGCAACCCCCCCCCCAGCAAAATCTGCGCAAAAAAGTCAGTCAAAGTCGGCTTGAAAAGTCATTTAAAAGACATTTTAGCTGACAGTCCGTCCAAATCCGGTTTTGGGCGAAAGTGAAATTTGAAAAGATGTTGAAAACACACAGACATAAACATAGATACACCACAGCTGGCCGGATTTAGCCCCGCCCAATTTTAGTTCAGCAAAGTTTTTGGTCTTTATTATGGCGAAATGTGGGACTGAATCAACCAGGACGAACCGACCTGAAATCGCCCATTAAGTAATGTCTTTCCGATGTGGGAATCAGATGAAAGAACCCGCTTGACCAGAGACTGGGACCCTCAGATTAGAAGGCTTATCTCCTATCCACTGAGCTATCCAGGCTTGAAGGGGTATGACTGCTTTTTTTGTTTTTTGTTTCTCTTTTTCCTGACTTATCACCTTCCCACCAGCACAAGCTTGAGGAACATGGGTTCTGTCACAGGCATGGATGAGAAATGAAGATGCAGGTTTAACGCAGGAACCCGTGTCAGTCTGCAGAAGAAAAAGAGCTCATCGACCCGTGCTGACAGGTTGTACTGGGATGTGTTGGATGGAGGATGAACGGTTTTGGTGTAGACAGAGAGGGTGTCAGGCGGACACAGACAGGTCATTTCCCATCCATGTAGGGGGCCGGGGCTGCGGACTCAGCAGTCCTGGATTCAGATGATGATGACAGCTATGGATGCAGCGGGTCGGTTCCTCCACAAGGCCATTCCTCCTCATCAGTCTCTCAGAGGGAGAGTTCAGCCGAGTCAGCACAACACTGATAAAAATGTCGCTGTGTGGCCTCCTCTCTGTGCTTTGCTCTTTCATTCTTCTGTGTGGAGCCACAGTGTGTGTGCGTGTGTGTGTGAGAGAGAAAGAGAAAGAGCACAGGAATAAGAGCAAAAGACAAAGGAAGAGGGAACAGAAAGTCTATCCTAGAGGAACACATTCTGTCTCTCTCTCTCTCCCTCGCATCTCCTGTTGCTCATCATCATGTGGGATCCCATCTGTGAAGTTTAGATCAAGCTTTGGATGTTGGATCTTGCCATTGGATTGCATTTCCAATTTTTTTAAGTTCAACAACATTTTCAGCAAATGCTGGTCCTCCTCAGCTCTTGCAGCAATAATGAAATTCAAATGACAGTGGACTTGTCGTTTGTATATGCACCAGAGAATTCAAAGGTTTGCAACATGTGGGAGGCTTCATCTTGTCTTGTCAGATCATGACATTCACTTTACAAAAGCTCTTTCATGCCAGTTTCTTTAGCGTCCTCCCTCGCTGACATGTTTGGGATTCTTTAAACAAGATTAGTTTCAGTATAGTCTTGCCTTGGCCATGAGGAGATGCCAGAGAGAGAGAGAAAAAAAAAAGTGAAGAGAAATAAAAAAGCTCTTGAGTTTGACTTTGCAATATTGACTGCAACAGGGCATGGCTCTGTTTTCTTAGACGTTTTGATTAATGGTTTAGACAGGAGACTTTGCTCTTAAAAACTGGTGCTCTCTGGCTTTGCCTCCAGGGACGTGAAATGGATTCTCCTAACATTTTGTCCTACTGGAGCATGTCTAACTTCTATCTTTAGCTGTTCAAATAGAGAAATTTAGATTGCAAACATCCATTACGAGTGGGCTATTACAGATTTTCTTTTTTTTTGTTTAATTTCTCGAATGATATAAATCCAGTGAGACATAGTTGCCCTAAAATAAGACAAATCTGGCTATAAAAAAGTATTAAAATAATGGGGAGAAGGGAGACTCTGCCTTGATTTGACACGTGATATGAATGAGAAGTTGATTAGCTGTCAGTGACTGTGTATTGGGCTCCTTTGTCCCGGATTCTGGATTGGATTAATGGAAGAAAATGGACATTCATATCATCAGCTGCCCCTCCTCTTCTCCCTTCCCCTCTCTTTTTCTTCCCTTCTCTTCTCCATTTCACTCTTCTCCTTTCCTGCCCCGTTTCCTCTCATCTCTTCACTCCTCTGTGCCTCCATATTTGTTCTGGTCTGACTGCAAGAGTGGCATCATAAAACAGGGCTACACCAGTTAGAGGTGAGTGATGTTGGCTCAGTATTGACTAAGCCTGTCACACACTCTGATGACTCATGTTAAAGCGCCTTTTGACTAACAGGATTTGTAAAAGATGTGTCACTCAGAGAGCTTTTTCATTCCTCTTTTCCCAGTGGTGGGTCTCTTTGGATGAGAACAGTCAAACCATTATCTTTCCACTCCTGACTTATTGACAGGATGCTCGAAGAGGGCTAAATGGAGGTTAGCCAATCACAGCTATTCAGGTCAAGTACATAAACATACACTACCCTGACATGGTGATAGGCAGTCAGAGGGCCAGGCTTTATTCCCAGCTGGAATCACAAAGAGATCAAAGCAACTCATACACTGACTGATCTTGTCTTATTGAGAAAACTGTAGCCTTTTGATGTCAGGAGACAAACGAAGACAAGTAGTGCTCGGGGAAGACAGTTGGCAGTGCACAAGAGTGAGTGGAAAAGCCCATTTATGAAAGTAGACAGCCTATCATTGAACACAGGTCCATGATGACCCAGGCTCTCCGCAGGGTGTCTAACTCTGAGTGGTGCACTTTGCCTCTGAGTCACACAGCTGCTCTCATGGTTATGCGACTCAATCTCGCGCTCATATTTCCTGAAGTAGTCCCTGTTCTAGAGCCCACCCACAGTACACTTATTTAAATCGAGAAACACTGAGCTCTTCAAAAGTGTAATCAGAGTTCATGGCCAAAGTAGGGTGAATGCAATAAGACACACTTGCCACAAAGACGTATCATGAGATGGCAAAACACTATGCATAATAACCAGATGGCCCATTTTCGGTGAAGTTGTATGTTATTAATAAATATCCCATTATGGACAGATGGCAGCGGACAAAGTTATATCAAGCAGAAAATGATACAAGGGATTTCATGAAGTTGCTACAAACAGATGTTTTGCTCTGTTATCACCAGCAATGACCTCCTCAGACACATTATCATTAGATGCCAGCTATTCTGACTGTGGCTGCCATCTTGAATTAGTAACGGGCTAATGTGCAGAAGGCCTTCCTGTCTCCCTGTCATCTCTATGGAGACAGAGGAAGTGGATCTCGCCCACAGCTTGTGCCCACATTTCACATCTAGTCAGCTTCACACCACACCATCCCTGTAGGCTGCTGAAGAATATGATTGTACACATGAAGCCAAGCAGACTTAATAAACATGATCAACTCTCCCATCCCTCTCCATTTAGGACTTTAAAAGTCTTTGGATGGTCTAAGTATGACAGCAGGAGCGGGAGTTTGGCTGAATATGACACTATAAATTGAGGCATAACTGCAAGCAAGCATATTTGTACTTCAAATATCAGTGTATTGCTCTAAACATCTCTTAAGCAGCTACCTGGCATACTGTGAATTCAGATGAATTACAAGAGATTGTAAATGTGATTTGTTTCAGCCCTCACCATGTCCTCACTGTACTGCATTGCTAGTAAAAGGGGAAGCCAATGCGGTAATGGGCTAGGCATAAAGCTGAATTTAAGTTTATTGCATAGAAATGCTTTTAGATCAGTGGGAAACATAATCTGAAAATTAAAGCAAAGACTGTGTTTAAAGATCAGTGCAAAGAGTTAAATAATTTATTACACGTAGATGTGTGGCAAGCAGCATATGAATTTGTGAAACTAAATCACACATAAAAAGGTAACTCAAGTGTGTTAATTAAATTTGCAGATAAATACAAGAAAAGAAAATGTCTATGAATAGTGGGTTTGTCACATATCAAAACTTCTAAGGCTGACTTCTTTCCATTACACATTATCTTATTTGCATAAAACAAGTGAAAACTTTGAAGTGAACGATGCATTTATTAGAAGGAAGTTTGACAACCTGCATGGCACTGCAATGAGGAAAACATACATAAAAGGAGTATTGTTTTGACAAGGCCTACTTGATGCAAGTCAAAGGATGTGAGATTGACGGACTGATGAAGGCCATCAGGGTAGGTTTTTCTATTCATCCTGACATTTAACATCCCTCAGTTTCAGAGAGTTTTCTGTACTGTCACTGTCAAGGAAGTTCTCTCTTTTCCAAAGGAGAGTTTACCTTGTTTGACATTTGAAGTCAGCCCGATGTGAAACTACTGGGGAAAATGCCTAATAGGGATGAAAGGGGATGGAATGAGTACTGTGCAAAAAAGTCTAGTTCATTACTTGCCACAGAAGCTATTTATAATCATGCAAACCTTTGTAAAAGAAGTATAATTATAGTTACAGTACCTCTGATTTGATAGATCATGTAACTTGAATATGAATAAGTAAAGACATCTAGTAAATGGAAGGATGGACTGATTGGAAGACAGACAGACAAACGCAGAAAGACAAAGACTGGCAGACAGTACAGTATATTGGATGTGCTCTTCACAAGCTGTCGATCACAGGCTAACACTCTGCTAAAGAATACTGAATACTATTTGTTTAATTTTGTTTTTCTATCACATTTTGCAGTTTGAGCCTGCACAATACCCCATCTCATCTCCTCAGGATGAAATCAATGACTTAGCTCAATAGAATCCCTATTGGGAAAGAGAGATGAAGGCACACGGGGAGATTGAACTGGGGAAGTCTGTTAACTTGGAGTCTCTTAACCTCACCGTTACATATTCAATTAGGAATTAGACATGACTGAATAACAGCGTAGCAGTGGACACAGGCTTGATTTGTAACACTGTGCCACAGCCAATAAAGAATCATATGTGAACATATTGTATGATTATTTCATTGTGACTTTAACAGTCTTTCCAAAGGTCAGGTCAAATACTGTATATTTATAAAGCATTTTAAACAAAACAGATTTTTCACAAAATGCTAGCATTTTCAAAAAGTCCCCTGTCCACACTGAAACACCAACAACGCATAATTTTGTCCATGGGCATGTGCAGGCCACTTTGGCCGTCCACTTTACGTCATTTCCGCCGCTTAAAATGTTGTTTACAGAGCGATCGTTAAGAACGAAGTCCGTTAGCAAGTTAAGTTTCTGAAAAAAAGGCCTAAATCAAAAAGTGAGAAAGTGGTCACGGTAGAGTTGTTCTTCTTTACTTTATGTTTGGGGCGGCTCTCCGGCCACAACCACCATTCCTTAAGGCATTGAAACCTGATTGAAACAGCCGATACAGCCTGGATGGACCACATGACAATCGCATATCCGCGTTTTCAAAAAGCGCAGTTTTCCCCGTCCACACTACAACATGAAACCGGAAAGCTCTGTTTTTGGTGGTCGAAAACGCTGTCTTAGTGTGGATGGAAGGCCAAAACGGAGAAATAAAGATGTGTTTTCAAATTTATCCAGATTAGTGTGGACTATGCCTTATAGAACAAGTGACATAATAATAACCACAGAGAAAAAACATATCACAAGATGTAAACTCAAAATGTGAAAATAGAAAAAATATAAAAGCCCACTCGCCAATCACAATATGGTATATGGAACGTGCCTCGCAAAAGTTTGGATCTAAAAATGCACAACACAAAATGCCCTTGTTGATAATCATCATCTCTTTCATGTCCATGACAGATGCAAGCAACAGGATAATATTTTCAAGGCTCTGACATCTCTTTGTGTGCAATTATTCATTGTCACACTACATGCTGTCTTCATTCTCATCTTTTTTTTGCCAGCCCGCATGTCATCTTATCATCCTCAGCCTCTGTGAACCATTTCCTCATCCCATCTTTCCAGTCACAGCAGGGAGTGGATATCTCAAACTTGCCTTGATAAACACCAAATACAAGGCAGGTCACAGAGAGGCTGAATGTCATTACCACTGGGTCCATTCAGCACTCACCATCAGTGAGAAATTTGTATTTATGCAGGAGAGGACAAGAGTATACCAGGGAAAAGGAAAAAGAGGGAAATCAAAAACTGCAGAGAGAGAGAGTGAGAGAGAGAGAGAGAGAGAGAGAGAGAGAGAGAGAGAGAGAGAGAGAGAGAGAGAGAGAGAGAGAGACCAAATGGCAGTAGAGAAAGGGCAACCCAAAACCTCAGCTGACCATAAAGGCAGCTTGGTGGAAAAAGTCCTCAAATCCTTTACTTAAGTAAAAGCAGCAATACCATTCTTCATTAAAAGTAAAAGTTCTGCATTCAAAAGTTTACTTACGTAAAAGTATCAAGTATTAGCAGTAAAATGTACTTAAGTATCAAAAGTAAACGTCCTCATTCTTTCAGAGTGTTAAATTATTGATGCATTTACCTGTAAGAAGTATTTTAATGTTTTCGGTCTAACTGCTCCAGATACTGCTGGGGAGTTTAAACTCTAACAATGCAACATATTTTATGAGCTTATTGTATGTTTTGCGTGTAAAACCTTATTCTGCAAAGTAACTAGTAAGTCCAGCTGTCAAAATTGCAAAATCAAATTTCACAGTGATTTCATTCAATATCAGGACTCAACGGTGCATTTTACTCGCATTTGCTCCTAAAAACAGACGCTTCCGAATGAGAAATACAGTATCAACCACCTGTGCAAGTAGAGATTTTGCCTTCTAACCATTATAGCTGCACTACAGCCTTTTTTTAATCTAAATTCTGCCGTTGTGATCAATGTGTTGGCCATTGTTTTCAAAACTAGTATTCCCAATTTGGTGGTGAGTAAATGGGCACCAGTCAGAGCTCTTAGTAGAGTAGAATTCAGTAAGCGAGAGATGGAGGACGACAGACACTGATAACCAAACAAATACAGAATCTAAAGAAAACAAATGTTATGAAACTAATTAATTTAAGCAGAGAGGTAATGGTGAGAATGAGGAAAATGTCGGGGATGGAGCCGAGGTAATAAGTGAAAGTGACAACAAAGTCGATAACCATGGCCAACTCTATACTCTACACTGTACTGCTGTACTTGCTGCTGCCACAGGTTGAAGAACGTAGAAGAAGCATCAGAAGAAGTTCCACTGGTTAGAGTTCACCAACAACTTGATGTTTTGCAAGTAGCTGCTATGAGGCCAATTTGAAGGTGGCAGAAAACTCTTCTTCAGTGAAGGGGAACCCAGCTGATGAGACTCTGTTGTTAAACACTTGTACCCGGCCAATGGCAGCTGTAAGGAGGCAAGTTGTTATCTGTCGCACACACACACACACACACACACACACACACACACACACACACAGACACACACACACACAGACACACACACACTCACACACACACAAATGCAAAGGGCAATACTGATTTACAAACATTCACAAATGAAAGGCAAAATGTCTGTCCATTGTTTATTAATAAAACCTGGCACTTTTAATTTGTAAGTGTGGCCCTAAATTTCTTTCTGTACTCCATTTTTTTTTTTTTTTAATTAGGTGCACATGCTCCTGTGAAATGTTTTTTACCATCGAGCCCTGAATATACTTTAATTGTTTTCAGTTTTCATTTTTACTGATTATTCTCAATAAATTATGATGACATGTTACGATTAAATGCTACAGTGTATGACTTCCGTAACTACTTTTAATCAGCAAGAGAGCGCATAATTGACTGATACACAATTAATTGTTCAAGTTTAACTGCTAAATGATTACTTTAAGTGAAAGAAGGAAAGTCAAACAAGGCTTCACTTTATTCTTTCATTCTAATACCTGCTACAGTATAACTTCTTATTAATAGACTCTGATGCCTAAAATAGCTGACCGTGTGCTGTGAAGGATGACAGCCTTATTTACTGAATGCTTGCTCAAAAATGCCATTATAACAAAATTATTTGACAGACGAATGAAATGTGGACACAGGCAACGGCATAGCTACAAAAGAGGAAACCGAGGTCCCGACACAGCCTTATAAAATGTAATGAAATCAGCACAAACTCAGAAACACAGATTAAGTGTTCTGGAAACAAACAGTGTGAAGATTACGTTCATCCACCACTAATTGGATTATGTTACAACCACAAATTAGACACGTCATTTTCTCCTCTTTGTCAAATGAAAAGGTTAGCTAATGTTTAAGTTTAGACAAGTAAAACAACTTGGGTTAGGGTTAGACCAGGGGTGTATCTAGGATTTTTTTTTTATTTCAACAGGTAAATACACAATTTTCGAGCAATTTGAGATGAATACTGAGAGCCTAGATCAACTAAATCTTTTGTATAAACAAACAACAAAACAACATCTGTGGGTGGTCTTAACATGCTAGTTGGTTACTGCTTTTACCCAAAACGCCTTACAGTACCATCATGACTGCATATATTTTATGTGGCTCATATGTCCCTGTGTCTTGCCTGTCTCTACCTCTGTATGTTCCTTTCTCTCTGGTCAACTCTCCTTTCTTCTTCTTGTCTCTGTTTTCTGTCCTCTCCTCAAATGTCCTGCTGGTTCCTCAGTCTGTAGCTCATCTGCTGTGTCTTTGCTACCCTCTGAAAAACCATTAAATCATCTTACATGAAGCTCAAAATAACATACCCTGCCTAATGCAAAATGTATATTTTAAACATTGATTCCCTTTAAATATACATATGTTCTGGGTTTCATTTAATCGCAATACCATTAATTCAGCCTCTTAAAAGATCAAGTAACTTTTGTTGTCAATGTCAAACAACTCATTACATTATGTTCTAATGACTTAGCATCACAGCATCAAAACAATTCATGCAACAGACTTGGACTAATGAAACCCAATCTTTATAGTTCTTTGTTTCATCATAGTCATGTTTTTATCATGCTTTTATCATGCTTCACAAACATTCATGTTGCACTTTTATATTCATCCAAACTATGCATGCAGTGACCTCCTGAGTCTAAAAATAGTTTCTGAATAATTAAGGTTTGTTTTGTGTCACCTATAGAGAGCCTAAGTCCCTCCCCTTCCGGTGGACCACCATGGGACCTTATTTCGGAAAAAATATGTACGGTAGTCAACGGCGAGAGACAAATAATTGTTTGATCCCGTTTGAATTGTGCCATGAATTACACATATGATGTTTTGTCAATTTAAAAGATAATTTTGCAAGTCAAGAAAGTTGCAGTTTGTCGTAAAACTGTTGAACTATAAGACTGTAAAAATACGTAATTAGAAAGACTACACACCCAAAAGTCGCGCAAGTGACGTAACTTCCTCTCTCCACAAGCTACCCAGAGCCGCTGAAGCTCAGTCCCTCTCAGATAGCAGGAGTATTATACACAACCTGGAAGGTAGACAGTAAGAATGGATTTAAACTGGTTTAGGATAGTTTTAGTACAGTGGGGGCTAACGTTAACGCGATGCCTGTGTGTTTCGTATGTTTCGTTCCATGTTGGTGTTGGTGACGTATATTGTGCGAGACGAGAGATGTAGTTCACTGAGCGGTTTCACACAAAACTAAACGTTACTGTACTGTTTTACAACAAACTGCGACTTTCTTGACTTGCAAAATTATCTTTTAAATTGACAAAACATCATATGTGTAAGTCATGGCACAATTCAAACGGGATCAAACAATTATTTGTCTCTCGCCGTTGACTACCGTACATATTTTTTCCAAAATAAGGTCCCATGGGGGACAGCGGAAGGGGAGGGACTTAGGCTCTCTATTTGCAAACTCAAAGTCATGGGGCTACAGCAGGAAGACAAGCTCAATAAAATAAGCTAATATTTTTTGCAATTTTTTTTTATAGTGGCACAGATAGGGAAATAATGCAAAGTTCAGGGGTGGTTTGTGTGTGTGTGTGTGTGTGTGTGTGTGTGTGCGTGTGCGTCTGAATGTATATGTGTGTCTGAATGAATGAGTGAGTGAGTGAGTGAGTGAGTGAGAAGCTACCGCAACAAATGGGAGGGGGGGGGGGGGGGGGGTATCCTTCGTGTACGTGAACAATCAGCTAGCTAGTTCTACTACCACACCCACGTTACTTTAGCTGTCATGGGGAAATCAGGAATCACATTCTGCATCACTGTTGCTGCTGACATAGATTTTTGAACAGGCTGGTTTAACAAATGTATGTATATATGCTGTATAGGCCTATTTCTCTTACCTTGTGTCCTTTGGAAAAATCCGAGAAGATTTAATTGTTTTGTTTTGCTCTCGACCTGAAAATGCCATTTTGTCTGACAAGTGAAGTACCGCTGCACTTTGAGTGACTCAGCGCTGACCAATGGACACCAAGCTCTACATGCATGACACTGATTGGCTCCTACACACAGTCACCCCACCCTCTGTCTCTCTCACACACACTGGCCAAACACACAAACACACACGGAGTTTCTATGGAGCGACAGTCGAGCGGTGTCAAGCCCTGGCAAACTTTTTTTTTTTCCCTCAAACAATATTCGGGGCTAGGCTCAGAAGTTTCGGGGCTTAAGCCCCGAAAGAATGACCCTAACGACGCCAATGGGTTAGACAATAACGTCCTGCCATTTGTCCCACTGTTACAAGCCTAAAATAATCATGTATCAAGCAAAATGTTGAACAAATTAGGCAAACCTAAGACAGTTAATTTACCACTCCAATTCACCCTTTAGTTTGCTAGCCTGGCTCGTCTTTCAGGTATAGCAAGCTATAGCATAGCTAAAAAATATTTCAAAACACATTGTGGAAAATATAAATAGCCTCCAGAATTCATGTCAAACAGGACTGTAAATTACTATTAAAGTATTAAAGTGAATGGGTGTTTACCATGCCACATCAGACCAATGTTTTGAATGTAAAGTTCATTCATACACACATGCATGGAGAGAGAGAGAGAGAGAGAGAGAGAGAGAGAGAGAGAGAGAGAGAGAGAGAGAGAGAGAGAGAGAGAGAGAGAGGACTGCAATATAGATTGGTGAACGTTAGTGACTCTCCACAGCTGCATGGGTCATAAATCTGAGATGTATTAATCTTAACCTTTCCCTCCACTCTCCAATTCAGTTTCCAAATGGCAAATACAATTCTGAGGCTGGACACTTGAAATGAAATATTGTTTCAGAAGCTGCACAAAAAAGAAGAAAGAAAATCATAAAATCTTGTCTTTTACCACGGTACATCTACAGCTATCGTACTGAATGAAACCCATGTAGCCCAATGTCATCCATACATAGTATTAATTTACCTGCTTATCTTGTAGCTCACAGAGAAGCACCATATTTCAGGGGAAGATTTTCATTCTTTGTAGACATGTTTTATTTCATTCAAGTATTTCCTGTAAAATGTCCACTTGTAGCTTTACAGTACACACTATACAGATATGCTGTCAGTGGGGACACACGTTTGTACAATATTAATTTTTCACTTCACTTCACTTCAAAACATGACTGTGTTTTAAGATACACCTTCCTCTGTGTGTCAGAGAGAGTTTTAGGACGATCGTCTGTGTGTGTGTGTGTGTGTGTGTGTGTGTGTGTGTGTGGACCAGACAGGGGCATGGTCATTCTCCCTAGGGAAGTTAAGACGAGATAGATAGGCACTGAAGCATGATGAGTGGGAGGTGTATGATGCTGGCATGCCACATCTATTCTCCTGGCTTCGCAGATGACATCAGGCCCTGAAGGCAAAGTCTTGACACTGGACGTCTCTGAATCACGGGGCACAGGGCCACCGTGAGATGGATCTCCACTTCCTGACTGTCATGCATACACCTCCTGTCAAGAAGCAGGGGGATTCTGGGGCTTCTTAGTGGCTCACAAGGCTAAAGGGAATAATGTGTGTGCAACATATAGTTTCTAGGGATGGGACGATATGCTTATCTCACGATACGATTCGCTATGGGGTTCAGGATTCAATATGACCACGATACAATGTAATAAATAAAAGTTCAATGACAAAGCTGTGCAGAATTGTGTTTATTTCTGAGCCATAAATCTTACTAGCAACGACATTGGCTTGCTCGAACGTAACAAAACAAAATTTAAAAATGTCATTACAAAGTGCAAATAATATAATTTAGATGGAGTGCTTGTGAAATTGTGATGGTCAAGCCGTCTCATTTGTGATTACTACAGCAGAATAAAATGTAGCTAATATCACGATTCATTATTCTGCCCCACGATACATATTGTCACATTTTTGTATTGCGATATATTAAATTTCAATATATATCGTCCCATCCAATAGTTTCAAATCTAACTTATGGAGATAATAGCCTTAAGAAAGAATAAAGGCACAGTTGCTGCCTCTGAGTTGAGTTCACTACATACAGACCTAACAACAGTTTAAGCGTACTGTAAAATAGAGCTGCCAGTGTAAAGGCTATCAACATGCTACATGGCAATTGCAGTTTCAAAATACTATTTTGTCATTTCACTTGACATACATACAGTAGCATTGCAGCTTGGTTTTTGCACTCCGCATTTGCAGTTTACTCAATCAATCCTGGGAAATATGTTTTTATATCATTTTCAGTATGCTAATATTTGAGGTAAAATTGCCCCTAAACCATTTTACATTCAGAATACTTGAGCAGCCTCCTGATCACCAGGTACCACGAGGAATTTGGGCAGGGAAAGTATGTTTCTTGGTATGATTTCTGGTCTCTCTAGAAGTCACATTTCAGAAAGCGCACAAAGCCTTGTCATAACAAAACAAGGAGAGAATATTTGTGTGTGTGTGTGTGTGTGTTTGTGTGTGTGGGTGGGTGTGGGTGCGTGTGTGTGTGTTTACCAACAGGCTCCGCTGCTGTGTTGCACCTATTGTGATGTATGATTGTGATTTCCAAGGGGCACATTGTATGAGAAGAGCCCTGAAATTCAACCAATGATTGATTTCCCCTTGTACAAGGGGAATGACAGTCTGAAGATTATCGGTTTGTTTTCCCTCTCCCTCTCTCTCTCCACAGGTAATTTTCATGTTGTAAATGGAGGTATCGATTCACACTGTTTGTCCTGAGCTCAGTTTATCATCTGAGGGACAAACAGGAATAGATGAAAAGTTGCACATGTTTTAGTTTATAGCGTGGGGGAGCGTGACCAAAGCATCTAACCTTGCCATGCTGTTTTCTGAGGGATTTTTGTTACTCATTTGTGATGGATTCAATCCCACTCTACTATATTGATTCACTCTATTCACACTAATTCGGAGTATAAACGCATATTTTCCCTCAATTATCCACAATCAAAAGTGTTTATTATAAATTAATTGCTATGTTTTTCATTCAAATACTGGTGGCAGAGGTCCTCGTAATTATGTTGTAATTATCTCTTTACACATACATTATAGTTGACATCTCTAGTTGGGTCACAGCAAGTGTTGAGCAAAATGTCACTGGAAAAATGGTGAGGCTAAAACATACAGTGGAGATTGACAATAAAAGAGAAAACCTGGATTCTTTGTTGACTGTTTTGTTTTGCTTGAGGTCAATGAGTCACTCTGATTGGCAGATACAAAAGTAGCGCTTGCAACTCATTTTATGATGCTCCCAAAGTTTAATACTAAAGTGACATTGACAATTTGCTGAAATGGATTTACCACTTCGGAACAATGGCACCAACTGGTTTAAATGAGGAGTTTGATATCAGACCCTTCCTTTGAATTCCTAAAAATCTCTGAGTGGACTATCTATATTTGGACAATGGGGTTATGAAACATTATAGATTGTTGTATATAGTTTGCATGCAAATATTGGGATGTTTTTTGGAATTTTGTGACTTAATTGATTTTTGAACAATCTTTCCTTGATGAATGAATCACTTGATTGTCGGCGCCAAGGGATGGGGAAAATTAATGATGCTTTAAAAACACTTGTCATCACAAAAGTTATGTAACCCGATAAAAATCCTCTACAGGATCGGAATGTTGTTCTGAGTATTAAGCTTTGGGAGCGTCACACAGTGAGTTGTGAGCTCTACTTTTGTATCTTACAGTGATTTATTATTAGCTCTGCACCTGTCTAGGAACAGTAAGGAATGCAGGAAATGAAAGAAAAAAACTCCAATGGTGCTGGAGTGGTTCTTTAAGTTTCCATATCTAACAAACACATGAAAGCAGCTTACTATTAGGTTGTAATAATATGATGAGTTAGTGGAATACTGTATATCAAGGCACAACGTTTGATTAAATGTACCTCATTGGTTCTCGGATTTGATTTAATCAGTTTTCTTTTACGGTGAGGAGACAGATGAGTGATGACCACGTACTGTGAATACTGTGTAGCCCTAAAGGTTTTATATGTCCATTGATAACTGTGTCTCTCTGTTTATCTTTTGCACAACCTGAACTGAGCAAGAGAGAGGAGTAGAGGACAGAGACAAAGATAGGAGAGGGGAGGAGAGAAATAAGAGGAATAGAGTAAGAATTCAGAGTGAGGAGAGAGACAGGGACAGATAAGACAGACAGCTCACTACAACACATCACTGTGGGCCTGTACTGCTGCTCAAAGTGTTTATTATGCTAATTTATGCCTATGCATGTTCATGTCAAAGTGCACCAGGCTGTATCAGTTCTGTGGTCATGGTTAATGCACTTTTTTGAATTGCTCATGTTTAATGTATATTTTAGAATGAATGTGTATGTGTGTATACAGTATATATGTACTGATTTTTGTAATGTTTTTGTTTTTTGGGAAATCATCTGAAGCCAGCAGGGGGTAGGGGAAGGACTAGGTTAGGGTGGGGAGGGGAGGGTGGAATAAAAGGTTAGGATGGGGTACAGTTGGAATAGGGGTGACGGGGTAAAGGTGGAGAATGTGGGTGGCAAGGGCTGATCCCCGAATGTTCTGTTCTCTGAAGCAGGTTCTCCTCAGGAATTTTGTATATATTACACTAAATCTGCTGCTCCCTCTATCTTTACAAGTCTCCCAGTCGCTGCCGCTGAAAAACACCCCACAGCATGATGCTGCCACCAACATGCTTCGTGGTAGGGAGTGTGTGTGATGGGTGATGGGCTGCGCCTGGTTGCTGCGAGACATAGCACTTTGCATTACACCTGCAGAGTTCAATTCTGGTTTCATCAGACACACAAAATCTTTTGGCTGATGCTGTCAGTGTTTCACACACCTCGCTGCAAACTCCAGGCGGGCTGTCATGTGTCTTTTTTTCACGAGTGTCTTCCCTTCTGGCGACTCTGGCCACAGGTGAACTACCGTCAAGGTGTAGAGACATCTCAAGGACATTCGAAGGGATTTGGATGCACCTTAACTCAATTTGGAGTCTCACTGCAAAGGAGTTGAATATTTAATGACTCAAAACATTTCAGCAATTCATTTTTAATTCATTTGTAGAACATTTTAAATAAAACAAACGGGAGCACATATTAACTATTAATAAGTTGCTTTTTAACATGCATATTAGTAGTGTATTGCAGTCCCTCCAGGAACTTGCGATTTTGCGATCGCAATAATTAACGCAAATTCAAGAAATCTGCTATTTGCGAGAGCTTGCAGTTTTGCAAAATCCTGGTGGGACTGGTATTGGTTCATTATTAGTCATTACAAACCACTTATTAGCATCTTATTCTATACACTATTTTCCCTCAATAGCCTCCTAGTTAGTGCTTATAGCAGTCAGTGAGGAAGTTGTTGCACATGAATTGGGCTTTTAGTATGCTTTGCTCAGTATAAGGCTGATAAGGTGTTAGTATCACTTATTATTAAGATAAATAATTAAATTATTGAGGGGAAAACCCATAGTTAATAGTTAATATGCGTTCCCTAATCTAAAGTGTTACCAAAAAAACACTTTGACATGATGGGTTATTGTGTGTTTGTGTTATTGTGTGACAAAACAATCCTCAGTTAATGATGACTCTTGCATCCCTGCACATTCCCAAACACAGCGTGCAGTCTGACTTAAAAGTGTCTAATCACATATATCAACAAAGGGGTTCTAACTATGGTGCATAATTAAAGTGTTTTCACATGGCTGCATATTTCACTCACGATGGCAGTTGTCCAGGACTCTTACCCAATGCAATTATCGAGCCAGTTCGGAAATGAGAGATTTGGATATATGAGGTCTACTGTACATGCATACAGCAAATATATAATTCTATTAATACTACTCTAAAGTCACATTCCCATTTGCAAGTGAACACATGGTCCATCATGGCTGCATTTAACTGATAAGGCACTTAAGGAACAAACCTGATGACAGGAGTGAAACCAAAGACCAGAAAAATAGATTGACTGTAATCCCACATGGAGCTTTCCATATTTTAATAGACCAATGATTTACAACACAATAAGCCATGGTGGTAGGTTGGTGGTATGTATATGAGTATGAAAATGTGTGTGTGTGTGTGTGTGTATGTTGTGTGCCTGACTGTGTGTCTATGTATGTCCTACTTGTGTGTATGTGTGTGTTTGACTATGTATTACTGTGTGTGTGTGAGAGAGGAGCAGAGAGAGTGCACCTTTGTCGCGTGAGCCCGCCTGCATGCCTGCGTGCATGCGTGCATTTGTGCATACATGCATGCATGCATGTTAATGAGGCTGATGAGACATTAGGAGTTGATGGAGCTGTGCCAAGATTCCATTCAGTGCTTCAGTTGTTCAGCATGATTGGCGAGCTCAGATTTTTCCTATGCAGCCTGTCACATGACTTCCCCGACTGCGTTAAGAAACACGGCTCATGCACAGCACATCTGCTCAGGGCCACAGAGGCACCCGGTGAGAAACCAAATGAAGCCGTCGTCTCAGCCACCACTATCCACCCACTCACACAACCCATCGCCTATACTGTCTACTGTCTACAAACGACTCCTGCTTTTTACCTTCTAATCCAGACTTCGCACTGAAAGACTTTATAGATGCAGCCAAATGAAACTGACAGTACAGTGGGAAGATTGTGGCATAGATCAGCGCGTTGCCGGGAATACTATAGTTAGACAGGTTCCTGTGGTTCTTACTGAGACAGGCGGAGGCATGAGGCAGCAAAATGCAAATACCCAAAGTAAATTAAAGAGCGAATCAGCACTAAATCCCATTTTGAGCTCTAAACATGGTTATGTGGCTTCTATGTAGTGAATAGTATTAATTCTGCACTTAATTTCAACATTTTTCAAATTAAGTCCTGTATCCGCTTCTAGGGGCAGAAAATCATTATTGCGCTGCTCTCTATGGGCTGAAACTTTTAACTGTGTTGCACTTCTGGCTGCGCCTCAATCAGTGATGTCAAGGCAGGTATTTTGCCCTTGGCAGCGTCAAATGCTTTGCAATCAGAAAATTGTTACTTCCCCCAAGTAGAGATGGGTGATCCGTTATCACAGACACACCCACCTATTCGCTCTCACTCCTCACCCCACTTTTCCGTGTATTTCAAAATTGGGTACTAGGCGGAGACTGGCTGAAAACAGTGTGTTTACGCACTCTTTAGATTGTGGCAAATCTATAAGTTCAAATACACTTGTCCTCTCCATTATTCAGACTTTATTTGTATTCATTGGCTTTCTCAGACCCCTCAATTCAAGAGCCTGCAATCACACTTCTAGGGTATGGCATGGGAAATAAAAACTATGAACTATAAAACTAACCTAAACTATTATGTTAATTAAGGCATGGTTGATTTCAGTTTTTTTAAATAGAGGTGAGCATGGGTATGAGTGTGTTTTCATTGGTTTTAACAATGTGACTGATCTTGTGGTCTGTAAAGATTGGGTCGTCTTGGACCCTCCCATGCTGTCAACACAAATCAGTAATCTAGAGAATAGCAGTGTGTATCACAGGTAAGACGGGGTTTATCGGCAGTGACCCAAAAGTACTGGAACCCAAAATCAAGTGACAAGCCTCGGTATGATTCGCAAGATGATGATAATATAACAACAATGGGATCAAACATTGTCGACGTGCAAAAATCAAAGCAGTGAGAAATCAAAAGCATCACTTATCTTGATGATCACAATACATATTATGCACATGAAGTCAGATCATTTTGATGGCTTTGTTGGCAAACAGCTGTGCATATAATTAGATGATAAAATAGGTTTGTGAACACATATACGGCTCCTTTGCATGTATTTTTATAGTTTGCTATTCCATGGAGAACAGATAAGAGATGAGCGCTGTTACGCTGTGTCTACTTTTCACCCATTTTGCCAAACTTCCTTATCATGACAATAGCAATCTGCAAGGCTACCGGGAACTAACCTGCGGGAGCAAGATAAAGACACGGCTTCATATAACCCGTGTGGCTGTTACCCAAGAGAATCTGTCCTGATTTTCTGGGACCTTTGATATGGGATTACACAGGAACTGCTGAGGAGAGAACTAAGTGTTTGGCCTTGGAAAGCTCATGGTGCAGCCCGAGGTGGTCCAGGCTTCTGAAGTCAATGCTGCTGCTGAATCCTCTATAAATATAGATCTAACTTAACAGTGCAAAATATTCAGAAACTGGTCCAAATCATGTGGACAATAAAAAAATATAAATAAATAAGATAAAAGTTTAGAGAAAATCTACAGGAATACAACCACTAAATCTATTAGGTTCACGGAACAGGTAATGGAAGGAAATGTGTATTGGGTGCCTGTAGCCTTGAGAAAGGAAAACATCCAGTTTCTTCTTCTCCCTTTTTTCTTTTTTTTTGGTATGTGTGTTTTCTATTACTTGCATGGCCCTGAAGCACAAGAGATGAAAAAGAACTTTGTTTAGGCGGTACTTTCCACAAAACATCTGTTTTCCTTTATTTTTCTTTGGTGTTTTTTGCAGAGCCAAATAATGCTGCTAATGAATAGAATAAGCGAGGCAATGGAAGTCCATTATAATGAATAGAGTTTAGCTAAAACATTGATTGTTTTGACCCATCTGTAATGGATGGTACACAGACAGTAACTCTGGTTGTTTTATCTCGTATTACACACATAGCTGGTCTGAACAGAATGGCGCACCGCCACATCTTCCTGATGTGGTTCTTAGTTTCAGAAACCTTGCTTTAGACTTTTTGCTCTTCACCCTCAAGGTTCTTGTCTGCAGCTTAGCAGTTTAGTAAATGCCTGGAGGCCTATCGGTGTAAGACAACAAATGTTGTTAAATGAGCACAAACTCTAAAACACAGATTACGTGTTGTGGATACAAATTGTGTGAACATTATGTTCCTCTACCACAAATTTGATTATGTGACAACAGCACGAATTGGACATGCCATTTTCATCTGTTTGTCACGTGAAAAGGTTAGCTAACGTTTAAGTTTAGGTAAGTAAACAACTTTGGTTAAGGTTAGGGTTAGCAACTAAAACAATTTGGTGAAGGATTGGGAAAGGTTTTGGTCATGGTTAGATAAGAAAAACTTTGGTGTCGTCACAAGATCAGGGCAGCAGTGGGCAGCCTCTGCATCTGTAGCCCAAGCAGAGTGTATGCTGAAGCTAAGTGACATTGTAAGGAACCCATGCAGTGGGAGGGGAGGACTGGGAACAACGCACTTCCAGCGATGGGGAAAGTCCAACCCAAGGGAAAGGAGAGCCATGTTTCAGGCTGAAGTGAGAAACCTGGAGGAGGAGGAGGAGGAGGAGGAGGGAAGGCGGTCAAGAGCTGTTGAGCATGAATCTCAAGGACAAAGTGGGAACTCCCCTAGAGAAAGATCACATGGTCTGACCTGTGGAAGCTGGAGCCATTACAAATATCCTTCCTGTTGTGAGCTCTTGTCTGTGACACACTTCCAACACCAGCGAGTCTGCACAGGTGGGGAATGAGAGACGACCCACTGTGCAAGCTCTGCGGCAAGAGGGGCAAAATGTTGCAGAGATGGAGGGTAAAGTTAAAAAGCCTTTATTTGAAATTGAGTGTCACCTCAAGAACCTGCGCGGTCAAAACCGGTCGGCGTTTTTATTGATTTGAAATAAAGTCTTTTGACCCTTTCTCTCTTTACCCTCCTTCTCTGCAGAGTGCCTGAAGTAAACCTTGTATAGCTTCCCTTTATGAATATACAGCATTTTGGAATCAAGCTTCTGATTTATACATCAGTTCTAGAACCAAAAAAAGGGAAATCTGCACTCTCAAAAAGATATCTTGATTGATTTGTTTAACATGTATAAATCAATCAAGGTATCTTTTTGAGAGTGCAGATTTGCCTTTCTTTGGTTCTTGAATTAAGCCTATTTGAAATCGACGTCCCAGGGAAGCCTAATTTTATGTCCATTTTCTTACCCAACATACAGACTTTCTCAGTCATTTACATTATCAGTTCTCCCTGCAATACACTAACATGTATATCAATGTTCATAAGGAGAGCTAGAGCTTTTGTTTGTATTTTTTTTAAAGTTAACAACAGCATTAAATAGTTAAATCATCATTAAATCTTTAATCAAAATGAAAGCCATGGTCACCTATTTTGCCTTTCAGCTCCAGTCATGGATAAGATGTGGGGAGCAAAGAAATGTGCCACCACATGCAGAGTTGGGCAACAATTCAGGAGGCCCCGTTCTCACACAGCCTTAGGCCTGACAGCTCACTGTACTTTAAGAAGATGTCACTTCCTCTCAAACCAAAGGCATTTTACGAAACATTGCACAATATGTGTGTAGCGCAGTTCGCCTCAGGTCCTCAGAACAAGAGGTGAGATGCCTGCTGGGATCTCCTTGCAGCATGGCAGTCACCAACCTCAGTGAGCTGAACCTCAGGAATAAAACTGTCCAATGTAGATGAAGACAGAGGGATTTTATCTTTTCTTTTCACTTTCTTTTCAATTAGCCTGAAATGACCTTACAGTTGATTTGCTTTTACCTAAATGTTTTTTTCCTCTTCTCTCCTCTCTTTCCCCATCAAAAAGCTTTGAATCAATTTCATGCCCTACAAATGCTGTTTACCCTCTTGGGTGTGAAACATCTGCTGCTAGCCCCCACTGGCTTCTTGAGCATTTCTCTCTTTCTCTCTGCGTTTTTGAGACTTTATAAAGAAGCTTGTCGCAGTTCAAGCCCCATGTGAAAATGGATGATTGCTCATAATACGCGATCCAGAATGGGTGGGTACAGCGCATTATTGTCCTAAATGCATCGATGAGGGACATTCCCACAGGCCATTGTTAATTCAAACTATATTTGGGGCTGCAATCTGCTCTTTGTGTTCAGTGATTCTGTTGTGTATTTATCATGAAGAAGAAGACAGAGTTTTTTTTCACAGTTGCTACAGAAAACTCAATTCATCTCAAAAGTCCAAAGAGGTTTTATAGTCCATCCCAAAAAAAAAAAAAAAATTCACCGTCTGCAAAAGTCCTTTAGAGTATGAAATGCTTTCAAAACATTAAATTTGTATTAATGATGATGTTTATGAACATCTTATAAATGCTATAACCTCTCTCTCTTTCTCTCTCTCTCTCTCTCTCTCTCTCTCTCTCTCTCTTTCCCTTTTTTCTAGTTAAATGTGCTGTTCTGTGGGCTGTCGGATTTGGAGTGATTTTTAAAAGCCTATAATTACTGATACACCCCGGGGTTCTCAACAGTGCCATGATAACAGCTGAAAAACAACTGCCTATACCAGTGTAATCTTAAGAATCTTACATTTTATCTACAGTAGATTGTTTTCATGTCCAGTGTAATCCATATTGAAACAAGAACAAGACTTGCCTTATTTGTGTCAAAGCACAAGGATTTGTTATTACAAGCATTTTTTATGGCACAAAGGATTATAACACCAAATCCTGGATATTGCTAAATGCACTGTGTAATCCATAACTCCTGAGTATGTGTTCAGATTCAGAAACATACAGTATTATAGTCAAGTCAACTTTATTTTTATATCCCTTAATCACAGTTGCAGTCCCAAAGGGCTTCACAACGCCCACGTTATGAAACAATAAATCAAAACAATGACAAAAATTAATAAATTAAAATAATGTGCTGTGCCTTTGTTACATTGTAAGCTGAAATGTTTTCCCTGTCTCCCTTCAAAGATGCAGTTTACCCTTGTCAGCATGCTTTCTTGAACTGCTCCCTCTGTTAAAAGGATCCATGCTTGCCATTTCTCAACGTTTGATGTTTTTGTCCCTCAATTTTAGGAGATGCTGTGTTGTTGTTTTTTGTTGTTGTTGATGTTGTTGTTGTGCTTTACATGGTATTTCTTTCAGAATGCTCTCAGACTATGTATCTGTGTGGCGTGTGCAAGCTTATATAAGCATCGGTCAGCATCTTTGACACTCGGTTCCAGTGTCTTAGTACTAGTAATACTCTTGAGCTGTTGACAGGTGGAAGATTTCCGTCCGCTATCACTGTCTCTCCAAGATTGTGACTGGGAAATGCCACTCTCTTTTCTTATAATGAGACCTGACCTTTTCCACTCTCAGCCGGTCTCTCCTTGGAGTTTTCTATTACCTCTGTTGGAGATTACCAGGGCTTCAAACCCAGAAGGTAAATATTTTTAGTCATCACAGCCGCTCGCACTCCATACAGAGCTGGAACAACAAGGTTTCTATGACGTTTTGTGTTTTTCCAAAAGCCGGAAGTTTAAGGTAATTTGTAAAATTTATCTTGCATTGCCAACATGCCATGTTAATAAAGTATACTGCAGCAAACATACTGTGGAATGATAAAAAAAACGTTCTTAATGCTGAAAATCTATATTTTATATATGTATATGTGATGATCTTACAAATGCAAAACACAACGTTCAATTTCGACCATTATGCATTATGAATATGCAAAAATTATGGCATTATAAGCAATGAAATCCAGACCAAAAGCCATGTCTTACTCCCATTGCATGTCCTGTAAATGCAATAAACTCTAAACAAACTGTTTAGCTTAAGATAAACCAGAGGGATATATACTGTAGTATGATACTGGCACACTTTGTAACATATTTAAAATAAACAGGAGATTTAATGAGATAGATATCATGCTGAGAACCTTAGGAAAATAGGACAGTAGCTAGGAGAAACCCTAAAATAAACCATATCTTTTTTGATTCATGATGGTAGTATAGTTTCAGTTTACACCTACGAAGACCCAGTATCTCGCCTGTGTATATTTAGGGTAAGAAAATAACATAACTTGACCCACAGGCCATGACGAAAAAGTCACTCAAAATGTATTCATCCCCTTGACCTTTTGCACAGCTTATATACATAAAATGTGGTATAAATCACAAGGATAGAGAAGCTTTGACACTCACTGCTCTAACTTCTCTCCTTTCAGACTTTTCCAGAGGGTCGTCAGTTTACTTAGCCGGTGGTTTACAATTGAGCAATATTACAAGATAATTGGCAATAACTGCAGCAAAGAACACCCTCTAGTGTAATATTGTGATTATAAAATAGTTACGCACATGAATGTTTAATTTTCTAATATGTTGTTTGTGGCCACATCAACAGAATTTATCATCAGGGTAAAAGGCAGGCTGGTAGTCAAGTTAGTATCTATGCACTGCACATCCAGCAACACAACATCCCCAGCAACACATGAGTCCCTAACAACCTGCGCACAGTTTGCTAGTGAAGTAATTTATTCAATTTTCTTAATCACTAGGCCTACTGGTAAATATAGCGTCTATACGAAAATGAACAAACTGTTGCTCATATTTCTGTTTCTTTAATAGTAAATGACTAAGAAAGTCCATATGCTGGGTAAGAAAATGTATGTATGTGTGTGTATGTACAGTATGTAGTCTGCCTCAAAGGTATCGATACATTGTCATGTTTATGATATTATTATTTTGATGTGACTTCCATTTGTATAGCTTTCATATATGTGGTTGAAATATGAACAGCATATCTACTGTCTAAGTAATCTTATAGAATGATGTAAACAATAGAAATAGGTATTTTTTGCTTATGTAGGCCTATGTAAGAATGAATGTCAATTTGTTCTAGATGTGAATAGGGGAGTCTATATAGGCCTAAGCTATTTAAAGGAAATCACCAACAGTACTTGACGAAGGTGAAACGTTGTCTTTTCAGTATGCCAAGCTGCATATTTGAAACAAAAAATATAAATGTTCTCCATACAGCTTGTGCAACATAATCCAAAGTCTTCTTTGTGAGTCTGTGAGTGGAAAAAAACAAAATGTTATCAATTATTTAATGAAGACTTGGATTATGCTGCACTTGCTGTATGAAAAACATTTATGGACATTTTTTTTTGCCCGTTTTGAAGGCTTAAGGTCTGACCTCCATTTACTGCCAGTGTTTGGAAGAAAGCTGCTCCAGCAGTGAGCCTGGCGAACTCCTGGTAAGTTATACGAAGAAAAACTTGATTACTGATTTTGTACTGGCATGAGGGTGAGTAGATAATGGCAGAATCTTAATTTTTGGGTGACCTATTATTTTAAGTGGTCAAAATTCACACTCTGGAATCCCATGGACACCAGTGGTCTAGGCTCAAATCCTACAAGTATGTCCAATATATCCAATGTCTCAGAAAAGGTCAGGTCTCAGGACACTGTGTCTCTCAGCTTTCCGTCTGTCTGAATAAAGACCCAACTGCCCACTCTCTTATATAAAGCAGACTTTCTTAATGCTGAAAAACATGTTTCCTCTTGTTTTCCTTGTTCTTGTGCATTCCAGTGGATTTAACTTTACACTTTACAATATGACACTGATAAAAGGACATCATCATCCCCTTTGGACCATCGCTGAATAACTATGGACACACATTTAATCTTGAGAGGTTTATTTGATAAATTGCTCACATCAAACCACTGTAATCCCAATGATCACAGCTCTGGAGTGTAAGATACAGGCGATAATGCTCTTATGCAGTAGATTAGGGTCAAACCATAGGCGTTAAGTTAACATGCACCACAGAGCGAAGTGGGCATTCCAGTAGTAAAGAGTTCGTCGAGTACAAATAATGTTGTTGAGGATCATCTTGACCGTCATCCGAAGAACCTTTGATCAGTGGGACTTAAGTCTCTGTTCCCTTTCATTTGTCTGATAAGCAAAATCCTCCCTTAAACTTTTAAACCTCATCATATGTAATGAGGCCCAATAAAAATAGACCCAATCATTTGCCCTTTCAGAGAAGTGCTCTACCTGTTTGGTATTGTTGACACAAAATGAGTCATTATAGAAAGCTTACTGTGGTGTGTGCTGTGAGTCTTGTGTTGGTACATCCAAGGTGGGCTGTTTCTGTTAACCCTTACCTGTGCCATAAACGGGTCACCACTCTGGGGAGGTGATTATTCTCTAGCCTGGTTAATGGTCCTTACTGACAGCACTTAATGAAAATTAATGGCCAGCTTTAGGATGCCATGCACACAAACGGGGCAGCAACTGTATTTCCCGCTGCTTTGAGATACCATATTCAAATAACCGCTACAGTATATGCATTCAAAATAAGATATCACAGTCTAAATGGAATGAGGTGTAAACCATCAACAACCACAAAAACAAACAAGAAAAACACTTTGAAGGAATAAACCATCCCATGGCAAATGATTGCCTTTGAAATGTCCGGATATCAGACTTTCTGTAAAAATGATAGGACAACATCCCTATTAATGCTCATGGGTGGGGGGATAAAACACTAGCACATTAACCCTCCACTCACAGATTCCTGCCCAATCACCATATTTTGAGGTATTCTGAATACACACAATCATGTGTGCCCATATGCTGAATGAAATCAAGCCACCCCACCATTGACGACCTGTCAATCACTAGGAAAACAAACCTGTTTTCTATCCGTTATTTCGTATATCCCATTAATGACACAATTATTTTGAAAATCGCCATAAGGACACACATTAGAAGAAGTGAAATTAGCTACTGAGGCCATAACTTCTTGTGGAAAAAATGTATTATATAATTTAAGCGAGAAGTTGGGTTGTGGTCCCATTGACTTGCATTGAGTTGGACTGGGTTTGGAGTCTTTTTGGAGCCGGCCCCTAGAGGACATTAGAGGAATTGCCGCTGCTGCCTCTTCCGCATTGGCTTCAAAATTCACCCGTGGTTTTGGCCGCTTGGTCTGGCCAAGCCTCCGATGAACCGCCTTGGCAGTATTCTTGCTTTCTATTCCGCTCATTGGTAGGCCCAACTAGCTGTGGAGAACGCATCACCCGCCACAAATGATCATCCTCAACCTTAAGCCTGCGAGAATCCCATTAATGAGTATTAATGGATGTCTTCGAATACCTTGATCCCCACAACATGGATTGGATCTGCAGCCTTTTAGCCTGACTATGTCTCAAAGGTCTTAGTGGATTCCCAGACATTATTTACTGTCTCTGACACTTCACCTCATTGCCTCCATCATACGCACCTCCATCATCTGCAATGTCTCAGAATCTCAGGCACCACTGATTAGATTTTGACAAAATTTTGGGGCATGATGCATCTCACCTCTGTGTTCCATCATTTGCAAAATTACACTGATTGGCCCAAGGGGGGGTGCACTACATTTACAGGTCAAAACAAGGTGACATTTTTATTCCAGATTGGCCCAGAGGGGGACATCATTTGTGCGGGGAAAGCATGTTTCTTGTTGCCTTTGTCTCCTTTGAGAGGATCTGCGGGACGTGATCTTCAATCCTTTATCATGAATGAAAACAAATTCATAGCTAGCTTTCACAGCTGTTGTGTTGCTCCGTTAATTATGATTGATTTCCGTGGCACGCATCTGAAACACTGCATCAATTGGATTACACCAACTGTTTAGCTGACCTATCAGACATGCATGTAATCAATATATACTTATCAATATCGAGTTACACATTATCCAGAGTAATTCTATATTGCAGTGTCAGAACGGCCTTTGTGAATGTGCAGAATTGGGGAATACTTGGTAAATGTGCAGAAATAATGTATCACAATGACCACTAACATGTATGCTAAGATGTAAGAGATTCATTCACATATATTAGGTAAAAGTGTAAAGGAGAAAATGTGCCTACAGTGTGTCTGTATGTGCACTAGGGATGTTCCCAAATCCAAATATTATATTTTTCTCATGAATCCGAAGATTATATTTGGCAAAACACAAATGTTTGTTCCTTCCAAATTTTTCAGTTCAGATTTTTTATTCTGATGTTTTAATAGTATATCTATAATCGTGGAGAAAACTTGTTGAACTAAATATAACTTAAATGGCTTTTCTCATTGAAGTCAGAAGAGATGGGGGCGGAGTTTGCTTCTGTTCCCCAGTCAGTCTGTCTCACACACACACACACATGCACACACACACACACACACACACACAGCCGCAGCAGAGAGAGAAAAAGAGAGAGTTGCTTGTTTGTACGGTTTCTGTTTGGTCCAGGAATAGTCTTATTATTTTGATTACTCCTGCATTAGTGAGGCCAGTTGTTTTCTCCCTTTTCTTGTCCTGGTCGGTCTGCTCCTCTGTGCTGCTGATAGACTTTGCCAGGCGGAGTTGGGTTGACTGGGAGTGGATGAGGACTCTCTGTCTTCTGAGTCTGTTCAGTACAGCAGGATGTTGGGTCTCCCCATCTGCTCTTCACTAAATACAAATTTGAATATTGTTTTGTGTTTGGCAATATATACTGAATATATACTGTATGTGTGTGCATGTATGTGCATGCATTGTTGTGTGTGTATTTATAGGTGTATGATTGCTACACACCTGTGTCTGTCTCTGAGCGCGTACATCTTTCACTGTGTGTTTGTAAGGGTGCGTGTATGTGTGCATGAGCATGTGTGTGTGGTTGTTTGTGTGTGTGTGTGTGTGTGTGTACGCATGTGTGTCAGTGTTTGCATGTAGTATTACAGTGACTGTCTCTAAGTGTCTTTTTAGAGATGGTAGACATGACTGTGTGTGTCTGGGTTATTCTTGTGCTATTCCATGGAGGCCCAGCCAAGACATTAGCAGTCAATGCTTGCACGAGGCATCTGAAACCATTGCAATTTATAGGCCTTGTTTCTGCTGATACAGCCTGGCTGTCAAAATCATCAGTGTGTGCACACAAACACTGGTCCTTCTGGAGGCACGGAAATGCATACAGAGCAGACGCACTACACACCCTGAGAATGAGAGGAGGAAAGGATCTCTCTCTGTCTCTCTCTCTTTCTTTTTCTCTTTCTCTCTCTGCCTCTCTCTCTCTCTCTCTCTCCTCCTCTCTCTGCCTTTCTTTCTCTCTCTCTCTCTGCCTTTCTCTCTCTCTTTCTCTCTGTTTATCCCTCCTTGCCTCTCGTACTCCTCCATACTTCATGCCATTCATCGATTCATAGATATCTTGTTTTCCTCTATGTTGTTTCCCCTTCTTCCACAGCAGCAAACTCCATCTAATTAGGATTTGTGCGGAAAGCTGTCATTCAAAACCCCTCAGCCCTGTTTTTACAAATAATGTGTAGCATTAAGGGAAAATCCCCAAGATTATTTTGTGCATAGGCTACTGTATGCCGACAGTGAAGCCCGGAATCTATTTTTGGAGAAAACCTTTAATACAATTCCAATGTCACAAGACATCATTCACGCAATAGCAGCATGTGAGACAGTATATTCAGAGTTGCACGTTGCTTGCATCAGTGGCAGTCAATATCCCTGTAGACCTATAGCTTTATTATAACTGACATATTTCAATTTCATGGACACAATTTTGTCTTTATTATGTTATCACCTGTTCTGTCATAAGCGCTGCCATTATTACCGCTGTCACTTTTGTATCATTAGTTTTGCCACCATTCTTATATTCTCAGCTGATCAACACATCAACCACTTCCCTGTGGTCTTTCTCCGAGTGTCAGGGAGAGATTAGTGTGTACCTCAACTCCACATTGAGAACCCATATGTTTCAATTGGCCCTGCTGGATGTGTCAAAACCCTACAGAGACAGATGAAAGAGGGCTATGAGTTTTTAAAGCTATCAGGGACTGATAAGTCAGACTGATAAACCCCACAGTGGTTTCTCTGGTGGCCTGATCTAACATACCTGTTTGTATCAGGCTACATTGTCAATAGCATGCAGTGATTGGATCTCTGCCTTCGGGTCCGGTGATAATTACACTGCTAGGGCATCAATGAGGATTTATTGGGCTTTGCTCCACAGTGCACAAAAGAGCC
Source organism: Centroberyx gerrardi (assembly GCF_048128805.1). NCBI lineage: Eukaryota > Metazoa > Chordata > Actinopteri > Beryciformes > Berycidae > Centroberyx > Centroberyx gerrardi. The sequence continues at coordinate 7,889,658 of NC_135998.1, read as the reverse complement.
TGTCTTTAATCTTTCTGGGGTAAGAGCCTTCGACTTTTTAGTAACGTGTGAAAAGCCCCATCGTTTCTTTATCCTTGACTAATCATTAGTGGAAATTAGCGTGAACAGAGATGGAGTGACTGGGGATGCTGTGTGGAGAAAAATGTGAAAACTGAACAGTGCTGTTTTCAGTGTGGATGGAGACTCTCCATAATAAATGAGCCAGATATGACCATGAGAGGCCAAGGACAAGGTTGTCTCTTGAGTGTGAAGCAAAACATTTCACTAATACTGAATATAAAAACTCACTAACAATAAGTTAGAACATGGAGTTCATCTGTAAGAATGAATGATTTACGGTGTGCATGTTTGTGCAGTGTGTGTGTGTGTGTGTGTGTGTGTGTGTGTGTGGGGGGGGGGGGGGGGGGCATGTGTCTGCATTGTGTATTCCCATGTCTTTCAAATCTAGGTCACAGAAGCTCGTTTGCTGTACCCTTGGCCTAAGCGTGTGAACTCGGAGGTCTGAGGAAGGTGACTCCCACAGCGTGTAATTAAACAGCAAACTGCCTCACTAAACATGGACGCTGCCCTGCTGAGCACCTCCTCACACTGGCATCTGTGCCTGACACCAGACTGGCTGCCTTCACCCATTTCTCATGGTACTCATCACGTCGTCAAACAAGTCAACAAGCAAACCGGGGGGAAAGAGTTGCACCGCACCATCAGTCTGACAGGTTGTAAGTCAGGAACTCAGGAAAACAGGGGGAAAAGTTTGTTTCACCTGAAGTAACACATCTCAAAGTGCCTCATTATAGCTCCCAGAACACAGAGGTGCCAGTTATTAGTATGGCAGCAAAGTGCAAACTCTGAGGATGAGATTCATGTATTTTTTTGCAAACAAAAATGTCACAAAACCTCAAAACAAAGAAACCAGTATTTAAACAGGCAGTACGAGTTGTATTGTGAGGTGAAAAGTTATATTTACTATACAGTATTCTACACTGCAAGAGTAAATGGCTACTTAGAGTTACTAACAACACTGCAAAACTGGAAAGAGATATGCATACTAACATTCCTCTACTTATAATGAATTTGTTAACACCACAAATTGCGCTGTGAATATTAGTAGAAATTTTGTTTCCGAAATCAGAGGTGGTTCAGAGTTATTTCCCGTCTCTTTTTGAATGTGTTTTGCCAGCTACAGTTGACCTTATTATCATAAGCTTAATTGCCTAAAAGCATTTCATAAGTACAGAAGTTAATTTCCTTGGGCTTTGGAGAGAATAATAGATTAATAGATAGATAGACAGACAGATAGATAGATAGATAGATAGATAGATAGATAGATAGATAGATAGATAGATAGATAGATAGATAGATAGAAGACAAAGAGAAGAAGGAAAAGAGAAAAAGAAAATAATAATAACATAATTTCTTTACCACTTTTCTGTAAAATGTTTCACAATCAAGACATACAAAAGACAGAGAGAGGCAAGGTTATTTAACCAGAGAAGAGGACAGCCGTAAAATCAAAGACAGACATTATGGTTGGGTGTGGGATATGGAGCGTGGTCAAGGTAAGGGGTGGGGGAGCAGTGTCAATGAGTAACGGTATGTGGAGGAATTTGGAAAGCATTCTTGTTCAGGAGCTTTCTTGCTTGGAGGGAAGACATTATTGAAGCCATTTAGCAAGACCTTAGATCCCTGCTTTCATCAAGGGTTAATTGACCTGCACCGGAATCTTCTTTGAAGCAAAGCCAGATTCTGGAAGTCACCTGCTACAAACACACCCTGCACCTTTGAATTCAACAAAAGGCCATAATATGAGTTGAAATCAAATACTTTCACATCGACCTAAAAGTAATGAAACCTTATTTTTGTGTGGGTTGGAAAATGATTCTGTGCATTGGTGTTTAACCACGGTCACCCGTATGAAATAGCCTGAGACCATCTGCGATTTATGATTCGCTCCCAGCCTCCGGCAAGCCAGGCTGAATAATTTACATTGTGCTAAGGCCTACGTGCCCAGAATGTCTGATGCCAAAAATAGAGGAATGAGGGGAGAGAGGGATGAAGGGACAGAGTCAGACAAAGCTACCACCCCTGATGGAATGTGGCACAAAGTGGGTGTGTCAAGGGAAAGGGACAGTGTAGCATGCTGGGTAATTGGCCAAACATGCTGAGTCACATGAGAAGTGCTCTTTAGAGCCTTGCTAATCTGTGCGCCTCCAGTGTGTCACCATGACACTATAAACACCATGTGCAGGAATCTCTTTCCTTCCTGTTCAGCACCAGAAAGGGATGCTCTCACTGCGTCTGTGATCCATGAGTCAACAGTGAAGTTGTTGGGAGGGATGAAAAGCCCATTTTCTTTGAAAGTCAAATGCTATTCATTCAGCGAGATGAAAGACAGAAATGGGGAACATCAAACAAACAAATGAATCTACAGTACATAAGCCTTAGAATAACAAATATAGATGAAAGAGAGGTATGAAAAAACAGTGTTTTGGACTTGTCAGTAAGTCTGTAGGTGAGATTGTGCATCTGTGAGTGTGTGTGTGTGTGTGTGTGTGGGGGGGGGGGGGGGGGGGCATTTTTTTTGCACTGTGCAAAAAGTCTGTTTTCCCCTACCCCTCCTGGCAGTAACCTTGGATGGCTCTGACTCTCTCACAGGTGAATGCACTTTAACGAAGGTGCAGCCCCACAGCTCACAGCGCTCCCAAAGGCCCCCAAAACTGCAAGATGGGGAGAAACGAAAAACGTAACAACGACCCTGTTTTTCATGCTTTTAGCATGTGTTCATTTTTTAACAAAGGTCACCAGTAAAAGAGAGTCATTAACATAGCATGAATTATACAAGGGAATGATATGATATAATAATGATAATAATAGTTCTCAGTACATGAGAAATTATATTGCCAGAGCATAAAATGCTATTTATTACTAACTACATAAAATGTGTCCTTGAGGATGTTTTCCTTATGTCTTTGAGCACAAAAGCAAGCAAGCAAATAGTGATTGTGTTCAATGATAATCTTTAACTTGTGCCAATCAGCCATCCTAATCACATTGGAGATTTAATGAAAGTGGAGGACCACAGGCAGCACAAAGTTAAACTGAAGCAGATAAGAAACTCCAGCGGCCTGTAATTGGACCTCATTGATCTGCTGGGTTTTATAGATCCTTATCATGTCACATTATGTAAATTCCTCTTTCTCACAAGAGCATTAGCAGAGATCCCTTGTGTCTTTACTTTTATATATTGTGACTCCACGTAAGAAAAGCTGCGGAAGCTTCTAGGTGTAGAACAGACTGTTATGAAATTCAAGATACAAGACAGCATTCTTGCCTGGCACTCTTTCCATTTCGAATAGTGCCAACATAAGATTGCATCATATCCTCAGATATCAAGGTAAGCACATTCTTGGAACCCTTTGGCAATTCGGCATTCCCACTCCTCCAAGAAGAAAACAAGATTTAACTTTGGTATGCATACACAAGAAAGAGTATTTTCTCAATATTCCAGTCTTTTTATTCCTTTGACTGCTGCATTTTTTCTTATTTTTCTTCACTGTAACGATATGCACTGACTATCTGAACTACACTCCGGAGATTATCTGCCTACCCATGTTCTACCCATGTGAGCTTATGTCCATAGAGACCCCATGGGCAGGAGACAGATGGCAAGGCACTGTCACACACAGATGCCCACCTCTTATCTCTCACATCTTTGCCAGGACAAAATACATGAAGTGCAAGCATGGATGCAAGCAGTTGGGTGAGGAAAAGTCTTAGGAGAAAGGCACTAGGATGAAAGGAACACTATACACGTTCAGTACAAAGATATACTGTAGTGTCTCTGATCAGCAAAATCTCATATCTTCAATGCGGTCATGTTTAGCACCATATGAAGCAACAACAACATCAGAAGACCTAGTGTTCTCCTCTGTGATCAGAACTAATAGAAGCGTGTTATCCTGTTTTTGCAGTAGAGCTGAACAATTAATTGAAACAAAAAATGTGAAAATGCAATATGAACTTCTGCAATTTCCAAATCGTAGAAGCTGCAATTAATTGCTTAGAGAGAGAGGCATCCAAAATGGATTTCTAAACAAAGAGTTTTAGAGGTAATCTTTGGTCCATGAATCAAGTACAATATTGGTGAAAAAATTTAATCAGACTCAAACTCAGTAAATCCTGCACACTGACAAAATCACTTTTCTTGAAACAATTTTAAAATTCTAAAAAATGTATGACAAGAAAAACTTTAAATCACTATTGCAATATTCTGTCAAATAATCACAATTCGATATTTTGTCAGTATCTTTCAGCCCTATTTTGCAGGGCTATATCTAATTAAAGAAAAAATCATATTCTCAATGTGGTCGTGTTTAGCACCGTTATGAAGCAACAAATTCTACTGTTCTCCTCTGTGATCAGTACAAATAAAAGTGCTTTACCCTGCTTGTTTTTGGGCGCTTCAACAACTATACATATGTCTGGTATCATGTACGCCCAAGCCCAACAGCCTCAGCCTCAGCCTCAGCCTCAGCTGCAATCTGTGGAACACAGCCCTCCAGATTGGAGCCCAGCTTGGGGTAAAGGTTAATGGAGGCGACCTGCAAAACAGGGATTTACAACTTCCACATCTGCTGCGGCAACCTTGGCATCATAACAGTCTTTGTGTGGGAAACATCTTTGAAAAAGCAAAAGGGGACAAAGGAAACTTCTATTTTCACATCGCTCAGTGTTCGCCGTTACTCGTCCCTGGATATTTGCTCGATGATTCACATTCATAGGTGAACCCGAGAATCCTGTGTCAGGTTGAAAATTGCCTTGAGGCAGGTTAAGATGATTCTGCCAGGCTTAAGATCAGAGGAAATGGAAAAAGAAAAGAAACACTAGAGAGAACAAGTCCCAGTCTAATGTGAACATGGGAAGGACAGAGCGGAGCTGTCCGTCACCCTGGAGATTGCCTGAAAATATCTTCTGTTGTCAGAATCACTTAGACAGAACACATGCTCCACTGAAGGCAATACATTTACCTACAGGTAGGTCATCCACCCATCTGCAGCCTGTTTATCTATATTTGTTTCTATGTATGTATATATGCATCTATCTATCTATCTATCTATCTATCTATCTATCTATCTATCTATCTATCTATCTATCTATCTATCTATCTATCTATCTATCTTTCTTTTGTTTTTAATTTTGATATGTGATATATATTTATCACAAAATTGTGTTTAGTCAGTGACAGTAAACAACATGCTCCCAGCAGCTGGACTCAGATGCTTATTAAATGCTTTTAGGCAACTAAAAGATTATCCCTATCCATCTAATTTCATTCACCCAGTCATGCATTCATCCCTTTATTAGGTTATTTAACCTTGCAAGCCATCTCATGCGTTAATTCTCACAGGACTATATACAGGAATGTTGAATGCACTATTTCCATCTCCAGCGTATTTCATTCCTCCTTTGCTCTGTGTTATATTCACTTTGTCTCCATATTGTATGTCTCTAGAATTTGAATATGTGTGTAAGATTGATCTTGACTAATAAAAACACATCATGTGTGTGTGTGTGTGTGTGTGTGTGTGTGTGTGTGTGTGTATGCATGTGCATTGGTATTTATTTGTTCATTTGTTCCTATCAATAGGCTACAACAGAGCTCAAAAAGCCATACTATTGAAATCACTGAAGGCCCTAACTTTTGCCTCCTGATAGAAAGTTCAGCATGTGAACGAGTTTTGTCAAATATTTATTTTAAACTAAATAATGACAGTGTTGACCAGCTGCAGTTTGTTGTGTACACTGTAAAAAAACAAAGAGAAACAACCTGTACATGAGAGCAAAATGAAAAAGACCATTCTGTTCAAAGCCACTATCTTTTTCTCCCAGGCTAAATTGTTGAAGACAGCCTACCTGACAGACACTTACTTAAACCAACAAGGGGAGGCAATCCATAGGTGGAGTGAAGAAGTATAGGTGAAGTAGCCGGTAATATTTCTTGAGGAGAGAAATCACTGTTGTAGCCTGTAGGCTGGCACTGTCTCAAGCTCCATAACTTCACAGGGTATTAATTGTTTTAGCGCTGTCAGCAGAATGGTCTCTGCTTGTTGAACCGGATCCAGAAGTAAAGCCATCAGCCAAATTGCATGGGAGCAGATACTGAAGGCAAGCTACAGGATGCTGAGTTTTAAGAGCAGCGGTGGAGATGGTGTCAGAAAATGTCTGGCTCCATTTTGAGAAGTGCTCTGAAAAACAGGTAGCCGACATGTCACAGGCTTTTTGATTAATGCTCATCATCAGAGAGTAGATGAGCGGGAGGAACACCAAATAGCCGGTGGGTCCGGGGAGAGATACTGTCACAATATGCTAATTATTCAGGACAAGTAGGATCACTATGAAAATACATGTGACACTTGCCAGTCTGAAGGTTTAGGTTAGGTCAGGGCTTGAACTCGCCTAAATTCTCCTCTACAAATTATTTAACTTCACTCAACTTTCTGAAAATCATTCCACTTTGTCCATTCAGTCCAAGTCAATTCAGCTATTCAGCGCTGCAAAAGGTTTTTCTACCTACAGTATGTTTCATTCTCTGTGCAGCAAATTCAACTATGCAGAAAATGTTCTGCTGTGTTCCATCTAGCAAATGCATTTTATTGAATAGAAACAATGAGGTATTTCACAAAGAAATCTTAATCTCGTTAATGTCCGTGTTTTTTGTTGCTTAAAAGGTCTTTACTTAAAATCTATCTATTTTAGAGGAAACTGGTATGTCAATATATGTTTAAGGCCAACTGCGTTTAGGTGAGGAGGGGCAGGGGGCAACAAAGATTAGTAACCCAGCGTAGATGCAATGCACATTAAAAATTCAGATGCCTATTACTTCGTTAAATATACCCAACCCTTAAAAGGCAGCAGGGGTGACGCAGAGGGAGAATGCTGTCGATTAAGCACCATTGCATTTCCAATACGGATTAGCGTGGAGCGTTAAGTAGAATTCTGTTCATGACCCCCCCCCCCCCCCCCCCAGACGTGAAACTTTCCCTCATAACCTGTTTGCACATGAAATCAGTCCCGGGAATCAGCACCCTGGACAGCGGCCGCTCTCGCAGTCTTGCAGCCGCTCACCAGCAGCTCAAGTGCGTCATTTCAGCACTGGACAGCGACAATGCGCTCCGTCCTGCAGGAGTTGGCGTATAGGCTGCTATTTTCCTTCCCCTTCAATTTCTGTCCATTTATAGGCTTTCGCACGCACGCACGCACGCACGCACCTACACACACACACACACACACACACACACACACACACATACACACACACACACACACACACACACACACACACTTTCAAACATTAGAGCTACACAAATGAAAAAAAAAAAAATGTTGGGGAAACACTAATATTAATTTCTCAGCATTTCAATGATTGGTGGATCCTCTCAACATCTCATGCATATGATTGCGTCATCAAAAGTGAGCGGCGTTATTATACAGATATTACTTAATGTGCATTTTTTCCTTTTATTCAATCATTACTTTGTAACATTGTGACCAATTGTTTTCAACTGGTGCAACCTTTTGGAGTCAAATGTGTGTTTATTTTTCATTCGCTTAGGTTTCTCTGTGACTGGAGGATTAATTCCCTCTTCACCTGTGCCAACCATCCTTAAAAAAAACGTGCTACTGTAACATGATTTGACTCACGATGCACCTTAGGACATGCTTATGGGTCGCAGTCTCACCAGAAGAGGGCATTCCGATTCTGCCTGACAAAGTTGCTCTGACATGCAGACATGATTAACTACAGCGTCATGTAGTGTTTCAAACTGAACGACGAGAACGAAAGGAACATTTGGATGAAAGGGTGGATATATGACTACTCCGTGAGACTCGTTTGACAGCGTTTTTTTTTTTTTGTTTGTTTTTTGCAGAGAATTGTGGTTAACCCATCATTGCTTTCCTCTGTGCGCCATGCGCGGAACAGACTGAGCATCCTTAAGAATAGAGTCTGATTGCCCACTCAGTCAAGCTTTTACTGGGGGGGGGGGGGAGGAATCTAAAATGCTCCTTCACTCCTTTGGAAAATTACGCATCGTTTTGCGCATCATGCCAATGCATTTGTGAAGTTTTGTGAGAAGATTTCGCCCGGAATCATCACGCGTATTTAACACTGACATGACTGACTTGGATGTGGCTTCGTTATCATCTACGCCTGCTGCAGCAGCGTTTTTGGCTGTAACTTGAAAAAGAAAACGATTTTGTGCTGGAAAAACATGGATAGGGACTTCTAAAACTGGATCTTTTTTTTTAAATCTGTTGTTGGAAGTAAATGGCATTCTGCTCGGTTAAATTGTGGAACTGACAGATGCAGAACTAACCCGGATAGCACATCCAGGTCCGGGAGAGTAACGGGCAGGTGCGCTTTGGAATCGGCGGCTGCGCGGAGCGACCGGGCTAGTGGATTAGGACGGTACCTGTCTGTGGAGAGCGCGTCATGCGGACTCGGATGTCGCGCACTAGAAGCCATTAAAACCTGTGGACTGGAGCTGACAGATAAACGGATATGGGTAAGTGCCGTTTTTGTTACCATTTCCATGATAGCCGAGGTTGTTGCAAAAGAGACAGTGTTCTTCTTTTCCCATACCAAACATGCCACACAAATGTCTTGACTCTTCCGAACAGAATTCGATTTGAATCAGATGTTTGCATTACAAACATGGTTGCCTTTGCAAATGCACTGTCGTAACATCCAGCAAGCCTTATCGGCATTTTTTTGTTTCCAAGTGGCTCGGGAAGCTTGAGGAATGTGGCGGAAGCCTAGGCTGTAGCCTGTTAGTCGCAGAGCTGCAATGTGTTTTTCCTCCATTTCCTTGCGGTATTAGAGACTAAGCATACTTATTTTGTGTTTTGCAAGCGAGTGGCTTATAGATTTGTCCCAAATCATGGCCAGAACAAACAAGGCTGTTTGTTTAAGTGTGAACTTCTCTTTTTTTTTTTTCTTGACTAGTTAGAGTGACTGGCTTATTGACATGGACTGGAATGCTAATCATGGTAAATGTTGGAAGCAAGTCAACTTTATAAAGCATGGTCCTGCATAATCATTGATTGCCCTTAGGCTTCACGCTCATACGCTATTGTCCAATTTCAGCCCAGTGCTATTGCATTTCCAGAACTCTTCTGGTTTGAAGGCATCGTCAGTCGTGCAGGTTTTGCTTAGCAGACTGATTCTCATTCAAGAAAGCCATCGTATTCTGCACCTGCTATCAAGAGGGACTCTCCAAATCGTGCATAAAACTGTGCCCCCATCTCTCAATTCATTCTCTCTCTCTCTCTCTCTCTCTCTCTCTCTCTCTCTCTCTCTCTCTCTTTCTCTTTCTCCCAATGCCCATCTCGCTCAGTAATACATTATATATTTGACCGTGTGCGCGCGCGCGTTTTTATTCCCATCTCACTCTCAGTTCCATGTGTGCACATAATATGCGTGTGTGTGTGTGTGTGAGGGAGGGAGAGAGAGAGTGGGTGGGGGTATTTGCAAGTGTCTGGCAGTGTGTATTTGTGTGTGTGAGAGAGATTTTACCGTATTGCCACTTTCTCTTTCTCTCACGCGCACGCGCGCACACATACACACATAACATACCCCGCCCCCCGCCCCCCGCCCCCCCTCTCTCTCGTGGTCCCTCTGTCTCTCACTTTCTGGCCCTCTGTGGTGCTCGTGACATGTGGTTAACCTAATAGCGATTTTTTATTTATTTATTTAGAGGCTTTCCCCCTGGTTTCAAGTAATTTCTACATTTGTGTTGGTTCGGGAGTTCATCCCCCTGCATCTGCTAGGTCTGTTATCATTGGCTGAGGTAGCTTAATCCCCTCAGCCATTCTTTAACTCTTATACAGATGGCCAAGTTCACTGGTGGTGCTGTGCCATTAATTGTGAGACCGCATGATATATCGACCCACAGTGGGTTACTGCACCGCATCAATATAAGCTACAACAGCACACAAAGCTATACTGTACAGTCTGTATGAGCTCATTCACCATTTATGTACCTGCTGCAAAATAACCATGCTAGGGTTGACAATTTAACATGGAAAATCGATGCTTCATATTTAGATGACATATCCCAAACTTGGCTTATGGGCCCATTTGTTACTTCAGCATCAGAGAAAAACCCTGCATACTTTTGATGCAGCAATTTGGACTTAAACGCCCCCTCCCCTCCTCACACACACACACACACACACGCACCTACACACACACACACACACACACACACACACACACACACATACACACACACACACACACACACACACACACACACACACACACACACACACACATGCCCAGGCATGCCCACAAACACACAACTTTTGCCAACCATAGCTTCATGCTGTTGCCCACAATTATGTGATGATTACATGGAACTGTAGTCTCAGTTATCTAGTGGAGTAGCTGACTGTGATACTCTTCATTAACAGCATGCAATGCACTTATGTTTCATGGCCCATATCATGAGGAAGGTGATCTGCTTTGCAGAAACAGAACAGTAGGGTGCGGATGGTAATAAGCCACAGACTTCCAGGTTAAATTTAGGGGCCCTCAGAAACAACATTTTGCACACCTTCAGTACATCAGAAAACAAATTTGCTGCGAAAAATTATGCCCAGTTGTCTTCCAAAGAAGAAAATAAAAAAGATGGAATGATAGTTTGCTGTTTAAAATGAACCAGGGTGTGCTATTAAGTAACCAGTCCTGTTTCCTTGGCTGGTTTTAGAGTTCAGAGGGGCCCTATAGCCAACAGATGACCTTCTGCTGGCCCTACAGCCTCCAAAACACAACGTGCATGAAATGTCAGGTGAAGCAGGTGAAGGAGGGTAACAACAGCCCCACTGAGGGCAATAGCTTGCACATATGAAGCATTTATTTATTTACGTTTACACATCTTCAAAGTAGAAAATCGATGCCTTGTGAAGCAGCTGGAATGTCAGCATAAAATAGTCTAATGTTTAGCCATGTTAGCCATGGGCCCCAGTTAAAGACAGCCAACAATGTTTCTCTAATTATTCCTCACAGCAAAATGTTTTGCATGGTCTAAAAGACAGTTACAGAGTCTGGTCAGCTAAGGAGCAGGTTCAGAATTTCAAGTAGGAGTCATTTGCAGGGTCTCTTCAGGTCAAGAACAACAAATAAGTATAATTTGCAGTAGAGTGGCATATTCCAATAACATACCCCCCATTAAGATTTGTTTTTATTTTTGAATTGCTGTTGTTGCTGTTGTTTTTGCACCCTTTGGTCCAGCCTGGTAGAGGGAATGCTGCCCAAGGACTGATAGTCTTGTTTTCTGGATATCTAAGTTATTATAAGATGATAGATGGACAGGAAAAATAGAATAACCTTAAAAATGTCATATGAAGTTGCAAACTAGTTTGTACTGAACCTAACGAGCTAATCGAATCTTGTACTTAGAAACAGAGTGAACAGCAAGAAGCAGGAGCATTGTCTGCTTCCAGGTCAGCTGGCTGTTCTTTACCTGCACATTTACACTTATGCTCTGCAGCTCGGTTGGATCCACATAGTGTTGAATGTCAGTTTGACAGATTTTGTAGATTTTGGTATCTTTTCTCTGTGTTTACAGCATCCATATGCAAAACTGTAGAGTTCAGGACAGAGTTGTAAGAAGGGCAGAGACTGACTCAACTGCAACACATTGAAAGGTGAGGGTTGATTGGTTATTCTCAGTCACTCCACCCGGGTGGAACTGTTGCCGCCAAGGGAAATCAGGAATCAGACAAGAGGCAGAAACAAAACATACAGTCAGTGTGTGTGTGTGTGTGTGTGTGTGTGTGTGTGTGTGTGTGCAGAAGAATTCATGATGATACTCCCTGCAGTGCTTTTCTATATTGTACCTAATCAGCGCTGCAAACACAAGACCAGCAAACCAGGAAACAATGCTTACCAACCACTGTCGAAATGGGTCTAACTTGGCAGGCCTGGCTATCATCTCAAAGATAATTGGAGACTAATGGGATGGCTTAGGCTGGTCTGGGGACGTCCTTCCCTATGCGTTAGGCTCCTGTCCAGGCGCTATGTGTGGGCAAGGCTGAGTCTGGTAGCAGTTTTGTCAATGACAGGCAGCAAATAGCAATGAGCCACTTGTGTGCGCTCAAAGTGCACCAGTTAGCGAGTCCATTTGCCAAGTTATTAAGCTACATTTGGTTTTATTTTAGGTCAGCAGTAAAGTGCACTTACTCTCTCTATGTGTTAGGGTTGAGAGGCAGAAGTAGCCATCTTCTTGTGCTGAGGACAGCAGGGTTGTCTGCTATGTAACTAAGCTTTAAGCAGATGCCATTAAACAAACTTTGTTCTTGACTTATCCATCCGTATTAGATTTAGATGAATAACTCAAATGGGCGACAAGGAAAAATGAGCAGCGCAGATCTGTATGTAATATATATTCTTATGGAATATAGAAATGTAAAGAAGAAAAAGAAGCGATTTGGTCCTGAAAGAAAGACAGAAAGACAGAAAGAGAAAGAAAGAAAGAAAGAAAGAAAGAAAGACAGAAAAAAAGACAGAAAGAGAAAGACAGAAAGACAGAAAGAGAAAGAAAGAAAGAAGCGATTTGGTCCTGAAAGAAAGAAAGAAAGAAAGAAAGAAAGACAGAAAGAGAGAAAGAGAAAGAAAGAAAGAGAAAGAAAGAAAGAAAGAAAGAAAGAAAGACAGAAAGAGAAAGACAGAAAGACAGAAAGAAAGAAAGAAAGAAAGAAAGAAAGAAAGAAAAGAAAGAAAGAAAGAGAAAGATGGCGTGGGAGTGAATATGGAAAACAACAAAGAAGGCGAAAGCAGCAAGGAGGTGGTCTTGACCACATGCATGAAAACAGAGCTCCGACTGGAAAAACCACTGAAGGCCGCAGAGTTCAAGAACATACCTAACTAGCATAATTTCAGCTGATAGCAGAAGTGCGAGGGAATAGTTCATCTAAGTAGATATGGCAGAAGAACAGTAATGATGAGAGTGGTACAGTAGGTAAGAGGTAATAGAGACGCAAACCCCATGAGTGACACCTCTGAGGGTGACTTGTGTTCCTCTGTGAATAAGATTAGAGCAGTAGTGGGGAAGGAGATGGCTTACAGAGGCATTAGTGCACAGAGCGCTCATTAAACCACATACAGTGTCAGTAAGGGGAGAGAGGTGCCTTGTGAGGCAGGCTCAATCTGAAAGAGACAGCAGAGTCGCTTTCAATAAAGCGAGCCTATTATGCACATGGGAAATAAGAGCAATAGGGGGTTCCTTTCTCCATTCTCCCAGGATACGATTCAAACACATGCAGAATTTAGTAAACATGTAATCGAGTTTAACAGCCCACACATTCTGTTCCACAGTCTAAATTGTGTTCTATTCAATTGCTCTAAATGCACATGGCACATTACACATGGGCATTATGCTACAGTAGTGCAGAAAAGTAACAATGTTAATACATTGTTACTTTTCTGCACTAGTGTTTCCACCTGTTTTTTGCTCACATTGTAAGCCTTTGAAGCACACATAGATAGTTGTTGGTAATTTAGTTTAGCTTATACTCACAAACTTAAATAGAACAAATTGACTCTGTATTCAGAGATACACTTTCTATACAATCACAATACACAGTCATTTGATCAGCATATTTGTCTCTGTAGTATTTATATGAAAGTATCGCAAGCGTGGGATACAAGACGAAGAAACATGATTGATGTATCTGCTGGTATAATCAATAGCCAGCACAAATTATCTGCACAGTCCCATGGTTCTCTCCATCTGTAACGAATGATGAAAGATTCTTCTGAAAACAAATAGGAAGAGTGTCACACACACACACACACACACACACACACACACACACACACACACACACACACATACAATACCCATATGGGATCAGCAGATGCTTGGCAAGCAGCAAAATGGCTATGTTAGATAACATATGCTGTATGATGCTGCTCAGCCACTCTATGTCAAGGAATTATTTCTGACAAAGCCTGCAAAGATTACAGAAAAAACAAGAAATTTGAATCATGCATATTGCCACAATTAAGCTGCAAGTATCACCAAAGCCTGCAGATTCTTCGTTGTCTCTGCATCTCAGTTTTACAGCAAAGTTCATTACTCGCTCATCGCTGTATCACATCTACATAACATAACATCTTAGCATGCAACACAATACCTGTCAACATCCATTTAATATAAAGGCAAATCCAGGATGACGCCTGCCAACAGATCATACATTCTAAATGTCTAAGCTAATTAACCGAGTATGGACTTCTCCTTTCCTGACATATTAATCTTATCTCACTCTGATAATGGTAATAAGGTCCATACTTGATTTGCACTGAGGATATTGCCTTGAGAAAAAAAGAAACACAAGTAAGAAGTGAATCCCCCATCCCACCCGCCCAAGAGGAAATCAATGCATCTTAATGACAGATCATTAGTGACTCTGTAAAGGGGAACGATTTTAATGGAAACAACTCTGTCTCACCTAGGGACAAGGAGTGATATCACAGCAGGCTACCAGTCCACTGACCATTTGCCTTCACTTTTCAAACAGAATTTGTAATGCAGCATCCGAGATAAGCATCCAAAAGAATAATGAACTTGTGCATCACAAAATATTGAATCATTCTCTCTTGCTACCTTCATTTAACACAGACATATTTGGTATTCATGCAGCTGCTCTCTGTAGCAGAGATGAGTTGTCTAATTCCATAGGGTTTATAGTGACTCTTTTATTTGAACTTGTGGAAAGCAGAAGGGATGATTCATGCAGAAACCTTTACTGCTTCGGTTTGGTTCAACGTGAAATGTCTGGATTCTAAATTGATACGCCTCCGGAATTGTATACACAACCATCAGCTCTTGAATGTTAATTTGCTCTGTACAGGCTGGCTTTCATGACTTATCTGTTTTTGCCATTGCTGCTATGATGGCTTATAGGGTGACTGAATGCAAATGCAGATAAAGATATGAAAAGATATGAATTGCAAGTTGCTTTCTTTTAAAATTTGGTTGTCACCATATTGTCATTACTTTCATTGTAAACATGCAATGTAAAAGACATCAATCCAACAGCAAAACCTTGGAATTTGGAATAATTAGTCCACAAAATTGGGAATTATGACATGCTTTATGTTAGGATAGGATAATGTTTATGTGATTGAATTGAACAATCTTTGAGATGGCTTTATACCACTCAATGATCATATGAAAATCATTATTTGGTCAAAATGAACGATAGTAAGTATACATTGAGTCTTAGTAATTAATTTATTTTAAAGCAATCAATAAAATCAATTATAAATTCAATTGGAAGCCCATAAAACATGGCTAAAATATGAATTATATGATCTCTCCCTTTAGGTACAGTTAGAAGCCTAGTTGCTGCATTCTGAACTAGAAGGGCACTCGGAGAGCGCAGACCTCCGCCAAGGTTCGTGCTATTATTGCTTGTTTGTGAGTCGGATCCGGATCCACTCCAAAATTTAATGGGTTCTTCCTTGGCCCATGCTACACCCTTCCACAAAGTTTCATGAAAATCGGGCCAGTAGTTTTTTCGTAATCCTGCTAACAGACAAACAGACAGACAAACAAACAAACGGCACCGAAAACATAACCTCCTTGGCGGAGGTAACTAGTTGCAGACAGGAGAGTTTTACAGGCAAGCCGAGAATACAGATTAGAGATGATAAAACGCATATATAATTTCTACAAGTGTGCAAGGGGTAGAAATGTAATTTTGGATATATTTCTCAACTTGTAAAATCAAGACTAAACAATAGACCACATTCAAAAATGACTCCCATTTATAAGGCAGCTTGTGTTGATATTAGTTGCCAGGTTGTCAAAATTTTATCCTGACTTTTCTAAGCTGCAACTGGTGGACTAAATGTAACATTTAATGTCTGCTAGACAATTGTTAAGACTGTCAAGGCTACTTGTATCACTAGTTATATAGACAAATAGTTCTGTGCATCATTAGCATAGCAATGAAAACATATTTCTGCAAATTATTTGACCACAAAATTATTTGACCAAGTGAGAGCATATAGATAGAAAACAAAGTGTGACCCAGGGTGGAACCCTGACGTATCCCATAAATAAACTCTGAGGAGGATATACTGTAGAACTATCCAGGGCAACAAAGAACTGCCTATCACACATATAAACCATTTTAATAACAGTGTCTGTCCTTCCCACAAAAAGTGAAAGATAATGAATTAAAATGTGACCACTGGAACACTGCTAACGTCTCTGCACTATGTTTAGAAGATACCAAGACTGGAATTTAATCATTTACAAACACTTTTCTCTAATACTTTAGACAGAAATGTGTAGACATTAGCAATAGGTGTATAATTACTGAGGAGGGAATGGAGGAGTGCTGATTCAGCTGTTTACAAAGAGTCTGGACAAGTTTGAAATATGATGGAAAAGGGCCAGTAGCCAATGAGATAATTATGATAGAAAGTGAATAGAAAGAGTATTATGGCAATATGGACATTTTACAATTCTAGTCTAGTCTAGTTTTACAATACTAACTAAAATCAGGATCAGGTGGTGTAGTCTGAGTTCCTGCTCTTAATTTACTAATACTAATACTAATACTAATTTAACTATGGAAGCTTTTGAAAGTTAAGTTAATATTTGTAGGAGCAAAAGGTGTCTAGTGTAGCATTAACAAGTGTTAACATTCTCCACTAGATTCATGGGAAGACTGTAATACAAGCAGAAATCTGTTTATAAAAAAACATTTATGAATTCAGTTGCAGCATTCAATCCTATCAATCTGTATTTTATTTCATGAGCTCTTGGTAGGATAAAACCAAAATAATGTTAAAACAATATAACAAATATTGGAGACAAGCAGATTTTTTCTTGACTGGTTTAAATCTTTGTGTAAATATTCACTTAAATTTAAAAAATATTTCTTGACCCATTATAGTATTTGTATAACATAAAGAATAATAACCTTGCCATAACTTGCCATTCCTACCCTACTATTATTTAAGATAAAAGATAAGTGAAATCAGAGATGGAATTATTATTATGCTTGGGAGTCTTATGTACTAATACTTATAGTGTTTGTTATTAAAACAAGGCAACAGTAGAGACAAGTTGTCCCCCATGAATGATGCAGTCCCCCTCTGGGTCAGTCAGTAACATATATGTCACTTTGTATTGACATGAAGCACTCCCCTTGGGCTAACGCAGTGGAACGATGCGTCATATCCCCAAGTTTTGTCAAAATGATCAGTGGTGTCTGAGACGTATGAGATTGCATGTGACACATGAATGGATTCAGAGGCCACACAATCACACAATCACATTTCAGAAAATATTTGAACATAGGCCTACTGGGGTACTAGTTTGATGGCCTAGTCCGGCACCAGGAGCGGATCCTTTGGTGCAGGTGACACATTCCTTTACTTCTGTGAAGCTATGGAAGTTAGACAGCTTGCTTGCATCTTCAGTAGGCAACACTCCTTTTGCTACAACCTCTGCGAAAGTCTCACTCTGATGTTTTTGTAGAGATATCTATAGGGGCAGGTAGGTTGGAAAACGCTGGGTTTGATGAAATATTGTTGAGAATGTCATGGGCAGAAAGGTAAAAAGGGCTTGGGGTGGGGAGGGGTCTAAAACGGGGTTAAGTAGGGGGAAGCTGTAATCTCTAAATAGGGTGTGTTTGCTAACTTGGAATGAGAATCATACAAGGGACCTGGCATCTTTGGAAGCTCTGAAAAGGAAGGGGAAGGATTACCTGACCATTGTGAAAGTTGAGAGGAGGGACCTGGAAACTCTGGATCTGGGATGGAGGGACCTGGAAATCTGGAACTGGTATGAAGGAGGGACTTAATATTTCTGGAGATTTAATGGATGAATCTGACAACTCTGGATATAGGCCGAGGGAGGGACCTGACATCTATGGAAATAGGGTGAAGGAGGGACCTGACATCTCTGGAAATTGTCTGGAGGAATTTGGGAACTCTGAATGAGGGGAGGAGGAGGAATCTGGCTTCTTTGCAGGAGAAAGACATCTCTGACATCTCTAGGAGAGTGGAGGGAAATCCAAGCATTTCTTAGTAGGGGGTGGAAAAGGGCCCTGATCTGTCTGTGAGGGATGTAAAAAGTTCTGCTGACTTCTCTTGGAGGGGCCAATAAAGGGGTCCTGGTTTGCAAGTCCTGGCATCTCTAGAAGAGGAGGATCAATCTGGAAGTGGAGAAGTCTTCTTCCCTTTATGATAAGATGATGGATATGCATGATCTTCTTGATCTTCTCAACTCACAATGTGTTGTTGTTTGGCAACTTTGCTTGTAAGCTCTGGTTCTTTCAGTGCCTTGGCAAGGGAATTTGTGTCCTTTTCATTTAGATGCACATACAGTTATTCATATGATGACTATGACCATTCCTGTAGGGATAGGTGTACATCTTTTTGCATAAATCAGTGTTGTTACCCAGAATGATGTGAAGATAAAAATCCAAATGTAGAAGAAAGTTGAGATGGTGATTCTTACCTCAGGATTCTTTTCAGATGTTGTAAGTACAACTTTCAAGATTGCTGGGCCACAAGTACTTTTTCAGGCTATAAGTCAGTAGATCTGGTGACTATAAGTATATCCTCTCAATTTATCTTACAGAAGGCACTGTAGGTTGTGAGCCACCATAATTTCTGATATTGCACACCAGACAAAGTAAGCACATGAGTATACAGTATATAATTGTTAACCATAGGAAATGATAAATCGTGAATCGGTGGTTTTGGTGTTTGTAATAATTTCATCTGCTCAATCTGTTTTTCCTCCCTCTTTTTCCCTCTCCCTCTCCCTCCCTATAGGCTCTGGCATGCGGTGTCGCTGGCTAGTGGTGCAACTGCTGATGCAGGTGTGGCTGGCGGCAAATCCATCCCTGAGTGAGCGCCCATGCCCCAAGAGCTGTCGCTGTGATGGGAAAATCGTCTACTGCGAGTCCAGCGCCTTTCGCGATGTCCCCAAGAATCTCTCAGGAGGTTGTCAGGGCCTCTCTTTACGGTACAACAGCCTTGCCAGTCTTAGAGCAGGCCAGTTTGTGGGCCTCAACCAACTCATCTGGCTCTACTTGGACCACAATTACATAGCCTCTGTTGATGGAATGGCCTTCCAGGGGGTCCGCAGACTCAAGGAGCTAATTCTGAGCTCCAACAAGATCACATCCCTCCACAACACCACATTCCACCCTGTCCCCAATTTGCGTAATCTGGACCTGTCATACAACAAGCTGCAAGCCTTGCAGCCCGGGCAGTTCCAGGGCCTGCGCAAGCTTCTCAGCCTTCACATACGCTCAAACTCTCTGAAAAGCATCCCAGTGCGCCTGTTCCAAGATTGCAGAAATTTGGAGTTCCTGGATCTGGGTTATAACCGCCTGCGGAGTATTACACGGAATGCCTTCTCAGGCCTAGTCAAGCTTACTGAGCTGCACCTAGAGCACAACCAATTCTCGAAGATCAATTTCTCTCACTTTCCCCGCCTCTACAATCTGCGAGCACTATATCTGCAGTGGAACCGCATCCGCTCCATGAGCCAGGGCCTGACCTGGACCTGGGCCTCCATTCAGAAACTAGACCTGTCTGGGAATGATCTGACAGAAGTGGATGCTGTAGTTTACCAATGCCTACCTAACCTGCAGACCCTCAACCTGGATTCCAACAAGCTGACCAATGTCTCCCAGGAGGTGGTTGCTGCCTGGATATCTTTGACTACCATCAGCCTGGCTGGGAATGTATGGGACTGTGGCCCTGCAATCTGCCCTCTGGTGGCCTGGCTGAGAAACTTCAGAGGAGCAAAGGAGACCACCATGATTTGCGCCTCCCCCAAGAAAGCCCAGGGTGAGAAAGTGATGGATGCTGTTGAAGCTTTTGGTGTTTGTCGCTCAAACCCAGCGACAATGCTCACTGTGAGCATTCCTCCAACCCCATCCAGCGTCCCTGCCGAGACTGAGCGCCGCCCAGCCATTCCTGCCTCACCTACTGGTTCTGGAAAGAGAGGAGAGGGGTCTATTGGAGGCCCCACATCCTCAGCTGTTACCCCACCTGTGGCGCCACCCCCAGAGCAAGACTTGGAACCTGTGTCCTTCCATAAGATTGTGGCTGGAAGTGTTGCCCTTTTTCTATCTGTGGCAATGATTCTGTTGGTGATCTACGTGTCGTGGAAGCGCTATCCTAGCAGTGTCAAGCAGCTGCAGGAGCATTCAGCAGCGGCC
Source organism: Centroberyx gerrardi (assembly GCF_048128805.1). Taxonomy (NCBI): domain Eukaryota; kingdom Metazoa; phylum Chordata; class Actinopteri; order Beryciformes; family Berycidae; genus Centroberyx; species Centroberyx gerrardi. The sequence goes on along the minus strand of NC_135998.1, from coordinate 7,869,396 downwards.
CGCAAGCGGCGCAAGAAAGCTAGAGAGACGGAGCGCACCCTGAGCTCTCCACTGCAGGAGTACTATGTGGATTACAAGCCCACCAATTCGGAGGCCATGGACGTGCTTGTCAATGGGACCGGGCCCTGCACCTACACCATCTCAGGCTCCAGAGAATGCGAGGTATGACCCACACCACCGCCACCCCTCCTAAACAAAACTCTGTCCACAGCGAGGCGACCAGAGGTAATTATTTACACTGCTTTTGATAGATAAGTCTGTGCCTTAATTGCATAGCCTCTCTTTTTGGCCGGGTAGGGAGATACTGCATACCCATGGAATGTTATTGGAAGGAGCAGAGGTGATTTTAGTATCACCTCCTGTGTAACAAGATATCTCTTGTGTTCAGATGGGAGTTTGTATATTCACTTAAACCCTCATTTCTGCTAAGAAAACATTTGTTTGGTTGTAAAATTGGGCAGAAATACAAATAAATAAGACTGATTACATTTCCTATTCTGCATAAATCTCACCCGCGTAAACTATGCTGCTGGCTTTGTCCATGATAAGACATTTTTGCTTGTTTAGGTACCGTTTTTTCTTTTTTCTTGCTTGCAATTCACAGAGGCTTTGTGCTTTGTGTGTTTGCTCTACCTCGATTCAGTTTTTGATGAGGAGTATTGTGTGGGGAGAATAGCTGAATGGTGGGAAGATTCACTCCTGGACACTGGATGTGAATACTAATAGACACTCTTGTCACAGAATAGTGCTTCCCCCTGAGCTGATGACTTCACACTTTTCCTGACATAGCTATGACTCAGGATAGTTGTTGGAAAATACTTTACGCTCATGTTCTACCTACAGTAGTTGCTTTTTGGGGACTTTTTCTTTCCCTTACATACTTTCTTGCTCAAGTTACTCACTTGTTTACTCACCGGCTCAATTGATCAGTCACACCCAAATAAACAGAAATTCATACTTACACTTGCATTGCACACACACAGACACACGCACACACTTATGCATGCACACATACAGTACACACACACACACACACACATACACATACACAAGCACTACTCATGTAGAAAGAAGTAGTGTTTGATACTCCCAAAAGGAGTGATACTCTTTGAAATGGTTTGTACACAGGCAAGTGAATTACTTCAAAACAGTATTTGCAGACTACAGTAATGTGGGAATACCACTTTCCCTCTCCCCCTTTCAGTAGCTACACTCTTGTGTACCTGACATACTGTTCTTAGATAAAACATCAAAAAAACATTCCCCAGCTTTTCAGTATTTTCCTAGCTACAGCTAAATAAAGGTTCTATGGGAATCCACTACTGATTACCTGTTTAATAGTGTAATCTGTGCATCTATCAATCTTTTATTTTAATTTGATTTAACTTAACTTTTAGTTTTACATTTTAACCATTTAGCAGACACTTTCATCCTGAGCAAACTTCTTTTTCACCAGCATTTCAAGCAAAAAATAACTAATAAGAAGAAGGGCAAGGGCCAAAACATTGTCGAGCAGTGGTTCATCAACAAGCAAGCATCCCTGTATTAAAGGAGAGCTAGGTATAGAAATAAGAGCCAGTAGCAAAGTAAAGAGTTTTCCTTTACCCGCAATTTAGGGCAAGACGCAGATGAGATCAGGTACAACTAAATGAGGACGATTGGGGAGAGAGGGAAGTGAACTGTTCCCTGAGCGTAACATAATATAATTTATACCATGGTCTGGGTGAATACTCGATTCTGATTGGCTGCAGGGTGTACATTAATTCCTGATAATGGACACCTACTAAGAAGTTCCAGTAAAACTGTCTGTTCACCGTTCTAAATTAATGCGCTGGCTACGTAGTATCAGCCTGTATCTAAAATGAGTAACCATAGCAACAGGGACACAGTCAAAGCCTCCGTTTACAATTTGTATGTTCGTGAAAATCTTGATATTGATTTGGGGACAATGACATGGCTGGATAGCTAGCTAGTCTTATTGTTAAACATACTGTTAAATTATATTTACTGTTTGTCAACCGTACGCAATGTTATTGACTTTGAATCTTGCTAGCATAACGTTAGCTTTCTGGCTCATAGCTGAGCCAAAGGGTTCTATGAGCTGAGCGGCCTAGAAATATCTCCCGTTGCCAAGTCGTATCTAAGGTTCGTCCTATTTACTGGAGTAGTGAACAACGTTTCCATTGCATAATAACCTTATGGGATGGTAATGATTGTTCCAGGTATTAGTCAAACCCTCAGGTGTTACCAGGGAAACAGAGTTAGGAGATGGCTTATGATTTATGGCTTGTGAAAGGTGTCCATAATCAGGAATTAATGGACGACGGGGAGGCTGCCTCCGCGGAGTCCATTAATTCCTGATTATGGACACCTCGTCGGGCATTATCCCTTACGTAACACAACACAGTGTAATGTATTATTATGTTAGCAGTGCTTGAGTTAATTATTTGTGCTTAGACTCTTTATATATTTAATTTTAAGCCTGGCACTTCATCCAGTTGAAATTTGTATACAAAATAAGCAAGGGGATTTGTTGGATGTATGTAGTAGGCTCCTAGCTGCACACCTTGTGGTTAGTCTCCATAGGCTAAATTCCTTTTGTTTAATGCTTGTTTCATTCATACTCTGTCCCTCCCCTGGTATGCAATCAGCTAATTAACTGAATATGCCTGTAGGGGATTGTTCTTGTCAACAGTAGTATTTCTTGGCCTCAGGTTCTCTACAGAAAAAGCTAGAGCAGTAGCCTCATAATACTAAACCGTGTGGCATCAAGAATGAGTCGCACAAAGACTAAGGAATGTATTTGTGGAAGCTGATCGAGGAAGGAATGAGTATGGACCAACACTGATAATTTGTCACTTTTCTTTTTGACTCTCCATCTCTTCTTTTCAAGCATATCTATCTCCATGAGTTTCTTTTTATCCCTGTTCTATCCTCCTCTGTTTTCTTTCAGGGGACTTGGCCATCTCCCTTGCCAGCGCATTCTATCTAATCTTATATATCCCTCTATGTCTCCTTGCACTTAAAACATTGTAGAGGCAGGGCTCCAGAACTATCAGTCAGCAGTCCAGAAAGTCCAGAGTTCATCTCAGCATATGGTTCCCTCTTGTCTCTGTATTTCCTTGCTCTGATTGAGACATAGATCACCCCCGAGAACACAGCAACACCTCCTGCCCTCCCTGCAGTATACAGCTTCAGTGCCTCTCTTAGGAGTTGAGGCCATGGTGGCTCAGGTCTGTTCATCTCTCCTGAGTGGGAGTTTCTCATTCCTCCTGTCTCACACTTGTCATTTCTTTCATTTGGATTCTGTGCCATCACTGTACCTCACTCTGGCCCTCTTCACATTATTGTCCATTATCTGCCCCCAGATCCACTTGACATGAATATGAGTTTGACAGCCTTCTCAGTGAAGATGGCACAACCCTCATTTTCCTAAGTGGCTTCAACCTTCCCGCAGAGAGGATTAATTCTGTCATTTCATTCCTATCTTCTTTTGATCTCTTCCTCTCTGCCTGTCCTCCTAAAGCTGGCAGCAAACTTGACTTGGTCTTTTCTAGAGTCTGCATCACTTCAAACCTCTGTTTCAAGTCTAGGACCACCATTTTGCATCCTTCTCCATTTTTTATAGAACCCTGGCCTCACCTCACACTATCCTGGTGAAATTTGTGTTTTCTCTACAATCACTCCTTCCTCTCTTTTCACAGACTACATGACTTCCATATTTCTAGCTGCGCTCTCATTATCCTTTAACCTCCATCCCCTTTCATCCAGATCTGCTCATTTGTCACAACCTGCCCCTTGGCTGTCTGAAACCTAGTGAAATGTGTGAACAAGGCTTTTTTTTTCTGCATCTGACAGAAAGTGGCTCAAATCTGTCTCTAACCTGCAGAAACTGTTCTCTAAGTTGTTCTCTGTCTTTCACCTGCTTCTCCCTTCCCTCTCTTTCCACTGTCCTCTTGACCATATCACCTCCTTCAGATATTGCTGCTGACCTATTCCAACCATCAACACACCATGATGTCACACTGCATATAACTGTCTTTGAATTAAATAATGTTGCTTCTATTTTTAAGAAAACCCATCTGATGGCAGCTGATATTTCACCTAATTATCTTGAATGTACTGCCTCTGACCAACTTTCTCAATGTTTCTCACAGAGGAGCCTACTGAGACTGTGCTCATTGCTGTTGCTGTAGTAGCCCATACTGCTAGAGCGGGTTCTCACTCCTCTGTCATTATTTTTTAGACATGTCTGCTGCCTTTAACACAGTGAATCACTGGATGTTACTTGCCACACTTGCAGACGTGTATTTGCACTTACTTGATGTGAACCTAGTCTTTTTTCACTATGCTAAATGCCATGGCCCTTTAATCCCACCCCATAACTTTTCCTACTACTGCTATGCTGATGACACTCAACTCTTTACCTAACCTTTATTTCTACCCCTGGCACACCCTAATTGAGGCATGTGTCTCTGCTTGCCTAACTGATATCTCAAGTTGGATAAGTCCAGCAAATCAAGCTCAACCTTGAAAACAATGAACCACTCTTCCTTCCACTCTACTCCTATTGCTACAAATCCCATTGGTTTCTGAGACAACCGGCTGTCATGTGAGGCCACCACCATAGCCACAACCCAACCCTGTAGGATTGTACTCTACTGCATCTACTGAATCAGACCATTCCTTACGAGGAACTCTGCCCAGCACTTTGTACAAGCGCTAGTCATCTCCTGTCTGGACTGTCATAACTGTTGTGGCTGGGCATCATAAATGTTCACTTTAAGTAAGGCTACAATTTACCCAGAATGCCGCAGCCTGCCTTGTCTCCAACTCAGCAAGTTCTTCAATGTCAACCCCCTCCAGTACTTCCTCCAGGTACTCCATGTGACAGCTTTTATCAAATTCAAAGCCAAGGTGCAAGTGTACGAGGCTACTAGCTGTGCTCCCATACATCCAGGCCATGGTCATGAGCTACACCTGAGTCTGTGTCCTATTCTCCTTTACTACCAGGCGCTGGGCTTTGCCTTCTGTGCAGTGACTTGGCCTTCACTCCACTTGACCTCGACACATCTTGCTCCTGTGTCTCCAGTGGTGGCATTGTCCTCTTGTGTAAACTGAAAGCTGTTCAAGAAACACTTGAAGAGCCGTCAGTCCCCCCTCTCCCCTCTCTCTACTTTCCTCCTCTACTTGCATCTAATGTTACATCTGTTTTCTAGGCACTGTCACTTTGACTTTTGCCCCTTTCACTATTGGTTTTGTTAATGATGATGATTTAATTCATTGTAAAATATTGTAATCAGCATCAGTTCAAGACTCAAATTAAATGTAACATAATACCATTGAAATTCTCAAACTTGGTAAATTAATATGATTGCTTTCAGATACATTTTGATTAGTTTGTTAAAATCTATACAACATACAATTAAAACAGCTCAGTCCAATTTACAGTCTACAGTTTGAAGATGTACAAAACCTCTTATCTGGTTATCATCCCCCCCTGCTGTTTTCTGAATAATCCAACAAATTATGTCCTTTTATTCAAAACTATCTGCCCCTATCTGTTGCAATTACTCTCATGTAACAGTTTCCATGTTTTATCAGATTATTGTAATCCCCTTACATGCAATCTTACTTCCAAACATAGTACTCTAGTCTACTGGTTGTATAGAAAGGTAGTGGTTTGCACAGATATTAGTTTATGTATAACAAGTGGTTTACATCTTTCATCTCTCATTACATTGTACAGTGTTTGAGCACATCTAGTCAGTAATGCACATCATATAAAAATGTATTAGTTTGACAGGAAAAGACAAGAAAAGTATATTTTTTATTTTTTTGAGTTTATTGACTGTTTTAAGGCAGTGTGTAAAGGTTGCTGTCTCAGACTCCTAAATGAAACACTGTCAAGGCTGTTATAAGACATTGCAATAAGGTAAAAATGTATGTTGACTAATTTGTTGTATATCATTATAGCACTCCTTGAGGTATAAAGCTGTGCTCTCTCTATCTCTCTCTCTCTCTCTTTCTCTTTCTCGCTCTCTAGTCCAAGGTCATAGTGTCACATTGTTAATTGCTTAGAAAAAATCAACACACACAAACACTGGGAGGCTAGCCAAGGGCAAGAAAGCTATCTGTAATTCAGCGGGGAAGCTGAACTTCTAGATGCTAGTGTCTTCGGTCGACAATTAGGCATGCGGGGGACTTCAAACACGTACCGCTCGTGAGAGAACATCTCTCTCATCCGCCTAATCCTGTCTCTTACACACTGCAGTTCCGTGCCGTCGGTTTTTGCACTGCCGTTTGATCCATGCTTAATGAGGGTGTTAGATCACCAATATAGCAATCACATTACCTGGAAAGGAAGCAAGATTCTTCTCCTCTTCTTTTCTTTTCCTGCCAGTTTTCACAATGAAACCCAAGTGCATCGTTAATGACAATGTAGACTTCCAAACTTCAAATTTGCTATCTCTCTCCTTTTTTCTTCTCTCCTTGTCAAGGATCCCCATCTTAAAATTTGCATGTATTTCCTTACTACCCTCTTGCTCAGCAATTATTTTTTTCTGACCACTGGTCTGTTCCCTTTTAAAGGCACTTTTCAAAGCTGTGCAACATTTGTTTCACATTGGCCTTTTGCCTGTCCTACGGCCTCTTACTTGCCTCACTTATTTTTACCCACTACTAGAAGCTTTAGACCCATCTTTTTCAGTTCAATCTCCCATATGCATTGGAATCTAGGACACACAATTTCATGATTGTATGTTTATATACATGATGACAAAACTAGAAGCTACCTGCTCTTATAGATGGGCTATAACTAAAAGAGAGAGAGTGAGAGAGAGAGGGATCTCAGATTACGGACACAGAACCAATACTGAAAGAATAATATTACTTTAGAACTGGGGCTTGTTTGCCCCAGAGTGGTTGCTGTCCTTGTCTTCCCATTTTTGACACTGCATTTACTGTATTTACAGTGGTAGCCATCAAACATGTCTCCAAACCTGCATTTATCCTGCAACAATTCTCCACTGGCACAGCAACATCCACTGCAGCATGATGTAATACAAAACTCTAGTCTTTCGAACTCACTTGCCAAACCATTGTTTGCACATTCTGATGGATGAAACAATACGAAACGTAATTTTTATTTTCTGAACAGTTCCTCCCTGTGATGGAGAAACAGTATAGCAGAAGTGCAGTAAGCAAGCATGCAGTAAAATATGTGACTTCCAATGTCGCTACATCCCTGTAGTAATTTGAACCAAATTTGTTCAGACAAAATGAATAGTGGCTGCTCACATATGTGTTTTTGGTAACAGGTTGTGATAATGAAGGCAAAGAAACTGCTATAGGGCCTGTGGTTTAGTCTTATTTCTAATGGAAATACATAGCAAGTGCAGTTATGCAGTGCAAATAAGGTTAGTGCACATGAGTATGGATCAAGCCCGATGAAGCACTCATTTTTACTCGTTAACTACATGATAATTTTAATCAAGCTATACGTGAGACCGGCACACTGTCATTAGATTTGCTTTCATGAGTTCATCATTGCCTGGACCAACAGTATTGCCTGGACCATACAGTATTTCTACCCTCAACCTAGATTGTTCCTGATCAATCACAGTAGCAATGATTTGTTTTACTCATATTGTAATTCTTTGAAGAGGGAGTACTAAACCAAAAAAATATCACATCCAGTAGATGTTATATCACAGAAAGCACATAATATCATGGCATGCTATACACCTAGTAATTAGGATTAGAGCTATCACTATTACAAATCAAAATGACAATCAATTTGAATAATCCTAATATTGCAAATACCCAAACATTCCCAACATGTCCAACTTTCAGGGCTGAGACCAGTTAACTGGAAACAATGTTAAGAAACAAGAACAATTTCAATGTGAAATCATAATTACGTCCATTTGGAGTCATGGTTTTTAATGAATCTGTCCAAAACATCTCTGTGACAGCTTTTTTAAGTTCGGTATGTTCCCAGATTGTTGAGTCCAATCAGAGAACTCAATGCCTGTAAGCTTGAACAGCCCACTCAGACGAAACCAGTGCCACTCCCATGAATCACAAAATTAATGTGGTAAACAAATACAAGTGACTGTCATTTATGGGCCTGGATCCAGGCTAAGTACACATCTGTGAATAGTCATGAAGTGCAGTGAAATATAGAAGTAAAGGGAGAACAAGCCACCCCTAATCATAAGCTTTTTTAATAACCAAGGAATATTCAATGTTGAATGAAACACTTGTGCTGACGTTGTGCAGACTTGTTCACATTCACCAGAAAATCATGTGTTATTTAATGAATCGACAATGTGTCAAGTGTAATTAGCCTGTCATCCTTGCACAATGCTGCTGTCAGATGAAAATATTGTAACTTTCCAAAGTCAATTTAATATGTATATTTATTATTTATTATTTATTTATTAATATATTTTTAACTCAAAAAATAAAGGGCCATACTGCATCTTTTACCTTTCAACTAATTATTCCTAAGAAATTATGTTTTCTGATTCTATAGCTTCTCTAATAAATAATCAAGTGAAATACTCTCAAAAGGCAATCCTTTGCAATTCCCTGTGCTGTGCTCCCCCACACCAGGAAATTATGAGTAGGCATTTCTGTAAGGTATTGAGAGTCAAAAAGGCCATGCATCTATGATTCTACATAGGAAAGGCCTGCAAGCATATCTTACTATATAAGCTTTTTCTTTACATAAATGCTCAATATATTATGTAATTCTGGTAATTCCAAGCAAAGCCCCACTTTCCCAGCGGCGAGGAGATGTTTGTGGGGTTATTGGTGCTGACGGCAACATTTGAGTCATCCTGTTCTGTAGGCTCAGCAGACAGCACAGACAGACAGGCAGGGAAGTCGGGCTTGAAGTGGAGTAGGGAGTGAGACAGGTATGCAAGTGAACTGGCAGTGAAGCACAGACAATGGGATGGAGCAGTTGACACGCAGACAGGAGAGGCAGTTAGGAAGCCAGACAAATCAGGCAGCCATCCAGACTCGACAGCTAGATTGGCAGGCATGCGCCCACAAAGACACACGGGCCTATCTCCACAGACGGCTGTCCATCCTCTGATCAGTGGTGACTCAAAGCTTTTTTGAGGTAAGATCATAAGTCTGAGGCAGAGTCCAGCAGATTGGCATGTTTTCCTCAGTGGTCAGATCACACTGCAAGGCACCGAGAAAAGAGTGTAGTCAGAACTAAAGGGCAGATTCAATCAAAACAATGTCAAACCCGTTTGCTTAATTATGCAAGTCAGATTGAAGCGGGGCAGCTGTGATGATTTAATCAAAAGAGGACAATCACATCTATTCTTAGATTCACATTTACAGAGTAAGTTACACCGATGCTGGGCTGGTTAATGTGACATAGACTCCACAAAAAGCCCAAATAAATTAACTGTCAATTTTCAGGACACATTATATACAGTATGTATACACTGTGTTAGTTTTAGAATTTAGTCATATTCCATATTGGAATTATATACAATCTACTTTCAATTGCTCATTTGATAGGCCAGATTAACACAGTAACATAAGCAAAAGTGCAGTGATAACTCCAATCCAATGAACCAAAGTTGCACCAATCTATTGAATTTGAACTCCTTTCAAGTTGAACTAATTGCAAGCCACCAAGTGATATTGCAGCTACATGAAGAGTTCATGGAAATGGTCACAAAGTGCAATTTTAAGCTTTGTAGTTTTGAAATTTTGTGTTAAATTTTGTGTCCATGTGTAGTGGGCAAGTGTTTCAGACATGAGCTGTGGGGGGGTTAAAAGAATTAAAATTACGACTTCTGATCTTGATTCTCCCAGTTTCATTCCACCCACTCAAATCATGTTATTTGTATCATTGGAATTGTAGGGCTTATCCCTAGCCACTAACATTTCTAGAGGTTTTATAGACCGCTAGCACCTCACATCCCAACTAGAATCCCTCCGCAGTAGCATAAGCAATCTGTCACTGAATTACCAATGCTGCTATCACACACTGCCAGTCTTTTATACTGCATATATAAAGAACTGACAGGGGAAAGAGAAAAAAAAATATAAAGAAAAAATAACCCATATATTGATGTTGAAAGTCTAATAAAATGTCCTATGCCTTTCAAGTTTGATCCTTTTTCAGTGTGTAGGTGTCGGGGCAGGCTGGCTGCATGTGCCGCATCCACTCATGCAGGCATACACAAAGTAACCTTCATCTCCCCTGCTAGGCTATTCTCGGAGGTTTCGTTTCATTGTGTCTTGTTTTCTTTTTTAAGCCCCTTTCTCTGCTGTGTCAAGCACATATTATTTTTAGTTAATTACCTGTCTGTGTCAACCTCCAGCATCCCACTCTATGGCCTCACTGCATCAACCCAATGCCGGTTGGCTGTCTTCCACTGCAGGAAAATGTACACCTCCCGTGATTGATGACTTCTATTCTCCCAGCCTCAGTTTAGTATTCCAACCTCACATGTCCGGGGTGCAAGCCTTTTCACATCAGGCACGCGGGACATATTTAAACACATGTTTGGAGTCGCATCTTTGAAGTCCCAACCTGTGTTTTTATCAAGACTTTTACAAGCAGATTGGCATCCCAAGACATTTACAAAAAAAAAAAGAGAGAGAGAGAGAGAGAGAAGGATGATGGGGTGGGTTGAAGGAGAAGAGGGGGTTGCTGCTCTCCAATACACCTATTCAAGAAATATCTGCCCTATGATGCAACACTGAGCACTCCCTGCCATAAATGTCACATATTTGAAGGCCATCTTTCACAGTGAAATATAATGGTCCCTTTTATTGATTGGATTAGCAAGGTAATAAAAGGTCTGTATTGACAAAACCGACAATGGATACGTAAGGGATTGATTGTGCCATGAAGCTAGTGAGGATACTTAGGGACCAGGAACCCTTTCTCTATCCATTGACCGCTTCTTGAAATGTGAAAAAGATCACAGATAATGATGATCATAAAATGAGGGATAGGGAGTATAAAACCCAGCTCAGCCTTTTTGTCTGTCGTAAATCATGACATGCATTATTTGACATTTGAAAGTCCTTGGACATGTTGGAAAAAAACAATTATTGTAGTTAGCAATCCAGATTGAGCACATGCAGATAGTTGCAGATTACATGTTCTCAAAATCAGTGCCTATAGTTTGCATGAGAGTGTTCTTTACTGTGATCATTTGTACAAGAGCATGGGTACATCGAATATTAGCTTCTAGGGCAAAGTACTGCCAGCATTACCAAAATCCCAATAATCACAGTAAAGAAGATCATTAAGGGTATTATATAATTATCATATAAATTACAATTACAAATACAAATATATTCTATTCTATTCTATTCTGTATAAAGTCAAAAAAAAAAAAAAACTGACCTGGAAAACCTACAGTCATCCCAACATTATACCAGACTTTTTCCTTTTTATCTTTGCTTCTGTAACCTTTTGATGATGAGTCAGACCGTTGTCTCTGTATCGCTATTTTTCGCAAAACAAACGTCTTACTGGCTAAACGGATGGTGACGAATCTGTCCGTCCAGAACAAGTTCAGCTGGGTTGAACTTTCTGTCCATCAAAACGGATGGAAATCTGACAGAGACGGACACATTGTCAGCCCTGTCCGGACAATGGACAGCTCTCATTGAAAATGAATTGGAAATTAACGTGCATGGATAGGCACGACGGATCAGTGAGGCCGGCTGGCCGCCCCCTTAGAATTCCTATTTGCCCTGCTAGATTGCTTGGCTGGGGATACTCACTGTTAAAGAATTGGAAAAATCTGTCTCTCTTACATGTAAGTGCTTTCTGATTGTTGCACAGTAACTGAGTGTATAAAATATTGGAACATCTCCCTAATATTGCTCCCCTTTTTTGCATAATCCATGTCTTAATTGTTCTTCTTTAACCCGTCTCTGCTTTATCTACATCTCCCCTTAATGTTTAAAGTGGATTTAATAGGTGAAATCAATAAGGGATTGTTTTCATCTGGATCCAGTTCAGTCTATTTCATCGCAGTCATTCCCAATATTTCATTCGTTCAGCTTACTTCATATGCATATGCCTTTGAGATATGATCGCCAAAGCTATTTTGCCACTGATTATAGCCACTGACAAGTATTCTGTCTTTCAATGGAGGGGGTCACTACCCTCGGCATTCATCAGGGAATTTGGTTTACTCACCAAATGCAAGGATATGCTCTTTTTAAAGTGGACATTTAAAATGGGACCTGTTCCAAAATGCATCATAATCAGTGCAAATAGAAACTGTGCTTTTAATTACCCTAGCCGTTCTCCCTCAACTCCATTTTGTCTTAGACTTAAATTGCTCACTTATGCAGCAAATGCATTTCTGATTTGACAATTTAGTTTCTCTTCTGTGACATAGCTGAGCCCTGGTGTCTCCATTTCAAAAAGAAGCAAGATAACTTATAACTGTTTGCTATTTTCTAATAAAGGGGAGAGCCATTATGGAAGCAACTGTGTACTTGAACTGGCTTGATGAAATGCTGCATTCCCATATTTTTCTAAAGAGATGAACTGCCTACAAATTAAACAGTTAAGTTGTTTCTTTTTTCTGTCGTTTTAATCAAGGCAGGTAGACTATTTCCATTTCCTCATAATAAGGGCCATGCATAGGGCAGTAATCAACATCAGGCTAACCAGATTTGGGTTAACAAATTGATGTTTTGCACCTATGACCGCTATAGATGATGAAGGTGGATTAATCTGCACAGTAGACATGAGTGCTTGGGTGAGATTAAAGTGGTTGGCTTCAATCTGGTTATCCTTTCAAGCGTGAATTAGATTACCTGCAAAAAGGATCAAAAATACATGCAGTACACTATAGGGCACCATTACTAATACAGGAAAAAGACAATAGCACACCTTCACAGTGTACCAGGGACCTAACTGTAGGTTTCAGACAGATTTCTTTTTCTTTTGCTTTTTTCAAACATTTTACACTCTAACCCGAAGATATCAAGTCAGCTGCAACGGAAGGTGTGGTCAGGTAGAAAGAAAAGGAGATCAAGCCAGGGAACAGAAAATAAATGGAAAATTACAAGTTGAGTTGAAAGATAGGAGTAGGAGAGAGAGAGTAAGTGAGAGAGAGAGAGAAATGGCTAGGTGGACCCGGGGTGATGGAGGATTTGAGGACAGAAAGAAATGGATAGTTGGAGGGAGAGCAGGGGAGAAGAAAAGGCTAGTTGCAGACAATCGCTCTCTCTCTCTCTCTCTCTCTCTCTCTGACCTGAGAGGCACAGCCTGTTTGATTTAGTGCCAATCACAGTTTTTAATGTCTGTGCAGCGCATCATAATTTATTAGGATTATCATAAACTTGTGCCGGGAGCCGGAGCAAGGGCACTTGTGCCTCCCCCTCAAAATGAATTACTTGCTGCAAGCTGGAGCGTCAATCAGGCCAGAAATGGCGACACCAGCTTTTTTTCCACTTTGTTTTTCCCCAACCTTTCCATGCAGCCCATCAAAGCCAAGACCCACAATAAATATTCATCCCATCATATTCCACCCTAGACGGGGCCAAGGATATTAGGTGAAGAAGAGCTGAAGGGGACTTGGCTCTTTGGCTGTTTTTGTTGAGATTAAAATAAAGACATTGGGCTCTCAGCATCTCCTAAGCCCTTTCACTCCATTTTGATCACGCAGAAGTAGGAAAGAGCCATTGAAAGCATTGCCTTGAATATGGTGTTGAGGCTTTATTGTATCCGTCCAAGACTAAGAACCTCCTTCTTCCCCTCCTCTATCCTGTACTTTCTGATGAACTGATAATGAATTCAATTACTCAGGGGGACAAATGAGTGAGTGGGCAGGGAAACAGCGATGATAGGGTACTTCAGAGGGCTTTGTAAAGATTGTCAACCAATAGCTTTTGGAAAGACAAGTGTCCTTTTTATTGTGTCAAGATGAGAAGTAAGTACCAAATATTAACACAACATTCGTTTGTTTATATGCACGTGCACACAATACAACCTGAGCACATTGCTCGAGGGGTATTATAAAGTAAAGGCCATCTGCATCAACTGGAGGATATTTTACTTTATTGGAAATTCAAGCACTGCTAACCAAATATGCCTTTTCAAGTGCAAAGACAAGCACAATGTTTCTTTGCTACGCTTTATATGTGTCTTTATTAGGAATTTACTGTGATTTACTGAGCTTACAGCATAGCCTTAAACCCCCTGGTGGCCTGCATTGACAGTGAAAAACACATTCCAATGAATGGGTGGAAAATCTATGGAACAATAGGTGGGCCTCTTGCTTTTGGGGGTTGGTTTGGGGCCTATACTGGCATGAAGCTCAGTGGGAGTATGAGAGGCAGGCAGACTGGAAGCCTAATTAATCCAGCCTTCCTTAATTAGCCTCTCTCCCCTCCGCGATGCACTCTCCAATCTTCAGATGCTCTCCTTCTCTCTCTCCTTTCTGCTCTTCCTCTCTTTCTCATATGCTCTCTCTCTCTCTCTCTCTCTCTCTCTCTCTCTCTCTCCATCTCTCTCTCCCTCTCTCTCTCTCTCTTTCTCTACTCTGTCTGTTTTACCATCTTTCCAGAGGGCTTGTCCGGATGGTGACAATATGTTGTGAGGTGATAAACAAGCACATGCTGCTGCAGAGGGCAGCTTAGGCAAGGGTACGGTTGTCTGTGCTGTCGCCTGTGCTGCCACCAGAGGACCAGACAAAAGCCCAGCTGTAGGCAGCAGAGATTGCTGGCCTCACGTTGTCTTTAGAGATATATGGTGTGTCTCACAAGGCAGGTGGTCATTGTGTGGTTGGATGGCATGATGCCCCAAGCGCTGCACCTCCTGCATGGTTGTGTCAATTACAAATGCGTCACAACAGTGATCTGCACACTGCCGCTGGAAAACACTGAATGCATCCCTCCAGCATGGCTGAATAACGGGTCGTGGCAGTGGGTGTTGCCGCGGCCAAGCCGGCTATGCTCAAAGATGTTGACTTTAATGACGCTGTGCAACGCGGGAGCCCGGCCCAGTCGCTCTGTGCCCAGAATAATGAGGCATTTATTCCTCCAGCAGCCTTGACCAATCAAAATGACTGCACTCTGAATGCTGATCAAGACTAACTGTTGACATTCCCATGCACCATGCTGGCTTTATAATGAACGACATGATTACCTCATCAGGGTTTGCTTTTCTGCTTGTGAGGTAGGTGATGTACTCCATTTCATATGAAGAGACTGACTGCTACAAAGTGCCTTAAGCAAAATTGGCCTGACATTGTTATTATGAGAACTGTTGAGTTAGAAGATGTTAAATAAATAAACATATCTGAAAACATTTATTTGGTATGAAAATGCTGGTAAATTGAAGCACATTACTGTACTATCACTGGCTCAACTCTCATATTACTAATGATGTTTCATCTCAGTGCTTTCTGTATTGAAAACATGCTTATTGAATTATTGTTGTAAGAGCGAGTTCAATTAGCAAATAAGCTAATGCCAGTGACTGTTATTGAAAGATAAAGTATTAGGGAACAGTTACTGGGGTCAAATTTGACAATTTCTTGATGGAGTTTAATTGTGCATATGCATCTTAAGAGTCAGCTCCCAGCCCACCTCCACTCCACTGAATATATTAAAAAAGGCAGATGAAAAATATGACTGAGTAGATGGTGATAATTAAATGAAGCAGAACCTATCTGCCTTCCTGCCAATGGACCCTAATGTAATAAATATCTTTAGGGATGATTTTTCTTCTTTTTCCTTTTTTTGCCTGTAAAGATGGTCTATTTGTGTATCAAGGTCATCTTGCTTCCCTGCTGCATTTCCACAGAACACTTGCCAGTTTTTTTTTTGTTTTTTTTTGTTTCCTCTCTATCTCTTTCATCGTCACCCTCTATTTTTTCATCTCTGACCTCTCATTTCCATCGGGGGGCGATGACACAATCTGAAATAGAGACCAGGAGAGGGTCGAGGTGAAGTTGTCTTTTACACACCCGAAGCTGAAAATCACTTTTCTTTCACACTCCCCTGTGATAATGCTTCAAATGTCAAACCTTACTCGTGATCGCCTTCACCATATTAGATGAGGCTTTGGTGACATTTCGCAGCGAACATGGTTTCAGATAAGATACAAATCCTCATGGTTATTTTAGATGGCGTGATATTTCTGTTTTTTTTTTTCCAGGTGGAAACGTAAAGACTCGGGATTGAGGGGGTGAAAGTGTTCAGCAGCGTCCTTTTGCTTAGCGTTACCTTAGAGTTACAGCATATTGTATAGCCCAGCCTCCAGGGCAGCCTGCATTTTGCAGTGACAAAAAGATAAAAAAAAAAAAGCAAAACAAAACAAAAAAAAAGGACAAACCTGCAGTTAAAATGTACAGCCAGTAGCTAGGAACAGCTGTTCAGAGTGCGCCCGCTGGAAGAAGACGATGCATTGGGGATAGAGAGATCAGTTTTGAAAAGACCATAACTAACAGCCCAGTGTTGTTAGGTGTGTTTGTGTAAAAGCTGGGAGAGTTTGTTTCTACCTCCCCATCCTTGCCTGTAATCCCAGGTTACTCCCAGGCTGTGTGGGTCTGAGCTCTGGAAGCTTTCGAGGTTCTGCACTCTCGCTGCATGGTGTCAGTGTGTAGTGACTCACCATTACACTGCAGTCTGCAGACTGAACCATCACAGTCCCCGAGCACCAAGTGTGAATCTGTTTAGTTTGCTCCAGTTTGCTGTTTCTTTCTCACACGTTTCTCTTTCCCTTTTTTTTTTTTTTTTGTTTCCTCTCCTCTCTGACATAGTGATTCATAGACTAAGTGTGCATCTCTTCTTTAATGTTTGTGAGAGCATGAGAGTATTTTTAGGTCCGGTGAAAAAAAAAAAAAAAAAAGTTTTCTCTTGAACAAAGACCACGGTCGAGCCAAGGGATTCACTGTGGACTGACAAAAAAAGTAGAAATGAGAATATAAATTAAGATACTTATGATACTTGTGTGTGCAAATCAAACCTCTTAGAATATAACAGTTGATCTGATCTGATCATTGGCCAAACTAAGTTTTCATATTAACATTCCTATCCAAGTTGCCTGTAACATACACACCCCCTATTTTACATCGCATTTCCATTCGGCAATGTTTTGCCCTGCTGACTGTGGCCCATTTCTTCTGTGTAGGTCTCGGTTCTCCCTCTGTCTTCTCCTTTCTTTCTATAGCTGTCTCTCTCTCTCTCTCTCTCTCTCTCTCTCTCTCTCTCTCTCTCTCTCTCTCTCTCTCTCAGGCCCAGCTCGGCATCATTTGCATGGCCTACTTTCTGTGTGGGGTTCGGTTAATACCCCCATGGAGGGGCTCTTGAGCAGTAAACACTTCCCTTGCCGTGACTACCAGCGGGCTTTCCTCAATGAACTGATCCACTTAAGGCTTATATTGTATTATGCCCTTCACACCATCCGGAACCACACTTCCCTTTGGTATCTTGACCAAGCAATCACACACTTCTGCTGGGTCAGGCAAATTCAGGTCTTTCTAAAAAGAGCGACTTACTCAGCAAATTCTGAAATTAATCAGTTATTCATAGCAGTGTAAGTGCTGTAGAACTACTGGAAGTGCTACTACTACTACTACTACTACTACTAATAGTAATAATAATTATTATTATAATACCCGCCTGCTCTCCCCGCTGCCGCTACATAGATAAAAAAGCAAGAAGCCTAAATATTGAGTCCTGTGGGAGCTCCCAAGTGAGCTTATCAGTGGATAATGACAAATTGCCTTTTACAGCAGAGACAATTCTTTTGGAAAGGTAGGAAGTGAACCATGTAAGTACTGTATTGCTGACACCAACACAGTTTTTATCAAAATAATCCACAGGAAAAAAAAAAAAACTCCCAGGCATCTGCTGCTAATTAAGGTTACTGAGCCTACCAGACAGGTTTTCAGCAGAGCAAAACACACAGAAGATTGTGAGGAAGAGTTAGGCCAGATTCGTTCGCTTTTTCCGAACAGACACTCTCATAAAGTAATGTATGATTATCTCCACCTGTCACAATCCCTTTCAAATTAAGTTTCAGATGTGCAACAGCTGAATCAAGGCAGGGATGGACAGCTGTGCTTGTTTCAGTTGAGAGGAGTCTGTACTCCTGCTTGTAAATCAATGATTTGTTTGCCTTTGTGTTTTGCATGCTCTGAAACCCAGTTGGAATTTCTCAAAACATATATTCAAAATTTTTGGCCGTAGGATGTGACTCACAATCTTATACTGTCACATGAAATTTGTTACATCCCATATTCAGTGTTGATGAGCCTTCCTTGTCATTTTGTGGCATGCAAACACACATACATTATGCATAGACACACACACACACACACATAAAACACACACATCTATCACAGCCTTCGCCTGTCAATCCGAGTGTTAGTCATTCTCCATGTACCTCCAGGGTGCTCCAGTATTTCTCCCAGAAATGTTTCTCAGTGGGATGAAAAGGAATCTGAAATTAAGAATATTTAGACAATGTGACACTAAAACTTGCTATTTAAAGCAGAAATGCATGAAAACATACAAAATTATTGATGGTGGGGTAAAAAAAAAGCTCTGACACAGCATTTAGACAGGTGAATAAAAATGCAGAATAGACTTTAAATTTGATTAACCAACAGTGAAACGTACATTTAGATCAATGAGTGGGGGGTGGGTGGGTGTAGAGCCTGCTAGATTTTCTGCATAAATAAGTGCATATGTGTAAAATATCAACCGCATATCAAAAGAATCAACTGCATTCACATGTCTATGCACATCTTCAGAAACGTAATCTCCCTCAAGGCATCCTGGGACACAAGAACCCCGGGAGGAAGCTGACTGTGTTGTATAAACAACTTATCTGACTTAGTGTTGGATTTCTTTGAGAGAGCAGAGAGAGAGAGACAAGTCAAGTCGAGTCAAATCAGGTTTTTATTTGTCTAGCCCTTCATCACAAAGGCATGTGCCAAAGGACTTTACAGAGAACAAACGTACCTAAATCTAACTAATCAACGATCAATCTCAGAGCAAAATGATGCAATACAGTACAAACAAAATAAAACTGTGTGTGTGTGTGAGAGTGAGAGAGAGAGAGAGAGAGAGAGAGAGAGAGAGAGAGCAGGGTTCATATACAGTATAATGGATGACTGGCAGAGAATGAGAATTGGCTGTTTTTCGTTTTACCTGTCAGTGTAAAGAAGCGACTGTCACAATGAGGGCAATGTCGCCAGGACAGGCGACGTTGCCATGACAACTGGAAAATTTCCCTCTCTTCCTGATTTGTGTTCAGCTGTTACTCGGGATAAGGTCTTTAAGTAGGGATAGGCTTTCCCCCCGCACAGAAGACAAACTTAAATGAGCAGAGGGCCGGGGCCTTGTTCTCCCACACGCTTTGAGAGTAATGTTTCATTTCTGTCTTTTCATCCGTCCCGTCTCTCTTCAGATCTTTTTTGTGCTGCTGTTTCATTCTCCTCCAATCAAGCTGTGCCTTTTGATCGTCATGCTGCTTATCCTACATCAAATACTGCCAGAGAGAGTCAATTTATAGTCAGTTAAGCCTTGTGCCACTAATGTCATGTTTTACATCTTGGCTAAAGTCAAAACAATCAACTTGTCATTCTCGCATTCTCAGACGCTCTGGGTTTTGCCAAGTGTGTGTGTGTTATGTGTGTGTGTGTGTGTGTGTGTGTGTGTGTGTGTGTGCATGCCTGCATGCACATGTGTTTTTGTAAGAGCTAGCAAAAGAGTTTCCAGAGCTTCAGCGGAAGCCAGAGCCTCAGATCAAGTAGAACAAAGGGTTCACAGGTTAAGATCCCAAGGCTGCCTATAAAGATAACAACGATGAATAGAGCCAACGGGTTTAGGAAGTTTCCTGCGCTATCCACGAAATCCCCCGGATGAACTGTATCAGTGCTGTGATCTGGGATAAGGCAGTGCTGCATACTGACACACATCAGTGATACAGTTCATCCAAGCGGTTTAATAACTGTTGCAGGAAAGGGGCAAACATCCGAAACCTCTGGTCACAATTAGCGTCTCAGTGTATGGTGATCTGCAGTTATGTGTAGTTATTCTATTAGGAGGGGAGTATTGCTGCAATGAGGGCACTGACCCTGATAAAATCTCCCATGTAACTCTATGCAAAGTATTTTGTAGTGTTTATTGTTTAGGCATGGCTTACAATCACAGTTGAAATAAGACAAAAGAAAGGAGTGCCGGCAGAATCAGAAGCTGTTTTTCCATTTTCAGGCAGTAAGACGATGATGAGGCCATTCTGTTCCATGCAGAGAGAGACAGTCCCCTCTAGGCTTACTGATTTGAAGGCAGGACATCTATGTTATGTTCCACCATCTCTCATTTGGGGAGCTGCAGGTGGGCTTTGTGGAGCACAGACTCTAACCGTCTATCCCCTCCTGGTATTGAGTCACTTCCCCAAGGCAACGGCAGACCTGGCATGTGCTGTTTTCAAGATGTATTTACTTCGGGAAGCGATTATTATCAGGGTCCATTTCACCTTCAATGAAGCAAATTATTATGTGCTATATCCATATATTGCATTTGGGTTTCAGAATAATTTCTTGGGTACCACATATGTATATTTTTCAACAATAAAATAACATTTGTAAATGTCAACTAGGCAATCAAATAATGTTGAATTTCATGGTATGAGTCCGGTGACAAATGACATATCATGCGTCATAGTTCTACCGCTGACAGACGTTTCAGTTCGGGGTGCAGCCATGGTAGCGAACGATACAAAATGAAACAAATGGAGAAGTGCGATAAAGCACTCCTTCCCTACTTGTAGATTCCCATCCATACCACATATTTTAGATAACCTGTGATCCAATTCAGCAGCTATTGCAGATTATTTTAGCCTGTCTTTATGTGTCTATAGTGAAAATGCTGTAAAATGGTAAGAATTATTAATTTTGTAACACAAACAGGCATAAAGAGAGACTGGAAGGATTGCTAGCAAGTTAGCAGCATCCTACCTGGACAGCACATGTGTCTAAGCTGGGCCAGAACTGGGGGTCAGAGGTGAAACAAAACTCTTAATGACTCCCAATGGACACAGCATTAGTCTGCAGTCTCTCAGTTCAGCATGATGCAAATACATTGGAAGTGTGCATTGATTTTCCCATCATGTGAGGAGTTTCAGCACCGCCAAATCCCTCCCCAGTCTCTCCCAATTAGCTTTCGGCCCGGGGAACACTGTCGATCCCCATCTGCCCATCTGCCTGTCAGTGGCTTCATTCCACTGAAGGAGGGAGAAAAGAGGAAGGAGGGAAGGAAATGAGGGAGAGAGCAAGCAAGCAATGGATAATTCTGTGTTTGGCGGCTACGGGCGAGAAGGCTTGGCAGATCCGGCCGAAGCCAAAGCCAGTAGGGGTGGTTTGGAAACGGAAGGACTCCCTGGGAGAGATACTGTTGTTTGGATGATAGAGTGAGGCACAATGCCCACTTACTCTCTCCGCAGCCATTTATCAATGAAAACACAGGACTTGTTTTCCATAGAGCCTCTGCCAAGTTAGGATGCAGATGAGTTTTTTTCGTCCTCATTTCTCTGTGAGTTTTATATTTCTCCCTTTCCGTCTGTCTCCCTATCTTCCCTTGGGACGGAGCTATCACCACACTGCCCCGAAGGTGAGGGAATCTGGTCCAGATAAGGGCCTGTCTGAGAGGACTCCAGCCTCGTCTTCCACTCTCCCAGAAGGCCTTGGCGCCTGAAATTGGCAGAGCCAGATGGACGTTCTGTGTGATTGCTGCCTCATCGTTCTCCTCAGGCTTCTTCTTCTGCTCCTCCCCATGAAACAGCAGATATTTCCTTGGCCCCTCTCAAACACTGCAAATTGAGTGACAGCATATATCCTAACAGTCACCCTGCATGTTATGTCTCTCCATATTTTCAACTGCCAAAAATTGGCCACATGCCACAATTGTCAACTTGGGAGAAGGAATGAGAAATCTGCACAGGGTAAATGAGATAAAAAAAGAATGCTGTCTGTCAAATTTAATTTGACATCCAGTTTGCTCCTCGCGGGGGTCTTTTGCCTTGTCCCCCTCCCACAGCTGAATCCTGTGTAATTTTATTTGTATGGAATAGCTGTTATATTCCATTGGCCATGATTGGTGTCATTCTTTGGAATTGGTTCCTCACTCATGAGGAGGCTTTGTCCAGGCACACACACATGAATGAGAGTCCATGCTGTGATGGTAGCTTTGTTGTCCTCACTCTCTTCTCTCATTAGTATTCCTCTGCCACTCTCTGTCCTGATGGGTGGTGTAATTACTAAAGCCACAGGGAGGCTGCTGAATTTTATATTGTGTGGAAGGCCTGCTGGGAGCTGCCCACTAGTGGGGAGGAAGAGAAATGCATGTGATCCCCTCATAAGCCCATCAACCCGAGCACATCAGACAACTGAACGTATACCTTGACGGAAAAAGATGCATGTGCACGCACACACCAGCGCTGAGACATGCTTGGACAGTACCATCCATGCACACAACACACACTGACAAACACTCATATAAATGCGCACTCACACAGCAGGGCACGTAGACACACATTCTCAAAATGGAGCTGTCCGCCCCTGCACACAAACACATAAAGTCACCATGGGCCAGGCTGCAGGCCGATAAATTTTCCCCCACATCCCTTTATGGGTTGTGCTTTTTATTTTGCTGCTGGGGTTTTATCTGGGGGCAGCAGTAGCTGAATCCACACATCCTGGCCCTGGCACAGCAGGGACTTCGCCTACAGTGCATTAGTTCTCACATGAGGGATGAGTTTTCTGATGAAACGGCCCACCATTCTCAGGCCTGATGGAACACTACCATGGGTTTACCCACAGCGATCTAATCCACAGCCGGGCTCAGAGACTGTCTGACATACTAGCAAGAAAGATAGGGTGGAGAGAGAGGGGGATAGAGAGAGTGAGAAAGAGAGAGAGAGAGAGAGAGACAGAGAGACAGAGAGAGAGAGAGAGATAGAAGGAGCGGAATAGAAGAGATGTCGAGTAAGAGAGGGGGATTGAACCAGAATGAGAAGGATATACTCTGTGAGGAGAAACAGCGTGAGAGGATCCTCCATTAGAGAGTCCATATTTGGCATATGTGTGTGTGTGTGTGTGTGTGTGTGTGTGTGTGTGTATCTCACCCATCTTGCTGGCAGATAAACAACTCCTTGCATGACTGCAGGCAGACTGGTGGGGTCAGTGTGGTGTGTTTGAGGGGGTAGAATGAGAGAATAAACATCAATAACAACAGCCACAGTAAGCAACAACAGCAGCAGCAGCAGCAGCAGCAGCAGTGTTGTACAGAAACCCACAGTGCCAGCCCCAGAGGAGCAGAGGCTGCATTCAGGAGCGTGGGTATGACTCATTGGTGGGCTATAATGACCACAGATGGCCATTAGCGAGGTGTGAGGTGAACAACGAAGGCCCCGGGCTCCTAGCGCCATGGAGGTGTACACTACTCCGTTATGACAGGCTCAAACCTGATGTGCATCTAACGAGCCCCCTGGTAAATTGTGCTTCTGTATGGAGCTTCTCCCCTCCTCACCTGCCGGAGAAATTTCCAACAACATGGTTGCTGCCTAAAGGCAGATTCCACACTGTCAGGATCATCCAATGACCTGAAAGATCTAGAAACCCCAATTCTAGCTAAAATACATTTTTAAACTGATCTCTTGGCTACTGCTCAATTATAAATGGGGTTTGTAGCTACACTGTAGCGTCCCAATCAAAACTTGGCCTATACAGACACATGGAGAGGGGTGCTAAGTGGGAAAAGCACATCTACAGGGTATACAGTAATCCCTCAGTAAAAAAAATCCCATCCTACTCACATATTTTTAGAGCATTGGTGAATCAATCTAAAACACTATTTTGTATTTTTGTTAGCATATCATAACTATGTTGATTTTTACATATTTGGCCACTGCCAACTAACTGTAAAGTGGTAAAAATTGATAACTTTGCAATGCTAACAAGAATTAAAGGGAACGTGTAGCAATGCCATCCAGGTTGCTGTACTGTGAAAGCACCAAATTGTGCTGTGTCTATCAATGGGGAAATTACAATTCCACTTGGAATGCAGTTTGCCAGCATATTTTCATGGATGGCCAAGGATACCAGGATAGAATAACATGATGGTTGTTTATTTAAACAAATACTGGCTTAAAGTCGAGATGAAACGGCATTTCGAGAGTATCTAACTTCCGTATCGTGATGTATTTCCGAGTGAAACAGGAAAGACAGGCGGGACATAACGTTGGGAGGAATTTGATTTGAACGTTGAAAAGTGGGCGTGTCATAACACCCGAAGACACACCGAAGTACCATGCTGTTGCTAGCTAGCTAATGGGTGGATGTCATGATATTATTGGTTGAAATTGGTTATGGGCATGCTTACGTAAGCACATGGCATATTTTGTTTTACAGGAAGAAAACATGATTGAATTTTGATATAAGAATACAAATAAATTGTTTTTTTGTATTTTTTTTGGCATATATTGGTATATAGGTGCACAATATGACCGGGGATGTGATCTAAAAGGGTTAAAAAGGCATTTTTCATTTCATCTCGACTTTAAAGCAGCAGGAAATCAATTTTTTGGAACAAACAACAACAGCACTAATCACTCAATCAATCAATTACCTTCTTTTGCATCTTTTATTTTTCCATTTAGCTAATCTCTTGCTCTCACTGTCACTCACCCTCACTCTCTACTCTACTCTCCTGCTCTCTCTTTCTGTGTTTGAATTTGGCTTGTTTTAAATCACCTTCCTTATCAAGCCTCCTTCTCCTCCCCTCCTCTTCCCTCCTATCATCTGTTGTGCATGGAGAGTCTCAATGTGCCACTCAGGCGACATAGTCTCGGTGGAGCTCTTATTCCCCTGGTGTATTCTGTTTAACTGAAAGGGAGGTGCTAAGCTCCTCTCCTGGGGAATGGGTGCTCAGAAACATTGGGGAGTTGGGGGGAGTTGAGATCCCTGCTGCTTACTCTCTCCTCTCCCTTTTTTCCTCCGTCCCTCCCTTCTCCTCCCCTCCCTCTGTCTCCTTCTTTCTCTCTCTAAGCTGGTTTAGATTCCCTGCCACGTTCCATCGTGGCTAAGCTGAACAAATCCCTGCATATTTTCCTGAAAATTGCCTGGTGGAAGTAGGGGCGGTGAATCTGAGTTTTATTTCTTTAAAAAGAGATGTTGTGGGAGGAGAGGGGAAAAGATTTATAGAAGAATCTAAATAAGTATTGGCATAGTAATATTTGTTTTCTTTTATTTACACACACTAATATGAGGAAGTTTATATTATAAGGAAGTTTCTATTTATATTTCTGTTACCACAGGTGGTGGTGACAGCTTCGACCGTATGTTGCACAAAAGTAACCTATAAGTAGCCATCTATTTGTTCATGCCTATCGTTTTTGCTTGGAAGCTGACTTGCTTAGCAAACAACATCGACAGAAATGACAAATCATCTGCACATCAGTTCTCTACAGTATGACTGACACTTTCTGCACAATTTGTTTACATGATCTCAGTGAGGAGATAGATGATACAACTTGGGATGCCATCTTAGATCATGTCCACCGCTCCTCTCCCTGTGCCAGACATGATACAATGTATTATTCACAGGATGCACTGGACCAAGTCTAGGCTAGCCAGGACCGTCCTAGACATTGATTCAAAATGCTATCGGCGTGACCATGCAGACCACTATCCTGCGTTCTGGCTGCGTTCCTCTTTGTCAGCTTTCTAGAAGTGTGAGTTTGACACATTCCCCAATGTTACTGGCCATTCCATGGATTTGAACCCACTTACAGGCCTGTTCAGCAGTTGAGTTAAACCTGTCTAACGTTCTCGTGGACTTTGTTACTTTCTTGACTCTGCTTGCAAAGCGCCTGATTGTAATTCTATTTCCCCATCCCATTTATGGATTGTGGATGTGCTCCATTTTATGCAATTTGATCTTTTTGTAGCGTATAGTGATGTTAGTGTAATGTGCAGATTCAATCTGTGACTTATTACCCTCCCTTCAATTTTTATTTCCCCTCTTTTTATATATTTATTTAGCTATTCATTTATGTAAATTATTGTCTCTCTATTTTGTGCTTGTTTCTCTGCGTTTGCATTTGTCAGATTTGTGGAATTGTGGATTTCTCTGTTATTTTGCCTCCTGTGGATACTTGATATGTGTGTCTAAGATGTGCATTTTATGTTTGTCTTATTCTGAAAAGGCCTTTAATAAGATTCAAAAAAATTAACAACAAAAACTGCAACCTCTTTAGTCATTTTCGGCGACTTGCTCTGACAAATGAACAAATAGGTTTAAATTAATCTGTTGATAAAAATACACAAACCTGGTTTTTAGGTTTAGAGTAAGATTTACAATATCCATATCTGTGTGTGTGTGTGTGTGTGTATGCGCGTGCACGTGGATGTGGATGCGAATGTGCGTGCACATCTGTGTGTGTGTATGTTTTGGGGCAGCAGCAGCCTATAGAGGACAGAGAAGCAGGCTTATGGCTTGTGGAAGGTCACTGGATCGTCTTGGATCAGCTGGGAAAATGTGTGTGGGGGAAGTGACTGATTTACACACTCACCTCCCTAATCAACTACTGTCAATGTTCTCTTGAGCAAGGCACTTAGCCCCAATTATGCCTTTGGAGCCATTCAGTGACCAGTGATAGAAGACTGTGGTTGTACTGGGCCACTACCAGGTGTGAATGGTTTCAACTGTATGAATGTGGAGCAGCGTTGTTGGGAAAGAGCAAGCATGCCCAGTCAACTTTCTCCAGCTAAATAAATGCTAAAAAAAAATGTGTGAGTGAACATGCATATGTGCATACTTATAGGTACAGGCACTTATAATTTTTTATTAGTTAAAAAACAACTGCATAACTTTAGCATCACTGTCTTACATGACTAAACCTAGTTTTCACCTGTTGTGCAAGACTAAACTTTTCTCATGTGTAGCATCTTTTCCCCTAAAACTTCAAACTTCAAAGAAAACTCCCACACTTCACACTTTGAATCCCTCTATCCCGTCCAGTCAAAACAACAGGCTCTCATCTCTCAGAGACTGCTATAGGTTCTGGGCGTCCTTTGCAGTCCTTTACGGTGCATCAGGCTGGTGATGGAGCAGCTTTGCTCGACTCAGCAGGGATCCGTCTCAAGCCCCTCCTCTCAGAGGGAACTGGACACCAGGCAGGCAGAGGCAGGGACGCCTGCAGCAGGGCTGGAGAAAATGGATGACAGTACCACCACATAAAAATGACGCAAGCTGACTGTAAATGAGCATGGCAGTGGGCGGGGGGGGTTGGGGGGTGTGTGTGGTGGGGTGTGTGTGTGTGTGTGTGTGTGTGTGGGGGGGGGGGGGGGGGGGGCTCAGACCAGACGTGCCGACTCTCCATCTCCAATCAGTCACACTGCCTTGAGCCACAGCGGGGTTCTTATGGGATTCTTCAGGATTTTTTCTCATTGACTCTCTCTGTGACTGACAGCTATCTACATTGATTGACACTGGGCGAACTGGCAGCCTGCTGAGAGGGGAGGGCACCAGGCTAATTGACTGTCCTCCAGCTGGTCGATGGCTGGCGTCTGAAGAAACTGCGGGCCCGCAAGCCGCCGCTATTTCTCTCTGCAGATAGAACTGGAAATGATGAATCCTGCTGGACCGTTTTGGCAGAGATGCATGAATTGTGGTAGTCGATTCTTACTTTGTCTTTTCCTCTAACGTATATACACACACACAGCCGCGCATACGCATATACATGTGGATGTGTGGCTGTGACTCACCACCACCTTGGGTGTGGGGAGTTTTCTTTGCTGTTATAAATACTGTCTCCACGCTCCAAAGCCAGAAATTAGAATTAGATGGAGCCGAGGGGGTCTACTAAATAAGGCATTTCAGTGGCTGAATTATTGAACAAACAGAGATGTATACCTGCAGCAAAACAGCAGGGCCTTATGGTCTTTTTGAACACAGCAGCAGAGTCAGTCATGTATTAAATTATGTGTTCCAATTCTTTGCTCCAGCCTACCACATTGAAGTGGGAGATTTTTTTTTAACAAAGCTGTGATTAGTAAATAATGGATACTGCACTTAGAACATACGCCGGCACTCAAACTGGAGACAGCAGCCCTCAGAGCCCAACAAGATAAAAGAGACAGTTACTGCAAAAGCTGTCATAGTTGGCCATTGTAGGGCAAGTCACATCAATGAGACATAAACTAATCATGGAGGGAAAAAATGTGTATGGCAATGTATGATTTATTGCTCATGCTTTAAGCTATTAGATCACCATCTTATCTGCCAACTGTAAAATCCCGCTTTGGCTTCTATCGTAAGGGAAAGAGCTATGAGAAAGAAAGAATATATACATGTTTCTCTCTTTCTCTCTATTCCTCTCTCTCTTTCTGCTTCCAACTCCAATCCATCTTGAGGTAGCTGAGTTTTGTTTTATTTGAGTTAACATTCATTCATCTATATATCTATAATCTACATATACAGTATGTATAAACTTTTTTTATATACTTTATTTATATACCAGCTTTTCAAACAGTTTACAAAGCACGTTACAGAGGGGAAAAAATGACATAAAAACAGGACAATAGTAATCAATAATAAATTAGTCAATAATAAATAGTACAGAGAAATTTTAAAAAATCAAATAATTATTACAGAAAACAGTTTTATAGAAATGGGTTTTAAGAAGAGATTTAAAGGACTGAATCAATTTAGCTAGGCTTAGCTCCTTGGGTAGTTCCAGGTTGTTAATAGAAAACGCTCGGTCTCCTTTGGTTATCATTGGTCTTGGTTTGAGGAAGGTTTCAGCCATCCAGCCCTTAATATGTCAAAGGCACTCATGCAGACTGTCAAGACAGATGGGGTCGCTGGGCTCCAAGGGGAGCTACAGCTGGGTGTCATCTGCATGGCAATGGAAGGACACATTATGCTCCTGGATAATATGACCGAGGGGCACAATGTACAGGGAGAATAAGACCGGGCCTAGAACGGAGCCCTGTGGGACCCCGTAGGTTATAACTTGGGAGGAGGAGGAAGAATTACCTATTGAGACTTTGAATGTTCGAGCCTGTCCTCCCCCAAAAAATGACCCCATAGGTTGTTTGTACAAGCAGCTTATTACGACCTGTAGAATTAGATTCCAGTGGTGGCGGCGTAGGATTGTTTCCGACTCGCGTGATCCATACATTTCCAATAACTCCAAAGCGTTGTAAAGTCCAAAAGTCAAAATTTATTGAAAAAAGATAGATGTAATCTCTTCCGAAATTCACAACATTCACAACGAAATATTCTTCTTCAATTATATTTGTTGGCGTTTAGCCTTTCAAAACAAAACATTCAAAACATTTCACTGCGGTCAAAAAACTGTTTGCTCTCCCGCTTGCCACACACAAAGGGAGGACCGCAACTGTATTAAAGGGGCCGTCTAGCAGCCATCAAACAGCACCTATGGCTCTACCTATCCACAGTGCTATGTCATACAATAAAAAGTGTAACAAAATAAACGATACTTAAATAATTTGACCCATATAATGTCTGCATGCAAACAATATAACTAGATTAAATACATTTACATATTTACATACTCACAATAACAAAAAATCTATTTCGGCTCTAACACCCCGGCCCCTAATTGTCAAATGCATGGACTATTTTACAATTACCACATAAATTCAAAATAGAGCCGCTAAATAGAATTACTCTATGTAATACACAGATTATGGAACACTTAGAGTATTTAAGAGTCCAAAAGTCTTTTCTTCTTCTAGGTTGCAAACAGGAACTGAAAAAAGTACTGAATGTCCATTTCAATTAGTCAGCCTCTAAGAGCAGGCATAACTTAGTTATTGGCCTGTCCAATATGCTGGTGCTTGTTTTGATTTTCACCTGTCGTACTAGACCTTGGGAGTCTGGAGTTGTACTCAGGACACGACCCATAATCCATGAGTCATCTATGACCAGGACAATGTCCCCTGCTGGAAATTTCTTTGTGCAAGGGCCCATTTCTGTCTTTCTTGGAGGTCTGGAAGATATTCTTTCGTCCACCGCTTCCAAAACAAATCTGCCATATATTGCACCTGACGCCACCTTCTGCGAGCGTAGCAGTCTTCCATTTTAGTTACGTTTTAAAGTTAAGCGACCTCTAGCGGTTGTGTAAATAACGACAATGTGCTACGTTGGTCTGCGTCCACGTCATGTGACTGTCAAGTTTCTCTCTCAACACTGAAATAACACGGTGGAAAGTAAGAGCGTTGTGGTCGGGGATGGCAGATAGGCGTATACATTTGCCTTCGATGTCGGCGACCGGGGTTAGATTCCCAGCGTTTCCAAATTTAACCATGACCAAACCATTTTCCTAACCTTAACCAAGTTGTTTTAGTTGCCTAACCATAACCATAACCCAAGTTGTTTTCATTTCACGTATTTTTGTGAGATCACGTTGGAAACGCTCCTTTGGGTCGGTTTCATTTCACATATTTTTGTGAGATCACGTTCCTTGGAAACGCTCCTGTGGGTCATATTAGAGGGTAGGAACAAACGACCTATGTGGTCGGTTGGAGGACTTGTTGGAATGTTCTATTAATATAAGACCTGCGCCAGTCTAGTGCTGTATCCGAAATGCCCACCCAGTGTTGAAGGCGGTCAAGCAGAGTTACGTGATTGACTATCAAATGCTGCACCGAGGTCAAACAAAATTAAAGTTGCACAATGCCCTGCATCAGTGGTCAAAAGAACGCAATTTGTGACCTTCAGGAGAGCAGTTTCAGTGCTGTGAAGCACTCTAAAACCAGACTGAAATATGTAAAAACCAGTATGAATATATTGAAATTCAAGAAACACATTAGTTGACAGAAATACATTTTTTGTACATTTTAGATAAAAAAGGGAGTTTGAAAATAGGTCTAATAGTGTGGTCCAAGGTTTTTTAAGTAGGGGTTGAACCACTGCATGCTTAAAACTGGACAGGAATATTCCAGAAGTCAGAGCTGTTAACAATAGATAAAATGCTACGTCCCACAGTATGAAAAAGCTCCTTGAGCAGTTTGGAACAATATCGGAGGGCAGGTGGAAGAATTCATGCGGGAGATGGTCTTCTTTTTTTTTTAAGGGAGATAGGCTCAAAGTGGCTCAGTGCCGCAGAATTAACCGGGATAATAGACAGATCACTGGGAGTAGGACATTCAGCCTTGTATCTTCCACCTTTTTGGTGAGAAATCTTGCAAACTCCTCACACTGTGCAGGGGAAGCTAAGGTTACCCGAGGATGGGGCAACAGCAGAACTAATAACACTGGAAAGAACCTTAGAGTTGAGGTAGTTCTTAGATGTAATTTAGACTTGCAGCCTGTTGGCCTTCCAATTGCGCTTGGCCTTACATGATTGCGCTCATTTAGCCAGGGTGAGGCTTTAGCTTTAGACTTTTAAATTTTGTAACGTGTAATAATGTCAAGAATACTAATTCCTCTGTATTTCGTAGAGGAACATCAAAGGGAGTAAGGCAGAAAACATTCTTTCACACTCTGAGTTTAGAATGCGGGAGCAAACCGGGATACACTGGTTAGAGGCAGGAGGGTGCGGTTGAATATTGAAAGTAATGCCATCATGGTCAGACACACAAAAGTCTGTACATTGAACATTATAGAGTCTAAAACCATGGGAAAACACCAAATCAAGGGTGTGCCCTCTTGTGTGACTGGGCCCCAGAACAGACTGAATGAGATTAAATGATTCAGTAAGATTCATAAACTCAGAAGCGTGTGTCAAGTCAAGTGCATCTGAGGGGCAGCACACATGAATATTAAAATCTCAAAGTAGTAACACTCTGTCATACTTGGGCATAATAACTGTCAGGAGTTCAGAGAAGTCTTGCATAAAATTGCCATTCAACTTGGGAGGCCTATAAACTAAAACACACAGTAAAGGGACGACCAGTGAATAAAAAGCTCAAAACTTCAAACAAATTAAAATTACCAATGGAGATAAGACAGCATTTAAAACCAGATTTCTGTATGACGGCCAAACCCCCTACCTCTACCAGAGAAGCGTGGGAGTTGAAAATGGGTCAGTGGGGTAGAGTCTCCATGGCCCAGCCATAAAAAAATTCCAAACTATTAGCAGTGATAAAATCAAGACAGATTAAAGATTTATAAGAGAGAGATTTTAAATTCAGTAAACCAATATTTAAAGGCACAAAGTCAGGTGCAGAACAAGGAA
The DNA here is from genome assembly GCF_048128805.1 of Centroberyx gerrardi. Lineage (NCBI taxonomy): Eukaryota > Metazoa > Chordata > Actinopteri > Beryciformes > Berycidae > Centroberyx > Centroberyx gerrardi. The sequence goes on along the minus strand of NC_135998.1, from coordinate 7,837,157 downwards.
TTGACTGCAATGGAGGATAAATCGAGTTCCTGGTATTAGAAGTGGGTAATTTGGCTTTTGGATGAGTCTCTAAAAATAGTTGGAGAGTTGGAGAGGTAGGGATCTTATGTCCGCGAGTCAATGACGTTCACACGCTGAGAATAAAATATGGCAATGCGATACTCACAAAAATAAAATGCAGACTACAAATGTGTGAAACAAATAGGCCTCGTACGTAACTGCTGCATGTCTAAATTGAGGCCCAGGTTGCTGTGCGTATTACTGATTTTCATCGTTGTCACTCACTGTATGCCCCCATCAGCTGAGTCAGTAGTCAACACACGCACACACTGACACATCTCTCTCTCTCTCTCTCTCTCTCTCTTACACACACACACACACACAGTGCACATTTGATCAGAAAGCAATTTTGTCAACGTCAACGATAATCAATATGAAACTATCAAACTATCGACTATGTAAAATCTGACTGTGCAGAAAAGAATATGCATGCCACTATTCCATATTCTCAATTCAACCTACAGCAACTTCTGTGGCTTCTGTGGTGTAGAAGTGCAGCAGCTGTTGGACAGTTGTAGTAATCTAGTTTCAGTGATCATAGAATGCAAATTACATTCAGAAATATTTAAGATGATGGCCGTTGGATGGCCATTGTTAGAGACATCCCTCAAATTTATACTTTTATTTCTTTCAAGGGAGCTCAGGTCTCTTTCAGGGGATCTCAGGTCTCTTTCAGGGGAGCTCAGGGAGTTCAGCTCCCCCTGGCTCCCCTGTATTTCGAACCACTGTAGCGTTGCAGCGGGTGCAGCGAGGACAACGGGTGGAAAATGTCTCATAGGGCTGAGGATGACCGAAGAGGGCGGGCAGTTGCTGGCTGATTGTCTGTCCATCATAAAAACTTCCTCAAAGATCCTAGCAAGGAGAATCGTACCCCTACAATTAGAATGCAAATAATCTCACTTATAGGTATTCTTTCTTAACCAAAACAATTCAAAGTTTATAATGAAAGCCAGATCTGTAGCTGTGGAGAAGTTTTTCAGCCAGCTGTCAAGAGCGAGCAGGCGGCGGAAGCGCTCGGGGCCGTGTGTCGGGATCGGTCCAGAGAGAATACCGTGCTCGCCAAGGCTCTTGATTGTATAAACAATAATCTCAAAATCCTTATAAAGTTTTTCTGACTGCCTGAGTTTAGTGTCATGTGTGTCAAAATGGACGATAACAGTATGTATATATACTGTACATATAACATATCTTTGCATCAATGCCTCTGCCTCTGCATTTAACGGTTGTTTGTTTTATTAATTTGTCATTCGTTAAGCCAAGTGGAAAATGGATGTATGGTAATTATCTTTAAGTTTCTATAAAAATGACATATTTTCAGATAAACATCTTGAGTAACTCTGACGATAAACAATATCTGTTCTAAAGCTAATACCTAATTTAATTTAAATAGACAATATGCACTGAGGTCGTCCTATTGATTTAGTATAAGCTGTCGCATGTAATCAAAATGGAAAAAAAATAGCATTCATTGATCATTTAAAATTGATTTTGCAAGAAGATACGGTTGTTGGAATCATTCTATGCAACACAACTGCAAAATCTTCATGACAAATTAATGCATTTGATTTACCTACAGTTGTGAAAGATTAAAAGTCGAGGTGAAGGTTTGACGAACCATAAAAAGGTCCCAGTCAACTCTTATGCAAGCCACTTGTCATCGCAACTACCAAGTAGAGGCAGGAGCTTTGCTAATGCACAGAGAGCACTTCTTTGCAAAAGGGAAAGTGGCCAGTGTGGAATTTGGATGGGCCATCCAATTTTCTGCTTCAGTAGGTGTGTGTGTGTGTGTGGGTGTGTGTGGGTGTTAGCTGTATGTATGCGCGCACAGTTTGACGGGGAGGGGCATGCTTTGGTGGTAACACATGGAGCCTTCAGCTTGGAGCCAGCAAGGCAAATAAATAAATGGATGAATAAATAAATAAATAAATAAATAAAAGGTCCTGAGATTTAGAGGCAGGCACTGATGTGGGGGACCTAATGAAAGGAGTGTGGTGTTTCTCCAGAGCAAGGGCCCCGGCCTCGGCATTGACAAGCTGTCCACATCCCACTGTAATTTAGAGACCTTCCCCCAGAGAGCGGGTCTGAGTTATAACATTTCTCTCTACCCTTCCTCCTCTCTCATTCCCTTCTCTTTTCTCCCTCCCTCTCTCTCTCTCTCTCCCACCCCCCACCTGTCCCCCCTCCCCCCACGCCATCTCTCAGTCTTTCGTCTCTCATCTGATTTTCTGTTTACCCCATCTATTCCAATTCCTTAAATCTCTCTTTTCCCCATCCCCGCTTTCTCGACATTTCTATTTTCACTCTCAAGCCACTTTCCGTCTCCCAGTCACATATATCCCTCCTTCAGCTCCTTCCTTACCCATTCTATGTACCCATCTCATTCTCGCCATCTCATTTGGGCTGCTCAGGAGTCACACCTGACCTCTATTAGCGCCTCTGTTTGGTTGTGACCCAGGCTTCTTCAGTCCATTTGCCCCAGCAGCAGCTGTACGTGAGGCTCGGGGCAGGTTGCCCTGCTCCAAACCAACACAACCACACTATGGTCCTGTCTGAAAAACAGGATGAGTTGCTGCTTTGCTTTTGGACTTTGCGAGCACTGTAGAAATGTCTTTTTCCATGCAAGCTGAATGAGCCTTGGATTAAAATTGCGCAGTCGTTTTATTTAAATTTGACATCATATTTGACAGATCCTACTATATCTAATTTTAAAAAGCAGGTTGAAATGGAAAGCTCTCTACATGTTCCTGCTGTTACATGAGCAGAATTATTGCATATGTTAGTAATGGTAAAAGCATTTTCCATTTTCTCCACAAACAGATCTGCTCTCAGTGGTTTGGGCCTCATTTATAAAAGAATATGTATCCAATCAGTCCAAGCCCTTGATCAGGTGTCCCACAAGACCGGCTACAAGTTGGTTCCTTTACACATGACTGAGAAACAATTACAGCCAATGAAAATGGACATCCCGGTGGACAGTCAAAAAGCAGTTTATGAAAACTCCAATTTTGCACCACCAAATTACAATGAAATGCCGGCCTCACTCACAAAACAGATGCCTGTGATCGGCTTAACAAGAAGACACAATTCAAACAAATACCACGGTATTCAAGGTAGCCTAGGTATGAAGTGAATTCCAGGGAGGGTCTGTGTGCCTCATCAATGTTGACATTTCCATCCGACAGAGAGAAATTAAGACTGGCCACTTTAGATGCTAATTTAACGGCTTAGCACATGATTTCCCTTTCTCAGTAAAGCTTTACTCCCTCCATAAACCTGTCGCACTGGCTTCACATTCCGTTTCCTTACAAGACTAGGTACAGAGGTACACAGCAGTCCTCTTCCCCCACTGAGAGGAACAACAACCTTCATTATGTTTAGTTTTAATCACTTAATCCGTGCTTTAATACAGAAGTAAACAAATAAAAGCACATCTAAGTAAATGAACAGTTGGAGTCGTTCTGTAATAGCTCGTAAATCTGTCAGAGTTCGTAATGAGCTCCTTTCTCCTCTGGGCTCAGCAGCGAGAAATCAGCACTTCACACACGAGTGAGAGCGGCGTGCAAGCAGACTCCCACTCCAAATGTGTACCATTGAGAGACTTGGGGGGAGATTGGATTGTTTGTTTGGGGAAGTTATGTTAATCCGTATGAGCATCTTACGCTCCATCTCAATGAACAATGAACTACAGTTCTATGGTATAGTACAACGATTGAGATGTTGTGTATATCTTTTACTGCTCAGCTGTCTCATATGCGCGAGAATTTCATGAATAATTTTATAATGCTTTTGCTATAGACAATCCGAGCCTGAAACAATCACAGGGGCATAGTGCAAAACAGATGACTAAAGCAGATAAGTATGGTGTTTGTCCAAAGATATTGTGCTGTGAAATCCTTGTTATTAACTTGTTCTTGACCAGAAATAGTCTTTCTTTCACTCCATCTCAATTCAGGCATTAGATATCTAACAATAAGTTCCTTTTAGTTGACCATCCCTTTCCCCCGTATCTAGGCAACAGGAAAATCACATACCATCATCACTCTCCCTCTCTCTCTCCCTCTCCCGCTCTCTCTCTCTCTCTCTCTCTCTCTCTCTCTCTCTCTCTCTCTCTCTCTCTCTCTCTCTCTCTCTCTCTCTCTCTCTCTCTCTCTCTCTCTCTCCGAGGAACACCCCGTTTCACTTCTGCAAACTAAAAAGCTTTAATATAGTCTTTTGCTCCTTAAATCCATTCCAATGCATATATCCGTGCGGACTTTGCCTTTAAACATCGAAATCTGTGTCGGTGGGTTCCTGGTGCATCATCCTCTGAGCAGTGACAGCGTTTTATGTTTCTCCTTGAAGAGTGATGGAACGTTTACCAGTGGGTGAGGAGAAAAAAAAGGGCGAGGGGTGTGATCGGAGGGAGGGCGAAGGCGGAGGAGGATGAGATATAGGTGGAGTTCGATGTCATCTAGTCGCCACCCCCTCTTAGCTAAATCAAATAAAGGAGCAAAGTTAGTTAGAACAATATTGTGTGTGTGTGTGTGTGTGTGTGTGTGTGTGTGTGTGTGTGTGTGAGCGAGCATGGATCTGTGTGTCTGCAAGACTACAGGTCGTGTTTGTGTATACTTTTGTTCTGTGTTATTGAACTGTGTTGCCATTTCTTCTGGGCGTTTTCTGCCCACTAGTCTTCAGTTTGCAATAATTTCTGGGCATCAGACTTACATAACCTTCATTTATCCAGTAACGGCTGGCATTCAGCATCGATGCTTTGAAAACGAGTTGCCACAGAAACAATTTTTGGGATTTTGCTCCTTGAGAAATAGTGATAGGAAATGGAAAAACAAGTTTTCAGCAACCCACAGTTGTCAGTTATTTGTAATTAATTTATTTACTGGGATTAAACAAGTCAGCCTCGAGGACACATGCAATAAACAAGACAATAAAATAGTTTTAAATAAAACAGATGATTTATAGTCTTGTGTTTTCAGGTTAAAAATATCAACATTTCTCCTAATTAGTCTTTGCTGACAGGAAAGGAGAGCTGCCTCCTCTAGTAGAAGTTTGCAGAATTTCTACTGCATTTCCTCACCTTCCCCACCTTTAGCAATGTCTCTTTTTACATCTCTTCTTTTTTCTTTTTTGACATTTTGGAAATTAGAAAACAAATTGAGGCTTAATCTGAACTATTATGCATTTTGAGTCTTGTTTAATCTGTTTTCTTTAGTCAGCCACAGAAGCTTTTAATAGTTCAATTTGATGCATTGATGGAGTTGCTAAACTTGGAGATTAAAGACTTCTCTTTTTATTTTCAGCTGATGCGATCCCTTGGGGTGCATTCCATAGTATTTAATGGGGATGTATTTGTTTGTATGAAATGACAGTCTAGAGATCATCATAACACAAGGCCCGCACACTCAGAGAGCTAGTCTCAAGGGTTGGAGTACAGTAGGTTGCTGTTGTAAATTAGGTATCTCTCATCAGTTTCCAAGTAGTGAATAAAAATCTCACCTGCTGAGGTGACAAAGGATGGAGAATGATAATAGACGGCACAGATGCCGCTATCAGAGTTTCACCTTTTAGCGCATACCCGCAATAAAATAAGCACTTCACCTGCTAACAAAATATGAATGATGTAAATAAACTGCACAGATGTAACTGTGGTTACACCTTCTACTCACTTTTTAATGTATTTCACTTGCAGTAAAATAAGTTCACCTCCTGAAATCCCAAAGTACGAATTCATGTAGCTATCCTAGAGGTTTCAACTTTTATGATACGGCGGCTGCACAGTGCTTAACTGCTGCACCACTTGAAGGAGATTTTTTTTATTTTTCTTATTTCCTCTTCTGCCAGAAGGTGTAAGGAATGGTTGGGCAGTCATTTGAGGGGCTTGTGTTACATTATGATTTCCTTCTGCTTTTTAACATTCAATAAAGCATTGCGGCCACTGGACTATGAACTTCACTGTCACTGTATAAAAATACCAAATGACTAGACAACAATAATATATTGTAATCGTAAATTGTAAGCTGCTTTGCAACTTCACTCGACTGGGAACACATGCTTCTACCTCTGCCTCAGTTATTCATGCACATGATTGTGCACATTTTACCTTTACCTGGTTTCCTTCCTCATCCTCAGCAAAGCAATGAGGCAGTATATCCCTGTGTGACGAGCCTAGGAACTTGGATACAGTAGGAGATGAGACTCTGACTCTGGCTGATAGTTCCACATGATGGATGTGGCTCATAGGTGACAATTCATGCTGACAGCTCCAATGACAAAGCCATGCTTTATAGCGGCCGACAGACTACCTACCTCCAACCCACCCTCTCCACAGACGGGGTTTGATATCCTCCACAGTGTGAAATCACTGTGCTACATGCCAGCGATTCTGTGGAGTGATACTATTGAGAAACGCTACGACACCACCATGAAGAGGTAAAGTGGGTTGGTTTCTCAAAATGTTCTGCCCAGTGTGGGACAGCCCATGATTTGATTCCATTACATTCTAGGCTGGTGAAGTAGCGCCCCTGGTGGGCAGAGATGCAGCGAGGCATTACTGGGGCAGTTGTAATTACAACAACAACACACTGCATGTGTACAATGCGGGCATTTTTCTGCTTGCAGCGTGTGCATGTGTTTGTGAGTGTGTGTGTGTTCGTGTGGGCATGTGTGTATGCGTGTGTGTGCTTTTGTCTGTGTGTGTAAATAACATCTCAGCACAGAAAAACTAAGGGTTACCACCAGGTTGCCCAGGATCTGACGTTCTGTGTTAGCACTACAGACCAGAATATGAAGTAGTTGTATTACACAGAGGCCTTACTTGAGGCCTCCTGTACACACACACACACACACACACACACACACACACACACACATACACAGGTCTCAACCAGGCCTCTCATAGTTATTCTCTGCTTGAACTGTGTAATAATCCACCAGCACTACTTCACATTCTGGTATGAAGTGCTAACATAGAATACATATTCCCAGGCAACCTGGTGGTAATATTGAGTTTTTCTGCACTGTGATGATACACACATACACACACACACACACACACACACACACACACGCACACTTTGCAGCCAAGACAGAAACCCAAAAGCATATTGTACAAACGTGTATTAGTATGGGAAATATAAGGAAGGAGATAAACTCTTTTCTGTCAAATCTTTCCTTTTGTGTATTCATTCAGTGACCTCTCTTTTACTCAGAACACATCCTTTCTAGTATCCTATAGCGGTGAAAACAAAGCTGCAACACCTTGTTGTCTACGTTTCTATTGTTTTACTCCTTTTTCGTTGTGTCCTGCAGGTCCAAACTGTTTTCTGTGGTAACTCAAGACTTATTAGAGGGCATGAGAAGAACTGAGTAAGGAAGATAAGCTAAGACTCCCCTTTTTAGTACCTCTTCGTCCATTAAGATTATAGCTTCAAAGCTAATTGTTTTTTTTTCTTCTTTTCATGGAGAATGTGCAGGAAATCAAGTAGTGCAGCCCTTTCTTTTCAATTTCCTTCCTAATAAATTCCCCTCTTTTCTCCCTTGTCCTAATATAACGGCAAATTAAAATTCATTGAATTTCAACGTGTTCATTAGGCTCTGAAGGTGAGCTCTCTGCAGGAGGATGTGGTGCTTTAGTGGTCCTTGTCTTCCTCTGTATAGGGGGATGACAAATAGAGATAGAGTGTCAGAGAAGGGAACACAGAACAAGAGTGAAAGAACTGGTGCACGCTGGGAGGCTATCTCTTTGTTGAAGGATTTTCTCTTAATATAGACCAGTGCTATCGTATAGACATTGCTCATGCAGTGCATGCTCAATGTTTGCCTTTACCTCTGGAAAGGAAGCTCCACATTTTTTTTTTATTGTGTGTAGCCTGCCAAATAAGGTTGGGTTTTTATGGGTTTTGGGTTTTTATCATTACGTATTGGGAATACAGGGAGGGAGGCAAAGAAATGGCCAATCTTGGTTTCACTCCGTTGTGGTTTGGTGACGTAGGACAGCAATTGCTTCAATTGTTTGTTTTTAAAGTGTTGACAGCTCTAAGTATTTATATAACAATTTATGCCTATAAATATACATCACACAAACACACTGTATACACATGCAACAGCACCCAGCTACATACATAGATGCCAAAATATACACACACAAACACACACAGCATAGCACACAAGAGAGGTTATTTATTTATTTAGGACGGCAAGGGACACTTCAGCAGTGCTAAGAGGAGGAGGGAGTTTTTACTGGTGGATGCCGTGATACAAATGGTTTTGTCAGCAGTTGAGGGATCATCTCTCGCCAAAAATGCACAGCACAAACAACGGGGCTGTAACCCTGACTTCCTCACAGAGCCAGCCAGCGAGCAAACAGACAAAGGGCCCACGGGGAAGAGCAAATACCAGACTGTGAAAACTTTTTTCCCTAAGAAAACACAAATCATGAAACAGTTGTGTGGCGACACTGACAGCAGTCCCGTCTAGCTCAGTGGGATGCACAAGTTTGATTCCTACACCAATGTTAAAAAATAGTTTGAACATGTGCGGCACTTTGGATAAATATGTCCACCATATAGCATACTGTATATCAGGTTTTCCACATGCCTTGAAAATCCTTGGGCATTTGTGGATAAAATGAGGCCTTGAAAGTTTTTGAAAATCAATGGCCTCGAAAGTACTTCACCCAAATTCATCAATATGCCTCGGCTATCTGGACTTCTCCCTGTCCAAGCATCACAACTGAGGAAAACCCTGTCATGAAGATTTAGGTTGATATAGCAGTTTTCAAAATTTTCTTGACTTGACAAGCTCATGAGCAAAAAATGAAGCCTCTATGATTTGTCATATCTTACCCCCAAAACATGCCAATTTTGAGTCCTTGAATTGCACTGAACAAGACCTTGAAAATCATTGAAAAATCATCGAATTTGAGGTCCAAGTAAATGTTGGAATCTTGATATATATTAATGCACAAGCCAACCAAATAATCCCTCCATCCCTGGTTAATTTGGCTAGTGAGACTAGGGTGAACAATCATTTGAAGCCTTCAGATTGAGGTAGTGTATAAGTCTGTTTTGTAATTTTCTAATGCACCAACATAGCTGTTAATAGGGTTGGGTATCGATGTAATGGAGTGTGACTGTAAGGTAGTGATGCTGTCTAATGCTTGTCCACCCATCACTAGTTATTGCTACCTTTGATACATTTGTGATTTCAGGTATGATGTTTTCTTTTCAAGCGTCTGTCTGTTCCATCTGTTAAGCCATTTAAGTTGGCCCATGCTGAACATTTTAACCTCTCTGCTGTGACTGAAATCCACAGAATGTAAACAGACAACATTGATCGCTAAGTCATTCCTACGTTCCTGCTAGAAAGCGTAATTATGCTGCGCTACAATAGAAATGCCTGAGAAGTTATGTCAGAACGCTGAACATGTCATTGAAAACTTAAAATAGGCTTATGTGGCTCTTTGTCTGAAGGACTCTCTTAAGCGGTAAGCACTGTAAGTATTCATAGATCATCATACCCTGATGGATTTATGTGATATTTAATACTTATGATATGAGTTAAGTATGTAGGACTCCCAGTGGACTGTTGCATACGTAACTGTTTAATTCTGACGGGACTGTTAATTCCCTCCTGCAAGCTCTTCACCTTCTTGCTTTGTACTGACAGCGAAAGAGAGACAGACACACAAGGAGCGAGAGAGAGAGGGAGAGAGAGAGATGGAGAGAGAGAGCAAGAGAGAGAGAGAGAGAGAGAGAGAGAGAGAGAGAGAGCAACACAGGGACAGAGACCAAGATAGAAAGTTCATCAGGTGTAGGACTGTGGAAGGAGCGTGACGGGAGCAGTGTGTGTGTGTGTGTGTGTGTGTGTGTGTGTGTGTGGGTGTGTGTGTGTGTGTGTGGGTGGTGTGGGTGTGTGGGGGGGGATCAAGGACAGCCGCCTGTGCCTTCCCTGACTCTGTTAGTCCAGGTCAAGACTGGCATTTTAATAAGGGCTGGTGAATACCACTGCTTCATCCCCCAGGGGAGCCGACCACACACATTCACACATCTTTGGCCACATGCACACAAAGCATATAGACAGAGGCACAGGCAGACATGCGTGGGTGCATACACACACACACACACACACACACACTTACAGAGTCACATAGAATGATGTTGGACATGTATAACGTGCAAGTCATACAGATATACAGTATACTGTATACACATACAGAGGCACACTGGTGAAGATGTTATACGGGCTAGATATTAAATTGCTGCTAAGGTAAATCTATAAACAGTAAATTAAGTGGCTGGCAGAGATAGCCACCAGGGAAACCCCCTAGCCCGCATTTTAATGCCATTACTGTCCATACAAGAGCAGCAAGGCTGTGTTGCATGGATACAAGCATGCTCAAGCACCGAGCCGGCTGGCAATGAGGAGTGGGAAGGAACAGTGAGATTGCAGTGATTGTGAAACACCGCATCAGGATTAGATTAGTGTTCACCGCATCTCGGCCAGCGACTATAGCATGATGCGTCACATCCGGAGCCGGCGCATCAGGCAACAGAGGATCAGCCGTGGAGAGTAATACAGATAGATGAACGCTGCCTCGTATTGACTAAGGCAGATGGAGGCAGAGTCATACATAATGTTCACACATACTGTGCCTGCTTATGCTATCGATCTGAAGTGTGGATGCAGTGAAGTTGCTGGCTTGCTGCGATGAAGTCTCTGTGTTGGACTGCTGCCGCTACAATCTTCACTCTCACCATCACCCTCTGTTGAGGATTGCCACAATTTATCTCTGCTTGGAAGCCCGGCCCAGTTCTAATATTGTTCTCCTCTCATTTTCCTCTGGGACATCTTTGGATAAAAAGCAGGAAATATAATAAATTAAATGTCATCGACTAGATATAGAAAAATGCCAAGCTCTTTTTTTTATTAGCACTTTTTTTTTTTTAGCATTTTTAGCACTTTTGTTGTAGCAAGAGTGGAAAAATGAGTGCTTGGTTTGTATGATGATTCGACTGGAGCAACTGCAAATGCAGTTGGGACCAAACTAATATGTTGACCTTTTAAGCTGACAAGTGTGTAATGTGATTGCATGCACAGAGCCCCATTTCTATTTTCTTGAGATTCCTTTTCACACAGCAGGGAGAACAGCTTGTGAGAGGGATCACAGTGCTTCTGATACCACTCGCCCTTTTAAGCAAGGAAGAGATAAAACAGACCAATGTCTGATTGCAGATAAATCTACCCTGATTAGCTCGGCTGCGCTTCTGTGTTGTTGTTCCTACTTCTACTTTTCTTCTTCCTAGTTTCTGCTGCAATCCCCGCTGAAATGTGAAACCTGGAATTTAATGTATTGTAATAACATGCTGGTATGCTTGCATAATTGTTCTACCTATGGAGAATATAGGTTCTTTTTCGACTCTGGCTGATTTCTAGAGGGCCATGTTTTGCTCTGTTTTTTGAACACCAAAGAAAAATGTGATTGGATTATTATGTTCATCTGCAGTGTGTTAATGCACATGACAGTAGGTGCTTGAATTCTTGCGTTTGTGAATTACCTTATCCATTATCGTGTTTCAATTATTGGGATCCCCTTAGGAAAGAAGGAAATAACCTTGGATTTCACTATTACTTTCCGATTTCATCATTTTTATTTTCCCACCAGGAACCACGGAGGGCAGCTGTGCCATGCCTCCTTTTCACATGTGCATGCAACCATTGCTTCCATGTGGTCCTTAAACACACACCTATGCATAAACCCTAGCATGTATAGGTTCTGGCTCGTCCCTTTACATTATTGGAATTGCCCAATGGGCATTGACAGAGGGGGTTTAATGAATTAAAGTGGACATAGCTGACTCAGTTCAATCGATAACTGGTCCCCTGTGGAGCCCTCTGCTCCGTGTGCCAGAAACAGCAGAGAAGGGGGGAGAGAGAAAGAGAGATAGAAAGACAGTGACAGAGAGAACAAGAGAGAGAGAGAAAGAGAGAGCAGAAGAGAAAGCATACAAAGGAGAAAAAGACGGACGGACTCTCAAAGGAGAGAGATGATGTGAAGAGAGTGGGCTAAGGATGGAGCTGAATACAAAAATGAATGGCAGAGATGAATGAGGTCCAGCTGATGAAAGGGTTAAGTGTTTTGCAGTTCCTCACCCCAGTGGCTCCTGGGGCTTCTCCTCTCGGGTTGTATTATATCCCTCAGGATCCCGCGAGATACACACTCGATTCCTTTTTTTTTTTTTTTTCAGTCCAACAGCGGCTTGTTTGTACTTCATACCACAAACAAACTGGGCCTTTATGACACATGTGGCCTCATTCAGTCCAGTGTACATAGAAACAACATTTGTCTTGCTCTCCGTCTGAGTGCTGAAATCATAATTGTCGTGGCCTTTTGAGCAATGAACGCTTTTTTACTGGTTGCCTTGGTTCCAACATGCAGTCTGGCAGTAAGAGAAAATGAATGAGTTTTGTCAGTTTTGCATAAGAAAGATAAAAGACAACAGTCAGCCTTGAAGAGGGTTTTATAACATCAAATGTAACGTTAACCGTTTTGCAAGGCTGAATGTCCTCTCCTGGGTACAGAATCTCCACATTGGCTTATTTTGTTGAGTAGCAATGTCAGGGATTCTGAACTTCCACATTAAGTAGATTTTGTCTTTTTGATTATTATTATTTTTTTATCTCACTGTTATATGAGTGAATAAATGCTGCTGAATATCTGCATGCTATGACTGGAACTGCGTAGGTGGTCAGTGAGATTATCCAAGGTCATTCTCAAACACATACTTTCAGAAGGATTTCTTTGCTACTAGACTAAAAGCATAACAGCTATGCATGTCAATCACATGAGTCTGATTGATGAAACACATTTCAGTCCAGTCTCAGTCTCTATACCTCGCCTTTTCATGGTATCTCCACCCATTTCACTCACCTTTTCTCATCTCTCATTCTACTCTCTTTCTTTTAGTTTACCCCCACCCCCATGCTCTCTTTTTGTATTTTTCTGTCAAGATAGGGAACCGTTTCGCCTGTCATGTCACACTTGTGACTGACTGTGTGATGGATGGTATTCTGGTTAGAGCTCTGTTCTGTTTAAGGCACACAGCAGGGCAGAGGCACCCCCACCACCACCCACTCCACCTGTCACGCACCGCACCCTGTTCACGTCACCCCATATTACGTAGTCTTTCGCTTTCCATCTCTCCTTCTCAAAGCAACCTTGCTCTGGCTCTGTATCCATTTGTTGGGTTTTCACTCTCGTCTGGCGCTTTGTCTATTTGTCTCTCTACTGCGTATCTGCCTGCTGCAGACAGTTCATCATCGTCTTCTACCGCGCATAGTGATTCTTTCCGCATTTGCATTTTGCCATCACCTTTAGTGTAAGGTAATACAGTAATACTGTCTCCTCCAGTAAAACTGTTTGCCATCTGGTGTGTAGTCACAGGGATTGCACAGTTCATTTGTGCTCCTAAAACTTTTGTTCAGCTAAACTTTCCTCTTTCTGCACCATTGTCTTTAGACAAGGACAATGTAATCTAATGGTACCACTTTCACACATTTTCTCCATTAGTCTCTCTGCTCTCCCATCTCCTTGCTCCCAATCATTTCCTCACAGTAGCCCATCCCACTAATCATAGTCTGTGCCAATGGACAAAGTGTTGAAATTTAGTTATGCTAACAAGGAGAGGGGGAAAAGCAGCCTTTTCAGGCAACGCTCTAGTAATGGGTCCTTGACTGATTGACAGGCCTATTCTCTTCTCCTCCTGAGTGACAAGTCTGCGGTCGCCGCGGCAACGCAGGAAATGAGAGTGGAATTACAATACCAACCATGTCACCTCCTCAGGGGACAGGAGAAAGGAAAATACAATCACAGTGCCCATCAAACACACACACGTACGCATACACAAAGTCACAGTCTCCATTTAGCTTCATGCCAGTGGAGAAAAAAATCCACATGCACACACACACACACACACACACACACACACACACACACAGACTCAAACAATGTTTTTACCTGCTATTATACCGCCTTTTACCTGAGCTTAAAAATGGTATGCACCCAAGCTCTAAAGGAGTGAAATGCTGCATTTAACATGTCTGTGAACCGGTAATTCATGGATCATGCTGGTTTTCTCTTCTTAGGTGTTTTCCCAGTCCAGCCATTCAAATGATTTGCATTTAAGGAATTTGTCAGTTTTATTTGTGCATATGTGAACATGAAAATGAAACAAACTTCAGTGTCCTAGGGCGATAGTTGATTATAGCCTGACTAAATTCCATGATGGTCCATGTGTTTTATTGGGATTTAATATTTGCTCTTTTTCACATCAACAGCTATCCAATTGGGTTATGTTTTGTAATTTTCATATTGAGTCTTTTTCACATAAAGATGTATCCTTAAACCACCTAAAGCGGTTGGGTTCTAAAGAAAATGGGAGAAAGACTGGGATGTTAGCTGAAGTGGACCAGAAACACATCTGAGTTCTATTTACAGAGAAATGACAACGTGAATACAAGTAGTGCTTAGTTAGCTTCATCCCGGAAAGTTTCAGTAAGGTTTTCTTAGAAAGGACTGTGAAAACACCCTTAATATTTTAGGGTGTCCTAGGGATTTGTTTAAAGAAATTGTGAGAGAGAAAGTGTGCGTGCTTCTCTCTCTCTCTCTTGCTCTCTCTTTCCCATCTCTCTTGCTTTCTCTCTGTGTGGTGTGTGTGTGTGTGTGGTGTGTGTGTGTGTGTGTGTGTGTGCGCGTGTGCATAAAGATAGAGAGAGAGACAGAGAGAACAACAACAGAGTGAGAGAGCGTGCACCAGAGTCAAGGTATGGTGTCCATGTACACCACAACATGACACAGTAAATGCACTTTCAAATCCACAGATTTGTCTCCTGTCAGTCAAGTCTAAGCTATATAATCCTTGTAAGCAGAAAAGTAGAAAGTGACCATGTCTGAAGCATCAACCCCTGCCTGAACCACAGACCACAGCAGGGGCTTTGCTGCCTTTGTCCAGTTCAGACATACTCTGTGGTTTTACCATGTGCATTACTTCCTCTGACTCATTACTAGGTCTGGTTAATATGATGCTTGGATAGATTAAGGTCTAAGTGGGGACATTTCCTATTAAAAGCCCTCTATTATGTCTGCTTTTACATGTGGACGGCCACTGGTCCGGAGAGTATTTGTGCTGCATTTACTGTCATTCCCCTCATTCCGGGTCTGCCTTTACTGCCCGTGCTGCGAGCGGGCATGTTTACGAGTTTATAAAGGCTCACGACCCATCATCATGCTTTATAAATTCAGACATGAAAACTCAGTCCACACATCCATGCATCACGCTCTCCTCCGTCACCTCCCCGCCACCCCCCAAAACTCCCCCTGCAACCCCCACCCCGGCACACTCATTTAACCTTGTTAAACCCTTTAAACCAGGCCGCTCAAGGGCTGTTACATGCCACAGTAATCTCTAACAGGGGATTCATTTCGGTCACCATTAAAGGAGAAAACGGTTCGCATCAGCCGTATATAGTTTACGGAGGCCAAGCTCAGGATCTTCAGAGGAGGAGGATGATTGTTGTGGTGATTTTAGTTGTAAGATGTGGCCTTGGGGGCAGAAACAGAGACAAGAGGCAGGCTGCTTAGCGCTATGAAACAACACCGGGGCCTATTGTGGTGTGACAGGTCCATGCAGGGTGAGGAGTTTAGGGCTGTAAGTGAGCAGGGGAGCTGGCAGTGGAGACAGACAGACAGATCCATGTCTTTAGGGTTAAGCAGGGCAGCAGCTGGACCAGTGCACAGCCACCGTAATGAACCCTATTGAAGGTGAGCAGGAGCCAGGTGGCCAGCCTTTCAGTAGTGGACAAGAGGCAATCAGCCCTGTGCCCTTTTGTTTGTCTGTGTGTTGTGTGTTGTGTGTGTGTGTGTGTGTGTGTGTGTGTGTGTGTGTCAGAGAGAGAGAGAGAGCGTGATAGTGTGTACATGCACACACATCTGTGCAAGTGTGGCAAGTGAAAAGGGATCAGTCAGAGAATAGAATTGTGTATGGCATTGAGAATTGCTTTCAAGGGACCTGAAGTGTGCTGCTGTAGATTGACTAGTATTATAGCCTCAACAGAAATCTACTGGAAAATCCCCTCAGAATTCGCCGTGGTTAGAATAAGGTCTTGGCGTCGAGCATAAGACCATTCAATAATTGTCCTGTAAATTGATAGTTTTGAGCCTATTGCACCGCATGGCGTCTTGGTCTTTTGAAATCGTTTTTCTTTCAGGTATAGCTTTCCAGTCCAGGGGTTCATGATACTTGTATTTTATGCTTCCAATTGTAGTCATCTGTACTCTTGGGTTTAGAACCCGGCTCATGAGCGCACCTGTTTGAATGAGTAATGGCGGTGCGATACGGTGCCGTTAAGGAGCGTCATATGGGGAAAGAAATGGTGATGGTTTCCACCTAGAGATGTTCTCTCCAGCCACAGCATGGAGCCCACTTCATAGATAAAATGCCAGATGTTTCAGCGCCATATATTCAGCAATGAATCTTCTTAACTGCAGCACAACCTAGGATGACAGAACAAGTATATGGTCAAATCACAGTTTGTAACGGCACCCCACAATTTCTGCTCTCCTAACGATCACCATTGATGCCTTTCCTTTACTCATTTCCACCCCTCAGTTCCATGTCTTTTCCTCACATTTTCTATGGCGTTCAGCTCCTATGGCATGCGGCTATATTTCAAACTGCACTGCTTGCTGGTGCTAATGCATTTAGTATCAATGGCTAATTAAAACTGCAAGATCACTTTGGCAAAACATCTGTTCCCCTCTTAATAAGCAGGGCTGTCTTCAAGCGATTGCGTTAAGTGTCATTAAGTGCTGATCAAACGACGCTGCCCGGTCAATGGTGGTAAACGTCGCTGACTGCTGAGCCATGCATGCCCTGAATTGGAATACATTCCCCACAAAAACAAACAATTCCAATCTGCGTGATCCACTGTCAAAAAGGATCTGCGCTCTCTTTTTGATCTTTTGCTCTGGACCTCATCCTTCTCAGTCCTCAATGGCCTTGGAAGATGGCGTTCAGTGTCATTTAGCTCAATGATTCAAGGTTAAAATCACTGTTCAAAATAAATTGCTGAAATCAGATCTGAAGTTTTTACATTGTGGATATGTTTTCAGCGGTTGTATGTTCTGATTCAGGCTGCAACTTAGTAACGATCTAAATTCGCACTGATCCAAGTGTTTTTATCCAAGCGCAGATACGGAAAACAGGGATCGTATATCTGTTTACTAAATTAAGCATCGAAAATGAAGCTTCTTACCTTGTTTTCACCAAGTAGTGTTGGCTTACTGAATATCAGTAAATGGAACAACAATAGCTCCGTTCCCTATCTAGGGCATGCATTTACATACAGACAAAAAGGAGAGAGAGGGAGAGGTAAGAGGGAAAGATAACTGAAAATTATTCATTTTAAAGTCAGAACAGAAAGAAAAGAACCTCAAGAGGGAGGTGAATTTTAAGAGCGGTGCGGGATAGTTCAGAGAGACTGATAATATGTTTCCTAACTAGGTCAGACTGAGGAAACGTGACATCTGACTCACCTTAACGCTGGATATGTTGGGATCACGCAGCCGATCACTTCCTAAGCTGTGTGACTGGTCCGACTTCTCGGTGATACATCGGGGGAGTGATTGAGGGGAGGGAGTGGGGTGTCACATACCCAAAGCTAACAAATTGTCCACATCAGCCTCTCTGTCCCGGTTTGTACAATGTAACACATGACAGAGGACAGCAGTCAAGGCCCTGGCCTTAAAATACTCAGACGTTACATGCAGCGAATGTCTATAAGGCTCATAAATTCTTCAGGAGGTGAGTTCCCATTCTGTGAGAGCATGGAGGGCAGCCAAGGGTGTAAAATGAGTAACAAAATGAATATTTCATATATATCATTATCCTTTAATATAAGTTGGACACTAAAGATTATCTAGAGGGTAGTTGAATGTATTTTGTTAAACCATAAAAAACAGAAAGTGAGTTGTGTCGAGGTATACATAGTCCATGAAGTTTACTACCCTTGCAATGGTCTTTTATTAAAACTTAATGGATTTGGCTGGCCAGGACAAATCTCCAAGGTTTTTGTGTTTTTAAGGATTCTGTCTTTCAACTCTGAGGCTTTCTCTATTCATTTCTCTCTTTTTTCCCCTCCTCTCGACGTCCCACTCCCGGAACTACTGTATTTCTGTTTTATAGTCTTCTCTGTTCATCTCTCTATGCAAGTGCTCTGTCATTTGTCCCCATATAATGTCTAAAAGGCAGCATTCCAAGTCTTATTGTGTAAAGCATTGGTGTGCATTGCTGAACTAATGGCTTTTAAGATGTCAAAGGGAAATGTAGCGCATAGAAAAAGAAAACTCCTTGCCCTCTGTGGGTTTTCAACTGAAATTGGTTCCTGTGCACTGTACACTAGGATGACTGCCATCAATTCTGCAAGGGACCCTTTTCTCTCAAAGGGTGGTTAATAGCAGTAAGCAGCAATGGCAATTAAAGTGGATGCATAATAAAGCTTTTAATATTCACAAAACCTCATGCACTTCAAAAAACATGGCACACAAAAGATGTTCCTTTATCCACTTAATTGTATTTACGCAGTGTGCATCTCCGCATTTTGCACTTTACTGTGGCACGCTCAGGTGTGTGAGGACGAGTCGCCGCCCATGAAAATGGGCCAGTGGGATGAATCTGATTCCATTATCTTCCCCCTGTCTTGTAAAGAGCGCCCAGCCTGCTCTCAGGTGAGCGACGAAATCTCACATCCTGCGCATGGAAGCCATCAGCTGTCTCGTATACAACGTTTCTTTGCTCGAGCAATCTTTTACCCTGCAAATAAAGGGCTGGATGTGAGTTTTATCAGCACTGCATTGCTCCCTCTGAAGGCTTCCTCTCAGGAAATGGAGGAGGAAGCGAGGGGTTGTGCACCGTCAGTTATCAGATATACAGTAGTTGCTCTGGGATATTACTTGCTGATAGATTCTGAATAAGACATCTGCCAAAATGCTTGGAGAGTCACTTCTCTCATAGGTACTTCACAGGAGAGCAGAAGCTATTTGATGCCAAGATTAGAAATGCTGGAAGTTGCTATTGTTAAAGTTCTTATCTGCACAATATAGTGAAATCACATACAGCCGTGCTCATCCCCCCGCAATTTACCAGGCCATGTGCGTTAAGAGGATGTGTAACAAACAGCGCAGAAGGTCTCCACTATACCCACAACACTTGCACCAACACGTTTGACAGGTGCTAGAAAGAGACATAAGGGCCTGTAAAACCCTGACATAGAGAGCAAGAGGAGAATTGAAAAGCTTGAGATTGTGAGCGAATTTCAGAGCAACGCAGAGACACATCGCTATCTTCAGGCGTAACCTTGGAAGCATCACTGCACCATTTCTCTTCATGGATATGACAGTCCTTAATTATTTCCAGGAGTGCTGAATGATTTGGATTTCAGTCAATGAGCTATGGGCCTTTTCTTCATCTAGTGTTAATGATTCAACTAAGTACCTCTCATGTGCTTTATTTGCATACAAATTCTATTAACCATATTTTTTAAGCACAGCATATTCTCACTGATAGCTATATGATTCTCTTGCTTCTGTTTAATTATCATTATCATTAGAGTATAAGGTAATGTTATTACTACCTTTGTTATTGCTGTAATTGGCTTTATCATGTGATTCAGTGGCGTTCCTATGTTTCTTTTTTTAAAGAGATGTCCTTCAGTCGACAATATGCTAATGAAATTCATTTTAAAAATCAACCTGCAGGCTTTGAAGCCCTGCTTCTCGCTCCATTTCATGTTCTTTGTTTTGTTTGTTTGCCTTGCACATTGGTGAAATCTTTCCTGAAGCCTTTTTTTCACTCTCTTCCCCTCCTATTTCCCAAGACATTGTCGCTGTAAATAGATTTACCTTTCCCCATAGCAAAGTCCTTTCTGCATATTTTTTTTTCTTTCTCAATCCAGCCTTTCATCCCTGACTATCACACTCTCTCTTCCCCATTCTAGACTACGCAGATGGGACAGATTGATTCAAGGTGTCACATTAATAACAGTTCCCCTCTACCATCTTCCTGTTACCATTAAGTTTCATTCTATTTATTTTTCCACATCATTCTGCTGTGCAGCCCGCTGTATTGTTTTCTCTGTCTAGTCAATTGTGTATTCTTCTCAATTTCATTAGAAAGTAACATAAACAAATTAATACAAAAAAGAAATATGTTCTTGGTGAACGGCAAAACTTTTACAGAAAACTTTTAATATTTCCAGTGTGCATCAAATGAAAATCTATGAAAACACCTTCATACCATCACCATTATTAGCGTCTCTACTAAGTTGAGTCTGTTACCTTTCTATTCATAACGTTTTCATGTTCATGTAATATGACACCACACAACGTGGGGGTGGATTCCGAAATCCCCAGCAATACATCCTCTCAATGATTACTACAAGCGCTGTGTCTTAACCGCTTGTGACAGCCAACATGAAACATCGCGACAGATGTCATAAGTTATTGTCGTTGGCAGTCAAGAGACATTATGCAACTTTAATGATACTTCCATCAAGCTTCATGAAGCTCTGTCAGCTCCCGACACCGGCGTCGTGTCGCTCTTGCGCAGTGTCTCCCCAACCCAAATTCAACATCGATGCTGTGCTAAGACTGCGAGCTCAAACTAGAAGAGCATCGCTCCCAAAAGACTTACTGGAGCATGGCCTCAAGCCACCTTGAACTATACCACTGCTCCTCAAATAACTCAAATGGAGGTCATTTCACAGAGTGAAGTTACTGTAAGCACAAAAGATGTACTCAGTCTGCCGCAATAGCCTGAGGAATGTGAGAGCATAAATGAGGCCTGGGATATTATATTTTAATCTCCCCCCACCCCCCCACCCCCCCTGCCCCCTCCCTCTCTCTCTCTTTTATGCACACACACATGCATGTACGCTCTCTCTCTCTCTCTCTCTCTCTCTCTCTCTCTCTCTCTCTCTCTCTCTCTCTCTCTCTCTCTGTCTCTCTGCTTTATTTGAGTCACACTTGTTTGGACCTTAGAACAATTACAATGGTGGTGGCAGAAATCCATAGATTTTAATTCCTACTCCCCTCCCTCAGCTCATTAATGTTCAGACTACATCCTAGTGCAACCTGGTATGTCATTCGTCCCACCAACATGTCCCTTACTCTTGCTGAATGCCAATTTTCAACCCCACCCCCCACCCCCCACCCCCCCACCTTCATCCCTCTCCATCACACTTGCATATCCCACTGTTCCATGCTACCCACAGTCACCCCAGCCCATTACAAACAGCAGGCGTGAAAGCCCAGTCATCTACAGTGTTTCCTTTTTACGCATGGTTACTGGCCAGCCACAGAGACGTAATCCTCTGCCCAACTCATCAGGCTGCCGCTAACAGCAGTCACTCCTGCCAAACCACCCAGAGGACGGAGAGGAAAGGAGGGCGGTGACGGGGTGGGGCTGGGTGGGAGGGAACGTCGAGGGAAAAGGATTCTCTTTGAGGATGAGCTGGCTTCTGAACTTACTGAAAAAATATCAGCTGCCAAAAATCACCAAAGTGTAATGCAGCCTAATGAATGGGAATAGAAAATGAGGGACTGGCATATACAAACACAGGCCGTCTGAATAATTCCATTAGAAAACAGTCAATGTTCATTTGGGCCGTAATTAGGCCCCCTCTCCCAGAGACATGCTGCCCTGATTGATAGTCAAATTGTGCGAGATTGTGTTTACTTTTTCATCCTATCTAGTTAAGAATTCTTCGCAGGTCTCATGTTCTCTCTTTCATTTCTCTCTCCTCCCATCCCTCTCATGAATAAACCAACAGAATGGCCGGAGGTTGAGTCTTGGAAACAGGAAACACAATTACTGTAAACTCCAGGTACACCTCACCAAAGGAAGGACGGGGGCAACAGCAGATGCATTTCATCACTATGAGTGTATGTGTATGTGTGCGTGTGTGTGTGTGTGTGTGTGTGCGTGTGTGTGTGTGTGTGTGTGTGTGTGTGTGCGTGTGTGTGCGTGTGTGTGTGTGTGTCTGCGGGTACATCTGACTGGGTTCACACACGCCTACATGTGTTTTACTGTATTTACATTATTATTATGAATGTGGTATGTCTGCCAAAGGAGATATTGTTACTCTAGCTAGTTCTTTTAAAACATTTTAAAATTGCCATCTTTCCCTGGCGTATAGCCTTCTCTGTGTATTAAACAAAATCCAATAAGACTCTGTTTGAGTTGTCTCGTACAATTGTCCTTTCTAATGAAAAACATGTTGGTTTTTTTCGCGGCCCGTGCGGTGCGAAGCCTTATCTGTTAGAGAAGAGGCATTGCTGTCATCGCGATCCTCGAGATGTCTAGCCTCAGGACAGTCCATGTCCTCCCGGCTCTGTTAGCATGTTTACGCTCAGGGAGTCTTCCTTACAGGCCGTGTTTTGTGCAGATAACATAAGACACATGGCAAAATAGGAGGATTCAATGTTTTTTACATTAGGTGGGTGGTTATGTTGGATGGCATGTGCTGCGCTCATAGCTCTATCTGTAAATGTTTGCCATGCTCACACCAGGTCAACGACTGCAGTGTCCACATTTGAGTGCCTCCTTTGAAACCTTAAAAAAACACTGTTGAAATTCAGTTGCGGTGTGAGTCAATCACTCAAAATCAAGTGATTGTGATAAGCTGCTGTTTTCCCATTTTTGGTTGTTATTGCGTGGGTGTATTATTGCAATCTACACATTTTGGTCCAACATTTTTCTTGATTATTACCTGATTCATACACACCCAGCAGTCCCTGACCCCTTTTCTACAAGAGAAAGATATTTGTGTGCCTGTGCAGTACCTCACTTGTTGGGGTTTGTAATTGTTTCACTACTACGCTGCCATTTCAAAGATGCTACTCTTTTTTCCCCTTGTTCATTTGACTTTTGCAGTACCAAAGAGCTTGTGCTTTGTATGAGTGCCCGCAACAGCAGTTTGAGTTTTTTTTTCTCTTTATTGGTTCACAAAGGAGACTAGGCTGATGAAAAAAGCAGCCTGCATGATCCAATGGCAGCACACTCACCCTGGCAGGCATGTGCGCAACCGGGGTGTGCTGGCAGCGCCTGCAGTAATGACTTAATATCAGTCCTCCCACGGCATAGCAGATGAGAGCACAGGTGTGCAGATTGTCCCCTGTCACATGGCACTGCAGGACCCACACACGCCAGTCTCCATTAGTTTACCCACCATCGGGCCATTAGTGCACACACCAACATTAACACATACACACAATCATATAAGTGTGTTTGCTGAGTGGCCTTCCTGTATTAGCTCTCCTTGGCTCTTTGGCATATGGGCCATGCAGCATGTTGCCTCCGAGGCATGGAGACATGTCTCAAAAGCCTACCGTGAGAAGAATGCATGTTAATCTCTCTCTCTCTCTCTCTCTCTCTCTCTGTCCCTCTCTCTCTTTATCTCTCTTTCCTCTCTGTCTCTCTCTCTCTCACACACCCACACACTCACACGTGCATACATATCCACATAGTCTTGCACAAACACAGTATCAAAGCCAAACGGTTGGGGAGAAGAGAGGAAAATGGTGATGTCTAGTGATGGGAATGTGCCTTGGCATGAATCTCATCTGATGCCACCTCAGCTGCCCCAAATAAGGCAGACGGACCCAGCTGCTATCGCGGTCACTGCAGCCTGGCACGGCTCTGTCACCGGGTCAGGATCCTTCACTGCCTGCACATTGCTTAGCCGCTCCTCCGCACTAACAATAACAATCCTCATGGTTTAAGACTAAGCTTCAGTTCAGTTCAGTTCAGTTCAATTCAATTCAATTCAATTCAATTCAATTCAATTCAATCCAGTTCAGTTCAATTCAATTCAATTCAGTTCAGTTCAGTTCAGTTCAGTTCAGTTCAGTTCAGTTTAGTTTAGTTTAGTTTAGTTTAGTTTAGTTTAGTTTAGTTCAATGCAATGCAATGCAGTTCAGTTCAGTTCAGTTCAGTTCAGTTCAGTTCAGTTCAGTTCAATTCAATTCAATTCAATTCAATTCAGTTCAGTTCAGTTCAATTCAATTCAATTCAATTCAATTCAATTCAGTTCAGTTCAGTTCAGTTCAGTTCAATGCAATTCAACGCAATCCAGTTCAGTTCAGTTCAGTTCAGTTCAGTTCAGTTCAATTCAATTCAGCTCCAAATAACCACAAGAGGAAACTGCTTGAAAAATCTGAACTTCAATACCCAGAAACCATGTAATGTATGCTGATATCCAAGTCAGAAACAAAGGCTCTTCCTCAGCAGTCTGATAGTTGAAAATATTTCAGGATCAAAGATTTTCTATGGATGAGCTCACATGGAAGTGCAAATTTGATGTGTTTTTTGATACAAGGTTTTTCTCTTGGTGAAAAGATTTTGTCACTGCTCCACATCTCACTCTCTTACATAAACCCAGTGCTAGACTGCTGTAACTGGTTTGCACTTAGTTTTCTGATTTGATGAGCATGAATGGTTATGAATATTCAATATTTTTGGAACAGAGATGTATTAACCAAAATGAAATGTTTGCCATTGTATTGCCCAGCTGTATTATATTCAGCGGTAAACCAGAAAAAGTAATATCGCTCAAGACAATACGTGAGGGACTGAAGGAAATAAAGGTCTTCTTCCAATGAAACAATTCTGGTTGTCATGGAGATTCAACAGCAATTTCCTCTCATTTCTATGGATTAATTTATGATGTCACAAATGCCTGCATGTCACCAACATAATTAGAGAAAAAGGACAGCTCTAGTGTTTGTTCAGGGTTTTAGCCTTAACATGTTTGTATTTACAAATTGGACATCTGGGAAAAAAGGTTTATGCAAAACTGTTGGATTTTCAGAATGTGTTAGTTTGAAGAAACTTGGCAAGATAAATGCTTAATTAGCCCACGACAAGTAGTCACTATCTTACTGTAACAGCTTAATATGAGTATTTTCAGAGGACTGGATGTACAAGCCTGATCAACATTTATTTTTAAGGTGAATGAGTTTGTGTGAAGGTTGATAAAATCCAGGAAAGAAACATCCATTTGTCACCAGTGCAGACTGATATCAACTCTGCAAATCAGCCACAATTGTGAAGCTGTAAAGCAATTTTTCCTCAGAGTATTTTGGTATAGATATTGCATCTTTCAGAATTCTCCCCCATTACTCAGTAAAGGTCATCATGCTATCTTCCTGCAACATGACAGCTTGAAACCATCTGTAATGTTATTCAAATAATTCAAGTGTTTTGCTGTTAGTACTGCTAACCTTATGACATGCAAGCTATAGTACATGGGTCTCAAACTCGCGGCCCGCGGGCCAACTGCGGCCCGCGAGACGATATTTTGTGGCCCCCACCTTAATATGAAAGTTTAATGTTAGTGCGGCCCGCAAGTTTTATATGGATGGCACTTTACAGTATTGTGTGCGGAGCTGAACGAACCTACCAATCACGGTGGGGTATATGGCTCTCGGGGGTGGGACATCGATCGGGCTTGATGCAAGCAGAGAAACATTTCTCAATGAGTGAAAGTTACAGCAGCGTTGCCATGGAGAGTTTTCTTCCGTGCCTGGCTGGCTGCCTCGTTTCTATTGGGCACACGCGGACATTCGTCCCAGCGCGTTCACAACACTTCCAAAAAAAAGTTTTTTAAGTTGCTGCCCAGCGGGACATTATACGTATATATGTCTCTCTCTGACAAAATAAATCAAAGTGATGCGTACGCGGCGGGATAAAAGAAAAGTAAGGAACTCAATGTAGCCTAATGTAGTCTGCAGTCACATAGCGACACCTGTCCGTCGGCGATAACAGTCCCCGGTAACCCGGACCAATTATAGGGTCGCACCGTTATTTGTGGGTCATTATTTTTTATTTGCATCGCGCTATTTGCATTGCCTCACACGATGAACACTACATATATTTCTATATGATGTCATCTGTTTTTTTTGTTTCTATGACTACGTTTACAACAACAACAACAGCACGGTGTCATTTCCGCTTCTTTTTCCTGTAACAACAGCACGGCGGATAACACTCCGGGAGCAGTCGCCTTTTTGCGCTCGCTATCCCGGCATTTTCTACCATCTACAAATGCCATGGTGTTCATGTCATCATGAAAGACATGAACATCGAGCGCAAAAACAAAGGAGACTGCTACCGGGCTATTATCCGCCGACCACCGTGCTGCTGTCACAGGAAAAAGAAGCGGAAATGACGTTCAAAAAGCGGAAAAGCCATGTTCAGAAGAACAGTTCATGTCTTCAATGTTCCATTCATGTTCAGGACAATTCATATTCAGAAGAACCCATTGAGGTTAAAGAACTGTTAATAAAGACGTTTAAATCTTATTTTGTGTTAAAAAAATAAAAATAAAGACATTTGAGAAGATTGGATTTTTTTTAACAAAGCTTTTCTTGTGGAATACCTGATGCGGCCCAGCCTCACCCAGACTCTGCCTCCAGCGGCCCCCAGGTAAATTGAGTTTGAGACCCCTGCTATAGTATATCTGAAAATAACTGCATTTAAATAGACAAGTAAAATTGAAGTATTGCCTATATAATTCAGCTGAGTATAATGAGCTACAGATCACACCCATCCACATGTTACCCTATATTTATCCAAAGAGAAAAAAAAATGTCAGTTGTAATTTAAAGAAGGGTTTATAATGAGGACTGCTTTCACCTGAGACAAACAATGATTTTTTTTAAACTCCCAAATTGTGCAAATCAGACCAAAACTGCAGTTTGCATTTCCCTGAAACCTATATTCTGCTGTAATTATGGAGATGTTCTCATAATTCCAGGAGATAATTCATACAACGGGGAAAGAACAGGAAAAAGCAACTGCAGTACACTTGTTAGACTAAGAAAATCTAAACTGACTAAGACCCTAACAACCAATTAATTGAATATTGAGATAAGAGGTGTCAGTCTAGTAGTCAAAACAAAACTCAGAAAACAGGGTGCAGTTGTTGTTTTTTACATTTATATTCTGTGCCAGCATCAGAGGTTTATTACATTTAGTGGAATTTCCAGAGTAAAGTGTCTCTGTTTTGTTTTCTCTGTCACCTTATATGATGTACAAGACAATTTGCCCCACTGTGTCCAAATTACACTTTTTTTTCTGAATTTCACTTTCATGTCCACATTTTGGCCTAACCAATAAACCTTATCTTTTCTGGAGGAAAATGATCAAGACAGTCTGTTTTCTCAGGCTGTAATAAGATGGACTCAGATGACAGAACAGGCTTCATCAGGCTAATTGCCATTTCTCGCAAGACACTACAGAGAGATTTGTCAAACCCCACAGGACATCAAAGACAAGCATGGTCTGCTCGTCCCTATGTCCCCTGTCCCTTTAACATCCTTTCTAATAAAAAACAGTAGTCCGGCTTAATTGACTTGGCCCCATCCAGAGTAGCTGTTCCATATTACTGAGACCTAAGCTGCTTGTGAGTGTCATGAGGCAAGCCGGCGAGGCCCGGGGAACAATGTTCTGCGACAACTCCTCTCCCCTGAGCCCTTATTGTTCCTGGGACTTCTCACAGCACCATTGGCTGAGGACAGAACATTTGGATGATTAAAGGGATTTGGTGGCGCGCTGTGTCATGTTCCTGTAATCTCCCAGATGATGGATTAGGGGTCTGCCCTGTCATACTCCCCTAATCTGGCCTCGATGACGTCTCTATGCGAGTCCCGGTCGCCACGACACCCACGCCGCCTTCTCAGAGCCCCCTGCTGCCCTAGAGGAGCGGCAGTCGCAGTTTGACTCAGTCAGCCACACTCCTGAGTATAATAGCATGCTATGAGCCGCTGGAACCCATTGAATGCTTCAATCTAAAACACTTATCTCCCTGCATGCCTAGGCTATGGTGGACCATAATGGGCGGATTGTTAAATGGTCCTGGATTTTTCCTCTAGTATTTGTTAAGAATCTCTATGTCATTATTCTCAGAGAACAGAATAGAAGGGAGGGAGGGAGGGAAGGAAGGAGGGAGAGAGTGGGAGAGACAGAGAGAAAGGGAGAGACAGATATAGAGAGAGAATCACCATTCGGAATATTGTTAAACCCAAGGGAGTGTCACACTTACCATCTGTCATAATGCACATTCGTACCTGACACCCAGGATTTGGCTAGATTGTCTCTGGGGATTTTTGAATATGATGAAGCGGAATGATATTGAAATTAATAAGGTGAAATAGACAGATGTGAGCCTCGGCCTTTGCCTTTTAAGTGGCTGTCATCACTTTTTGACAGGTTTCATAAGGAGAAAGAAAGAGAATGAGAGAGAGACAGAGAGACAGAGGGGAAGATAGAGAGGGAGGGAAAGAAAAGGGGGGCAGAGGGGGTGAGGAAAGAGAATAGCTATGCACTACTGACGCCCCTAACAATAGCCCTGTCATCTCCTTCCAAAGAGCAGACGCCCAGGTGCCCGGTGGCATCTCCAGAGAGAATGTCAGGGGAGAAATAAATCTCCTGGCCAATTTGTGTGAGGAAGGTGAACTTTTTACTAGCTTTCCATGGTAAAGGCAAGATGGGAAAATCACTGGCAGGTCTGTGTGGAGATTTTCTTTCTTCTTCCCTATAGTTGACATGGCATTTTTATTCATTGGTCCTCCAGAATGCACTCTTCTGCAACGTGGGGGGTGAAAAAGAGTCAAAAACACTCCATGTGAAACTCCCTAGACAGCAGAATGGTAAGAAGTGAGAAATGTTTCTTTTTACAGGAGAGCTAGGAGCCCTGCTGATCAGTTGGCCTCTTTTGAGGCAAGATCCCATTAAAGGCAAGCTGTAAATACTCATGTGAGTAGCTGAGAGAGCACACTGCATTACCTATTTGCTGAACAAACATGTGACCCCAAACACCTCTTTTCCATTACACACATCGGCGGTACATGTAATGTGACATTTACCTCGAACAAGCAAAGCGACAAGAAACTCCTACGGCCAACTGCAGCACAGATGGAAAGAAAATTAGTTGTGCTGGTCAGGGTTACATTATTTTTGTTGCTCTATTAGATATTTTTCCCTGGAATATGAAGCCATCAACTTACACTACTTAGTTGATCGATACTGTAAAGATGTGATCCTTAAAAACTGTCGTGTCAGGATGAAGCCAAGGTTTTAAACACAGATTTGGTTGATGCAAGTCCAACTTCCCATCCATCTCTGCACCCCGACAACAGACTGTACCACGAGTGAAAAGCGTACGGGATTCCGCGCACGTGTCACGTATTGATGTTTCATTTCATGCCAAACAAAGCCATTAACACCCTTGAAAGGAACTGAAGAGAGAACCAGGAATCCTGCACATGTAATTACAGCTGAAAGGGATAAGAAGGAGAAGAAGACCTCAAAGAGATTTTAGAGATCTCAACTGTTCTGCACACTTACCCATGTCTGGTGTCTCTGTGTTTGCCCATGTCTGTCTGTGGGTGTGCGTGTGTGTGTGTGTGTGTGTGTGCATGTGCTTCAGTGTGTGTGTGTCTCTGTGTGTTGCCTGTGGTGTAAACCAGGCTGACAGCATTGTATTTATACCAGAGGGGTTCACACTACAGAGGTCACCAACTACTTTCACTTGTTCAGTGATGACGAGATTTTGCACTTAAGCCCATAACTCTCCGGTCTCACAGGGCGGCACAATAGGGACATTTTGACAAGTCAAAACATGACTATGTAGATGTAGCAAGAAATTTTAATGAGAAAAAAATGCTTCATCACGTCCCTAGGTGATGACTCAATAGCAGTCAAAGCTACAGTAAGAATGCTGCGATGCAAATGCCGCTGCGCTCATTCTCTTCACACACGAGTAAAAAGGCTCTCAAGTTCAAATATTGTACCCCTTTGGCTTCATTTTACAAAAGGGGGGAGTCATGAATAATCCAGAAAAAATCACTCATCTACGTGGCACTTTTCAGAGTTCAAGTGGAAAGCTGGTGCGGAGGAGGTCTTATTCACATCCGCCCTGTTCCGTCTGTCCTGGTCGGCGGAGTCTCCTCGCCCCGGGGGGAGTCTGCCCGCTAGCGTGGCACGCGCTCGGTGTGGGGATCTGCAGCGCCGGCTGGTTGCCGGGCAGAGTTCAAATCTATTTCTGTCTGTTGCGGTGCTTTTTTTGGGGGGGGGTGGGGTCCTCCTCGGCAGGATGTCAGCTATAGCAAAGGGTGTAAAGGGATATAGGAGCTGCCAAGGCCCTACCAGAAAAGTCCGTCCTCTCTCTGTGTTTTAATGAGACCCCGCCATCCGCAGCCACGTCACCTGCGCTGTCTCGGCACAAGGGAGCTCATCAGTATGTGCATAAAACATAAGGTGGCATCACTATGTACAAATGGTATGCTGTCCCTCCAACTTAGGTGCTATTATTATGTGCATATCATTCATTCCGTGGCCAATATATTCTATGCATACCGGGAGTGTTCTACTGTATGTGAACCTCCCTCTTTATTCTACTCCCTTTCTGCATCTTTTACCCTCTAAGACTATGCCTATATGAGGACGGTTATAGTTTTTGTCATATCTGTTGTGCAGCATAGCAGAATATTGACAATAAGCCGGAGGTTGTTTGGATGCCTTCATATGGGTTGTGTGTGCCTAGGCAACAGGCTCATTCTCTCTCACTTTCCCCTTTTTTTTTTTTTTTTTTTTCTTATTTGCACTCTGCTGCAACCATGGAATTCACAGTCAATATCCATTGAACATTGCAGGAACATTATAGAGACTAAGCACATTAGACATAGCAAATTTGCTGTGTGCCGCATGTCCTGTTCTGCTTTCTTCACCTCGCCATTTTAATAACAGTATTACATTCGGCTCAATCTCACATCCCGCGTTACACTGCAATTTGTTCTAATTGAAATTGTATTGTTTGTTTGGAGGTGACATACAGTCCATGTCGGGACATTGTTTCTACTGTTGGAAGGCATCGCTCTAATCCATTATGTGTGTGTGTGTGTGTATCTGTGTGTATGCCCTCGCATGTGTATGTGTTTGTGTGTGTGTGTGCGTACATTTGCGTGTGACATGTGTTTAAATGCATTTATTTAAGCGTCTGTGAGTTAATGTTTGTGTTTGAGTATCTGCTTCTCCTTTTGTACACGTCTGAGTGTGTGTGTTGTTAGTGTCTGTACGTGTGCGTGTGTGTGTGTGTGTGTGTGTGTGTGCCCTCGCATGTGTTTGTGTGTGTGTGTGTGTCTGCGTGCGTGTGACGTGTGTTTAAATGCATTTGTCTAAGCGTCTGTGAGTTAATGTTTGTGTTTGAGTATATGCTTCTCCTTTTGTACGCGTCTGAGTGTGTGTGTTGTTAGTGTCTGTGTGTGTGTGTGTGTGTGTGTGTGTGTGTGTGTGTGTGTGTGTGTGTGTGTGCGTGCGTGCGTGTCCACTGTGGGACTGAGCTCTCCTCTGGACATGCCAGGGGGCTGCTGGGGTGATACGCTGCCGCTGTCGGCCATCCTTCTGAGATAATGTCATAATGGGGGGGGACAGCTGGCAGCTTCGTTTCCTGTCGGCGCAAATTTTCTACTACATCAATAATGAGCGCCTCAGCCCAGCCATGAGCGCTACGGCTCAGTAGGCGCATGACTGTATTCTCATGTGTCCTCTCTTTTTTTTCTTCTCTATTCCCCTCTCTCTACATTTCTTTCTCTCTCTCTTTAGCTTCCCCAATTTATCTTTATTCTCTCTCTCGCACGCGCGCTCGCTCTCTTTCTCTCTTTCTCTCACTGTCTCGATTTCCATCTATCTGTGTTACTCTGCATATCAATATCTTTCTCCCGCGTTATTGTGTTTCCCCTCATTTTTATTTAGATTTTCAGATTTCTTTACATGCTAAATGAAGCATAAAGGCAAGTGAAGTTTACTGTATCTCGAAAACCCCAGTACAGTTTGCGTCTTATATTGACATTACAAAGGGTTTTCAGGGCTGCTTAATGTGCTGCAAAAGCCTTGGTAAATGTTAGTAAATTGATATTTTAGAGCATAAACATTCAGCTCTTGGTTCCCCATAGAAGAACCAATATTCACACACACCCAGGATGAGCTTCCACTTGAGTGGCAGACATCACAGACATGGCTTGAATCACTATGGAAACTTGAAAGGCGCCAGAGGATTGATCATCTTTTGTTCAAATTTGAACTTTCCTCTGTGTTGCTTTGGCATGTTTGTCTAATCTGCAATTTTCTTGGTTTTATAATGTAATTTTGTTGGTTTCAGTAAACTCTTGTACTATATGAAATGCAAACACACTAAACACTTGAACAATAACTATCTCTTGTTTCAACATTTAGTATTTTTCTTTTTTTTTGCCCCTTGCACACCTGTATGTTGCAGCTCTGCTCTCAAAGTGTTTACCGTGTATAAATATAGGTTATGGAAATGACAGGGAGGTAAAATCTGCAAGGCGGTGGGATGTGAGCGTTGACATCCTAGAGCACCGGGACCGATGGATGGCATGACAGTGTGACACTTAAATGCAGCTCAGGATTTCATAAAGTCACAGCAAAGGCTCAGTGGCGTGTCATGGTAACTGTCTTTCAAAGAGCGGGAACAAAAGAGCAGAGCACAGTGTGGCGGCTGGGTTTTAACGCAACAAGCTCCTTAATTGACATGAATCCTCTCCTGATATAACGTTAGTGTTTCATGACATGTTATTGGTCCCATAGCCAGAAAAAACAAAAAAAAAGAAACACGAGGGTAACAGCACAGCAACAGCACTCTGCTCAGATGATAATTACATGTTAATTTGTGATGCTTAAATCAATGCTGCAACAATTTCATCTTCCCCGTTTCTCAGGAGAGCTGATCTCGGTGCAACCTCTTAGCTAAAACCCCCTATGATTAAAACTGAACTTTGACCCGCAGAGAAATAAACATGATAAAAGTCAGATCTTCCATTATGCACCAATCAGCCAAGGGTATCGCAGCTGCCTTTTGCCCCTGTTCAGACCTGGATCTTAATGTAGGTTATTGGCTAGAAATTCTGCAATCAAATTTAATTTTAGAAACATGCAAAATCCCTGTCATTTATAAACTTTGAACATGACACTTCCAAAAAGATCCCGGCTCTATGTCAGCCCCCGACTTGGTGCGGTCACCTTTCATTTCATTTCATTTAGGCAGTGCCGATGCGTTGCACGATTGAGAGAGATATTATCTTTATAGACTTAACGTTACTGCTGAACATCATTTATCTGAACCTTAGATATCCTAGATAGCTGACTAGACAATAGATGATATGATACTAAGTGATGATGTCAGAGGTTCTAGAATGTGTGCACATGCTAAATTCTTGTATTCTGATACGTGCTTTGGATCAGTGTTGTAGTGCATTTCAGTCATCCGGTATTTTACCAGTCTGACCTCCATTTTGAAGGGATTTGGATTCGGCACAGCTGCTATAAGTAGAACTACAGTGTTAGACTGATATTGTGGTTTGCCAGTGTATACATATAAACTGTGAACTCTATGCAGACATTCGTTCAGAACTATATTTTTCAACTCTCAAACCATGTTGTAAATTTTAATGAGCATGATGATTTAAATAAATTGTGTGTCATTTTAGCTGGTAAACACTGTATCAACGATTGTGCCCAAGCCTTCCACCTCATCCTTAACAGAAGACGTTCATTCATGAGCGGCTGACATGACCTCTATTGTGTGTGTGTGTGTGTGTGTGTGTGCGTGTGTGTATATGTATGTTATGTATTTATGTGTTTGTATGTATGTATGTTTGTGTGTGTGTGTGTGTGTGTTGTATTTTTTTATGCGTATTTATTTTTAGCCTGTGTCTAATAACTTGTGAGTGGTCCTCAACCCCTTTTTCCCTGCTATTAATGGGGTAATGTTTATTTTGTAAACGCACTTTACTAAGCACACTTTACTAAATCTATCTTATTTATCTATAAACAATCTGTAAAACCTACAATACATTTTTTTCTATGCTCATTTTATTTATTCAATTAATTGTTCAATGGTGTTTAATGGTTTTTGTAAATGAATTCTTCATTTAAAGTCAGAAATGTATCCCAGGGTTCCCCCTGTCACTGAACAGGTGGGATTGGTCACCCTGCCTTAAAGAGCTATTAACCCTAAAAGTATTTCTTTCGAATGGGTTTCCATTTAGTTTTAGTTTTACATGATGGTCTAAATGCTGTTTCAGAGGCTTTTGCAATTCTGGGGGAAACACTGAAACTTTGTCATTTTTTGGCATGATTGGCATGATTTAAAGATTAAAATCGGTACAAATGATGGTGTATTGGCAGCTTAAATACAAAAATATCAGTATCAGCCTTCAAGAACCCATATTAGTCAAAACATTGGTAGAATAGAGCAAGGGTTTACTCTGTAGAGTTTAATAAGTGTGTTTGGTATCCCTGTCCTGTTCCATGTTATTCATATTTAGTTGTGTTCAGCCTTATGGAAAAACATTACTGCCAACATTAAAAGCCTTATGGAAAACCATTACTGTTTATTTTGTATTGTCACGATGATACCAGAGCAAAATTTGTATAGAGCCTCTGTTTGGACAGCCTACTGCTGAGTGCAGTGGGGTATCTGGATAATTTGGCAATAGTTCAATAGTTCTCTTCTGAACTCCTACCCTTAGCATAATACATAGCCAAGTCATCCTATTAATATGAAGACCTGCCGTCTCTTATTAAAGTCAGCAAACCCTTGCTGCAGAACCATGTCACAGAGGAACATTTGGAACATTTACACGACTTGCTATGCATAAACAGTCTAATAATGACAGCTACTCCAGGGTGCCACATTCTGTGATTTCAAACAGCATTCCACTGCCACAAATGAGACAAATCATCTCAGTAAGATGGCAGTGAAAACCCTCTGAGTCTAACGTTTTTTCATCATTTCTTTTAGAAACTCAGCATGAACATGTTGCTTTTTTCATGCATTTCACAAAAAGTATGCTGTTTGTAGCCTCACTTGCATGTTTAATAATAATTAAAAAATAAATCATGGCACACTTATAGCTGGTAGTAGATACGACAAGTTGGAGTGAAATCAGTAACGCTGTAGGAATTATTACAGGTTTGAATATTGTCCAATGTTCCTCCAGTGGTAGGAAACTTCTGAAAATGCTGTATTATTAATTGAGATGACCTTGCATCAGACACTTACAAGAGCATTTCTGAAATGTGTGTGGAGAAATTGCCATGGAAACGGTTGCCTAATGCCCAGGACATGACCACGCAATCAGGCCACTTAGCAAGCAAGTCAGAGAAAGGTGATTCTTGGCTTCCTCTCTTCCCTGTAATTCGGTTGCCACAAGGCTGTCATTTAGCTCAGTCAGACTGACAGGGCTTTAAAAGTCAGGAAGAAACTGCAATTACCCTGGGAGAAATGCAGTAAAAAGGCAAGAGCCATCAGGCCGCTTTCATGTCTACACTAACACACAGGAAGTGATGTTACACATCAGTGAGGCTGAAGAAAGTGTGAAGAAACTGTGTCTTCTTTCTTTCTCCCTATAGCACAATACGCTGCGTTTTGAGCCTTTTGCACGTGATAAAACTCTTGTAATGTCATCAGCAGACTGCATGTCATGTACGTCAGTGCGCTCCACATCAAATACAACTAGTATCTGGCATTTGATATAAGCGCTGATTCAAATACAGAGATACCCGTACCCATAGGCATTCATCTGACACATTTGTTTTTTCTTGTAGCAGATTTGTCTTTTGGGGCTTTCACATCACAGAATGGACCTCCATCAATCTATTACTGCCTATATCAGTGTTTCACTTGCGTGTGTCTTTCACAGTGTTTGTATTCATTCAGCAGTGGTGAGCTACCGCTGCTAGAGAAAATGTGAAATTAAGAACAATATCCACCGTTTTAACCAAACTTCCGCACATGCACACAAACACAAGCTGTTGCATAATTATCCTAACAATGTATCCAACAAGAGTTTTATTGTTGCAACTTGCACTAGAATCAAAAGTAGGACAGAAACAGGGACAGACATGGAACCAAAACCAAATGACCCCCATCCCCCACTGCTACAAACACATGAAAGGGAAAACACTGGTGCATGCTATTTTTTTTTTTCATTGTGAGAGCTAGCAAATTGTTTTGGCTGCAAATGCCCTCAATTAAAAGTCTGATAAGGTCTCAACAGAGTTTCCCGCTAAATGTTAGCATTCAAGTGTGGTATTCTTATGCCCTAAGACACTTCTGGCTATATTAATGCATTTCTGTATTTCTGTAATAACCAGAAACAGCCATATCAATGCACAGTATCATAACGAATGAATTGTAAAGATGAAAAAAGATGAACAGTACCTAGGACCAGTGGCTAAGATCTTTCTTTCAGGGGTTAAGCCCCGAATGTCTTGAGAATAGCCCTGAATATTTTTTGATCAAGTTTTACACAGCTCAACATTTCTATTGCCTCTCACCATCCACACTCTATTATGAGCGCTGTCTACAGAGATTTGCACTGCAGAGTGTGGGGTAAGTTTGATTTAGTAGTCAGAGCGGGCCGGTTATTTGGTAGGGGGCTGCTGGTGTAATTTGAGTAGAACTAAGAGAATACGTTATGTATGGTTTTAATCAGTCAGTCCAGGGTCTATAGGTTAGAGGAGGTAGGAGGTGGAGCCAGGAAACATAATGTGAGGAAAAGACAAGACAGGATCTATGGATGTTCTTCATATTTTTAAAAGAGGAAGAAAGGCTCGAAATGTGTTTAGTGATTAATTATCCAAATATGGAGAGACAGCAGAAATCAGCCAGCTGTGGCCTGGCGAGCCGACTGCCATAGTGTCCAGATGGACACTGGAGTGTTAGTTTGGATTGACACTTGACTTGGCTGATAGCTTCATGTTAGATGCCTACGCAGTACAGCTAAACTCTTCATTTACTGCAAACGCAAAATGGATTTTCAAAGGCTTGACATCCACCAAACGTCTTTGCTAGAGTCAATATAATATCGGATGTTTCTAAACAAAATGTCTGTCGTGTCTCAGTCTGCCAGCTGGTTAGTCAGTTAGTTGCTGAAGTACGGTCTTGTCAGGTTCATCCTCCCATTCAGCTCTATTTATGTGCGCTGCTGCACATTAAAAGCATAAAAACTATTTTCCTCCACATGAAACGTCTATATCATTGTCAACTTGAGACATTGTTTCCCTAAAATGTGAGAAAATGTGTTTAAAAATGAGGTTTTTACATTTGCGCCTCTATGTATACTTACTAATGCATAATAAATTCCCCCAGCCATTCAGAATAGATGAGGCTTTTCACCCAGCCGGTGGCATAATGATCTGTGTTACTACAGCTTTGATGTAGCATGGGAAAATATCAGCTTTCTAACAGATGACAGGTGAAATAATTTGCTTCCTAAAATAAGCGATACTTAAAGTTAAGTTTCCATCCCAAACAATCAAACCAAAGTAGCTTACTAGGTTGTAATAGCATTTAATGAAATATAGAGGCACAACATTATTAAATATAACTATTATTGAATTTGATCTTTTTGTTTTTTACAGTAAAGAGACAGATGAGGAGTGATGAGCTTAGTGTACATC
Source organism: Centroberyx gerrardi (assembly GCF_048128805.1). NCBI lineage: Eukaryota > Metazoa > Chordata > Actinopteri > Beryciformes > Berycidae > Centroberyx > Centroberyx gerrardi. The sequence continues at coordinate 7,799,505 of NC_135998.1, read as the reverse complement.
ATATATAGCCTTTAAAGTTTTATACAGTCATTAATAACTGTGTCTCTCTGTTTATGTTTACACAACCTGAACTGAACAAGAGAGAGGAGGAGGACAGAGACAAAGAGAGATGAGGGGAGGAGAGAAATAAAAGGAGGCAAGAGAATAATTCAGAAGGGGAGGAGTGAGGAGAGAGACAGCGACAGATAAGACAGACAGCTCACTACAACACATTACTGTGGTCCTGTACAGACTGCTGCTCAAAGTTATGATCATTTATACCCATGTATGTTCATGCAAAGTGCACCAGGCTGATGCATTTTCGTTTGAAATTTTAAAAAAATGTCTCCCTGTGGAGGAAACCCCCAGACCTCCTACTATACACTATACCTACTACTACTACTACTATTATCACTACTACTCATTACTACTACTGCTACTACTACTATTATCACTACTACTTACTACTACTACTACTACTACTACTACTACTACTAACCTACTACTATAACTGTAAACACAACTATAATATTAAAAAGTGATGCAGGTCTAAAAGGTCGATCAGGCCAAACTGTCTCAAGAAAGTAAGTCTTCCATATTGTCAATGAAAGGGCCCTGGGTTATACACTGGTGTGACATCACCAATTACATTACTTTAGCAGTGTGAAAGAGTTGTTTGTGTTGTCACATACACTTGATGTGAATTTCTAAATTGAGCGATATTCTCCTTTAACTGCAGTCTTTGAGAACATAGTTGTTTTTTTTTGTCTCTTTGCGTTAAAGATTTGTTCTGTCAAATCTGGGCTTTGCTTGAAAGATGTAAAATATGACACACTTATTTTGTTTGCTTTTGCAAGCAGGGATATGTCTGCTAATGGGGGGCTACTAGTGTGTGTGTGTGTATGTGTGTGTGTGTCCGTGCGTGTGTATGTGTCTGTGTGCGTGTGTGTGTGGGGGGGTGCCTACAGGAGTGGTGTGGTAATTTCACTAAAGGCAATTTGAATATTGTTGCTCCATTACAATAGCAATCACCGAGAGCCACCTGATGAAATATTTATCAGGGATTTGAGGATTGAGGCGGTTTTAATTACCATTTGCTAAACAGGCATCTCACAAGGTTTACTAGTGCCACTGCTCCTGTCATTCAGTGTTTGCTTGTCTCTGCTTACGGCGGCATGTTTTCAGCTCTGTTTTGGGTGTCTGCATTAGGAGAAGAAGAAGAAGGTGAACTAACAAAAGCCTGGATGAGGATCTGGTTTTTGTCCTCATTAAACCACCGCTCTGACTTCTTGGCCAGAAGCTTTTCTTTTTTTTTTTCATCAAGTAATCATTGTGCAAGTGACAATTTCATCACTGTGTATCAAGTATATAGTGTGCCATGGTGCATCAGGCCTAAATACAAGTCAGAGACTGAAGTGGAGTAGAATAGAATAGCAACTTTATTATCAACATAGGGAAATTTGGGTTGCAGTGTATGGTGATTGATTGGTGGGATATACTAAAATCATGTGATTTTGTTCCAATCACACTAGTAAAGATGATCACTTAATGCAGTTCACTGAGAAAGTATGTCCTATAAAAGTGCTATTAATTAAAAGATAGATAGATAGATAGATAGATAGATAGATAGATAGATAGATAGATAGATAGATAGATAGATAGATAGATAGATAGATAGTAAAGAAAGTAAAGAAACACTGGGCTCACAGACACTTCTTGTCACATAATAGTAAATTGCTCAAAGAGATTATTTGCCACAAAGTCTCTAAATTCCAAATGACTGTATTTCTTATGCTTTAGAGTTCAACATTTGCATTTCTTCTTATTGAAATTCAGAGTGGAGATGTTCTAGCCTCAGAGGAACTGTCTGGTCAAGGTTTCTCAGTGAAAGGTTTTCTCTTGAGGGATTTGCTCTCCTACACGTGTGGGCAAACCTGCTCCTTTAGGGACTGCCTGGAACGACCTGGATTTTCCCCCCATTGCTTAAGCCCTATGGCTAATTATCTTTTCAGATGAAAACATACGCCTCCTCATTAATTCAACACTCCACAATCTATCATAATTACTGCCAAATAAGTTGTTGTTATCGCTTTAATTTAAATTAGTGGCTGTGATTCTCGCTCATAAGAATTTTTAATATCAAAGAATATACGCACACCCATGCACACGGTCACGCATTAAAAGTGGGCAGAAATTCATCAAAATGTATATTGTTGCCAATTACTAATCCATTTTCAACATACATTTGAAAAATAATTCACAAAATAATGACCCAGAGGAATGTGTTTGTAAATGTATGTGTAAACTATGTCTTACACATGCAACACAAAATCCTGCTCAGGGTTTTATGCAAAGTTATAGAAGTGACTGACAAGATACCAGCCAGGAATTATCTTACCACCCAATTAGGCTTTTTCGTCTATGAGGAGTTTGCTTTCAACCTATTTTTTCAGGTTTTGATTCCAGGTTTTCGCTGGCAGACATGAGCTCTCTTGGTTCAAGGGCATGTAGTTCCCGGGTTAGGATGTGTCATAGAAAATAAATGATATCCCTTGAACAGCACAATCAGTATGCAGTATCTACAGAATCTGATTAGTGCATGAATATATCTGGTTCAAGCAGAAGCCTTATGATTTAGTCCTACCAGTGTGATAAGCCTGTTTTTATCACTGCATAGTCTTAGCAGCCTACTGTCAAAGGATTGAGCTGTTCAAATAAATCTACAAGTGTTTTTTTTGCTTTGTAAAGGCTGTTTCTAAAAGCTACTTCTTTCTTTTTCTTACCAGAAAAATTTAAATATTAATTTAAGATTGAGGATTTGGGTATTTTAAAACAAAACACTCAAAAGTATGAACGCTATGCCTGTCTCTACCACTCTGTCTCTCCGTCCTCCCTCTTCTGCTCTCTCTCTCTCTTTCTCTTTCGCTCTAATCAAATAAGCTACCTACCGCTAAATCGAAGTTGCTGCCACACTCCTGTGCCTTTTCACTAATGCAATAATACAGAGAGCGAGGAGCGAGAAGTAGCATTTTACCCACCAATAATTAAACCAAACTGGCATTTCACACCACACTCCCATCTTCATTCGGAAATGGAACGGGCTGCTTTGGAAAATTTAAATTGTGACAAATGGTTTAAAAAGTTAACACAAAAAGAAAAAAAAAACAGCGGGGATGGAGAGCCGTCTTTACATGTCTGACCTTATACTCTTATCATCAATATCTGTACTTTTCAAGTAGTTTAAGCCAGACAAGGGCAAGGCGTCCAAGGAGAACACAAGAAAATGATTGACCATGAAAGGCCGCATGCTGATTTGAGATGCCTCGCATTGTGTTTGTTTGCATCAGTGAACATCTAGCTTTGTTAAAAGGCCATCTGTGTACAAGTGCTGTTGAGTCAGTGCACAGTGAGAGAGAACGGGAGGCAGACAGGGAGAGGGCCCACATATCAGTTCTGGCTGCTGCCCAGCTCCCTTTGACATGTCTTATTAGTCAGGTCTTTAAAAGCCTCGGCCTGCCTTCCCAGGCACACTTCTCCCCAATATCCCTGATTAAAGTGCGACTGACGCTCCCAGTATAGAGCCAAGATGGCCACACAGCGTTTATTTTGGGTCATGCTCATTACTCAGACACACTGCCAGTACCACTACTGGAAGCAGCACATAATGCAAGGCCATCTACAGCCAAGAGATTTGGGAACTTTGAATTCACCATGGAACAGCAGAAATAAAACTACAAATTGTGCTCCGTTGACACTTAATACTCTAACCTGTCATTCTACCTTCTTAATATGCATTTGGGCACTCAGCAATGGATGCAGGAGATTTACTGTATGACCACAGCTAGAGGCAATTGAAATGTGTTTGTTAGGCCATGAAATAACATCTGCGTGCTCTGATTTTGATCATCTGCATGTATCTAGATAACAAAAAGCCATGTACAGTTTATCTACACAAACTGCCTGCTAGGGGACTATGTTATATATATAAATGTACACCACCAGTCAAAAGTTTGAACACACCTGATTGAATGTACTATGTCTTTCATTATCTTAAAGCCATTTTGATCTAAAGGCTTATGCTTAAATGCTTGCAATGTGTTTCTTAGACAAATATAAATAGAGAAGTTGATGCCTATGTATGAATTTCTTTCCAAAGCCTTTGTCTTTCCATCAGGCAAAGGGTGGCTACTTTAAATAATCTAAAATATAAGATAGTTTTGATTTGTTTAACACTTTTTTGGTCACTGCATAATTCCATTTGTGTTATTTCATAGTTTTGATGTCTTTACTATTATTCTAAAATGTGAAAAATAAAGAAAAATGCATGTGTCCAAACTTTTGACTGGTAGTATATATAGGAGTATATATTGCCTTTGTTGAAGTTCACCAAATCAGTTTTGCTCATTGAATTGTTCATGATGAAAACACAGACTAAGATGACTTCCCTTTATGGAATAGCAAAGCCCTCTGATTGGATGGATTTGTAGAAAACTACTCAGGTCAATGTAAGGTCAATGACCTCTGATAGCTTACTGTAGCCTTTGGAGAACACTGCGGTGTTTGAGATAACCAACATAAAAAAATAAAAATACGTTAATTCATGAATAAATAAATACATAAATTGACGAATAAACAAACAAACTTGAATGATCACATTACGTCTCGTTATCATTCTGGATGTGCGTTGATTCCTTAGCAACAAAGTGAGACTCGGAAACAGACACACAGTACCAACAGTGCACACACACTGTACACTGCAAGCTCCTCCATTTCTGTTGTTTCACAGATTCTCAGCCCCCACCTTCATTAGTCGCGGTAATTGTGCGTTGTGCTGGATGTGTCGGAAAGGAGAGCGGGCTGAAGAACGTGTTGAGCATTGAGTAACATTTCACGGCCCATTTGCTGTGGTCTGCAGAAGCTCCTTTACTGTACGTACCGTACAGTGGGAGGAGGATGTGATGAGCCAACGGTGGGCACGCATTGGTGCGTGAAGGGGGCCCCAATCCCTCTCTCTCTCCCTCTCTGTCTTTCCCTAGTTTTCTTTTTCAATCTCTCTCTCTCTCTCTCTCTCTCTCTCTCTCTCTCTCTCTCTCTCTCTCTCTCTCCTAAGCTGGCTTTGTGAGTGGAGGCGTGCCATGTGTTTGTATACATCTGTGTGTGTGTGCGTGTGTGTGTGTGCTTGTGTTGTATCAGAGACCTGTAATCAACAGTCACTGCACATAAAGGGACCTCCAGTCATTAAGGAATTAGCGGGAGGCTAACGGCTTGTTTAGAGAATCAATTAGTTTTAAATGTGGACATGTGGGCACACTTGCACACATAGCTCTACAAGGGAATGTCACTGCTGCACATTCTGCCTCTGAAGTTAAGTGACCCTTTATGACTTTAAGGCTTGTACGGCGGCGGGCAGCCTCTTTAGTCGGGTCCCAGGCTGAGGGTGCGGGGCTTAAAGTGGGTGTTACTTATTTGTAAGAGCATAGGAGATGTTATGCCAGGAAACAAGGATCCAGCACCCACGTTCTTTTATAGCGCCTGCAAGTATGTTTAATTACCGCATATAAAGACACACACAAATACACACATTAACAGACCTGTGTATACGGAAACAAATGCACGCACGTAGACACATGCATGCCGTGCGCGTGTACATACACACATACACACGTGCAGCTAGGAAGTCTTCCTCTGGGGATGTGCTGTGTTTTTACAAATCTGATGGTGTTTGGCTTAACACCCCCTCAGACACGTCCGTGTGTTTTGCTCCGCTGAAAACCTGTCTGGTGGGCTCCATGTCATTGATGCCCGCCCAGCAACATCTGCGCCGACTACCCCCGCATGCTGGAGCAGCATTTTAATGGCAGTGCTCACCCACACAATGACACGCAGTCACACACACACACACACAGATGTGCTGCACACCCACATGCACATTCCTGCACATTGTACACACACATATACAGAGAGTCATAGTATTTAGAGGACAAGTGGTTATGGTCATGTTGTTCTGGTTAGTGAAGGTTTTTTGCCATTCTACAAGCCTAGACATTTCTGTACATATGTATGGCCCCGTGTTGACCCGCTGATGGAGTTACTGCCATATTCCTTTCATTGTTATATATTGATGTTTTTACTTGTCACCTTTTCATAACGAAGAAATCTCACATTGTCCTATGTTCTGCTGCTACAGATATTACTTGTGCTGTTGTGCTGATCCCATTAATGCATTTTCATACATTCATTTTGTACTTAATATGTCTGAGTGTTGGAATTGGCAGTAGAGTTTGTTTGCATAACCGCTATTCTCTATATTCTTAATTAAAATCCTTTTGCTTTCTGATGTATCCTACTACAATTTGCTACAATGGCCCAGTTTCCCTACAGGAATCATTAAAATTTCATCCAATCTTAAAAAAATTATAATAATCTCCCCAACCATCCAGATAGCCTGAGGACTTAATATGTACTTTGTTTAAACCAACAGGAACTACCACAAACAACTACAAACATAATGTTCTGCACATACACATCAGCTTATTATTATGGCTAATTGTTAACAATAAGCCAGCAAAATACCCGAAAGTTATCTTCTGTGTAAAAAACACACTTGTCTCTTGATATGACTTTTTAGAATATCCAAACGATTTACTAACTAATTTGGAATAAGTTTGGATTAAGCAATGGTCACGACATTAGAATAATAAAACATGGTAATTATATTGGCACACTGAAACATTATTTCCACTGCTCATATTGACATACTGCACCATTACTTTCAATTATATACAGTCATCATACTGAAAAATGATTACCAATGGTCATTGCTTTAGTAAATTGAAACATTATTTCCTCATCCAGTAAGAGATATGATAAAAAGAAATGATGACAGGACAATAATGGCTTGTGAAATGATGCTGCAGTGGGTGGTAAAAATGTGAAAATCACAAAAGCCTTTACTTCTGAGCTCTGTGGAAGCTGAGATTTATTCTCCGTGACAGTAAGTACTTTGTACAATAACATGGCACTCTGGGACATGGGTGTTTTGAAACAGTTTCAATAGCATAAACACTGAACCTTTACATCAAATATGCATCACAGCCTGCATCAAATATAGATTTGATACATTCAAAACTAAATTATGGTAATGCATCTCTACACTTCTTCCAAGAGGACAAGAAGGATAAGCTTTAGATAAAGGAAAGAGTAATTAAAGAGTTATTTCCAATAACTCAGTCTTGGTTCAGTCTCTATAATTGCCCATAATGAATAGTGAGCAATCTACAAAGTGCTTTACAGGCAATAAAACAATAATACATAAAAATGTATGAGATAAACAATAACAATCTTAGACCTGAATTGAAGACATGCTGCCAAAGACAACAATAATATAACAAGAACAGTGTGTGCACAGTGGAATTGGTGCTATGTTGAGGAAGGGAAATTAATATACTGTATGTTTGGGAGGTTGTGATTGTGTAATTAATTGTGTTAATGATACAGTTGACATAGATGTGTATCCTACATTATTTTCATTATTCTGTCTTTATTGAGACAATGGTGATGAAGTTATTTCAGTTTAATCTACAATGACTTTAGGAGACAAGGACTTTAAAACTTGTCATGTCAACACTTAATCAACGCGCGCAACAGACATTTTAATAAAAGCAATATTTACATCTTTTAATTGTACACAGTTGCAAGTGAAAATTGGTAGGTCTAAATAAAAATAAATAACTGTACAATAGTATTATTCTACCAACTGATACTTATCAGACTGCAGCAAGCTGCTTGTTTTACATATTAATATTGTATTTTTTTATTTTAGTGCAATTATAATTACTCTGAAAGAAAGGTCATAGAAGGTTTATAGAAGATTCTTTATTATCTTCTTCTGTAATGTCACGCAGACCTTTTTCAGCTATGAGTAAAATAATGTATTAGAACTTGTCAATGAAGTTTAAAAGTTCAATAAGTGTGCGTTGAAACCACCTCAGCTGCATTGTTGTGGGCGTGTCTCAGAACCTTTTGAATCAGTCTGTACGAATTTCATTGGCTGGTGAAGACTGTTAGTGGATGATATTCACCTGCACTCCATCAAAAAATCTATTAGTTTCAACTTTTTTGACGGACTGGGTTGCAGTATTTTCATGTGCTGCTCATCAATCCATGTCACCTGTCAGTACATAGGTTTCATTGAAATACATGGGATATTGTCCATTTTTTGACATAATGCTCATGTGAACGCCGCTTAAGACTTGAACCTGCGCATGCGTAGTCGTCTGCCAAAAGTACAAATCACTTTAAACATGAGAAAATGGTCTGAATGTAGAAGCGCAGGTAAATGAGGGTCAGCATGTTCCATAATGCCCCTAAAAAGGTAAAAAATCAATCGATAAATTAAACTTACAAAAGCCTGTCTGTAAAAATATGTTTTCAGGAATAGTGTATGATATCCACAGAGGGAGATAAAAATGAGAAAAGGAGAAAAAAAGGGGCTTCCCACTTACTATGATACAAATACAATAGAATTCCCAACTTAATTCACAGGCTTACAGACAGAAAACCTGAAAAATGAATATAACACAAACGTAAGAAAAGTAAACCCTGAGCAAAACGTTAGTTGGGGTCTGTTGCCCCTCCTCTTCACTTTGTTATGCTTCTTTGTGCTACAATAAGGTGACTTGAGAGGATCAAAGTGTTTGGCTGGGGAAGCAGTCGACTTTTGAACGGTAGTGCTCCTAAAGCCAAGGGAGGCATTAGCATTGTCTGCCTGCGGCACTGTTACTGGCCTCCTTAGCTGCTCATAAAACCATGAATGCAAAAAGAAACACAACTTCTGAGGGGCACTGGAATACTGTAAAAAAAAAAACGAATTTATGGGGGTTGGGGCCTTTTCAAGAGTCACCGATGACTCCTTAGAAATTTGGGTTGCAGAGCTGCTGCGAGGGAGTAATGTGAAGAGGAAGAATCCACAGATGGAAGAAGGAAATGTTAGATTTTACAGTCTCTGATTACCATGGTAGTGTTTCTCCACAGAGATACACAGCAAACACATGCTAGTTAGGTGCGCACCCATCCCTGCCTCATAAATTCCCATCCAAACCACGTATTTTTAGATCATCGTGGAACCAAATTGAAGCATGTATATTGTATTTTTGTTAGCCTGTGCCCAGATGTTATTAATTTACATATTTGGCTGTCTCCACTGTCAGCAGAGTGCTCAGTGGTAGGAATTAATAATTTCCTAATGCTGAGAGGCACAAAGAGAGGCTGATAGCATTGCTAATGAGTTAGCTGCACCTTGCAAGCACTTGGGTGACCCGTGTATATCAATAGCAGCTTTTGTTCATAGCAACTGACAAAAATAGCATTTTGGGCCAATTAAGCTGGTTCAACAAGCCAAGCTTAGCCGTCTGATATTTATGCCTAAATTCTGTTGGAGGCTGTGCCGCTCTAATGAAAAAAAGAGGGGAAAATACAGGTATAATCTTTTCCTCTGGATAATGTTATGTCAAATTGGTTTTAAACTCTCTCTCTCTCCCTCTCTCTTTATACCTCTCTCTCTCGCTCTCTCTCACACACACTCTCTCTCTCTCTCTTTCTCGCACACACACACACACACACACACACACACACACACACACGCACACAGCATGAGGCCAGATTTATGCCCTGACAATTTGATAGAATCCACTGAAATGGTTAGGAGTTAATATCGGTTAATTAATTTGTTGGACCTGGGCAGGGAGCTGTGAGGAGAGCTGAGGTGGATTGGGGTGTGTGACGGGAGATGAGGTGGTGGCGGTGGTGTGGTGACGGTGGAGGGGGGTGGGGGGGTGGTGGTGGTGGTGGTTGGTTTGAACTGAGAGGGGAATGAGGGGAGTAATCCACTGAGTGCCTATAATGTAATGAGTCGGCCTCGCTTAATGGAGTCCATTTGAGGGAGAAGGAGGTACAGAAAGCGGGAAGGTTGGTTATTCTGGTGCGTAGTGGTAGTTGTAAGGGAGCTGAGTAGGTGGGATGGGGGAGCGAAGGGAAGCAGAGAGGTGATTTTCTGAAAGATAAGAATTACCAGGAATGATTTCCAGTATTTGTTTTTTGTGGTGATGTTGTTTTCTGACCTGACAGTTTCCTAGCAGGTCAGCATTCACACTAGCCTGGTTCCCACTCTTCAGATTTTGTCAAGCGAATCAGAGAGTCTGGTGTTGCTCTAGTCAATGGCTTGTTCTCGCTCTGAGAAACAATTGAGCCAATCAGCGCCTTTGCGGGCGGGAGTAAAGTTTGAGCCGGTCACGCCACGTTTTTTCATTGCCGTTTTGGGAGAATAATATTTGTTGAAATCACCCCCTTAACTTGTCTGTGCAAATACTATATTTTTGTCAAAAACGACCAACATTCTTGCAAGTTAGTCGACTGCAAATAACATCAGAGCAGCCGGATACATCAGTCACTAGTGATTGGTTCGGGGAAATCAACCCCCACACACACACAGAAAACAGCTAACTAAGAGACAATCTCAGGCTGAATAATGGAGTGGGAACGAAATGGCCATTCAGTGTGAAGATCAGGCCATATTCACACTGCAAGGGGCTCTACCTTCCTGCTATCAGCGACTGTATTACATGAGTGCTTGAGTGTATGGCAGCACGGTGACTCAGTTGTTTTAGCACAGTCGCCTCACAGCAAGAAGCTTCTGGTTCCTTTCTGTGTGGAGTGTTTGCGTGGGTCTCCTCTGGTTTCCTCCCACCGTCCAAAGTTAGGCGAATTGGAGACTCTATATTGCCCGTATGTGAGCGCAAGTGTGTTTGATGTAGTATTGTATATAATATGTAGTATGGTATATATGACATGTTTATTAATAAAGATCCCCATTAGCTGTGCATGCTTCCTGGGGTCCCATTAAAACACAATATACATCCAAAGCATATGCACAAAGTTTAAAACCAGTATATGGTATGCATATGGTATGTAAAGCCCTTTGAGACATGCTAGTGATAAAGGGCAATATAAATAGACTTGACTTGACAACTCTGTGGAATTGTAGTGGCTTATTGAATTGTAATGCCGTGTTGCTTGGAAGTGAGTTACAGTAAGGCTCAAGGCTACACATAATGCTGTTTCCTCTAAAATATTGCTATTGTGCTCTCGGACTAGCATTCTCTTACGCCTTTGGTTCATGAATTACACTGCCATTCTGTAGTAAGAGAAGCTTTGTTAGCCCAGACTGTTTCCATTTTACTCTCTCTCTCTCGCTCTCTCTCACACACACACACAAACACACACACACACACATTGTTCTCCCCCTTTTCTGCAACTGAATTCTATTCGCACAATAATAAACATTGTGTCGATAAATACAACAACACGACACCTACACAAAAGCAAAGTCACGGCAAATAAGGGGGGGGGGGGGCACACTTCATATCTGAAGCACAAAAAGAGAACTTAAAACACACAGATATCTACCAAATTATATCAAATTCCAGATATAGTTTGCCCCTTTTGTCCAGTAGGCAAGTAGAAAATAAAATTCTTACTTGAGTCAGTAACAATGCCAGACATACAGATATCAAATCAGAATCACTTTGTATCATAAGTAATATAAATATACAGGAATGTTTATTGGTGGCATTGTTTTTGGGTTGCTCTTAGACCTGCCTCCTTTTATTTATTGCCAAATGCACTCTCTTGTTACCTTGTCTTCTTCTATTGTGTTTTGCAGCCTGTTTTAGATTTTATCTTGCATCACGATTAGTCCTCTATTGTCCCTTAGTGGTGAATCTATTTTCCTGTTTGCACCTGTTTCCCCTCCAAGCAGCCTGCCTGGTAATGATCACTGGTTAAGTAAAAGGTTAAAAACAAAAGGTTAAGGAAGTGTACTGTAGTGCGGATGGAGTGACGGTGTGACGCCTGCTCTGCACCTATCAGATCCTCAGAGCCAAGGCTTGTATTATTTATCTCTTCTGTTTTGGTGTCATATTTGTAGCCGCTGTTGCAGTTGTTGTTGTTGCTGTTGAGTGTTCCTTGTCGCGGATGCCTGTGTAAGGATCTGATCATCTGCCGCTCTACCAGGCAGCCGTGTTTAATTCAGGACGACTGCCATCTTTCCCTGCTGTTTTCACGGCCTTTTCAAAAATCCCTTAATTGGCCTTTGTTAAGGCAGCGAAGTCTGTGGGTAGAGTTAGAGCGAGGGAGTGTTGCGAGAGTCTCATCTGTTTGTTTGGCACAGTGTTGAGGTTGGGGAGGAAGCAGGAGACTCCACACATAACCAGATGTGAAGAGCGCTCCTGGCTGTGACACAAGTGACATGGCGCTGGAGAGAGCACAGGCCTATTTGCTCCGGCTCTTGTACCGAAGGTTGAGGACAACATCGGCGCAGAGTGTGGCTGCGGCTTTGTCAACCGCAGTGTGGTTTGTGTGTCATTCATACATGCACGCCTATTTGAACATGCAAATGCGCATCTACTTATTCTTCTGACAGTCACAGTGAGCATTACGTTGTCGTGGGTAGGATGAGTACTCCCACTTCTACAAGACACGCTTCTCACATCGGTAAAAAGCAGTTGTCGCAGATGCTTCACGGCACACATTTTGGAGAGTCTTCGCTGCAAATGGGTCTTGGATAGTTAGAGGCTCAGGTGGTGACCATGTGAGGATGATTACAGAGGGCCAGCAGTGAGCTACCAAATTAGCTCTGCTCTAGGTTCAGAGTCTCACAGGGAGTCACAATGAAATGTTGTGTAACAAATGAATCACGGTTTGAATAAAAAAACATTATTTGAATTGATATAATATTGATGGTTCATAATTAATTAACCAGCTGTAGCTATTTTAGCTACAGCATGTCTAAAGGGCACAGAGTTTGCTGACTTGAGACCTATATGGCTAATGATTTTTTTCTCTCTCCTTTTGCTCCCTCTCTCTCCTTTCTTTACTTCCGTCATTCCTGTACAATTCTGCTCCTGTCTTCTCCACCCCGGCTTTATCCTCTCTCCTCTGCTCTGTCTCTCCCTCTCTCCCTCTCATTCTCTCCCTCTCATTCTCTCTCTCTCTTTCCCTTCATCTATTGCTCTCTGTCTGCCTAAACAGGTCCCGCACCAGATGGGCGCGCTGACATTCTACCGCTATGAGCAGCCCATCGTAGACTACTGCCAGGCCCATCAACCCCTGAGGCTCAACATGGGCTACGAGGGACCCCCACAGGGCCTGGAGGGGCTGGAGGACCTGGGCCCACGTGATAGGGGCACTATACAGACGGTGGCGCTCCCCGCCGTGCCCTCTGCCGCCGTCGTAGGTGCCCCTGTGCCCGGGCCCCGCTCTCCCCCACCTCCCCTTAGACCACCCACTGAGGGTCCCAGCAGCAGTGCTTTCCCTCCTGCTGAGCGCACCACCACGCTCACATTTGGACGCTAGCAAGCCGAGCCACAGGTGGTTGTTAGAAGTGGGGCAGGGGCCTCTGATTCACCGTGACTTTGAAATGAAGGGGCAGGGGAGCTGGTTTTTCAGTGGGGCCTTGTTTTCAGCACATTAGTATGGGACGGCCACTAGAGGACAAAAACATTGATTTCAAATCACTCCTGGAGGGATTTGGCATCGGAAACACATGATCTCACCGATATAAAGGCTGAGGCGTCCTGAGAAATTTGCTCATCATTTCTCTTTTTTTGCCCCCAAGCACCTCATAGAAAACCCCTTCCACCTGGCTCATGGGAAATTGAAAGGTATTGAAAAAGTATTACCTGGTTCCAAATCTGGTCTTTGCCGTGGCCCGTGACAACATCTTGGGGCAACTGTTCAAAGCATAATGGCAATCCACTTGCGCTGAGTCAAATGGAAAGTGCAATAAACAGGGTTCTCGATCACAAAAAAGTGAGAGCAGTAACTTAAAAGGGAATATGGAGCTAGTCATGTGTAGAGCTGGAAGGCTTCTTGCTGTGATTCTTATTCAACTTGCCAGTCAGTGGATATTAACAATGGGAAACCTGATTATTTCATAAAGATGAGTAATTTTCTCAAGACAAGAAATTACCTATACTTTCTCCATGTTTTTTTTTTACAATTTCTCTGAATGTGGAGTCTCATGCTGAATTCCATTAATGTGCATGTCAAACCAAAGAGTTTACTTTTATTTTTCTTTTGATGCACATGACCTATTTTAATGATGTGCATTCTTTTTGAATGCCGGTTGGCCTACTAAACTACCCTCTGCCAATTGAAGTTGAGTCTGCCACTCACATTTACAACACAACCAAACCTCTTGGGAGTCTAGGATGGACTGGGCTTGTCTCGACAGATTAGCCATGTCATCATGCGTTGCATATAAGGTGAGGTAGCGAAACAGAAATGTGGTATCTATGATAATGATGTATCTTACCCGGTCCACCCAGCATCAGTTCAATCGTTATCTATGATCTTGGTGATGTTCTGGAAAAAAACTAAAAATTTAGAAGAGGTATTATGTTCCATGAATTTCTCAAACATACAGGTGCCCGTAGTTTCACAGCCGAATGACAGGTCTTTGTATATGATTCTATCCCAGTTGAATGATTTACTATGCTTTAAAGAGGTAATCATAGGGAATTTATGTGGTAAAATAAGTACATTTGATTGCAGAGTATATGTACATATTCTTAAAAAGGTCCACTTCACTGAAGGTCAAACCTCTCACTGCCCCGAATGGCCTAACTCATTTGAAACATTGTTGAATCAATGTTTGACTTTCATCAGACTGGACTATTTCGAGAGCACCGTCTGGGTTGGCGAGGTCATGGCCATGTGCTCTGCACTCCCCCCACCCCCACCCCCCCACCGCCACCCCCCACCCCCACCCCACCGCCACCCCCCACCCCCCCACAGAGAACAACAGTGCCTAGTGGGGGCATGTTGAACCGGCACGTTGACTTCTCTTTGACCTGCATATGAACCCATTGGACTATACTGGGGATATTGCCTGACAACTACTTTTCCAGCAAGTGTGCCTGCAGTGCGAGGACTTGATTGCACTCTGTCACCCTTGGCCACCATAAAGACCACCGTTACTCATTCACTTATGGAGTTGATGAGGACTTACGACATGGCTGTGATGGCCGGTCAGCTATCATCTCCTGTTGAATCCAAGCAGCTCATTATGGTCATTTTCTACATGTCAGTGGTCATATTCCCTGGAGTTGTGGTAACGTGCGTGGTCCTCCCACAGTGCAACTGATTGATCCAGTGGTAAAACTGCGAGGGGCCAAGGTGGGCCACTCCCAAAGCGCCACAAAAGGGGGTGTGGCCTCAAGGTGAAGGAGAAAAAAATAGGGAAGCGTTTGCTTTTTTTTAATGTTTTTTTTTATTTTTTATTTTGTTTTGTTTTGTTTTTTGGCTTGGAACAAAAGAGACAGTTTTTGAGATGTTCAAAGATGATGTCAAGAAATTCTATAAGACTAATCAAAGGACAAAATCTAATAGAACTTATTTATCGTGTAAATAGAGAATCTTTAAGAAGGAAAAAAAAGTACGTACTTCACTTCTTCTGAAACACAAACTGCTTGTGAACAGAAGAGGAGCCTTATCCACTACGCAGTGGGAATCTGTTACCAAGATGACTCGGTGAAATGGTTCCTACTGTAGCGCTCCTGTTGTTTCAATGATAAATATTTTTCTATCTGCTCCCGCCACTATTCCACCATTCTACCATTACACAGAAATTCTGTTACTGAGGTTATTTCTCAAATCCAATCATTTGACTGAATCACACGAGGAAGGGGAGATTGGGAGCCCTATTATTGTGATGTACTTAAGTGTCAAACCTCATAGAGAACCCATATTTTCAGTTCTGACTTCACACGTGTCTAGGATCGCAATCTTGCAGGAGGTGGCTGTATGATGTGTTGTTACTTTCATCCCATCCCAGTCCTCTTGTTTAAGAATTTCAACACTTTCAGCCATTTCAAGATCTACTCGGGGAGAAGAAGTGTGCTATTCTTTACACCGAGAGTTAAACTTGTGAAGGATGTTTTCTTTTGATGTGCCATTATTTTGTTAAATGTTTTTTACCAAAACCCAAGCCCCAAAACATAAGTGACCCGAAACTCTTCACGATTTCATGGCCAAGAAGGGTTTTGTCCCCTTCGTGTACAGGACATTGCATAAAAGCAGTTGATTCGCTCAGTACGGTTGCTTAATAGTGCTGGTGGAGTTTACTTTGTAATAACAGCTGTGCCAATGTCTTTATAATGGGAGCTCTCTCAATTCTATCCATGTATTGTCTTGCCTTGCTCTATATCACCCCTGCTAACTCCTTGGCCTGAATTTCATGTCTGCCTCTTGGTGACTTGGGTGAACCTGTTTAATGATGTTCTATTTCTGTCCGCATGCTGATATTTTGGGAAACTATGCCCAGTTAGGAGGGAGCACTGAACCAGAGACAAACAGTGTGGAGGATATTTCCTGTCTGGAATGCCCTAGAACCAGAAGCACGTGTCTCGGACAACTTCGGTGTTTTCAAAGCAAGTTGTTCGCTGACCCATTCCTGCCCCCACCGCACCTAAAGTAGAGTTCCCTAGCACTATAGGCTGTTAAGTCAGACAGCAGAGAGGCTTGTGTTGGCCACTCACTCCTGGGACAGGCTTTCTCTTTTATGGTCTCTCTCCTACATCAGTGCCCCATACGTAGTAATTGCTTTCGTTTTCGGAACAGCGATAAAGGAACAATTTAGTCCAAACACAATGATCAAAACTATTTTGCCCTCCATGTGTAATTGGAAGCACTAATAAAATCATTGTATGTTCACAATTAAATCAGCCACTAATAAGCAATTGATTAATCATGACTCCCTCCCTGATAAAATCTGATATGTTCAGTGGAATGTTCGAATCCTGCTGCCAGCAATTATTTAGTCTTTTGTCCATTTTTTTTTTCTCCAATGCCATCAGAGAGCTGGAAGCACAGGCGCTGCATGCTAATGATGCATGTTTGAGCTGAACTCCAGGACCGTCTGTGCTAGCCCCGCAATGCCAACAGCCTTTATTTTCTATTCTGCTTTGTTTGTTTATAGTTTTGTACACCCCCCCAACCCCCCACCCCCCACCCTTTGAGTTTGGGCTCAAATTCCTACTGGGAACATTTCTTTTTTTTTTTTTTTTTTCTTTTTCTTTTTTTGCTTTAGGGGGGGTGAATAAAGGTCTGAGGAATTGCAGTGAAAACTTTCATATTTCACTGTTTATGCTCAGAGGAACGGCTAAATGCAAATCTCTAAGGGAAAAGGGAGAGCAGAGGAGGCGAGAGAGGGAGCTAGAGATACTGTACAAAAGGGAAGAGAGGGGGACAAATGGGGTAAGTGCAAGGACATTTTATTCTATTAAGATGAAGGCTTTGTGATTTCCTTGACTGTCCCAGGCAGCCTTACTTCCACTGGAAGAAATGACGCTAACCGCTTCAGCCAAACTAAGACACACACACATTCAGTCACACACATAAGCATTCTGTACACTATACTTAAAATACACACAAAACAAAAAGACGGGCACAAATCGACTTGCATCTGCATGTATTATATGCATGCTTGCATACATAGATACATAAACACACATAGTCACACACACACACACACACACACACACACACACACACACACACATACACAGGTTTTAAATCCTTTATTTGAATCTAATTCATAATTTACACACACTACCAAGATTCAACATGGTTAAAGGACATTTAAGGATTTTACAAAGCATATCGACTCCTCCACATGCCCTGGCTACACACACACACACACACACACACACACACACACACACACAGCAAACTAAACACACACACACACACACACACACACGCAGGTTCTGACATCCGATAATGATGTACTGCAGGTTTTGATGCCATGTCAACCAAGCCTGCTGTTTTAAGCCTCTCCTGTATCCCATGCCTCAGCATCTCTGGCTGCTCCCTCCCCCTCCGGTTCACCCGAGGCCGTCCACAACAGTTCAGTAGGCTCTAATCCATTACCTGATAAATAGATTTGAAAAATTAATTCCAAGCCAGACGTGGATTTGCAGCTTTTCTTCCTCCGCCATGCATCCGTGTCTTACTCGCAGGCAGCAGCATACTGGGACTTTACCTATACAGCACATAGTCAAGACTCCAGAGAGCCAGTATATATACACACACACGGAGAACGGGGGCTGAGCGGAAAACACAAGCTAATGCTCCCTGCCTGCCGCTTGTAGATTCCCAATCTAAGCTCTGTATTTTTTTGTTAGCGTATCATTCTGTTTGTTGCGTTGACTTACCACTGATTTGGCTGTCTCTGCTGTCACCAGACCGTAAAAATGCTAAGAATTAATAAACTTTGTCATGATAACAGGCGTAAAGAGAGACTGGAAGCATTGCTATAGCAAGTTAGCTGTACCCCCGCATGTACCCAGAAGGCCTGTGTGTATCTATAGCAGCACCTACCCCTCTACCTCCTCTGAACCACCGTCACCACCACTGATGTTCAGGCCAGCCCCGGTCCCCATTGATTGTTATTGTTCCATGCTGTTTCACATTAGCAGGGAGTCTTTAACCTTTGACCCTTATTGTCCTGACTCTGTTTTTCTGCCATTGCTCATGTCAGAGGGGACAGAGAAACTGAAGGCATGATCATTAACCTCTGTCAGAGAAACACACTTTTCCGTTTGTCTGACAAAGCCCGTTTACGCCCCTAATTGGATTTATGTGAGCACCGAAGAAAGGGAGGTTTTATTTAAATGGGCTGCGTTTTACCGCTGCAATTGACTTGAAAGTGCGGTGAGAAAAA
Source organism: Centroberyx gerrardi (assembly GCF_048128805.1). Classification (NCBI taxonomy): domain Eukaryota; kingdom Metazoa; phylum Chordata; class Actinopteri; order Beryciformes; family Berycidae; genus Centroberyx; species Centroberyx gerrardi. Next base: position 7,780,745 of record NC_135998.1, on the reverse strand, counting down.
AAAAACGCAGAAAGAAGCTGACAGAAAGCAATATCAGTACCAGTGTTTGTTTCCTTACATGCTCAAAGCATTTTCCCTTTTTTTGCTGCCTCTCAAATGCTTTCCATATAAACCGTGGGATTCCTGCTTTCTCCTTCTCATCCATTTCCTACGGAGAGCATTGATTTCTGTAGGGTGTAAATATGCGCTGCATTGTTTTCTTCGGTAGTTGGTTTGTTGTTGTTTTTTTCTTTTTTTATTTCTTCTTTGGTTTCTGGTTCTTTTTACTGTATTCAGACCTAAAGCATTTTTGTGGAGACCTGGTCCAAGCGCAAAAATATGGCTCTTCTTTGAGTATATTATTGTCAGAAAATGTTTTGTAAAAATTTTGATGATGATATCAGAAATAAAGAAATCTAAAGATGGGAGTCGTGGTGTCTTGTTTGGCTGAATGTAGTGTAATCGCCAAACTCCTGAGTGAACTTGCAAGCCAACACTTTTTTATATAACTTTGTAATTTTAGGATAATAGAGCTAAAAAAAAGTTACATAGTCTCTAGCTCTGTCTGTTCTGCTAAGCTGGAACTAATGGTACCAGTTTACTCTTTTTATACAGCTGAAAATGTGTAAATTGAAGCACTTGGTAAATTGTATTATTATGATTGATATTATTCAGACCACGCTTAAGTATAGCAGATATCGCCATGTTCACGACATACCAAAACCTTCACAGAACAAAGCAGGCACCAGCACATGCAGCCTGGTCCCATGAAAACGTTTGAAATTAGTCTTTTAAATTTAAATAATGTGCTCTATGCACAAAAGGTGAGAGCAATACATTTCCCCTCCACTAAAGGATTACATGGAAGAGACACGACTAGAAACAGGTGGTAGTTTGGCACTGAAATAGTGAGGTGGGAAGTGTGGAGGTCAGAGTGGTGGATGGATGTTTTGTTTACCTTCAACTCTGGTGACCTGGGTTCAATTCCCAATTAATGTGAAGAAGTCTTCTAACCAAAGTTTTATTTGCCTAAACTCAACCATTGGCTAACCTTTTCATGTGATGACATGTCCAGTTGTCACATAATCCTTTTGTGGCGGAGGAACATATCCTTCACATTATTTATATCCACAACTCATAATCTGCATTTCAGAGTTCATGCTCATTTCACTAAATTTTGTGAGACTGTCGGCACACGAACACACCCAGCAAGAAATTTCACAAATGTAACTGTCTCTTGCTCCGACTGAACCAAATACCCTCGGCAAAGGAGTAGCGACAGTGTCACAGAGATGGGAGATCTGTCTGCTTCAGCCTGCTGTCACTTCAGATGCACACATCATGGCATCACTGCCTTGGAGGAACATGACAGGCCTGTTCACAGTCCAGCTTGCTCTGGTTGTCAAGACATGAGGTCTTGCCATCTTTTACTCTTCTCCTCCAATGATCACTCGCCCTCTGGAGTAACGTCAACACAAATGTTAAGCAATTAGGGCAGTAATTATTCATAAAACCTCTAAACCTGTCGCCAGGTAACTGTCAGACAAATGACATATTATGCTGTCACTAACTGCTAACTAATACCGCTAACTGCATGGAGAAATGTTTAAAATAAATGTTTGAGCACGCTTACGTAGAATGAACTTATTCCTATCACTCATAATCATCTACTGACTAAGGACTGATAGTAGGCTGAATCCTCTGCAGTTCACACATTTTTGCACAATAAACATCAAACCAAGGATTGCAATGTTGTGCAGACCTTGATCTTCTTTTGGAGTGCGTCCCATACATACTGTTACCTGTCTGATCCACCTACCCAGGCACCGCCCGCAAGGACAAACAACAAAAAGGGGACATCAGTGAGTCACTCTACAACTCATAATCACAAACAGTGTGTACATTTCTGAAGCATTATCACAAGCTACGATCGCACTGAAATGCTTTGAGCAGAGTCATCTCAAAACACTCCAAATTGCTGGCTTTTGAAGGGTACTAGCTTTTTTTTTTTTTTTCCTCCCAAAAGCAAAAACCTTGTCTGAAAGGTTAAAAAAAGGTCTGACATGGCTGAGGGGTCAGCCTCTTTCAGCTGATTGCGCACAGCCCACCTCATTTCAGTCTGTGTGAAAAAGCCCTTGGCTGGTGGCTGATTGGCCGGGTCAGGTGGCTCGGTAAGTATTCGGCGTGTGATTCTCAGTGACCTTTATAGCAGCGTGATGGCGGCGCAGGGCTGAAAGCTCGCTACTGGAAGAGAGTGGGAAATTCATGGGTTTGAGTCACTGAGGGTTTTTGTTCTCGGTATGTTTTGTGATTGGTCTTTTTTTCTTTTTTTGAACCACTGCACAGCAACCATCATTCCATGCAGGCCAACATATCCACAGCAGTGTTAACCCCACATGTAGTGTAAGTAATGAAGGTCCTCCAGGGTGTAAAGATTTCTTGTCCTCAGACGACCTACATATGGCTTCCAACTACATCCTACAACAGTTTGGAGGTCTGTGAATTGCGGCTTTAGTAAATTTACCCTGCAATTGCTTGCCTCTCCTATAGAGGAGAATGAAAGAGAGCCATTTTCCTGTTCCCTTTGGCACTTTCTTCTCACATACTGTGCCGTGTCCTCCTCCTGTACTGAAACGAGCACAGATATCAAATAATACATCTGAGATTGGTCACCAAGGTCGTTTATTTCCAGGTCAACATTTAATGGTACAGAATCCACATTTTTGCCCCCCCCCCCCCCCCTTTCTCTCTCGCTGTCTCTCTTTGTATATTTACCCGATATAAATGGCTTTCTCGTAATTGCTTCAGAGAATCCACAGTGTGGTAAATAATAGAGGAATACAATTGTGCTTACTATTGTACTGTAGATAATAGATTACAAAGACTGAAGAGGTGTGAACAAAGAGGCAAGGGGAAAATATGGTGAGAGTGCAAAACACATTTAAAATATATGTACTTTAACGCTAAAGCAATATTTGCTTTAAGTGTTCTTAAAGAAAAACCAAAAAGAGAAATCCTTGTGTGTTTTTGGTGACATATTCACCAAGAAAGTGAAGAAGGTTCTGAGCTCAAGGGAAAAATCACCTCTATTGATCACAATGCCATGATAAAAATGTACAAAAGATAATAATATACTGAATATGCCTTCGAAAATAAGAAAAGATTGAGTATTTCTACTTGGTGACTTTAATAACTGTGACGTTACATCTCTACTGCCTAACCTTGAGCAGTATGTGACCTGTCCCACTAGGCTGAACAGAACACTGGATCTATGCTTTGGCAATGTACCGAACGCATTCATCGCAAGGTGCCGGCCACCAATGGGCCGTTCTGATCACAATGTTGTTCATCTGCAGCCTAGATACAGGCAGAGACTTAAAACATTCTCCACACAGACCAAGGTGATTCCTACTTGGACGAATGATGCAGTTGAAGAGCTGCGAGGCTGCCTAGAGTGCACTGACTGGGATGTTTTCTTTAATAGTAATGATGATTGCAACATGCTCACTGACTCTATTACTAATTATATACAGTTTTGCACAGAGTCCATTATTCCCACAAAATCCATTAAAGTTTACCCCAACAACAACCCCTGGATCACTAAAGACATAAAACAAAGTCTGATCCAGAAAAAGTATGCCTTCATACAGGGTGACAGAGAAAGAATTAACACCTTAAACAAAGAAATTCAAAACAAACTGAGGAAGGCTAAACTGGACTACAAAAACAAGGTTGAGGACAAGCTTAGTTCTGGTAACGCAAGAGATGCATGGCAAGGTCTCAACATTATGATGGGTAGGCCACAGACAAAACAAACCATCCAATGCCTTGACCCCACACAGTTTGTAAATGAATTGAATATATTTTACGCACAATTTGACAAGTCCAAAGACCCCATTGAGGAGCTGCTTTTGCCACAGACTGACAGCACCATATTAGTGTCAGAGAAGGAGGTTGTAGCTATATTCCGTAAACTTAACCCACGCAAGGCTGCTGGGCCAGATGGCCTTAGAGGGAAGATCCTAAAGGACTGTGCTGATCAACTAGGTGCTGTGTTTGCCAGACTTTTCCAGTTGTTCCTTGATACTAGCTCAGTCCCACTCACCTGGAAAACATCTACGATCATCCCTGTTGCCAAGAAGCCCAGGGCCAAAGACATGAACGACTTTCGTCCTATAGCCCTCACCCCCATTCTCAGTAAATGCATGGAAACGGTTATATGCAAACAGCTCACAGCATCACTGAGCGACCAAATGGACCCGTTGCAGTTTGCATACAAGGCTAAAAGGGGAGTAGAGGATGCAAGCTTGACACTCCTTCATGCTGTATCAAAACATCTAGACAAGGCAGGGGCATATGCACGAGTTTTATTCATGGACTTTTCATCAGCTTTTAATACTGTGCACCCAAATACACTTATTAAGTGTCTCTGTGATCTGCAAGTTCACCCCACCCTGATTTTATGGATCAGAGAGTTTTTATGCAACCGACCCCAACGTGTCAATCTGAACAGATGTTTTTCTGATGAGTTGATTTTAAATACAGGGGTTCCCCAGGGCTGTGCCCTGTCCCCTGTTTTATTCTCTATTTATACCAACGAGATTATGTGCGATAACAACTGCCTCACCTTAGTGAAGTACGCAGATGATATGGCTGTGGTAGCTCGCCTGACCAATGTTCAGTCTTTGAACACATATGTGGACTATGTTGCCGAACTGATCGAGTGGTTTGATAAGCGCAATCTTAAACTCAACGTGATTAAGACCAAGGAGATGTGCCTGGGAGGCAACAAAACCATCATGCCCCACCCACTGTCAAAGCCACTGCAGATTAATAACCAAGAAGTGGAGCAAGTACCCTGTTTTAAATACCTTGGCACTGAAATAGACCAGACCCTCTCTTTTACAGGGCATGGGGAGGCTGTATATAAGAAGGCCCAGCAGCGACTTTTTCTGCTGCGGAAACTTAGAGGGTTCGATGTCAAAAAAGAGATCCTGAGCAGTGTCTACCAAGCCCTGATTGAAAGTGTACTAACCTTCAACATTGTGTCCTGGTTTGGTCACTTGTCTGTGAGGAGTAAAGCCAAACTCTCCAGAGTGGTCAACCAGGGAACCAAAATCACAGGCTGCACACAGACCCAGCTCCCAGAACATCATGCAAAAGCAGTAAACAGAATGGCCAACAAAATCCTTGATGACACATCCCACCCCCTTCACACCTCTTTTGAGATGATGCCGTCGGGGCGAAGGTTCAGAGTCCCCTGTGCACGGAAGTGCTGTTTTAAAAAATCCTTTATCCCCACTGCCATTGCGCAGCTCAACAGCTAGAAGGAACCTACAGACCTACTGAGCTGAGCTAGCATACAGCACTTTATATCTTGCATACAGCACTTTATATTTAGTATTTAATTCTTAACTGCCACTGGTCAACTTTTTAACTGCATGAGATTTTACTACATGTACTGTGTTGTCTTTTTATGTGCACTTATGTTCCTATATGCACTGTATTGTATCTCTAAGTGAGCTATGCACTAGCGAAAGACAAATTTCCATTATTGCCTGCACTAATGGACAATAAAGTTTTCTTGAATCTTGAATCTTGAATCTTGAATTATCCTGCATTCATGTTCAAATTCCAAACTCAGTTTTAGTTTTCACAGAGGCAATTGTTATATTTACAGTCCAAATAATTATGTTGGAAATTGAAATGTTCAGATGTTTTAATTTTTTTTAGTTATTGCAGATGTAGGTGTATTTTGCAGAGAAACACACAGACAAGAGGGCAAAAGCTTTACACCAACAACAACCCACTGTTAAAGGAGAAAGATCCCCCACTGCAACACAGCAGAGCAGAGCCTGACTGCTGGCTCTCACACCTGGATATATTTTTTGAAAGCGCACACTCAAGGTCACCGAGGTTTCCCGGAGAAAAGCCTTAACCAGACAGACTCTTTTCCACCAGAAAGACGGAGCAACAGAGAGCGATAGAGGGAAAGCAGGGAAGCCATCCCCCTGAAGGCAGGGCAATAAGCTAACGCTTAACCAGCAGCGCTCCCCCTATATCACAGTGTCACACAGAGAGGGAAGGCAGTGGGGGAAGCAGAGGGAGGGAAGGCGCTGACAAAGCTGGTGTTGGTATCGTACGCACTGCAAAGAAGCTATGAGAAAATATGCAGGCAAGAGTTCATGATCTCATGGCCAGCAGTAAGCTAGCCTGATATTCAGACTGAATGGCCATTTCATTCCCACTCCATTATTCAGCCTGAGATTGCTTCCTTTTTAGCCATTTTCTGTGTGTGGGGGGGGGTTGAATTTCCCCAAACCAATCACTAGTGACTGATGTATCCGGCCGCTCTGACGTTATTTTCAGTGACATGATGCTGGCCGTATTTACCAACTCTACCAAGAATGTCGGGTTAGACGATTTTGACAGTAATATAGTTTTTTGCCAAGACAATATGTTGGTTAAGGGGGTGATTTCAACAAATTTATTCTGCGCCAATGAAAAACAGTTGCACGAATGGTTTAAACTTTAGTCCCGCCCACGAAGGTCGCTGATTGGCTCAATTGTGTCTCAGAGTGAGAACAAGCCGTTGAGTAGAGCAACACCAGACTCTCTGAATCGCTCGACAAAATCTGAAGAGTGGGCGGGACGTGATTCAGGAGTCTGGAACCAGGCTAGCGCTGAGCAGGACAGCCTGGTCTCATGAAATCTACTGTGAGTGTTTTTTTTTCTTCATTTTCAGCAAAAAGTTTTTCTTATTTAACCATGAGCAAAGCCTTATCCTTATACTAACCCTTATCCTTAACCAAAGTTTTACTTCCCTAACCAAGGTTGTTAGCCAACCTTTATGACAAGAGCACATGAAAATGGCTTGTCCAATTGGTATTGTCCCATTATCCTTTCATGGTGGGAGAATGTAATCTTCACATTATTTGTGTCCACAACACATAATCTGCGTTTGGGTTTGTGCTCATTATTTTTATTTATTTTGTGAGACTTTGCTGGAGCAGGAGGACTGAGCATGAAGAGATTTGTGTAGAGGGGTAAAGAAAACCTTTTGTAACTCATGTTTAAGGCTAAATCTGCCATCCTAAATTATAATGTTGGACGGGGAATGTACTCCAAGCCCATGTCTCTAATTGAAGCAGAGGAGGGGATCCAAGGGGAGAGAATCAATGCATGATTGTGCAATTGCCAAAGTGTGTGTTACATACAGGATATTATATTGTAAGTCTATCACCTTTTATGACGGCAAGGCAGACTGTAGGATTTAGTAACTGTAGCCTATTGGAAAGTAGTAGAATTTATGGTTTCTTTCACATGAACTAGACAATCTAAATCTTTTGTAACTGAAGTAAAAGAGCAGATTACACTATATTTGTAGTAATTTTCCATGTGACACATGCAGTAGAGTCAATCATTGAGAGATGTGTATGTATGTATGTAGGATGTGAGTCCCCCAAACAAACAATGTGGAAAAAGTTTATTTTTAATGTTCAGGTTGGAAAAGCCAAAAGGACAATTTTTTTGATCTACTGTAAATTAGTCTGAGAGTCTGTTAGGAGTCTGGTCTCCCGAAAGTTTGTGATGTGACCACAATGTCTAACCCTAATCTTCTTAGGGTTCTTCCCGGTGGCTCCCTACAACTGCCCAGTCATTGGATGAGGCAGGGGGAGTCATGGGACAGCTTTCTATAAACCTATACCTAACTCTAAACCTAAGCTCTAACCCTTGCCTAACCCTAACCCTCAACAGGGACATTGTAGAGAAATAGGGAAACTGTTAAACAAGAAATCCTGTGCCAGTGCATCAGTGCCACCAATTCAGAAAGGTTTACTCTGTCCTAAAACCTATCCAAAGCTGTTTCACTTGCCTAAACTTAACTGTAAACTCACCTTTTCGGATGAATAGTAGGTAAAAACGGTGTGTCCAATTTGTACTATTGTCACTTAATCCAATTTGTGGTGGAGGAACATGATGTTCACATAATTTGTGTCCACAACAAGCAATCTGCGTTTCAGAGTTTGTGCTCGTTTCACAAATTTTTTGTGAGACCGTGTTGGTTGTTAGAGAGCGAGGGAGAGGACAAGCAGCACAGCTGAGAAGAAGAGGAAGGAGTGAGAGGAGAAAGGGCAAGAGCAGTCAGAGTCATTTAAATTGGCTAGACGCCCAGAAGATGAGTCTAGGTTGTGTGTGTGTGTGTGTGTGTTTGTGTGTGTGTGCGCGTTACGTGCAAACAATATTTGTGTATTTGTATTTGTGTCCTTTGTTTTCTGCAAAGTACCTTGGAATCAATCTGTTTGTTAAAAGTGATTTATAAATAAATTTGACTCGTCTTTACTGGACTTGCATTACAGATAATAAAACAATAAGGTTAAAGAGAGAGGAGAGGAGCGGGCATAATCCCAACTTGATAGGCTTAGATCTGGCTGTCAGATAAATGCATGGCCTTGGTACCGAACAAAACTCTCTCAGGTCCCAAGACAGGGAGGAATCTTTGTAAGGCTATGTATTCACATTTCAGACTTATCCTCGGTATGAAAGGCCGCTCAGGCAGCTGTGTGTGTGTGGAATGGGGCTTCCCCAAACTACAGAGTGTCCAGAGATTCAGTCTTCCAGTTTTAGGTCTCGCAAAATGAATGGAAATTCAAAGAAAAGCACAATACTTTCCTGCATAATAATAGGCCTTTTTTTCTCTATTTCTTTCTCTATTGTAAAATGAGTTTTGGGTGAGTAAAATCGTATAGTTGATTCATAATAACTAAAATCTCAGCAAATTCTTATGATTTCCCAAACGATACGCATGCTCCAGCCTATCAGATGGCATATCATTATGTTGATCCTTCACACTTAAAACATAGACAACATTGTACAAGTAGAAAGCAGATACAGGAGCGCTACTGGTGGGTTCTGTAGTATAAGAGGCTGCTCTTTGGTCTATGAGCAAAAAACTCTGATAAAAACAAAAGATTAATGTCTTTTTGACACCCTGAGAAAGGCCCTATGGCTGAACCATGCTGGTGTTTTTTAATGTCTTTGCTAATACTATTGTGAGGTAATAAAGTCTTTTGCCTTTTGAGTTGGTCTCCATAAATAGAATGTTAAGTATCAAAACGCAACTTCAGAATCACTGAATATGGATTTCATGGTGAGAAATAAATAATAAATGATCAATCTTTAGGCCATTAACTTGCATATCTGTGTTGTACATACAGTATTTGGCTGTCTGAAGTTGACAGTAGGCAATAGCCTAGTCCTCCACTTAAACCCAGAAGAAGCAGATCAAATTAGCTTGTGTATTGCATTAAGATAAAACAACCGAAGCAGCAGTGGCGTCGTTAGATCCATTTTAGGGGAACTTCAGCCCCCCTTTAAATTCGTTTCCCCTCCTAAATTCAATTTTTAGCATTTAGTTTAATCGATTGCAGTTTGCAAGTTGTTTGACATTACGAATCGCAGAGCGATGACTTTACGCTGCTTGCGGTCTTTAGGACCCTGCGGATGTCGCTGCCTCCTCTGTTGTGTTGTGCGGTCTGTGTAAAACCAGTGCTGTATGGAACCCAGCATCAGGGTCGCTGTGAGAACCGTGGAAAAAGACAAATATGTGTTTCTGCCATGTCATCAGTATTGCTCACTCTTGATAAAATAAGTGGGAGAAGTTACATTTTTTATGAATCTCCATTATTTTAATCCCCACAGATGGATATACGCAAATATAACAGGGACAGTCAGGTGAGACATTAAGCTGATGAGTCAAGATGAGCTGAACTGCTAAAATCCAATTCTGCGCAGCAGGGAAGAGTTCAATTCCATTTCAATCCAACCAATTTAGATTTTTTTTTTATTTCAAAATGCAACAATTTAAAAACGCTTACATTCGATTTAATCTGTAATGAAATAAATGCCATTTCTGTGGTTGAATTGCAGCTTCAGTGTACTGAATGTAAGGTGAATTCAACATTGTTGGGTAGTAGTCACATTGAAATAGTAGTGACAGAAATTACTGCTTTAGTCTAATGTCAACTCCATTTCTCAAGGCTACACACACACACACACACACACATTGACTCTGTCACAGATATACAATAATGTGCTGCAATAAGTATAATAAATAACCATTTGCATCCCTCTGATAAGCGCTGGAAAATGCACGTATTGTGGTGACAAGCTAAGCCATTGGGGTTGGTATAGGCCAGTGGTTCTCAAAATTATTTAAATATATATCGCTGAACTCCAATCACAAGATATTGTGATACAAATAACAATCTGGCCATACAACATGTAGTTGTTAATATCTGTGAAGACTGCCTTGACAGTGAATTTACTCCATTGCATTATTTTGCTTGGATATCCATTAAAATAAGCACTCACCTGAACCAACAGGCTGTTTAATTTCACTTGAGCTGCTTGTTCCAGAAGGGCTGAGGAACACATTGTTGCATATACATGAAGTTCATTACTTAGTTTATAATTAAAGATAATGAAATAATTAAATGAGATAATGGGAGATTGTTGATAAGAAAATCATTCAATTGAAATAAATTCATTCTCGGCATAGGAGAAACGCTCACCAACAGAGATGCAAACAAATGTCTGCACAAGATGAGAGAGAAATAAGCTTTTTGTGGAAGAATTATGAGATATTTTATTTCAGCTCACGAAACACTGGCCCCATGTCGTTTCATTCGGTATATTTTGAGTTATATAGTTAGTTAAAGTGTTCCCCTATATTATTTATATGATATATCTATATTCCCCTCTTAAAACCCATGGTAGACAAGCATTTAAAGGCTGTTTTTTGAAAATGTTCTCCATTAAAAACATTAAAAACCCCATAACGAGCAGGAGCCCTCCAAAGGCTCAAATTACTTTCCAGGGTGACAGGTGTGCATGACAGGTGTCTGCTGTAATTTGAAGTTGTTCCAGGTCATTGTTAGATTTTTCTGTGGCAGATTTATACAGCAGGCTGAAGTCTTTAACGATTCAACTTTGAAATCCACAGATCCAAACTTTACGACCCGCAGACTCGGCACTGTGTGGACTGAAGCAAAGCAACAGCAAACAGTCAACCATCCAGACAGGAGAGACAGGATACAACTCGTTACCAAGGCAACGGCAGACAGCGAGGACAGGCAGCTAATGGGAAAACAATCTTTGGTTATCTTGAAACATGTTACCTACACACAGACACATAAAGGTTCGAACTGGAATCGAAAATGGTTCTTCGGAGTGATGCCATAGAAGAACCATTTCTGGTTCCACAAAGAACCTTTTAGGGTTCTTAATTATTTGTTATTGGATGGTGGGTGATGGCATAAATTTGGAAAATAACCAAACCCCTCCATAGTATATATTGTGCAATTGCAAATGAGGCTACACAAGAACAGATAAACAAAAACACAATGCAGGTGTCTAAGCAAAGGAGTGCAGAAATGGTTCTTTAAAGAACCTTGGTCTGAAAGGTTCTTTGTGGAACCAGAAATGGTTCTTCTGGCATCACTCCGAAGAACCATTTTCGGCACCTTTATTTTTCTGTGTGTACATTTATAAATAAAAATAATGTATTTGATGGTTACTTAATAATAAATCATAAGTTAATAATGGTCAAGTCCGACTTGAGTCTCAAGTCATCATGTCCAAGTCATTGCCATCCGAGTCCAAGTCTGGGAAGGGAATCGAGTCGAACTCAAATCTGGGACTCGAGTCCTACATCTCTGACGATATAAGGAAGTCGCTCATCAGTGCTATTGTCGTCAGCTTTCCCCAATGATTAGCATTTTGTAATAAAAATCTAAAGATATTAAAAGTACCTAAAAGATCAAAATTCACAAATGTGATGCTGATGGATGAATTTTAAGCTCTGGAACAAAACGTAGTAGCCTATATGTTGTGTGTATTTGTTCAACACAGCCTTTATTTTTGGCATTTTTTGAAAAACCCATTCATATTTTCCAAAGGGATTTTGGACTACGGACCAAATGGTGGAGATGCTAAAACACCAACTTCCTCTAACGGCCTCTATTATGCTTAGAAGCTACAGAGAATATGGTTTATATTAAATCCACAAACCTCTCATGTCACACCAAAAAAATTCAACTCTCTTGTGTTTTGATGGCAATTTTATTCCTGTGCTAAATAAGTTCTGAGCTCAAGGGAACACTCATATCTATTGAAATGATCAGCAGATGAGAAATTCAGAAGCATAATGTGATAAAAAAAAATACTGAATAACAGTAAAACACACCCATAAAAACAAGAGAGGATTAATTACGCTGTGTTGGTGTTTAAATTCTGAACACAATGTTATCTTTCTCAAAGGGACAATAAAGATGGACTTGTTGGGTAAAAGCCAAGTAAGAAGATGAATGAACGAATTCATCCCGCGAAAAAGCACAGCAGTCTTCAATCGGCGATCAAGTTGAATCGGTGCGCTCCGAGACTGACGGGGCGCAATAATGAACACATCGCATGCTCAAAATGTTCCCAGGCTCATTTTCCACTTTGCACAGTCAAATCCAAAGTCTTGTTCATGCCGCATGCCGTCCTGAGGGTCAATCTAATTTGCATGGAGCATTTTCATTTCCATCCTCACTTGTTTTTCTGTGTTAAGAGAGGATAGGCTTATGAAATGGCATTTAGGCCGGGTAATGACAGACGCCTTGCTCTCCACCACCAGCCACGGAGCGCAGTGTAGAGCTGTAACAGGCCGCTAATTTATTAGCATAATAGGACAAATTTATCAAGGCACATTGGTCTCCGCAGGGCCGGGACTGTGCTAGCAGGGGTCTAATGGCCGGATGGGAGGAAATCATCAAGGCTATGAGAAGACCATGCGGAGGCTGCGTGGCCTCTGACCCCCCCGACTCTCCCAGAGCTCCGAGGGAGAATTCTTCCATAATCGCTCGTACTGTAAGAGCCGCTCGTTTAACTGGATACACTGCAAAAAAACGTCCATCATTTAGTCTCATATTCAGCCTTCAAATCGTATTTTTCTTAAACCAAGAGAAAAATTCGACCAATGAGGTGAGATAACTCCACTTGTTTCCAATGCAGCTTCACTTGTTTCAGGAATTTTCTAGAAATGAGAGTCAGTATGTTGAAACAAGTCAGAATAAGGCAGATCACTGCACTACTATCAAGAAAATGACATTTGATTCTACAAAAGTATTCAAACAAGTTGATTTGCAATTGGAAACAAGTGAAATTATCTCACCCCAATGGCAGATTTTGTCACTTATTGTAAGAAAATTAATAATAGTCTCAATAATAGACTCAATAACTAAATGACTTATTAACATGGAGATTTTTTTGCTGTGTAGGGATGCTCAGCTTTGTCCTGGGATTTTATTTGGCTCATGTCTCTGGAAGGGGAGCAGGTGGCACATTTAGATGTCTCATTCATATATACTTCCTCTTTGCCTTTGAGGGAGGATTGAAACTGTGTCACTGGGATATACTCTACTCTGCTATACTACAAAAATCTTGGGTTCTGTGTTTTTTCTCTATATACTATTTAGGCCTTAGCAGTGGGTGAAAAAGATCAGATTTCATTCATGTGTAAATTCTGCACGATCCGCCTCCATTGTGGAGAAACTCTTATAATAGACCTGCAGTTAAAAATGAAATAGAAACGTGTTTTAAGCTAAAGCAGAAGAGTACATCTGATTTTTCCTTTTAGGCTCCAGACAGCAGTCTCTAACTCATTTGTGGTCATCTACAAGGGCACAAAAGAATTCAAATCCCCTATCGTCCTAAATCTGTCTATGCCAAAAAAGCTCAAGAGTGCTCTTCTCTCTTCTTCCTAGCCATCAAAAAACTTAGTTCTCTAAAAATGTATGAACTCAATGCAGTGTAGGAAATAGATCTTAACATCATTCGAAAAATAGACAGAAAAACTTAGTCTTTGAAAGTTTGTGGCATGTTATTTTTGGTAAAGCTCTTGTTTGCATCAAGGCTGCTAACTTCTAAAGAACTGAATCATGCCTCCGGAGAGTAACAAGTAGAATCTGGCTCTCATCACTTCACCATTTAAGTGGTTGCAAAACTCAAACCGAACACCGTTGTCGCACTAAGAGGGGCAGCCTGAGCTGCACACAACACCAAATGTGTGACACATTTAAAATGCACTAAGTTTTAGAAGTCAACGCAAATGATATCTCAATATATCACACTCCCAAGAGAGACCACATAGATTAATAGCTTTTGTTATGGTTGTTGTGGATCGCACAGATTGCAAATGTATCAGATTTTCCAATTACTGTAACTGCGCGGCAAACAGAGCTCATAGAGGAACAGAGACTACATTTCAGTCGCTGTAGATGGAATTTCTGAACCATTCATGTATCGCTACATTTACTGAGGCAATAACTCTGCTCGATGAGCAACACTTGAACCCAGCAGCGCAATAGATCCAAATCCATAATACCCTCTCCTGGACGCCACGACTGCAATATAAAAGATCCCTATATCGAAACCTCTGTTGGTGGCATAACCCACTGTTCTGTAATTCTCCTGATTTTTATTATAATGCAATCCCTGCTGTCTCTCATTTATTAGTCCATTCGAAGTGCCTACCGTTGTAATCCCCCAAAATATCCACTCAGTTAACTTAATTAGCATTGCTATGGGATTACTTCAATATGCTGAGCAGTTGTCAGCCTCTTACTTTATACCACAAAGTAATAAGCAAAAAACAACAGAATAAGCCAAAAAAATAATGATCAGATGAATTTACTTATAGACTTTCAGTAATCATATCACAGGTGAACTATAATGCAGTATCCTCTATTCTGTAATGCAGTATCCACTACAGCACCCAATTCTATCAAAAGTTGTCATTTTTAATTGTTATAACCTTGAGCACAATCACTGTGCACATCAATAAACAACATTGTGTCTAAAACTATTCGGAAAACATAATATGATTAGCTGTCGAGCCAGCCAAAGCTTTAGATATACCTGTAACTTTTTATTCTTTCTAAGACTCAGACTTTACTGTCCATCTGCCTCAGAGAATCCTGTTAAGACTGACATTTTAGTAGTAGCTATCCTCATCTAATCACATCATATAATACGGTCCAACTAGGCGGAGACATGATGCATTAAGTTCTGGCCCTGCAGTGGTGGCAGAAAAAAATATATGAAATATTTGACAGGGTGAAAATTAGCTCTGGTCTAAAATACATAGCTGTGCTTGAAGAAGAGCCTCTGCGAGTAACCCCAAAGCCAGAAGGTTGTCCTGGACGCTGCGGCAAAGAGAGAGAGAGAGAGAGACAGGGAAAGAAGAGGGAGGGGAAATAAAGAGGTAGGAAGAGGGAGAAAGAGGAGGATTAGAGAGAGAATGAAGGAGGCTGAAAGGACTGAGAGACAGACAGACAGACAAACAAACAGGACAACAGATTGACCAGGGATAGAGGGACAGATGAAAGCAATTGAGTGAGAGTGACTCAGCCAAATTTCATAATCTTGTCACGACACAAGGGAAAGAGAAGGTCTTGTTCTTAAAAGAGGGTAACCTACAGTAAGTATCTCGTCCTACTGTCGGTGTAAGTATCTCCCTCATGAGAAATTAAAAAAGGGGGTAAAAGGGACTGTTGGGAAGAAAGAGACGGTATATTCTAAGCGCAAGATACCTGCCTCCACTTAATTACAGTATCAGTGTCTTAATTACTGTCTGTAATCAACCGACAGAATTACTGTTCCTTTCACTCATTACCTGAAGCATCAGTGTCACAATAGACTCGCAGCAGGCTCTTCTATGGATACACCAAATGAAAGCTAAGTCAATTTCCCTCACTTGGGTAAACATCAGCTCCAACTTTAAACAGGCCTTGTGCGAAGAGGAAATGGTGAGAAGAACCGGCTGGCAAATTGCTTTGAGTTAAGACTGACACAACAAATTTGCAGTTGCTGCGCCAGATAAGTTCTGTCTGTTTCTGTTGCAGGGTGACATCTGTGTTTCTCCATCAGATGGGCCCCAGGCTAAGGAACCCACTGCAAGCCAGAGAACAAGCTCAATGACGTGATGTTGCTTTATGTTTTTTGTATTTTTTATTTTTTGTGCCTGTAAGATTGAGTATGAGTGGGCTCTCTGTAAAGGACACATTCCTCACACACCGATCGTCATTAGATCAAAATCCACCTTTTCTTCTCTGTACACAGTCAATGGGGTGACAATCAGGGTCAGAGTGTTCTTCTTCTTCTTCCATTCATGAGGTTGCTGTGAGAATAATCTGCCTTAGAAACACTTTGAGGGGGTGATCCACCTCAAAATTCATCAGCGCCTTCGGGGAGCACTCTGCTCGGATATATCATCTCTTGTAATTACTGTATTCCTGTTGCCAAGGCACCCAAACCAAAGACATTCAAATTGCAACATTCTTCATCCCTCTACACCCTTGAAGCTTTTTCGTCAGGCTATGTAGGAAAGCCAGTGCAACATCAATTGTAGCCCGTTAGAAACTGGGGAACTTGCTTTTGAACAACCCCCTCAGTGGGAAACTCATGTGAACACAAATATAAGGGTTTGATTCATTGAGGGAGCAGTAATGTGAGCGTTGCCGCAAACCCCCTCATTGATTCTTGATCGTTGTAAAAGAAAAGAAAATGTAACGCTCCTGACAATGTTGCATTCACTGAACATTGTCATCAATGCTGAAAGTGGAGAAAGCTTGTAAACATGCTTTTACAAAGCTATTGTCCAAGTGAGGAAATGCTAAAACTGGACCAATTATTTTTCACTAGAACTGTCACAAACATCATATGCCTATGAAGAGCCAATGGGACCACTTACCAAGCAATATTAACAATGCAAAACCCTTCCCCGAAAATCCCAAACACTTAACTTTCAGTCTATTTGCATTTCTGTTTTGCACAGCGGAGGGAGGAGAACACCTGTTCCTACATTTGCTTCAGCAGACAGGTAGGGACTCTGGGGATACAACTGAGGTCCAACTTTGTGTTGTAAATCTTATACAGTGTTGGTTGTTTTTTGTTCTGTTTCTGGGATGCCAGTGGATTTAGCTAATTAGTAGCAGCCAGGTGTTAATTAGTCCAGGCGAGAGGGGATCGGTTTGGTTCTGATCCATACTCGCGTGTCTCACGCAGCTCCGACTCTTTGATCTCCCCTGCAGGGCTGAATGCGCCACTGTGCTTGTCATTTCCAATTAGGATGTTAAACAGATATCCCAAAGATATCCCCCTTTTCACTCCTTCGCTTCCTCATCCCAGTCAGATGAGTGGAACAAGAGGGATGACAAATCGGTGGAGTGAATATTTTTTCCTCTCTGTCAAGTGTTTTCCTTTCAGCTGTCTGACAGGAAGCTGTACCTCCAAACGCAAAGCAACACCTGCTGAAGAGGACATGGAGAGAATTTTAACATAGGAATAGCTTTCTGTCGGTTTGGATAAAATCAAATGAAATCCTTTCCTGCCATCACAGTTATTATTTCACTGACAACGGGAAGAAAGAAGACAATTCAATGGTAATGGCTGTCCCACAGCTTCATCTCTTTCAAACTGGCGCCACTCAGGTTGAGTAATCCACTTCCCCAATAAATAAATAAGGTGTTGTGGCCCATTAAATGCATCATCAGATCTAAATGTGTCACCAGTAGAATTGAGAAGCAATTTAGAGCAATCAATCACCATATCATGCACAGTGTAATTAGAGGATTGTTTCTTGGCACGTCCCTCTCAGGCTCACACATATGCACACATTTCACCAGAGGTATCAGTGCAGGATCAACCGTTTTTGGGACCCATGGTGCAGGTAAAGTAGGACTTAAGTGTCCCAGGACAGTGACAGGAATTGAAACATTGGCTGTTGTAGCAATCAAAGCTGCTTTCCAGCTACTCACTGCAAAAGATGAGTTGTTGTCAAGTGATTTTATTTTGTTTCCAGACCTATCAAGCTTATTTTGTGATATGTTTAGTCAAATTATCTCACTGCACTGGCAGCTAATCTTGCTGGTTTCAATAAATTTCACTTGATTCATGCCAATATGACTTCTTTCAAGAAATCATCATAAAACAATGAAGAAAATCAAACAAGAAACTTTCTCCAAGACAATTTCACTTTTACCGAGTAGATGTTACCAAGTAAAAAAGTAAAAAAGTTACATTATCCTGAAAAAAAGTCCTTTGAAATTAGTTGAAACTGGTAAAATCATCTGCCAGTTGCAGTAAGATGATTTCTAAAATAAGCTTGATAGGTCTGGATACAAGATGAAATAACTTAACAAGTTTGTCATTATTCGCAGTGCTGAACGTTCTCTCTAACTACCAGGCCATCCTGCTGCTATGAATTTTCTCCAGTTGATTCCACTACTACAGCATTTTCAGTACAAGTGAATTCCAGTCTTCTGAGTTACATGGCCTGGTGTGATATAGAGGACTGATACTGGAGGAAGTAAGGCCAGTGCATCAGTATGAATACCCAGAGCAGACAAAATTGATAGATGGTGGGTAATGAAATTATACGACTGTATACCCTAATGTAATGTTCTGTTGAAAAAAAAAAATGTTCTGTTAAGAAGTAATATCTGCTGAAACGTCTGTTGAAAGGCACTGGGCTATTAAAATGAAATATTACTTTAAGATGAACAAATTTAATTTTGAGCACACAAACCAGCAGAAGAAGAAGAAGAAGAAGAAGATGTGGAACCTGTTCGATTTTTCTAAAATGTTTGTGTTCTTGTCTCTGCTGAAGGATGTCATTTAATAAAATGTAACAAATGTTAGAGCATGAGAAAAGCTATGTATACAGTATGTGTAGTAGAGAGGTAAAAGGCTGCAAATTGATAAATTAAATGTCAGGTATAGTTTGGGTCGGTTGGGAGGCCACCTTGGAGATGGGAGACACTACACGTCTTACTAATAATTTTGGCTGGCAGTGGCAATATTGTCTCCCCATGTATCTCCCCTCTGGGTATGAGGCAAGCTCCTTTGCCCCAATTATGCTGGCTAGCCTCATGGTTAGTGTTGTTCTTGTGTTGTTTGGAGCCATTGTTTCTCGTAGGCTAGATAGGTGAGATCGATGGACAATATGCTTCAAATGATGAAACACATAAATCTTACAGTAAAAAAAACAAAAAAAACGTCTTTCCCAACATTTAAGCTGAAGCATTCATAACTAATGGTCATTACAGAAATATAAGGTTGCAGGTATTCGCTGCAAGTACATACTCAATATGACAAAGTTAAGCAATTATGACTAGCAGGAAAATGTCACAGTGCATGACCAAAAAAAAAAAAAAACATTTCCTGTGACCAGGCATGTCCAAACGAAAATAGTGCTAAGTAAAAATTGATGCAATGTAAAAAATCTGGTATCAAGTAAAGGTCTGTTCGTACATGTCCTGTCATTAATGTCATCTTCAAATAATTTGAATTTTTTTCATGAACATTTTTCCTGCCTAAGGCAATCATATAAGTTTGCCAAGGCCCCATCATGTCTCGACATTTTATTCTGATTTATGAAAGAGATGGCACAGTGTGAATTATGCATGGAAAATGGATTAGTGGCAACAGAATTTCACTGATGTCTAATTTGCATCTGTGCAGAGACTCAAATATCTTGCAGCAGTTGCCGCACTGAATCGTGTAAACACCTTTGTTTTGTATGATGAAAGGCAGGTGGGGGGAAGGAGGAGGGGGGGGTGGGGGGGTGGAAACATTTTCAGAACAGCATGCAAATAGAGAATAATAGAGGATTAGAAGAGGCGCATTTGCATATGAACAAACTGTTCACTTATGGGCAATGCTTGATGCCTGGAATCTATGGATGAACACTCAATTGAGTAATGTGACTTGCGGATGAGCACGTGCAGAAACAGCTCATGGGTTTTTCTCCTCAGTAGGATCCAACTGATGGGCTTACATAGAATTACCATGGCTTTGGAACTATAGGATTTGGTTCCGCAGACACGTTGACAGGTCATTTAACATGCTGTTGCAATGCTGTGGTGTAGTAATGTGATAATTGTTTGCATATGTATATACAAGCCTGACTGTTCAATTTTGCCGCATTCTGAGCTGCAAATCTGTGTGAACAACCCACATAGGGAATGGACAATTAATTGGATGGGTGGCTATAGCTATCCTGTGTTTCTACTATGAATGGGATGGATGGGTACAGTGTGGTAGGAATTTTGGGCTACAGTAAGCTGTACAATTACAGGTTTTAGGACACAAAATCTGTGTGTGTGTGTGTGTGTGTGTGTGTATATATATGTGTGGGTGGTGTGGGGGGTGGGGGCGAAAGAAGTTACAGAAGGCAAAGAAAATCCATCAGAGATTGAAAGGCATGTCACTCAACAGAGAAAATCAGACATTTTATACCCAGGGAGGGAGAGGGGCACAGAGGGGGGAGAGAGAGAGCCAGAGAGAAGAAGTGAGAGAGAGTGAGAATAAGGCCAGAGGGGGAGAGAGAAAAAAAAAAACCCAATTGAGTGACACTGCTCTCAACTTGATTTTGGAGTAAGGGAGCTTCAAGGGTTAGAATCGGGGAAATCATTTTGAAGGAAAATGTTAAAATTGAGAGAAGTGGAAATAGAGAACAGAGAGAAATAGAGAGGGTGGGGTGTGAGGGAGGGAGGGAGGAGGGGGGGGTGGTACTGATACTGAGAGAGGTTGCCAAGACTACAGCAGAGCGTAGGATGAAAAAATAATATTTATATTACATTAAAGTGAAAATACAAACTGTCTGGAATTAGAGATGAAGATCTGGTATCCAAGTTCAAGTTTATTTATTTATATAGCCCTTTATCACATGCATGAGTCAAAGGACTGAGAATGAGAGAATGAGCCTCACTCAACTCAATCAAACATAGAACAGAATGATATAGCACAAACACAAGGAAGCAGAACAAAGGAACAAAGACACACAATAGCAGCAGCAGCATCCAATATGTTCCTTCTCATATCACAAATCAATTGCATCCCAATGAGAGGGCATCCTAAACCACCAATTGGTTTTTACGACAAACAAGACGCAACGTAAAATGTCATCATTACTATGGTCTTCAATTTACGTATCACAAATTCAAACCCTACAGTGTATTGCGCCACGACAGGAGCCTTATTACAGCACCATTTCCCTCACAAAACAAGATAATTGAGCCAGAGCCTCAATTTAGTTCAGATTATTACTGTAAACCAACAAATTATCCAAATATCCCGTCCATGTAATGCAACAAACACTCTGGCGCTTCCCAGTGACCACCATGGTGTTTTTTTTCTGCAAGGCCCGTCACTCAATCTGGCCGGGAGACCCTGTAGGCTTTTATCAATCAAT
Organism: Centroberyx gerrardi; assembly: GCF_048128805.1. Taxonomy (NCBI): domain Eukaryota; kingdom Metazoa; phylum Chordata; class Actinopteri; order Beryciformes; family Berycidae; genus Centroberyx; species Centroberyx gerrardi. Next base: position 7,759,468 of record NC_135998.1, on the reverse strand, counting down.
GTCTGTGCAGAAGCAATTATGTGGAGAAGCACTTCTGCCGCACGCCCAAATCATCTTCATGCATTGCCTCCCAGTAAATGTTAAGTGGCAAGGCAGCTACACTAAGTTGGAAATTGAAAAGGACTACGCAGCTATGCTTCAAGGGCCGGAAAAGAGTTGTTTCTTTCAATAAGACAAAGGCACAGCAAATGCTAATTGAGACAGCATGATTCACTGCACTCACTACACATAGAAATACCTCAATCTGAATGAATACTTATGAAGCAAGTGCAATTTTTTTTTTTTTTTTTTTTCATAGGAGGTTGAGTCATAGGAAGCGGTACACCTAACAAAGACATTGTCAAAGACTGTGCCATCCAAACATGTTTTAGAGCACATCCATGTCTCACCATCTCTCTCTCTCTCACTCTCTCTCTCTCTCTATCTCTCTCTCTGTCTCTCTCTCTCTATGTGATGGACTGACCTAGGGACATAAATGACATGAATTCCTATCTATCATTCCTCTTCCCCATTGCCTCCTCTCCTTCCTCCTCCCTTGTGCTGTGGAAATCAAAGACTGCTGAGCCAAGGGGAAAAAGATCCCATCAATCTTCGCTTGTCCCTAACAGTCACGTTTACCTGACAAAGTTGCACAGCACTCTGTGAAATGCAGGTCTCTGCTGCCAAAGCCTTGGCTTATGCCCCTGCCCTACTGTTTCTTTCTTTATATTAAATTCTATTTAATGGGGTGTCCCGGTGTCTCGGCAGGAAAAATAATGCCTAATGTGTATGTGCAGCATCATGGAATCTGCCTCGTGACCTTTGACACGTCTTCCCCTCTCTCTGTTTTCACCTTTAGTCATCCAGGGAAGGTTTGCTGAGCGTGCATGCTCTTTTTCCCAACAACGCCTTGCTTAACATTTACAGTTACACACATTCACTGCCTTGCACATCTGCAGTCTTCAAGCCACTGAGCAGCTAGGCGCTTCAACGGTAATTGTTCAGCTAGTACTGTATGTCATTTTCTGTCATTTTCCCAAGCAGGTCCAGGGATTTGAACCAGCAACCTTATGGTTACAAGCCTGTTTCTCCAACTCTTAAAGTGATGTTGAACTTGGGTTGTGTAGCTTCCTGGACATGATATAACCTGAAAATCGTTGATTTTCTGTTATCTGTTGCTTTGGTAGAGGAGACTGGAGAATTGTGTTTTTTTCTCTCTCCATTCACTGCCATTATATGATGAAACAGGTCTGAAAATCACATTTCTAGCACATAAACAAACGTGAACAAAGCAGATTCTGACAATATATAAAAAAAATAGTCATGAATAACATAAAGAAAGCGATTCACTCAAAAAAAAAAATCTGCAGAATATCTAGGTTTTTTTATACATTGTCAGAATCTGCTTTGTTCGCATTCATTTATGTGCTAGAAGTGTGATTTTCAGGCTGTTCCTCCATAGAATGGCAGTGAATGGAGAGAGAAAAACACACAATTCTCCAACCTCCTCTACCGGAGCAACAGATAACACAGAATCTCCGATTTTGGGGTTATATCATGGCCAGGAAGCTACACAACCCAAGGTGCTACCAAAGTTCAACATCACTTTAAACGACGGGTACTACACCATCTTTCCCATCTTTTCTGTTACTTTCCACCGAAAGCTATCTAACGAAATGCCTTTAAACTAATCTCTAAAAAAATAATTTAAGGCTTTAAACCTCATAGTATTACTTGAGTGAATATAGTTCAAGTTGTTGGCCATTATATAACAGTCCTATGCGGCAACTGTACATGAGTAATTTTCATTTGACATAAAACAAACCCTATCCATGAGGAGATATGGAATTGCGCCCGGCTACCCACTTCCATGTTAAGAGAAAGATATTCAAAGATTCCTTTACAGAGGCTCCAAAGCTGGAATATATCTGTCCTCATTATTCTGATATGATATTGCCCTAAGACAGATCAGACAGCAAGAAGCAGATGCTAACTACTCCACTAAGCTTGAATAACCCCTAAAATCTTTGCCCAGCCTACATTTTTTCCCCCCGCTGCGTTGATAATGTTATTGCAGATATGCTTATGATGAACTTTCTAAGTATAGAAAGTGTGTCTGGGCTTGGCTGAAAGCCTAGAGGATCAACATTATCATTGTGGGGCCAGGGAAGAGCTGCCCAGAAGCTTGTCCCCAGAGGCTGTTTAATGAGAGGACAGAGAAAGAGAACAGAAATCGTAGTACCTGAAAGCCCGCTGTTTTCACAGAAGCACGAGTGCCTGTAGTGAATTTGCCGACACGGCCGCGGGGGCCTCTCCCGACCGTGTCATGACCCTGTCCTGCCTCCCAGTCAGCCGGCCACATCGTTTATCCAACACGTTAGCCCCTCAGACACGGTGAGGGTGACTTAACGCGAGATGACTCCTCCGCCGAGGCAGAGTTCCCCGGGATACGCAAGATCCTCTGAAAGGATGCTGGGCCTTTATAGCCTCCCATTTCTCATGTTGTTAACATGACAAGACATATGCCACCTCCAGAAAACACCATGACAGGTGTGTGAGGCTATTGCTCAGAGTAAGTCTGCGACATCCTTACTTCCGTGTCTTGAGCTGCATGGCGAAATATTCCCTTCTCTGAAAAGCCAGAAGCTACTTAAAACATTTGCTTCATGTAGGTGTTTATTTTAGGATTACTGTAAGCCACATGTATGGGTTTTTTTACCCTAGATTTTATTTCACAGCTGCTGCAATTCATATCAACCAATTCACTGCTGAAATTACTAAGGACAAAAATGAATATGTGAAAACACATCTGCGCAATTAACCCCAAGAATGGACTGTGACATGAGATGTTTGAGGAAGAAGACAATGTAGGAGAACAATGATGGGGTGAAAAGAAAAGCAGAAAATATTTAACAAAAGAAGAAGACAAGAATTTTCATTGTATTTGTCTGGTGTTTTTTTTCTTTGAGCTCTAAAAAAAAAAGTCAAGACTCCAGAGAGCTGCGTGCGTTAGGAGGTGCTCAGAGCAGCTGTGTTTTTGTAAAAACGTGGAAGCCTGAACAGCAGTCTCCTCGTCAGTCTCTGCTCATTGTCAACCTCCCTGCCAAGGCTTTTTGTGGCACCAAGAGCCAACGAGAAATTACAGAGGAATGAAAAGGAGGAATGTAAGTAGTGCTGAGAGAGAGAGCAGCTTTATGTCATGTGGAAGACTTTTAGCAGGAGGCATGTGAGCATTAGCGCTGTGCTACGAAGTAGAGGGGTGAGAACGAGGGGAGAGGAACTTGCTGAGGGAAGATCAAGAAGAAAGAGAGAGAGAGAGAAAGAAAGAGAGAGAGGGAAAGAGAGAGAGAGAGAGAGAGAGAGAGAGCAAAAGTAAAGTTGGCACTGGCCTTCTGTAACCTCTGCAGGAAATTATAATGCAATAATGGAAGCGCCCCCCTTTCCTAAATGAGAATATAAACAAATGATGGATAGCAATAATCTGAGCAGCCAGCAGAGCACATCGAGAGCCCCAACGCCCACACGACCATGTTGAAACATGCGGAGGGGGAAAATAAATGGGGAGGGAACCAAATTGGACGATAAAAATAGCTCCTCTCCCTGAAAGAACAAGCGTTAGTGTGTTAGGTTAGCATTCCGGACGAGAAAAGGAGCGGAGACGTGCATCAACATCTGAGCTAAAAACGACTCCAGCGGTACACACATACGTAACATGAAGGAACGAGAGCAACACGCCGCTGCAGCTCTATAGTAGAAGCTGACAGCATGGGGGGTGCAGAGGTCAGTGCTTTACTCCCCTCTGAGCCCTTTCACACCGAACACAACCACCCGCTCACCTTGGAATGACCTGGTTAGTATGTACTATTTGGAAGCAGACTGTTTAAGCCATGTCAGCTGGCCTAAATAATGCCATCACCTGAACAAGCAGGACTCAGCACAGAGATGGAGGGGGGGGGGGGGATTAGCCAGCGTGTTGGCTGCTTGTCTCGCCTGCTGAAGGGCAGATGGAAATTAGTTGGAAAAACAATCCTTTTATCACCAGTGTCAATATTAATATTAATCACCCAGGGAGCAATTGTGTGTGAGCAAAATTCAGCCTAGCTACCCCAGAAAAAAACAAAACACTAAACAGACACTCGTAGAAAGACAAACATACAGACACAATTTCACACACACATAGATCTGTGCCCACCACCACACACACACACACACACACACACACACACACACACACACACACACAAAGCAATCATGGGTCAGCGAGAGCATGATTCACTGGAGAGATGAAGGTCACTTGAGGCCCAAACAGCAAACTAGGCCCAGATATGATGTCCAACACAACTGCCCCAACAGTCAGCTGAAGTAGCTGAGAGCTTAGGTGTGCCATCTCTCTGACAAACCACAAGCTGTGTACTCTCAACTAGCAGGTCTTGATAAACACTTGAGATAGGCGATGGTGAAGAAATGTATAACCTCAACTCCCCAAGGTAACTCACGCATCCAGGCTGTTTTCGCTTGCACATAAACATCGAGGAATTGTAATGAAATAGAAAATAAGGCACCATCCTTTAACAATGCCAGGACAGTTGCTACTGTACTGAAAAATTACCTATTCAATTAAGTGTTCAGTGACACTCCATGATCTAGATAAAATTAATAGCCTATAGGGAGGGACATTTTGTGACACAAAGGCACATCAGCTGTGAATGAGATGAGACAACATTATTTTTTGGAATCGGGAGGAATAGAAGCTGCAAACTTGTAATATGGTATTTTGCTCAAATGTATTTCTTTTCTTGAATATATTTTTCAAGTGCAGTACAACCCAGTGATTACAACTTCTCAAATCTGGTGTTGCATGGCACTGAATCTGGTGTTGGGTGGGTGTTTTTTTGGTGATTTGGTAGGATAGCGACTGGAAAATTCAGCATAGAAGTGATTCACCAAGCAGCACTTGATTTCAGTAAAATAGTTGGTTCACCGGCTATTCCCCTAACGGCCATCATGATGTATGTTGATGGAAGAAGGCTAGGGGAATACGGTGAACCAACTATAAAAGTTGAGATTTTTAATGAAATTAAGTGGTGTTTGGTGAATCATTTGTATGCCAATTTTTTTAGTCACACCTAGTAATACTGAAATGGCCTTCAGTGATGTTCTGCAGTCTATCGTTTGCTGATAAATAAGGCAACATTAAATTGCCAAACCTTTTAATGGAGTCTGGAGAGATTCGATCCAAGAGAATGGAGCATATCAGTCTAGTAGCCTGCCAGCTTTTAACTAACTAAAGCCAATATTAATAACTTATGATCAATACTTAAAGGTGATAAAACTACTTCACTGGGAGCCATAAGGAGGATGACTTTACAAAATTGAGTTTTCAATGATGAAAACTGTGTTTTTAGATCGCCAGGAACAAAAAAAAAGCTGCTTTAATAAATGACTCTCCCGATTGGTCACGCAGCCACCAGGTTGACTTGCACATTTGTAACTCTTTAATTGAATTTAACTTTAGGACACAGGTGTGTCACTATTTTCTATGAGTGTAAATTCCAACATTGAAAGTATCAGGTGTTTTGCTACAATAATACCTTCATACATATGTCTGATGTAGATGGCAAAAGAAGGACAAAAGGGAAAACCAGCTAAAGGACATAAGCATCATTGCTGATAGGAATTTGTAAATTCACCGCTGCTGGAGCTGGTGCAGACTGTGGCAGTGACATCATCGGTACGACAAGTTTTAACTATAGAATTGCATTTTAATACCACCAGATCACTTGAAGCACTGAGGTAACAATCAATTTCACAGAAAGAGTTTTCCATTTATTTTGAAGGCCAATTTTGAACATAAACAACAGGGGGCGACATGACAACTTTCCCTCCTTATTACGCTTTTTGTTTAATTCTCAGAAACACTTTGTCTGCCGGGCTAGTTGAATGGGATTCAAAGAAATGGACTCTGGCTGAATCTGTTTTGCAGTGATTAAACTCCTGCGCCAGGTACACTCCTCAGTCCCTTCACAGTGCTAAGCTCTCAGTTCTTGGGATGAGACATGAGTGCATGAAGTGAGAAAACAAAGACACTGCAAAAACATTGTTATGGCACGTTAGTCTGATCCCTCCAAGAGCTGAGAGAGAAGTGGGATGTTGAGTAGAACTACTGGGAAATATCTCTTGGATATCTTGCAGTGGGGAAATAAATGTAATCCCCCCCTTGCTATTATCTTTGTTTGGGCTCGTACATACTTGAGATAATGTCGGCTGTAGGAGTGGAGTAAAAGCATGCACTTTCCAAATAATGTATGCATCTGATTAGCCCTTGGCTGTTGCCATGGTTAGTGGACAGGGAGATGGCATTATCTCTAACTTCTATGGCAGATGGCAGAAACAGAAAGAAAGGGAGTGAGGGAGAAAGAAGGAGTGGGAGAGAGAGAGAGACAGAGACAGAGGGAGGGAGAGGAGAAAGGGAAGGATGCATAATCACTGTCTGACAGACTCTCTCTCCCTCCTCATCCTCTTCTAAACTCCTTTTCCCCTTCCTGCAGATGCCATCCGTAAGTTAAAAATCGATTCAGCAGTCTGTGGCATATTAGAATGCCGTTGTCCGAATCTATCCATTCAGTTGACAACCAGAGGGCCTCTTGATGCTCAGACAGGGTCAGGCCATATCATGACTCAGCTTACAGAGCAGGCTCTCCATCTCAAGGTGCATCCTGAAAGACCATAGAAATAAATGGTCTTCTGCTTTGTATGTGTCATCTTTTCTCTTCGCCTCGGGCCTCGATCTGCACAGATCATCTTACAACTATCTCAATATACGGGTTTTGATGTATTTTTCACAAAGGCATCAAATTCTCTAATTAGAGCCTCATTAAAACGGGGGGGTATATATTTTTACTGTACGTTGAAAGCTGGTTTTGTAATGATAAATGGAGCCAACCCTTCCCTACTGTACATCCGGGTATCCTACACGCAGCAGATAAGTCTTCATTACTTCATTATTCCTTTGGATTCCTTATCAAAGTGCATACTGTGGCTGTGATTCTCTTTTCTGGTTCATCACACCAAATAGATCAGTCTGAGATTGATGCCTAATTCTATTAGAGTCAGTCCAGCTCTCTGAGGGGGGAAATTCTATCATAAAAAAAGAGGGCAAAAAATACTGGAATCCTTTCCCTCTGTGAATATTATGGCACCAACTCACCGCTACCCCCCATCCACCCCCGCCTTTGCCCCTCTCTCTCTCTCTCTCTCTCTCTCCCTCTCTCTCTCTCTCTCTCCCTCTCTCTCTCTCTCCCTCTCTCTCTCTCTGTCTCTCACACACAGAGACACACAACACCCCCCCTAATGTTGTTAAAGTCAGTCATGGAGTGATTCCGATGGGCCAAAGCGTTCCCCACTTCTTGAATTTGTTGTTGCTGTTGCTGTTATTAGTTAGATGTCTTCCTCTGTCCCTTCTCTTTGGCATCTGTCGGCTGCCGCTGTGCCTGCAGGACACCAGAGGAGACGACCGGCATCCACAATGAGGAGGGAGCAGCGCTTGCCCTCACGCTCCAGCGCCTGCACGCCTGAAGAGATGACAAGGAGAGGGAAAGGTGTAGGTTGACAGGCCAAAACAGCTTTTGCATTCACGCAGACACACAAACACACGGCTCACAAACAGCATATGCACAGCCGTGCGTTTTGTACACGCGTACGATCTTTCACAAAACCTCACACACGCGCTCGTACACAAACACACACACACGCACAAACGCAAACATGAATACACACATGCACACACATACACACACATATACATACATTTATATGCATACAAACATACTCTCACAACCACATTTTATGCATCCTTACACTCTTGCATGTGGGGGACTGCAGCAAACCTAAGGTAAACATGTTACCACAACCACGGTTTAGTAGTGATATATCACTAGTAAAAGTATGGTTAAAGGTGCATTAAGTAAGATTTAGCGGCCCCATAGTACAAAATGACCATAGTATATCTGCAGGGGTTTGATAGGATTGTTGATCAATACCAATGGCTCAACAATTACTTGGCCTGCTGCTGAGATTTCTGGCTTTCAAAACTCACCTTCTGGCCCATATTCTGTTTTGGAACAAAACCAATAATGGAGGACAAATCTACAAGCGAGACATTTCAGCTACAAAGATTAAAAAGCCTCGTTCTCAAGCAAAAAAATAACAAAGCAATATTATTATTACAGTATTTTGCATGCTGATATATCAGCTCGTCACTAGACGTTTCTGTTGGAGCTCTGCTCTAATTAGCTATCTTACTCCTCTCTATTGTGAAAATGTGACTTTATTATTTGGCCACCGTAAACTGTGCCATAGACCTCTTGATGTTGTTGCATTTCCTTGGTCGCCAATAGAGTTTGATAAAAGTCATACATTAATTAATGCCCCTTTAACATCTGACATTTCAAAAAGACTTCAGCAAATGCAAAATATTTTTTCTATCTTGTCATATAATTAAGACCAACTGAGCTGTCATAAAAACATGCCTTGTATAACTTCAAAATCATGGTGCCTGCACAGACAAAAAGCCAGATTTCACAGATTTAATGTCAGGTTCCAAGGTGATTTGAATGCAACGACGACATTTTGTCAGCAAATGAACAGATTGCTCATGCCTACTCCAGCATGTGGCCCACTTGATCTAGTGGGTGAATCTGGCTCTGTGATGTGGACAACATGATGACAAATTGTCTCACAAAAGGTTGTATGGTAAGTAACAAATTATCATTGGATGCAATTAAGTAAGCACCAACCACCCACCATCGCCATGCACGCACACACAGGTGCACACACACACACACACACACACACGCACACACCCACACACCCACACACACACACACACACACACACACACACACACACACACACACACACACATACACAGACGCACATGCACATCTCAGTTCAACATTTCCCATATAGTACCTCTAAGGAAGAGTACACCTTAATATAACATTCTGTCATTAAATTACTTTTAACTTAAACTTTTAACTTAACTTTAAGCCTTTTTAGCTCATTCTAACTATAATACCATACACCTATTTGACACTTTATGCCGAAAAAAATATATTTTCTTGTGTTTTTATACCAAAATCATATTACTTTTATTTACTGGAAAAGGGAAAAATTTTAGTGTTGACTTAATTGAGTACGAGGAGGCATAAATAAAAACTCCAACCAATAAAACTCTCCAACCCTCCCTTTTCTCCCTAACTGATCTCCCATTGGTTTACACTTCTGAATGATCCCTCCCTGCATTATCTCCCATCCTGTTTCAACAGGAAATACATCACATTAAGGAAGCAAGATGCTCTCAAAATATGGTTTCTTTGTGACTTTAAATAAACATGTACCAAACATGAATGCATGCAGTAGACAGCATTAACTGGACTAGTCAGAGGCCTTAAGACGCGTGGAAGGTAAAGCTGAGGCAAAATACAATTTAAAAATGTCAATGTAGTGCGGGGATGATAATTGATGAATGTTCCTTGCTTTCAGCCAACAACATTCACAATATGTTTCCAAAACAAGCACAAAAAAATAGCAAATATAGCAGAAAGCACAAATCAATCTTAGACTAATCAGAACCTCTGATTCATTAATGATGACCAAATATGTGGACTCCTGGATGGTACTGTGAATTACTATGTCGTGCTATTGTGACTGTGCTACTGCCCTCCCCTTTTATAAGTATATATTATATGCAGTGTAAGTGTCTATGTAGTTAATAACGGTCATTATTTTGTAATTCATGGTTGTTTTGTCAGTAATTACAGTGGAAGGTTTTTGAGTACTCAGTCCACATCCAGTGTTTCAGGTTACAGGTTCAGGGCCTCATGAGTGCAAACATAAAAGCATTAGAAACTTACCTTTCCTTCGTAAATGCTTTCCCTTTGTACTGAAAATGTATTGTAAACCCCAAACCAAGTGGACATAATTTTAGAAATGCAGTTGTCAAAATGTTGTGCTAGTTGGAGCATCTTGATGGAGAAAGAGAGGAATTTAGTGTTTGTTATGATTCAATTATTGTTTTGATATTATCTTTTGTGGCTTTTGACCAATTCTACCTTCTCACTTAAAGTCTATATTTTTTATGTTAATTTAGCTTTGATATACTGAGTTAGGATTTACTGTAGTACATTTCATACAAGTTTGGAGTCTTCATACAAGTTTTGTATGTAGCCTGATATATATTTTATATGTTATATATACCTTTCAACATAATTTAAAATAGAGAGAGCATGGGGATAATAGCTATTTGATTGCTGCTAATATCTGCTAGCCATTTGATTGACATGAGCCAATTGCTGCTACTATTTTTGGCCATTGCTCATTCCTCTTATCCAGAGCAATTCACAGTAACAACATTAGATTAAGCTGAAATTCCAATATTACAGGAAACTAAGGAGTATGGGGATCAAAGCCACAGCACCCTGAAAATAAATGTAACAAATATTCCTGAATCCCTGGAATGATGTTGTTCAATAGAGACATAAGAACCACAGAGGAAAGGTTGTTTTTTCTTGTTTTATATGAGACAGTCGCATGATCAGGTGCAGTTACAAGAGGAGGCTAGCAGAGACGTTTTTCTTCAGAGTTACGATGGAAGATAAGGAGCGACTCTTCTGTCCCCATAAGTGTGAGAAGGTCACTCCACCTCTGGGACGCTGGCTTCATGCTTTGCTAACACCTTATTACCTGCAGTGCTTTTTAGTCAGATAGGGTGATTCATCATAACTTTACCTTGGGATGCATTAAAGTGGTAACCTGCACTTTTTCATTTTTTTTATGTTGTTTTTGTTGTTGTTGTTGACATTTTTACCACAACACGTTCATTGCTGTGGTGTTTCTGCACTGCACTTCCTAGAGATCACCTGTCAATCAAACAGTGTGGTCGGTACTATGACGTCTTTTTTGTTGGATTTTCTGTTGATGCAGTTTGAGTTTCTCTTTTCTTTGTCTGTTCAGCCATGGTGGCTATCACTGCTCATGCAAACTACCCAGTTCTTCTTCTGTTTATTCCAAACAAACCAGAAACATGACACATCACTTCTTGTGCACCAGAGGATTTTTCCCAGGAAAGACCTGCTCAGACACTGATACATTTACTCATATGAAAAGGTCACAGATTATTTTCTAATTTCTAACAGATTATCTGACTTTAATACTATAATCTAATACTGATACATCGGTCATTAATGCATCATTCTGGCTACTTGGCCATTACCACAGGTGCATCTAATGAGTTTTATACATGAATCCTAGGCACCAGGATTATGTTTATAATCTCAGTATTTCTGTACCAACCTAGTCCTCAGACTTGCAAACTCAGTATCATCTTTTATTAAATCCCTTCTCAAAACCTGCTTGTTTAAGAAGGCCCTTTTATAGTCTATTCTGCTTTTATGTCACCAATTTATTCTGCTGTTTTTAAGTCTGTTTAGGATCCTTGCTTACTCTTTTTTTTTGTTGCTTTTATGCTGTCTTTGCCTTGTTTTATGTTTTTTATGCTGTTTTTGATTCGTTTATGTTGCTTTTATGCTGTTTTTGCCTTTTATAGTTCCATGTTGTTGTTATTTTACTTTTTCTCTTTTAGTTATTTATGTCTTTGGACTTTCTGTTATTTTGACTTGTAAGGCACTTTGTAACTGTGTTTTGAAAAGTGCTATATAAATAAAGCTCATTAAAGTTTATTATTATCATTCATTCATCATTGAGTGAATGATTAGCCTGTGATCATTCTAACTACTACAGTACATTCATCCATGATTAGTTCATGTTTAACTCACTGTAAAATGTTTGCAGTTTAGATAATAAACTGATTATGTCACTGTTTTTACAGTTTTTTCCTGAGCTTGACATTGATTCTCATGTTTCCAGAGTCTTCCCCTGTATCTGAGAGTCTGCCTCCAGGCTCTTATAGAAGTGACCTAATCCTCGAGTCCTAAGATCTGAATAATTGGATGCCACATCGGTACTCAAAGCGAGGGGGGAAGGGGGATTGTCATTGTCATTGCCTGGAAAAGAAAGAAACGGATACAATCCAGGAGAGACAGACTATGTTAAAGGAGATATCTGTGAGTGACAGACAGTTAGTTGGGAAAGTGGGAAAAGGAGGATGACCTTTCTATGAGAAGAAGTGTCAGCTCCAGGAGGAACAGGAGAGGGGACAGTGTCTCCTTCGCTTCAGTGACTCCTCTCTCCTGTACAAGAAAGCTGTCGGCCATCTTCCAAGAGGAGCTATCAAGCATTCTCTTTTTTCTCTTTCTCTGTCTCTCTACCTTTCCTTTTCTCCCCCTCTTTCCCCCGCTCTCTCCTTCATCTTTCTCTCCATCCACCACACTCCTCTCCCTCTTTTACTCTTTCTTACACAATGTCTCCCAACCCTATTTGGGGCCTCTGTCTCTGTCAGCCGCTGTTAAATCAGATACATTGCAGGTGTGTTCCCACTGTGGAGGAGGATTCACTGCCTCTGCCTGCAACCTCTCAGTCTGACACAGCAGCTCTTCCAATTTATTGTGCAGTAATTTATCCATGGGCCCTATACATACTTAAACTGCATTTATGCATGCAGACCCTACAGTTATCCTATTTATCATACACACCTACCTCCGTATTAATCCTGAGCAGTGATTAACTACAAATGCTCCTGTCTGTGCGCATATAAAGTCTAGCAATAAACTGCCCAACTTCATCCAACCGCCCGCATTCACCGCCTATATCAGTGATGGAGATATTACTCACACGGCCAATCTGTGATTATTTTGCATTCATCTTCCTTGGGCGTTTTAGCACAAGACTAGATGTGTCCGCGTGCTGAATGTGATTTTCTATCTTTCACGCTGTGTTTTCAGGCATATTTTCTCCCCCCCCCCCCCCCCCGTATCCTTAAACTGGCGGCTGGTATCAGTAAATGGCACCAACCTTTCTCAGCGGGGTGAAAATGACTGCCTTGTAAGCTCCGCGCCAGCCTCAGTCCTTTCCCAAGATGGTAGTTAAAAAAACGATGTTGACCTATGCATGGCTCCAGGACTGTATATCTCAGCCAGAACAGCACGCAGGAAATAATCCCCCCAGTTTTGAATTATTATGTGTCCCAAGGTCCCTAAATGGATTTTCTTTGGAGCAATGTGGGCCTGTAGAGGCTGGACATCAGACTATTTTGCTTTGTTGGTATTTTTTGCTCTCGTATTGATTTAATATTACCTAGACTTCCATAATCCCACTTATATAATTAGATTTCTCTTCACTCTTTCAGTGTTGCAGAACGCCAATGATTAATTGAGTCTCTATTGACAAGGCTTGATTAATTGGACACAGCCTTGGATTCCAACTATACAAAATTCATTAATAACCCACGCTATATGAGACTTGGCAGAATCAAGGATGTTGCATTGATTGATGTGTTTGAGCGACTAGCCATAAAGCAGATTCTGAATCATGACTGAAGTCTGTACTTTTAAGCCCAGAACAGTAGATAATCTGCCCGCTACTATCATGACATTTCAAAACTAAGCCCTTTCATTTTCAAAGTGTCCATGTGTACTGGTCTTTGGGTTCTATATGAAATAGTCGCTGGTCTGGCCCCGTCCTCACAATCTCTCAAAGGTCAGCCCGGACAACACTGAGTGCTCTAATTATGTTTCGGTGGAAAAATTGTCTGGGGAGTACAGGTTCCAGCGCCGCTTTAGCTGCAGCACAATAGAGGTATTTGTCTGTATTAGGGTTAAGGATCAGTCTAAAATTGCTTCAGTTTCATGGGGAGCTCAGGATTTTGACCCTCCCAAGGCAGATACTGTTTAAGAGTTGCTGATTGCTCTACTTGTTTTTTCAGGTCTGTGTACTGTGATAGTTAACCTCTCATCAAATGGGAAACTACAAAAACTATTTTTTTTTTTAATCCAAAATGCTGTCTTTTTACCCCCTTTTCTCTTTTTTGATGTCTTGTTGTCTTCATGTTAGAAAATATTAAAGTGTCTCCTCTTCCCTCGGGTGAATTTTGCAAAACCATGCGTAAAATAAAAAAGGCAGGCACAAAGAGGCAAAAGCACAACAAAAAAATCAATAAAAAAATGCTTCAAAGAGGGCACCTGGGAGAGAAAGGAGGAAAAGCTCAAAACAAGTCAAAAAGTCAGAGATTGATCTCCCCTAATCCTCCTCTTTGCTACAATTTTTCAAGATTGGGCAGAAGAAGTTTGGCAGTATTCCTCAGTTCCATTATGCCTCTGTTCCTACAACTAGTTTGATATGCTGAAATAAACAGTTGTTAGAGTCGCATATTTCTTTCAGCGACACACTGCATTGTCCTTTAGACTACGTGAAATGATTATGCCGAAACTCCCAGTGGCAGGCCACGACCATGCATCTATTCTGCATTTGTAATGGAGGATTTCCCCAGCAGTTCTTGTTGGGAGTGCAGCAACAGGGTAGCGATCATGTAAAAATAAGACTTCTATGATCGCTAAATCTGTAACTATTCATAGTTTGCAGACAGAAACCACTGTACAAGAGCTAGAGCATTTACCATGTCTTTACAATACAAGTTTGTCTATGGCATGAAGCAACTCTTAGCCCTCTTCAGTGAAGAATTTTTGGCAGCATTCATTCCTTAGTGTGAGGTGGAGGCGAAGGTGACCCCTGCAGAGCAAGTATCTCAGTCTGAGCCACTTTCCCTGTAGCTCTTTCCTGCCATGCAGGCCATCAGAAAGCCGGGCTCAATCCACTTTTCTAAATTGCTACCATTTAATGGAACACCTTGAACACCTGACTTCCCTCTCTGCCAAAAATAAATAAAGAAATTGTTGGTAAAAATGAGCCCTTCCAACTTTGGTGGTGCTTGCTGAAAATTGAACGCATCAAACACCGCTTTTACTGAATTGCTTTGACAGATACTTTCTCCAGGAGATCTTCACTGGGTTAAATACATAGTCGGTACCTATCTATATAGACATACATTATTTAGAGAGATCTACTGCTCACCTACATCTGATGAACAGAAAGCATTCACTTTGCGGCGACTCCATGAGAAAATCTGTAGAAAAATGTGGCTTAACATTAAATTAAGATTAAATTAGATAATTGATCTATTTTATATTAATTCTATCATTTATAATGTGTGTTGTAGCGAATTATAGTAGTATTGTCTTTGGTACTGATTACATAACAATAATAAGGAACACCCTATCATGGTGTTCATGATGTATCATGATGGATAATGAAAGCCTGTCAGGTATCTACTGGACATCATGCAATCTTATTTGTCTTATAAAGATCTAATCTAATACTAATTCTAATACTGAAGTTATATAATGTCGAGTTGTTGTTGTTGTCGAGTGGAAATGCTATAGTTTGTTATTTGACAGTTTCCACAACTGTATGACAGTCCTCAACTCTCTCAATTATCATTAGTATGTATGATGGACTTTTATGAATAGGTATTGTAAAGATAAAACAAAATAAAAGGTCTTAGAAATTAAGTTGCTTGACACTTCTCATCTGCTGTTTCACACAAGCCAACGGCTTTTTTGAGGGAGAAAGCCGGAAGGCTTCGCATGCCTTTCATAGCAATAATGATAGTGATAATGCATTTTAATTATAACACACTTTCCATTAGAAGCAAATCTCGCTACAGTACAAGTACAAGTAAGGATGAAATAAAGAGGGGAAAAAGCAATAGTGGTAAAGGCAGAGGTAAGCAATTAAGCAGTTCACAGAGAAATATTTTTTTGTTGAGAGGAGTTTTTAGGTGTGATCAGGCAGGTCTCAGACGGGGAGCAGCCACACAGAAAGCCCGGTCCCCCGTGCTGCAGAGCTTAGTCGCGGGTGGGTGGAGGAGCAGCCTGGTGCTTGACCTGAGGGTGCAAGTGGATGTTTGTGGGGTAGGAAGTTCATTGAGGTAGGGTGGACCATTTCTGTGAATGCACTGGAAAGTAAAGAGGGGGGTTTTGAATTCAATCCTGGTTTCCATAGCTATTATCAAGCGTGTCTTTTGGCTGGCAATTCCTGTAAAATTCTGAGGCTGGCTTTTATCTTTCCCTATTGCTGAAAACTCTACAAAGATCTAGCTCAATATGACTCCTTTGAGAGAACTGAAAGAATGCTATTGTAATCTAGGCTCAATTTATACCAGTTGATTGTCAGACTGTGAGTGTACAACAATCCCCTCAGATCAAAGATCCTGCTAAATCAATCTGTAAAAGTACACTCCTCTTCCAACATGAGTTTTTCAGTTACAAATATTTTTCTCTCTAGGTTCAACACCTCAGAGGGCTCTGATGAGAATTTAATGTAACTGGCCATAAAGCGTCCCGCACATTAAATTAAGCCAGGGAGAATCTAATTAGCAATGATTGCTGACGTGAGTGACAACTTGTTTATGCAATGCGTCGATAAGACAGTGATATTTGCCAAAACCAACGGGATGAAAAACGTTCCTGTTCTTAGCCAGTGGCTCAGTGGCAAAGCAAATTTGATTGCTTATGAAATTAGCCAAATAAAGGAGTTGCCAAAGCACTTCATCAACATCGATTGACATCATTTCAACAAAACCAAAAATAATAATAATTTCCATTCGGTCTTGAAGAGAGACTAAAGCAACAAAAATCCACAAGGCAACTTGCGGCATTTGAAGATTAGTCAATTTATCTACTGGACCAGAGGCTCATAAATTATTTTCTCTTAATCAGCATGACACTGTATTTCCAGTTGAAATTCAAGTTTATTTGTCAAATGCATAGTCCATACAAAGCACAGACATTACAGTGACATGCTTACTTGCCTACCTTCTCAACTATAGCTTAAATAGATAAAAGGAAAATATCAAAGACAAGAGGGAACAAAAAGCAGATAGTAAACATACAGACGCTAATACAAAGTAACAATATTCATGCAAAACATTTACAGGATAAGCAAAGGGAAATATCAAAGTATAATACAGACTAAGTTGTGCAAAAGTAGTTAAAATTTGTATAATATATGTTTATAATACGGAGATGTAATACAGTAACATACAATAGGTAGTTGACAAATATACAGAGATATATGGATATATATTTAATATATCATATACATAAAAAATATGTATGTTTATATCTACAAATATATACGGTATATGCAGGATATATAATATAGATATATACTATACAGTAATAAAGCGGTGCAGTCACAGACATGTATAAAACAGAACATGATGTGTTCAGGCAATATTCAGGAGTCTGTTGGCTCAGGGGTAAAGAACTGAGTCCCTGAGTCTAGCGGTCCGGCGTTTAATGCTTCAAGCACCGGCTCCACCTATCATAATCCCCCGACAGACCCGCCCAAGCCTCGACTCCTACAAAGAATTCCAATTCCCCTTCTCCACTGTTGATGACTTTCTGCGCCTGAGCCATTCAGATTCTAAATACATATGCAGGGTGGAGAGGAGCTGCAGCTACATTTGTTAAACCTCTCACTGATGTCAGCTCCAAGTGTTGCAATGGACGGAAAGTGAGGGAGGCAGGATCACACTTTCATTGACATCCAATGTGGTCTTTTGATCTCGGCTGGAATTCCCCTCGCCTGCTGGGCTGACTCAGGAGCCAAGCTGAGAGACCAACCACCAGTAGGATGAGACCGGGCTGGAAGCCAGGCAGTCGTAGGTGGATATACGAAGACCCTCTGAACCTTCCCTTGATAGTACAGGAAATGTCCTCCATTTGTGGCTGATGACGTCTCCTAGTGTAACAGAGTTAGAAATAACCTCTATTATGAATTTCTACAAAATTGATATGCTTGTCCTACATATAGTTTTAGAGCCACCTGGTGGGTTAATAGCACAACTGCATAGATAGGGTTCCTTCTCGCGCACCGTACGTGCCTCAGCAAAGAAAAATACTTCCGAGCTGGAGGTGGGTACACGTGAGCAATGTTGCAACTAGGGGTGGGCAATATGGCCCTAAAATAATATCACGATATTTCAGGGTATTTCTGCGATACCTGTTCCGATATTCTTGACGATATGACAAAATACTGAAAAATATTTTATTATTAATTTCAAGAACATACAATTGCAACAAAATAAGTGTTATAGTTTTATATGTCAGCATAAACGTAACAGTTTGCCTTCAAATATTCAGTAAAAACGAAACAAAAATTATCTCTCAGTTATTTTGTCTGCTTGGTTTTGAACTCACAGTAGCTGTTGAGCTCTCCTCGTGGGATTTTTGGCTCTCCTCGTACTGAACCGGGTGCTTCTGCTTGAGGTGGTGAAATAAGTTCGATGTATTGCCCCCTTTTGTTGTTACAGTCTTCTTGCACTGCTTACTAGGGGTGGGCGGATCGATCCCAAAATATCGATACTACAGATACTACGTCTCGTTTTTGAAGATCGATTCTAGCATCAATAGGATCAATACCAGTTTCAGTTTCTCTCTTCTACGTTGTACCCATTTCATCAAAGAGTAGAACTGTCTGTGCAAACAACGTTCCGTTGTCGTGAACACATCTTAGTGCATGCATGCACTCCTTGCTTCTCCACTGCTGTTGTCGTGTCGTGTGCACTCAAACAACCAACATATGCGTCGCGCACGCGCAGCGCACCACGGCGCGAGAACCATTGCTCTAACTGAAGGAAAGAAGAATAGTTGAGGGTAGTTTGTGCTTTTGTTTAGTTATTTGCACTTTGCTTATTTATAAAAGTTGTGAAAGTTTTAAAACATTCATTGCTCTCCACAAATAATTGTGTGCACTTTGTTTATTCAAAAAACTTTTCATGTTTGCACATTCAATTTACAATATAATATAATTACAATATTTGCCTTTAAAAACTGTGCTGTGTTTTAACATGCATGTGATTAAGTAATTAACAGTGGAAAGCAAAAAAAACTGGCTTCATTCATTTATGTAGCACTTTTTTTTACAAAGTGCTACATAAATGAATGAAGCCAATTTATTTTGCTTTGCTTGCTACATACATGCTTCAGTTGGGAATCAAACCCGGGTCTCACAGGTGGCAGGTAGAAATTCTACCACTCACCTTACAATGATTGCTAACCTTTGGCAAATAATTTAGTGGTCATGAAAATGTATTCAAATTTACCCTATTGATGATGCATTCACCTCATAAATCATGACACACTGCTCTCCCCTACATGAAAGTACATAAGCCGCTTTTAATAATTAAAAGTATCGGTATCGATATCAGCGATTCTGGCCCTGTATTACTCGGTATCGGATCGAAACCAAATTTTGCGGTATCGCCCACCCCTACTGCTTACATATTACCGTGGTTTGTTCTACATCTGCTCTTTTGAAACCAAACCACTTCCACACTACTGAAGTCGCTCCCCTTTTTGGAATTAACTCCTCCACCGTGGAGCCGCTTTCAGCCATGCTTGTTGTTGCTGTGCATTACGCACGTAACGTACGTCATACTGTTACGCAGCGTAACGGTGTGACGTCATTATGTCAACAAGTCGGAATATTGCCATTATCACAATATGAATTTTTTTTATCATATTAAAAATTATACCTGTATTACCGTGAACGATACGATATGGCACACCCCTAGTTGCAACCAATATTTCTATGTTTAATGCTTTAAAATTGTTTTTGCAAACATCAGTAGCATGCATTTTGACTGTAAGCACTACTAGCATGTAATCGGAAAGTATCCACAAGTTATCCACGAGTAGCACTTTTGGTTGCATGTTGAGCTAATGCTCGTTAGCTAGCCATGCACTTGCTGGCTTGCTCCCGGCCGTAATGTTTTCTAGTAATTATTTTAGATAGTAATTTTTCTACTCTTTGTTACACAGATCTGAATGCTTGCAGTTGCATAACACACTGTTGATGATGATTGTGTGTTGCTGATTTTTGTACCAGGTAGGCTTTAAATGTGGGTTTCACATATTGTCGTTGCATGAAAACCTCGTAATTCCAGCTTTGTGATTTACCGTGTTTTGTGTGAAATGAAGGCTTTTGTTGTCTTTCATGGGCTAATAGTCTTTCATATCCCATTTATAGTCCATTGTAGAATTTTAGAAGTATATGGTCAACAGTATAAAAGTAAACTTATTTTTCTTCATTCCTAAAATATTGATACGAGGTTTTTGTACAACAGCAATAACATGTTGCACTATATAGGACTCAAAATGGTGTTCCATTTATTGTCTATGGACAAAATGTTTATTTAGAATGTTTTAGAATTTTTATTGTGAATGTAAAAGAAAATAGCTCTTATTGTTTAGGTGCTCTATAGAAAATCATACATAATATTACCACTATACGATCACGTTTGTTTTATACTAGAATGTATAGAAAAAGACTATAATAGCATTGTAATGTGAAAATGTATTTTATATTAGTCTTTTGTAAAAAGCAAAAAAAAAAATACTTCCAAACTGGAGATCTGAATGCTTGCAGTTGCATAACACACTGTTGATGACGATTGTGTCGCAGATGGACACAACCCGTTACACTAGCCCCAGACAGAAAACGCTCAAACTTGCTGCATTTCCACAGTAGGGCCTTGTGTGACTTGGCAATGCTTATTATGTGGAGCTGAAAGCGATATTAGTTTATTTGAAACTGTAGCCCAACTGGTAATTAGTATCTTCCCACAAGTGAATCCAAAAATAATCTGACACGTGTTATGGATGCAACTGCAGAAACATGAATAAAGAAAAGCCTAGAAGAAGAAGCCAGCAGTTCAGCTACAGATGCTCAAGGCACTGGAGATGTGTTCTGCACACTAACGCCCAAGCCCAATGATACAAAAACAACTGGTTTGAATGGACCCCGCAATCAATATCATGCCCCTTTCCTACTCCTTTATTAATTTCCTCCCTGGTCTCACCCACCTATGAGGATCCTGTTAGCACCATATAATCCGGCTCAGGGCGGCACCATTCCTAGATCCAGCGTACCAAGCTTAAAGATTACCGCCTTTATTGGAGAGAACAGCAGAACAAGGCCAGGCTTTACTCACTGTTGGAAAACTCTAAGAAGCGTGCCTCACTGTTTTAGATGAGCTACTCAACAGGGAAGAAGCCAGCTAAACAGCACAGCAAGGCCCATTACATGTTCACATAACAAGTGCTTTCTACTCGGGTGGATGGGTGAAGGGGTGGGGGGTGGATGGGTGAAGGGGTGGGGGGTGGATGGGTGGGGGGGTGCATGATTGGAGTGAGTGAAACTACACTGACTTTAAAAAACTCCACCTGTTAACACCAAACTGCTGTGGTAGCACAGTGTTGTGTCTTTAATATTTAATTATATTTAATCCATACACCAAGCTACTTCAAGCCTTTTACCCTTTACCGTGTTCTTTATTCTTCTGTTTTATTGTTTGCTTGTCATTTTGTGAGTTGATCATATTAGAATTGCTGTTGTCACTGGCATAGAGGGTCATTCCTATGCTGGACTATTTTTGATTTTGAAATTTTAATGTAATTTTAATGCAATGTAATGGTTTTAATCCATTTACTGTTTTTAATCCATTTATTGTTTTAATCAATCAATTTTATGTAAAGCACTCTGAGTTGCATTCTATGTATGAATGGTGCTATATAAATAAACATATTATTATTATTATCATTACCTCCTGGTATGTGAATGCACCATGCACCAGACTGCATCTGGCTCATGCTCATGCTCCCACCGTACCGTCTGGTGTACAAATGCACACTGTGTTTCCCTTAGGGCTCTTGGGACTCTGCGCCGCCTAAAGAACACACACCATAAATCCCTACGCGCTGTGCATTGCAAAAAGCGTTACAAACAAACACACGAACCAACATACACATAGAGGCCTTGTTCTTACTGAGGTCCTCCTGCTCATCAAATAACAATAATGTCTACACATATAGCATCTTTCTGGGGTTTGCTTGTTTCCATATTATCTGTTTTTATTTCTAGTGGTTCAACCTCTTAAGGCTAAAACCCTATTGTTTTCGTTAGAATTCTTCTTCTTCCTCATCTGCCCTAAAACAGACTGTACCTCAGAGACTGTAAGTCCTAGAGCAATCAAATTTGGTGGATAGGTTTCAAATCTCCCCCACGACTCAGGCAACAAAAATTGCACCGCAATAAAAAGCAACTTTTGGACAATAACTCTTGAACATAAGGGCTAGACTCAAATAATTTTTTTCCCTCCTTGGCTCAAGCTGAATCTATTGCACATACGGATTGTCATTTCCACCATTTTGAATTTTATAAAAATGTTTACGAACAACAAAGGTCTAGAAACACTCAAGCCTTGCACCTTTGGCCATTGAGCACTAGTGATTTATGTTGGGGTTTTAAGTGACGTTCTGAGCGGAAAAACAACACAAGTTCTTGAAGAAGAAGAAGAAGAAGAAGAGAAGTGTTTGTTCACTTCTGCCAGCCAGTTTTTACCAGCTGGTCTAGGTTGCAAACCACAAACATTGTACTGCACTAGCTTGTTTTCAAATCCTCTTTGAATGCCTGCTTTACTTCTTTTCATCAACACAATTTACCATTTCTTGGCATATTTTTAGGGGGGGGGGAATTGTTGAAGGATGATTTGCTGACGATTCAGATGGATGGTGCAGGAAATGGATCACTTTCTTTGATTAAAGCACCTCGCTTGGCCGGCTTTGCACATCATAATCTAAGAATGGATTACACTGCAGTAATATGGGTCACAATATTTAGCAACAGCAATGGCAAAGCCGCTGCAGCAGGAAACAATACTCGTAGAGAAGATTACAATGTGATATGGTTCTACAGTATGTGATTATGTTGTGCACTGTATATAGAATCTCACTGCTGCCCATTAAAAAGTGATTTTCCCACTCCAACCATCCATGCCACTCCCTCGCTCCTGCTGCTGCATGTAAAGTTGAGTATGATGATGACTCTGAGTGTGTGTGTGTGCGCGTGTGTGTGTGTGATTGAGTGTACCACGTTATTGACCTCCAGCAAGGGAGGAGCATTAATGTCCAGTGTGGCGTGAAACTGGACTATACCCCGTGACCAAGGTGACTGGCACTGCCCTGTCCTACGGCACACTTCTGCCTCTGATGGATTGACTGGGCCTTGGGGAAGGACCTCTCCTAGTCTACTGGCCCTGCACTTCTCCGTGTGTGTGTTTGTGTGTGAGTGTGTGTGTGTGTGTGTGTGCGTAAGAATAAAAACAAACTTTTAATCGTCTCCAGGATACAAGTTGTGCTCGACTATCTCTCCCCGTCACTTGTAAAGCACTTGTTTCTCTTGATGTCTCCTCAGAGACATTTATCAAGACTATAGGACTCTCCTTCTGCATGCCTCATGCTAATGAATCCCTGCACACTTTCTTCTCTCTAATGATCCCGCTCCCCTCTTGTCTCCTGCTTATCACTATCTCACATGCTCCTTTCATTTATCTAACGCACTCCTTCATTTAAGTAAGGTATAAATGAAATGTGCTGGCTACATTTTTTTACCATCATGTTCACCTTATCTCTCTTCCCCCCTTTCTCTTTCTTTCTCTCTATCCTCTCTCTCTCTCTTCCCTTTCCCTAGTTGTGATTGAATGGATGAACAGAACACCCCGAGGATGGTGCTAAACGCCTACACAAGACAGTATTGTACATGCCAGTTCCATTTATGGGATGAGTTATAGATTTCCCTCCCCATGTGCGGAGGCAGGAATGTGAAAAACTGCTAACGACATACCTAAGTTCGGGATTTGATTACAGGCTGCTACTGGCAGCTTCAATGGAGAATATCTAATGAAAGCACTGGTTGTCAACTATGTCTTATTGGTGGGAGATGAATCCCAGCGTTGATTGACTGTGGACGGGAAAGCGATGATGTGTTGATTTGATGGCTACGTAGCTGATAGACCTTTAATCTGTGCATTTTTGATATGTCCATCATCGGCTCTTACTGAAGCTAATCAACATGCTGAAGGGGAAAGCACCTCTTGCTATTTAAAAGATTTGGATACTGAGTTGTTTTAGAGTCGATTTACTGCTGGTACGATTTATATGTGCAAATGAAACATCTATGTTGTTTTCTTTACTCTTAAAAGGTATAATATGTAACATTTCCGCATTAAAATATCTAAAAACGACTAGACCTATGTTATATATTTTGTTGAGTTGTGTACTTACATTATCCCAAATGTTTCCAATAATGTTCAAACCCAGAGAAATCAGTAATTTTATTCAAGATAACGGAGCGTTTCATTTGATCGCCTGTCAATGGCGTCATATCCCCTTTACCCCCTAACTTCCGGGGAAACACGGGAAACACCAGATGATACATCAGAGAGTGAGGAAGGAAGACAGCGAACTAGCTAGCTAGCTCTTGCCACTCTGTTGTTTTTTTCATTCTATTGTTTTTATTGCTCACTCGTGATGGATCGCGATTATTCATTCCCGTTTGCTGCGCGTTCTGTCGCCGAAGTTGTCCCCGTAAAAAAACTCCCATGATCCCACGCTACTTCACAACGTCATCAAACTACGTCTTTTGTTATTGTTTTGATTGAGAGACCCCTAGCGGCAGAAATTACATACTGTGCGCATTTTTGTATCTTTTTTGCGTGCACTTGTGTAAACCTCACATCTTCTTCATCTGTTCTTCACTGTATAGTTTCCCGTCAATGCTGACTGATAAGCTTCTTTGACCCTGTGTGTCTACATGTCCCTGCAGTCGATGGAGATGATGATCGATGTTTCAAGTGACATTTCTCAGCTAATAACCTCTTATCCTATTGATTCTCTGCCCAGATATCCTGCTCTGCTCTCTTTCAACAAATGGATTTTGTCCCCTGCTGTCCTTCCCCCCCAACCCCACCCCCATCTTCTTTTTTCATGTTCCTGTATTTCATAGAATATCTAACACGAGCATTCAGGACCTCTTTTCGTTTCATACTCCATGTAGCACATCCCCCGGGCTAAACTCAGTCACAAATTAAAACCAAATAATACCATTTTTAGAGAGTGGCCCACTTCAAAAGTCACCCTGTAGTTTGCCTAAGGGAGTGACTGTCGCTGCAGTTACATCTGAAAGGGAGGAAAGGGAAGGGATTGAAAGAGGGCCCTGCCAAAAATGCAGCCATGGGCTATCACAGTCTATGAGGAGCTTCTCAAAGGAAAGAGTGTTCCTGCATGCCCGTATCAGCGAGGCAATCACTGCACACTCAATCACATCTTAATTAAAACCTGTGGGCTTACAGTGGCTGTCAGTGGTGCTTCCAACCCTCACGATTTTGTTGAAAAAATCACTGCTTCTTCAAATTGAATGTAAATTTGAATCTGAACTGTTTGGTATTGTTACTTTACTAGTGTTATATTCATATATTCACACAATATTCAAAACTACTAAACAAAAATATAATCAAGGTTATAGGGGGAAAATGGTTGGTGGAAAGACTTCAGTAGTTATCTAATAAAACTACCTAACAGTTAGTTAGTAGGGATGGGACAATATATTGAAATTCAATATATTGCAATACAAAAATGTGACAATACGTATCGTGGTGCAGAAAAATGAATTGATAATGAGTGATGAGTGATATTAGCTACATTTTCTTCTGCTGTAGTAATCACAAATGAGACGGCTTGCCCATCACAATCTCCATCCAAATTATATTATTTGCACTTTGTAATGACATTTTTAAATTTAGTTTACATTCTAGCAAGCCAATGCCATCACTAGAAAGATGTATGGCTCAAAAAATATCGTATCGTGGTTGTACTGAATCGTGAACCTCATACCGCGTATAGAATCGTGTCGTGAGATAAGCGCATCATCTCAACACTATTAGTTAGTTATAACTGGGAGAAATTTATGAAACAGATAATTACATCCTGCCATACTCACAGCAGTTTGATCCAGCGCTTCTCAATGTGCTTTTAACCTTGGATCAGATTCTACGCTAAGAGGCTAGCTGAGTTACGGCCTAAACAAACAAACCGAAAATGGCCACTTAGCAACCGCTGTTTAAAAAATTACTGTATGTTTTCACTGCCATTTGTTCTTTGAGTCATAGTTTATATTATATTTATATATATAGTTTTTATGGTAACACTTTACAATAAGGGTACACTAAGTTAAGGGTTAGTTAATGCTTAATAAGCATTAACTAACCCTTAATTAACAGTTAACTAATGTGTAATTTACTAATGGTGTTCATGTTAACTAAGGTATTCATTTATACATTATTTAATATTAATTAATATATATATATTAATATATATAATTATAAAGATGGCTATTAAATAATGTATAAATTAATACCTTAGTTAACATGAACACCATTAGTAAATGATTACCAGACACATTAGTTAACTGTTAATTAAGGGTTAGTTAATGCTTATTAAGCATTAACTAACCCTTAATTATTGTACCCTTATTGTAAAGTGTTACCGTTTTTATTTTAACTGTAGGTCCATCTAGGTTGCATGGCTGCAGATGACAGCAAAATGTAGAGAGTTTGATTTTCTGTCCACAATTTTCTGTGCATCACATCTTGATGGCTGTTCAGTTGTTTACAGTTTATTTCTGGACAAAGGATGTTTGAAGCATGAATGCCCATTATTTACTCAGAGCAATAACTTCTACCTGATGGCACCAAAAAGAAACATCTGGAAGCAGCAACTAAAGGTTTGGTAAAAGAATACATGTTGTGTACAATGTGCAAACCATTATGCTACATGGATTGTATCATTCCATCAGTGAGTGAACTAAACAATGTATACCATATTTGTGCCGTCTAATATGAATCTCAAAGCACGTTTTAACATAGGGGAATATGCCCAATAGGAAAGAATTACATTTTTCAATCTCAATTCTTGCGGTTAATTTTGGCATTGAGCCTTGACTATCTACAGTAGAGGCATTACCAGGATAGACTGGTCTGGAGTGGCATGATGTTGAGTGTATTAAATACTACATTTCCTGCATTAGGCTGTAGAACATAAAGACCTAGGCTTCAAAAGCTTGCAAAGAAAGAAATAGCGAATAGATGATCTATAACTAATAGTATTAAATTGGAAAATTGAAATTTAGAATACAGATTATTATGGACTATTTAAAATGCGTGAAATGACCGTTTCACACTTCACACAACATTGTCAGGCCATCCTGCATATGGTTGACAACCACATAGCTTGCACACTTGCTATCCTTTTCCCTTTGCAGCAAATCTCCTGGCTACAGCTACCAGATATAATGCAATGTTCCTTTGTCCTCCTAGATAGAAACCTACATTATATGTTAGAGGAAAGGGGTGGTGGGTGAGAACAGATGACAGTATGTCATTATGTGTCATTATCAAGTGGACACCTTCCATCGAATCAGAAATATACTCACCTATACTTAGGCTCACATCCAGTGATGTAATGATGACGCTCCTAAACTCAGTTTACCTACCTTTTAATTTGCAGAATAGCGTTTACCCATGTATTTAGGCTGGCAAAAATCTTTATGACATAAATTGTTATTATACAAAACATGAAGTAGTATCAAAATTATGTAAGTTATAAGATAGGATAGAGTCATTTAAGAAAAAAAAAAGCATAAATTAATGTTTTTCTTAAAATATAATTGATCTCCTTACTTATTGGTGGCAGTTTGCCTCATAACGATCAAGGACTGGAGGTCATAGTTTACCCAGCCTTTTATTTACCGCTACAGCACTGCGTACATCTAGTTCACATTACACCCTATAATTTCTAACCTTGTTACTGGTCTCATAAACAATAAGGGGCGGGCTGATCCTTCTGGCTTGAAACGGCCTGCTCAGTACTTAAGACACCGAGCTGTATCAGCGAGCAGAAAGCTTAGTTATGTAAGACAACTGTGCCTGAGAACTGTCTGTGACTATTAATTTCTGCTGCCACAGCTGTGCCATACTATCATATATAACTCCTGTCTTAATCATGAGATTGTGGAATTGTGGATTGTGGCCAGATATCACTAATAGGGTATTGAATTCATATTTCCATTACATCATGAATGTTTCGCATCACATATGATTGTCATGCTAATATGATGATATGATCTTAGCAATTATACTCCATTTAATTACGCCTGATTTGAGAGATTGTTTATTGTCTGTCTAGCTGCTGAATATTTAAGATTTTGTAGCAGAAGCCTGTCTGTCCCAAAGATAAATTGGAAGAGAAGACCTGTTCCAGCAGCACTGAAAGGCACACATCTAACAATCTTTATCTATTTCCGTCCTATACTATCTTTACTTGTCAACTAGGGATGGGACATATGCTTATCTCACGATACGATTCGATTACGATATGCGATATGATGTTCATGATTCGATACAACCATGATACAATGTAATAAATAAAGCTTGAATGAAAACAAAAAGTGTGACTGTGCGGAATTATGTTTATTTCTGAGACACAAATCTTTCTAGCGATGGCATTGGCTTGCTAGAACCTAAACAACAATTTAAAAATGTAATCACAAAGTGTAAATAATTTAATTTGGATGGAGAGCTTGTGAACTTGTGATGGTCAAACCGTCTCATTTGTGATTACTAGCAGAATAAAATGGAGCTAATATAGCATTTTTTTTTTCACCCCATGATTTGTCACATTTTTGTATTGCAATATATTGAATTTCAGTATATTGTCCCATCCCTATTGTCAACATAAGTTAACTCTTTCAGACGAGACAAAATCCTTCTTTGTCTGGACTGTTTCATAGAGCCATCAAGCAACATTCAATGATCCTTTCTCTGAATACACAGCTTTGCTTTAGAACATTATCTGTTTTGACTGCCACAAACATTGTCACTATTGTTTAAACAATTACATCACAGTGTATCAGTCGAATGCTGGGATAATTCGATGGTCTGCATTTTCTGTAAACATAACACAGTCAGATTTCTGATTCATAGTCACCGGAGATGATCATCACAGAGTTCACATGGTGACATTATTTAGAAATGCACTGATATTTATAGTCTGTGCTGTGCTTGAAGAAAAATAAAAGTATTTTATCTATGCTATAGTGCAACAAGTTGCTCTTTTGATGGCCTTTGAAGTAGTGTTATGTAGGCCTGGGATGCAGGGTCACCTATTTTCAGTGTTATCTGTTTTTCTCTCTATTTTCATCCTTAAGCTGTGAGTCTTTATTTGGTGAATTTCCCTAGCCAGATAACTGTCAATCATTCAATGTACTGCCTCAGAGTAACTTAGAGCAAAGTATTAATTTAGAGTCTGGAATAGGACAACCTGAAAATAACATGTCAATTGTCTGCTGATGTTTATGTGTTTCAGACGTTGCCATTGTAAGACAAAGGTCATCGTAAAACAAAACAAAACAGTTTGTAGCCAAGAACATTTACCAAGACATTTAACAAGAGGAGACTCATAACTTCTGGTACACTCATGAACTGATAAAGAGAGCAACCTTGGCAACAATCTGCCAATCTCTGCACAAAATAACTGTCAGGATTTACTGGTGATAACTTTTTTAGTAGAGTTAGCTCGCTAGCTAGCAGGCTAAATTACTGTGATTAAACGGGAAACAACATATAGTCGCATAAAATTGTGTGAAATGAGCACAAACACTGAAATACAGTGTTGCTGATACAAATGATGTGAACATTACATTCCTCCACCATGAAATATTATGTGACAATAGTACAAATTGGACACTTTTCACCTGTTTGTCATGTGAACAGATGCAAATCTTAATAAGGGTCTTGTTACAAGTTACACCTCATTTTCTCAAAACTCAAAAACTCAAAAACACAAATCCAAAGACAGACACAAGATGCAAACTCCACAAATCTCTTGCAAAAGGAAACACTACATTCAAAACCATGTGATGTCTTCTCAAAATAGAATTTTGCATCCAAATGATACACATACATCATCATATGAATAGATATTTTCTAAGAACCAATTCTACATTGATATGCTAAATGGAAAACGCAACTATGAATGCCTTTGCTTATCAGTAGGCTTACACCTTAATTTTCTGTTACACTTACTACTTACATATGTACAGTAGCCTATTGTAAAAGATTATCATGTTACTAGGCTGCTCAAATATAAAACAAACAGAAATATAATAACAAAACACAGCTGCAAGTGGCCATTACTGGGTCCAAGTCAATGAGACAAATTATTTGACATTGGTCATTTTTGGTGGAGGCATTGTGGGTGGAGATTATGGCGTGCATGGGGATATTCACAGGTATCCTACAGTGACAGTGGCAATTCACTACTTAGGCAAATAGCACAGAGTAAAAGCTGCGGTTAGTACCCACCTGTCGCTCCCCCATTTATTAGTCACCGATTGGCCAGGATTTTCTAAAGTAGTTAAGGAATGCGGGAGTGTCGCATGTGGCTGCTGAGGGGGAGAGAGGGCCGGGTGAGGCTGGGGCAGAGCCTCCTCCGGTTCCCAACATCCTTCCCATACAGGATTTCCCTCTCTAGCAGTCTTATGATGACACTCTACGCTCAGCCTTTGATCACGTGATGAAAACTGGTCACCAGGTGCAACCCAACGCAGCGCTCTCTTACCCACATTTTGCTTTGGTTAGGGACAGACTGTATCGAGCGAGTCACACGGCGGAAGAGATTACCCAATTGTTGGTTCCAAAACGCTGTTGGGAAATTATTTTCCAGGTGGCTCATTATGACCCAATGGCTGGCCACTTAGGATAATGGCTTGATTCAACCGGCCAGGTATTTGGGCAGACGTGCGCTGGTGGTGTGCGTCTTGCCGTAAATGCCAGTTAGTCAACTCCCTGGCCACTCCAAATGCGCTTTTGTGGCCATTACCTTTAATGGAAGTCCCTTTCAAAAGAGTGGGGATGGACCTCGTTGGGCCATTAGACTGTAGTGTGCGCAGCTACCGTATTTTGTTAGTCCTTGTGGATTATGCAACTCGATATTCAAAGGCACTTCCATTGTGCAATATCTCTGCAAAGAGCATTGTGCATTTATCTCCTGTGTGGGAATCCCAAAAGAGATTCTGACTGACCGAGGCACTTCATTTATTTCACACTGCGCGAACTGTACCATCTGTTGGGCCTCCACTCAATTCAGACTAGCGTGTACCATTCCCAGACCGATGGCCTGGAGGAGAGGTTTAACAAAATGCTGAAGAACATGATTCGTAAGTTCATTTAAGAGGATAGCCAAGTGTCTGGACCCTCTGTTATTTGAGGTGTGGGAGGTTCCCCAGGCCTCCACAGGATTTTTTACTTTGAGCTGTTTGGCAGGAAACCCAGGGGTTTCCTGGACCTAATTAAAGAAAGCTGGGAGGTAAGTCCAAGCACCAGTAAAAATGAGATTCAATACATACTGGACCTGAGAGCAAAACTCCATACACCTGGGCAATTCTCACATGAACATTTGCTCTAGGCACAGGAATGTCAACAGCAGCAGTATCACCTGCTGTAGTCTTTGATTGGAATGAAAACCTGCATACTCTCGGCCCTCCATGGCACACGATTGCCAATCGTGTTTGCTGTCGAAGATGAGCTGACTCATATGGCATAATGCAGTGGGGAACAGGATACGTCTCCTCTCCCCCTTTCTGTGAGTCAGCAATTTTGGTGTCAAGGATTACCAGGATTTGTGATTGTGCCACCCATCTGCTCAGTCCAGGTCAAGTCATGGCGCAAGGTACAGTCATGTTCAATCTGTGCTATTTTCATGACTTTACCAAGCACAGCACTCATGAACACGTCCTGTATTCAAAAGCTTACCAACCATTTTTGTGGGTGATATGTTGGCCAATTTCATGTAAATCCCTCAAGCAGGAAAAAATAAGATACAACATTTTTCATTCATTCTAACTATATACGCATGTGGCAGTGGTTGATGATTGTCATCCAACATAGACCTGTCAGTGGGTGCCATGACGCACAGAGTGAGGATTGTGGAGGCGGCTGTATCCTCTATAGATGTCAGGGACTGGCTGGTGGATGGACCCCTCCCGTAGCCAAACTGTCCCTGCATTTGCCGCCAACTTCTGTTTGGCTGTTTGCCTAATATCACTGAACCGTTTCCTACATTGGGCAACAGTTCTCCTGGGAGCAGAGTATCACGGTAACCAAATCTGTTATCTCCTCCCAAGCTAATTTAATTTAAGGTGCCATATATTCGCTTGTGGTGATTCTACACCTCCCACACAAGGACACCAGTTTCCTCCTGGGAGAAGCTTTTGTGGCAGATCCGCTCCAAACTGCTCTATCCATCACAACATTTCCACTGTGCCATGGTGCAGAGCATACTGAATTTGAAGAGGAGGAAAAAAGGTGATTTGATTGGTCATGACTGACACCAGCCCCTACCACACCTACTGATAATGTATTCCTCCTAATTCCAAGTGTGCTGCAGGTGCGCTGTGCACCTCTGGCCACAAAAATGCCAAACATAATTGCCATGCCCTGTGCGCCATACGCCGCTGACTGCGCTTTGTGCCATGCGCCATTGATTCACAGAAATGGGGCCCTAAACATTTTCAAGTCATTATCCTGAAACATGAAAAGCACAGCTCAGTCAAAACAACTAACCAATCACTAAGCCAGTGGTTCCCAACTCCGGCCCTCGTGACCCAGAGTCCTGTTGGTTTTCTACCCTACCAAGTAATTAATTGCTTTCACCTGGCATCAATTCTGTAGATGGCTCAAATGAAAACCAGCAGGCCTCCTTGTCCTGAAGACCAGTGTTGAGAACCAGTCCTTATACGTTAATCTCAAATTTGAACCCTTCTGAATCTTCTTATGCCATGACTTGCATTGCAGACATAACTCTCTGCTGCAGTTACCTATACTTCATTATTTAGAGTGTGGTCATGGTTAGGGTGAGGTTTAAGTAATAGGTAGAGAATTATGAGTTAGATAAGGTTATTAGGACTAACACAAAATTGTATTAAAAATCTCTACCTTTGTCCCAGAGGCAAGTGTTCACACCACCTGTCAACTCCAATCTATTTCTACATGCTGCTGTGTTGCACAGCCAAACTGAAAACTGGCTAGTCAGGTAGTTGACCATTGAAATGCATTCATACATCCTCATGCACAGGACAGAGGTAACATTGGACTATGTAGTTTTTATTGGTAGTAATTTATTAAATTAACATGTGAACAGTGCTTCTTTAGTCATTCTGCAAGGATATTATCATGCAATTAGGTTTTAAACGTCCCAATAAAAAGTGTAATTCATAATATTGCAGTAATCAATAGGCTTTAATGGTTATCATATCTTGAATGCCAGCAATATTATCAAACCATATATATTTTTTCCAATTCATTTTTTGAATGATTAGGCTATATTAGCAAATCTTTTCATCTTATTTACAATAATCATTGCATTTCAACTGCGACATAATGAATGAAATTATCAATACATTTTGTTGTTCTCTGTGCCTTTTAATCTGGGTACTCAGTTGTTGTGATGTTATCCAATATTGTAAACAAATGACTTGTACATCTTTCTAATCCAAACCCTCTGTAGTCTAAATAAGTGGTGTTGATAAAGGATTAGAGGTGTTGTTTGCATCCAGAAAAACACTTACATTTGTTACATTATTTGCCAAGATGCTCACAGCTGGCAAGCGTGTAACTTGCGCAAAGCTATTTTTCACTCGTTTCGCCTTGCATAGTTTCCAGCAATAATGAAATATCTACAGATTCACTCAAAGATACAAAAATAAATGTTGAAGCATGTGAGCGACTGGCTGCCGCTGTGCTGCCATCCACAGAGCCAGCCATCCTGCTGCGCTTCCTCCTCTACAACAATGAGACGGCACATAGAGCTGCATGGGTTCAGACTGTCACCCTTTTTCCCTTATACCGTTTTTCAGGCTGTAGGAAGATGTGCTTACGGGGCACTGTCCCATTGGCCTTTAAATTTTGTAATTGTGCACTGGGACAGTATAGGCTTCCTCTAAAAGAGCACCAACGCCGGGTGGAAGAAGAGAATGATAACAGTAGGTTGGGGACAGAGAGAGAGGGGGAGAGGGAGAAGGAGAGAGAGATTCAACTGTTTCTCACAGTTAATGAGGTGAGATGTGGATAAATCTGTCAGTGCTGGAAGTTCAGGCTTCTGTGAGGGGAGGTTGGGCTCTGGGTCCTGAGTGGGATAGCTTTGTATTATTTGTATTTAATTAGCTGCCGTTCACATGAAGAAATAGGAGATTAATTAACAGAGGTGTATTTCTATCGCTAAAGCTTTGATCAGGGAAGTCTACTCCATTAGTCGACTTTTTGAAGTGTTTCAATTCCCTGAATGATTTATTTTGAAGGCAACATTGGAATGCATAACAGCCCTTGTCACCAAAATGTTTTTCTTTGCACTTTCCCGGGCTCAGGTTGTTCTGAGATTAAATCAAACAGGCTGATTTAGTGAGTCTGAAATTGATATTGTTGTCACTTAGCTCTCTAATGTTCTGACTAATGGGTTTGTGATGAGTATGTAGGCATCGTTCAGCAGTAAAACTAGATGAGAAGGGTGACATTTTTTAGTGCCGCCTCATCGTTGTTCCTATAAATGTGTTCTTTGTTCCTTACTGCACTCAGATTTCTGTAAAGGCAAGTGAGCTTTTGTCAAGCTTTCTCCTGCACACTTCCTCCTCCAAACTTTTAATAGCTAGATATGATTTTGTGTCATAGTACAGCACTTTCTCATCAAATAAATAATACAATGACCATGCACAGTTAAAGTGTTTTGCTTCCATGAAGTGTACTACAGCATGGACAAATTGTACCATAGGAGATGAAAAATTGTTGCTCTCCTTTTGAACTCATGTCAGCGCTAGCTGTAGAATAGAACACAGGATTAGAAATAATGCAGATAATGAGGAAATAATCATGGAAACACAACGGCAATGAGTTAACTAAGCAAAGATGAAAAAGCATCAAGCAAATGAACCATGTTCAAACACGTTTTTAATGTCTTGTATGTAATACACTTGCGCTTGATTTCTGAAAAAAAAAAAAAAAAAAAAGATGAATCTGCAGAGCAAAGGCTGCAAAATTTGAAACTCAACCTTGCAAGCTTTTCATTATGGAGCTGTGGAACATTGGAAACATGCCTTGTGCATTAGCGCTGCTAACTGGAACTGATTATGACATGTTCATCAAAGTGTGATTTGCCTAAATAACTGCTACTACCCCCACCACACACACATGTATAGCAGTTCCGGACTCATACACTGCACACTTGCATGCACACTGAAACAATATACGCACGCAAGTTCACCCACATTAAAAAGTGCCTCCTACATCATTTTATAATGTATTTACCGTGAATAAATCACTGTATACTATCAAAAATTCATTGTTCTTATTTCTTTTCTGTGTTTTTTTGCCAGTGGGAGAAACAAACAAAAGTTAGAGGCATAAGACATGTAAACCGAGGAATTGAATATGGGAAGACAAAAAGACAAACAGAGAAGGGGGTCGTAGGAATAGGAAGGCAGGCGAGATGACAGGGGATAAGAGAGCTTGCACAAAGTGAAACCAAACATCCTGTCTTCTGTTTCCTCAAGCGCTTCATGCCTCTGCTTCCATTAACCTCCACAATGACAAGAAGAAAACAAACTGATACTTCCCCCTCTCTTGCACCCAGTAGCGCATGTGCTGCTGAGGTGGAGAATGGATCACGGGCGACACAGATTAGGAGTCAACAGGGTTCCCTTCATCTGGCTGGATGCGGCTCGAGGGGCGATTAGGCAACCCAAGCGTAGGCGAGGAAGGGGAGGCCCGATGCTATCAAAGCCTCTCAAACTCACTTCCTCACAGGGAACTCTGCAGACTACCGTGAAATCGATCAAACTCCCCCGAACAGATCTCACAGTATGTGTGAGTGACATGTCAAGGAAACAAAATGAGGATAACTGCTATATGAAGATGACTGCAGGTGACCGCAGGTCATGAAAAAACCTTTGGCTGTTATGTCATTTATCAGACAGCATCACAGCACAGACCGAAAGTCTCTCTACGGAAAGACGCATTGGCCAGTGCCAATAGTTAAAAAAAAAAAAAAAAGGATTTTCCGAGTCATGTTTTTTTCGATTCAAGGTTTGATTCATTTTTTGTGATGTCACACAGACTACAGATAGCATCTTCTTCCTGCTACTGTGGAAATGATAGGGATCTCGCCCTCTGGTCGGCATTAAACATCTGGGGGAAGGGATTTCCTGCCACCATGTCAGAGATGCTCTCAGCCTCCTCAAAGCCATTCCCTTCCTAATCGTTCAAATTGAAAAAAAGTATTTACAGGCAATCTGCCATAGCTATCTCAAACGAGTTAATCGGATCTGGGCCTGGGTCTGGGTCTGGGATTGCTCCAGGTTTGCTTGAATGCGGAGACCAGACTTCCCCCTCTCTCTCTCTGTCTCTCTCCTTGTCTCTTCCTCTATCTTCTCTTTCTTTCACACTCCCTCTTTCACTAGCTCCTGCTTTTTAGATTAAGCTGCAACCTACTCTTCTTCCAGTCACTCATCCCAAACAGCAACTGAGTCAGGGTGACCTTTTCTTTGTCAAATGCGTCACATAACTAAAGTGAGCTGACAGGACAGAGTGCTTTTAGTGCAGACCGGCACTTTTTGGTTTCTAATGCAGGCCAAGTCTGTTTGCTGTACATTTGCCATTTTACATCTGCAACATTTAAAAGGATTCACACCAGAAAACACTGACACTGTTAGATGTGAGCATCATCATCATTTCATTTCAGGCCCAGCTTTGATGCTAGATCTAAGCCTTGCAAGAAAGACTATAGGAGATTGACCTCAAACTGAAGAACAAAGACACTCATACATCTTCAATGCATGATGGACCTACAGAGAGTCAGCAGATACCTCCTGTCTTGTTGTATGACCGATCCTGGTGGAAAATGGTCAACTCCTTGAATGTATGTTTAATAATAAGCAAAGTACTTTCTTTTTTCATCCAAATTGGTCATCCAGGTTTTTACCGACAAAGGCCGGGCTAGAGAATAACCCACTGAAGATGAAAAGAGTAGTATTAGATTGAGAGTACCATTCTGTGCCCTAGCGAATTTGCATTTGAATGATTCTGGGTTGAGTTGGCTGAGCAATGGCCATGGAAATCCTCTGGGTTTCAGCAAAGCACAACTCCTTTTACCCGTCATTTACATAACTCAATAAAGGGATAATGAGCCATCACTGAGCTGTCAATTAAAGGCACAGTTATCTTCTCAGTAGCTTGTTTGTTTTGTCAGATGATACGCCATTGTCTTGGGTTGCTTTGAAGGTATTTGACGTCCTCTAGAGGATATTGTGTTGTACAAAAAGCCTGCTAAGAATAGGGATTGTGTAAGTAATGACTGTAAATTCTTACTGCCTCTGGAGCTTTTCTCACTAAAGGAAAGGGAATGTTTCCACATTACAAGTTTACGGACACTTAAGTGGTGCTTCATGTTGTCATGGTAATTCGATTAAAATCTATGCATCAAAGACACAAAGAAGAAAGAGGCTTCATATTAAAGATTCTACAAATAAGAGTCATTGTCCATGGTGTGTTCTTTCTTATCTCTTCAGGCTATTTTCTTGATGGTAAACTGCTCCCTTCAAGTGAACCCTGGCGAATGACAGCAGTCCTGATGAGAGAGGCTTAATTAAGCCAGCAGAAGCTCATTAAGTAAGCAAGCTCTAATCATTGTTAGCTCTAACGGAGTAGGCAAGAGGTGTCAGGAAACTTGGGACGTCCACAAGCACTTACACTTTTTGAAGTTTCCATACTTCTCTGCTCACTTTGCCATGACCCCAAACTGCCCCTTGGAATCGAGTGACAGCTTGAAACACCCACACACATTTGCAGGGGGTGTGGGAAAGCAAGCTCCATCAAGTGAATACAAAAATGCATACTGTAGAGATCTGTCTGAAATTGTCAGATTCCATTATCAAACTCACAAGTCTGTGTGTTGCTGTTGCGTCTGCACAGGTCAAAATGTACAGTATTCATGTACAGTGCGCAATGTTTCCATCAGAGTAAGTAAGTGATGTTCTCAGCTCTTCTCTCCGCTCTGCGCCTTGTTTTGCTGTGCGTTGCTGTGTTGCCGTTATACACAGTGGCCAGTTATGCGGCAGAGGGCCAACAGGAGCCTGGCTGCACAAGCCTGTATGCTACAGTGTGTGTGGTGATTAATCATGCTGTGACTCTGTGTCTCTCGGGCCTGTCAACTACTCTGGCCGCATGAGGTCTGGGAACATCTGGGGATGTCTGGGGACATCAGGGGGTGACCATGCCCATTCGTCTCCCAGGGACAGCGACCAGACGTGCCACCTCAATCTCAAGTCGCCCCCCAGGGTCCCTGCAGACCCCAGCTTGGACAAAAGGTGGACACTCTTATTACATGACACATAACACACGGTGGAACTGTGAACAGAGGAAGGCAATGTCTTGGGGCTGTACATCAGTGACAATAACAACCGGGCTGGTAATATGCCTGTTGGTGAGCTATCAAGAAGAACAACAACCTGCTGGGTGTGGGAATAAGCCCTGACACATCACTTTCACGGGAACGACTTAAGACAGGGATGCAGCTTAAAATACCACCGCAAAAAACACACAAAGAGGCACAGTAGTCTGATAATATGGATAAAACTTGAAGTTGTGCTTAAAGCAGCACATCAGCAGGAAGATGCTGGAAATATGCACCAGTTGAAGAGGCAACAAAAGCCGAGAAAAAAAACAAAGTGGTGTCAGAGGCGTATTTTTCCTCGCAGGGCTGCGGAGGCAGATCAGTGGCGCTGGAAATAACTACATGGCTTCTAACAACATATTTAGCTGTTGCACATAGTCCTGACCAAAACCATTTTGGGCTGGTGTCACACACATGTATTAAGCTTAGTCCTAGTCCTAACATGATATTCGGTGATCTCGGTCGGAAGGACAATTGTGTCTAGAACTATTTATTTATTCCCTGCGAAAAGGTCCCTATGGGTTTCATTAAACATCCTGCTCCCAGCCGGTTGATCGTAACTCAAAATTCAGATTGTAAAATACATGCTCCCACACAATTAAGATAAGAGATTATGTATTATTTAGATTGCTCTGTGTTTACTGTAACAATTCAGCTGCATAACTGCTTCCGCTAAAAAGCCACATTTAAATCTCCCCAATGCAGGTGACCTAAATATTATATTACGAAACATGCAAAGTATATTTATATACACAAACGCTTCCAGTAGACAAACTCTTCACCTATTAAAACAATGCACTGAATTGCACTTGCAATCAGCGGAATGTTTCACTTCAGGCGCTGTAGCTTATTTTGTAAACATAAACCTGATTATATCTGTTGTACAATCCCAGTGATTCACAGTGAATGAATTCAGTGGAGATGAGATAAATCAGCTTCGATGAAGTTAATGCAGATGAGGTATTTTCGGCATAAAAGAACCAGCTGATTATGCAGTGGCCCCCATGCCTGTTCCAGGAGCTGCTGTACAGCGGAGATACATGAGCTCTGCTCCCCCTCGCCCCGTCTGTGACGGCATGATGAATGATCGCCGGGGGGAACA
Source organism: Centroberyx gerrardi (assembly GCF_048128805.1). Classification (NCBI taxonomy): domain Eukaryota; kingdom Metazoa; phylum Chordata; class Actinopteri; order Beryciformes; family Berycidae; genus Centroberyx; species Centroberyx gerrardi. Next base: position 7,719,979 of record NC_135998.1, on the reverse strand, counting down.
GAGGAAATGCAGCCAGGGCAGGTCTGACATGAGGGAATCATGGGATATACATGTAGTGGCTTTGTTCATGGGTCTCTTCCCATTTTTGTCCTGTTGTCCCAGTGGCTGGTAGTTCAAGCAGAGGGCCTTTCGAGAGCCACGATGGCAGATTTGAGGGCCTCCCTCCAGTGTGACGTTTGACAGGTGGCAGCTCACAAAGCATTGTTTTTCAGAGGGAGGGATTTGGTGTCTTAAATCCTGCTTAAATCACTGCTGTTGGACTTTCTAGGCACATGCACAGAAACACAGAGAGACACAGACAGACAGACACACACACACAAACAGCAGTATAAACACACACACACACTCACTGAGACACAGGGGTTTCAGAGATTTAGCTGAGTGTGATGGGATTAGCAGGATTCTGGTGAAACTTTAGCAGAAACCACACTGTTTTAGACTCTCTAATCTCTAATGTGAAGGTCAGTATATCTCACAAAATAAATTATTTACGAACCACACACAAGCAAATCCAAATGCACATGCACATACAGAAACATGCACACACACACACAAACATTATCGAAACAATAGAAGGTGAATATTTTAGTAGTTAGCTTTACTGCGGGATAGAATGCGGTGTGGTGTAATGGTTTAACATGTAAAAATAAAACAATGATGGGGTGGAGGTGGATTATCCCCTGTAAAAAGTGGACAAAAACAGCTGCAGACAAACTGGCAGAGCCTTCTATGTCATCACAATTGCTTAGACATCAAACAATTGTCTAGAGATCCTGCCGGCTAACTGGCACTCTCTGTGTGAGACTCACATTCAGTCTGTAGATCAAATTAAATTCTCATTTTCTATTCAGGTTGCAGGTGCAGTTCAAACTAAGGACGTTGCATATGCAAAACAGTGTTGAAGAACAATATAAAGTGTGTTAGCATGTTTGCACATATTCCAGTTCTGTTTTAATTCAAAATAAGACAGTACTCAAATAAGAAATGGATCATGCCTGTAACTTATTCCAGTAATTCCAATCAATTAAGATCTTACACAGATGAGCATTCTCTAATTAAAACAGCATATGTGCTGCATGCCAATACTGGTTGGGCTGTTGAGGCATTATTTTATCACATGGACACCTTACTCTGATATTATGTTCTACCCTGAGGGATGGTGTTTACATCTGTTCTTTGATAGTTGAGTAGCTTCACCAATCTCAGATTTTTTTCAAAACGTGGGAAAGTAAAAAGGAGAGTTCAGTATACCATGGTAAAAACATAAATACAGTATTGATAAAAGGAAGGAATGTATGGGTGTAATGGTTTATGGAAGCAATATCACATTAAATTGGAGAGCTGCGTGTAAACAATGCTATGCTGAAGAAATATGTAGCTTCTAAATTATGTAAATAGCTTACTCTGAATTGTATCATTTTAGGAATAAGGACAATAATGAGAATATTGTATCTGTGTAAGTGTTCACTGATGTTCACTGATGCCATCTAGATGTTCGCTGTCCTTGGTGCTGAATTCACTGGATGATCATCAGGGCAGCAGCCTACATCCATTAAATATAACTTAAATATGCAACTGCAAGATAAATTTGCAGTGCCTCTGAAATGCTGTAGCTATGTGTGTACACACTGTGTACTAACATCAGAAGAATGTCAATTTGCGAGATTACGTTGTGCCCAAAACTACTGCACTTGTATATTACAACAGAGGGAGTTGGAACATTTCTATACTAATACATTAATGCAGCAATACAGGTTTGAGTGACTTAAAGCCCCCAGGGCTGCAGCACTTGGAGCGGTGGGCTGACTCACATCATCAAGCTGTAAGTGTACTGGGTATTGAAGTTTTCTGTGTACTCATGGAAATTAATACCTAGCCCTTGTATGCATACCCCCTAAAACACTCACTGATAAGAATGTGCCTGTAGACTACGCCTGCATAGACACACATACACAATGTGTCTTAATGTCTTTCTCTTCTCTCTTTCTGTCTCTCCTTCTCTGTTATTCACGCACACAGACGCACATGCACACGTGCGCGTGCACACACACACACACACACACACACACACACAGTGTGGCTGTTGTTTGCTTAGTTTGGCAGCGCCTCCGTCACTGTGCGAGACCTCTTGTCTCTGGGCACCAGTGGAAATGACTGCCCTTTCATTAATCTCCCTGTCCACAGCGCAGACCTCCCCTAATTACAGGCATTGTTTACCTTTGCGCTGGCACGCCCATTGAATTATTGATGGCTGCCCTGCCCTGGTCACTCTAAAGGCCTCGCCAATGGGTGCACACCAGCCAATGGTTAGAGAGCTGCCAACGCATCCCCCATGTCTGCTGTATGACAATTCACTGAATCATTATGCTAATAGCAATTTGTTTTACTGACAAAACTGACAGCATTCTGTAGTGGAGAGAAAGGCCATGCTTGCATGCCTTGTTGTGTAGGTGTTAGTAGACGATGAATCATTTGTTTATGTTATAAATGAGTCATCAAGTGACTTCCAAGCATTATTCCAATGCTATATTTTTGCCACCATTCAGAGAACAGTATTGATTTCCTCACTATCTTAAGGTTCACTTTTTAATTTATGTAATAACCAAATGACCCTTGGAATTATTTGAATCAAGTGGCTACCATTGCTGATCATCCATTCTGCTTATTGCATGAATTGAAATGCTTTTGAAACATAATGCAAGTCACATCCAATTTGTAAAACCTGCCTTCAGTGGCCTATTATAACCCTCTAATGGCATGCATGTACAAAATCCCTCTATCTCTACCGCGAATAAAAAAGCAACTGAGACGAAACCAAATCCATGAATGATTACCCCCAACAATAAGTAAATCCGCAGAACTAAAATTCAATTTTCAGCAATCCCACAGTCCTACTGCTAGACGCCATTCAAAGCTCATGAGGATTTGGACTTAAGGCGACTTAGAGGTGATTTATGCAGTAACCCAAATGGCTGTGCTGGGAAAAGAGGAAAGGCCCGGGTCTTCAAACAGAGAACCTGTCTCTGTGTCATGACTCACTGTATCTACGCACTGTGTGACAAGCTAGGAGGCTGCCTAGCATCAGATTGCCATGGAATATGTTCCACTGGGTGATTCCAGTGTCTATTCCCCCTTAAATCAAGCAGTTAGCACCCCCACTCTCTCACTGGTGGCCGTTTGGTGCCCTAAGAGGAATCAAAGATCAATCTAAAATGTCAAAACCGTTTGAGATATCTCTGACATGACCTGTTTACAGCGGTTCTGCTTGAGCATACCAGTCTACGAAAGAATCAGATTCTGTATCGTGCTGGAAATTGCATTCTGTTTTTCAAATAAACACCAAGATATCATGTGTCAAAAAGCAAATGTAGAAATGTGGAATTATCATTCATGGGCTTCTCTCAGAGGAAAAGCTAAGGTATTGTACTTTAGGTCAATGGGACAGTAACCTATCATGGTACACACTTAATATTTAATTATAGCCATGTATAATAGACAGACAGACAGACAGATAGACAGATAGATAGATAGATAGATAGATAGATAGATAGATAGATAGTTATTCTCAGCATCCTGTATGCCATGCCTTCTAATGGCCACTAGGGGAAGATAGGCTAACCGTGAGTGAATGAATTAATAAATGTGATGATATATGATATAAATATATTACTTTCTGGATCCATGAGGTGCTTCACATCTAAAAAACAAAATGTGCCACGGGTACAGAGAATTTTGAAAGCTCCTCTTAACTGTTTTCCTCTGCAATACAGGATCACCCCGGGTCTATGGGAACTGTATATTGAGGTAGTACTAAGCAACTTTATAGATAAAGATGAAAAGATATAGATAAAGAAGAGAATAATAAAGAAAGTAAGACCATTGCAGAGCAATTTGTTTAAACGTTACTCAGAGACTTGATACAGTATGCTTTTCTAAGAATATTACACAGTGGAAATGAGAGAATCATAAATCTAAGTGGCTCAGGTGTGTCATAGAAAGCAGGTGATAATGGATATAATTGATATAACTATAAATATCATTGAGCAGTGCTGCTGAGGTGGCGAGGTGAGACGCGGTGAACACATACGACTCGTTTCAAACCGCCACATTATTAGTCCGCAGCAGCACTTTGTAGCACTCCTTCACTTTCCCCATGCCACCGAGGAGGAGAACAGTAGGCAGGCTCCGGCTCATGATGAGGGCCATTTCAGACACCAGCCTCAGAGAGTGGTGGAGTGGGTGAATAATAACGAGAGAGCGGATGGAAATTCTTGTCAAGTGGCATTAAAGTGTCACTTTCAGAATGTCAATCATTTCATCACGGAGGTGTCTTGATATAGAGGCAATGTCAGGAAAGTTACTGCATGGCTATAATAGGCTTAACTCTACAACTGTCAACAGGTCGTTTTATTTATTCAAATGAAACCCTCTGGACAACATAAAAAATGACGTGATCCAACAGTTCGCAAGAAGGAAAAACTCTGAAAAGACAAAGAAAATATCACATTTACACATATCGCATGTTAGCCAAAAGGTCAAATTTATCCCCCATATCTGGCTCTGTTCACATATGCTTGAAAAAAAAGTTATGACTAACTTCCTAAAACATACTCAGACTAAACAAAAACATTACTGTTTTCACGGTTTAAATTTCTGTGTAAAATAAATATGATGAGGGCCATTTCAGACATTAGTCAGAGAGCGGTGAAGTGGAAAGATAATAATGAGACAGTGACAGAAAGTGTTTCTCAAGTGGCATTAAAGCGTCACTTTCTTGTCAATCATCACATCATTGAGGGGCCGTCACTGAGGCAGCGACAAGGAAGTTACAGCACCGCTATGACTGGTTTAACACTACAGCTGCCGACAGATCATTTGTCATGTTTTCATATGTGCAGTATGTAACTTTATCTGAATGAACCCAGCTTGGCCACCAGTCCATGACTTTTCCTTCTACTGTGTTTTTCAGAATTCCACAATTTAAAAACCCTCTAAGAGAAAAAAGAAAATGTAGGCATTTCAAAATGACCCCTGCCATATTTCACATTATTACACTTTATTTATATACTGTAGCACTTACCCAAACTTATCTAAAATACAATAGTTGCAAGTGATTTACAAATGACTAAAAAAAGAAACAAAGATAAAATCAACAGCAAGGTAAAAACAAAACAGCATATTAAAAAATTTAAAGCAAGGCAGGAGACATAAAAGGAAAGGTCAAAACAATTAATAAAAGGCCATTACATAAAACGAGTCTATAAAAATTTGTTTTAAGAAGTGATTTAAAAGATAAAAATAAAAAATTAGCCAGCTTGAGCTCCTCAGGCAGGTTGTTCCAAAGTCAAGGAAACCCGATGGCAAAGGCCCAATCACCTCTTGTTTTTAATGTGCACCCCCCGAGGATAGGCTTCCCACCTTCATCAAATGAAAAACACATTATCTGCTAGGGGAATTTGGGGGTTTGCTCCCCAGGAGGAGATTATTCGAAAAACAGCTTTAAAATGTTCAGTTCCGGTGGCATTTGAGATAAGGATTTAGCCAAATCTTGAGTTTATCCCCAATGGTCTGCTGTACAGAATTTGCTGTTTAGGGCCTCCATGTTCTGCAGCTGAACATAGGCTATTATAACAAGCATCCAACCTCCCATCGGTCCTGCTTCCAATGCACATAATGTGAGCATGGATAATGGTATTGTGAGCCATGCAGAATACAAGTAGAATACTGATTGCCAAGAAAACATATTCAGATTGATGGCAAATAGTCTTTCGATTAACAATAACAAAAATATTGCGGGAAAATAATCAGTGCAAAACATCAACAACAGCAAAAATGTGTTTCTTAAAATAGTGCCTTGTGAAAAGTGCTCTACAAATAAAGCTTAATTGAATCGAAAAAATATTTTGAATAGTCCTTAGAATTTCTCTCTCTCTCTTTTATTCTCTTTTATTTTATAAATGTATGACATTTATGTTTATGAACTGTGCAGACTATTATCAATGTCACAACTAATATCTGCTCTAATATTTACATTATCATTAAAACCACTGAGACAGGATCATTGTCATTTCCATGATTAGTTAAGCATTGTTGTTCAATATTAACAATCATAATTACCGGAATCATTAAACAAATTGCATCAGTTGCAGACTGAACACAATATAAGTGGCAATAATGTTGCAAACAGCACATTTTCTGTAATAGGCCTAAACAGTATGTGGCACTTCCAGTGTGTCGTGCTACAAGACTGAGTATATAAGAACTCAGCCAAATAGACACCTAAAATACTGATTTCCAGATCATATTCCAAATAAAAAACAAAAACAGACAAGTGTAATCTCATTACCATATCAGCTTCAGGTGACGCCTGTGGTGGCAAAAATTGTGAAATTGCTGCTCGAGTCTTCTGGACTTTTGCATTTTAACTACGGCTGTCTCCTGAAGCATGTTGCTCAATGTCACATATTCCTCTATAGGCGACAGAACATCCCCTGCAGTACACTGTGCAGTTCGCCTTGCATTCATTCACTCCCACACTGTCAAGCCACGATGTTTGGCTTCACATTCACAGTGATATTTTTACAATCTGTTGCGTCTGACAGGAGAGCTTGAAGAAGAGAAAGAGGGCATTTTTAAATCTCAGTCCAACTCCCGTTGCCCCGCCCCCCCCCCTTCACGATTCCGTAACCTAGCAACAGCCAATGCGGAGACACACACACACACACACACACACACAATGAGCAAGCATACTGAGGAGGAGAGAGAGCTGCCTGCCGGCTCTAGTTTCTGCCGTCAAATTTGCTGTATCGTCACGTTATATAATGAAACTGCTTTCATTATCATTCATAATTGTGTTATTCTCATTTTTATCACTCAAGTGGGGAAATACAGAACAAATTGCATTCAGTATTGACTCATTATAGAACGCAACCTCTTGCTGTTTATTAAGGAATGATCCACATTATTTATCTGTATTATATGGGATGGGAGGCAAGTTGCAACCCATCCCCTATAATACGGGATGGGTTGGTTCATATAGGCTGAAAAGGTCTGTGATATAGCATCTTGAAATTAATTCTGAAACTAATAGGTAAGCAGTGTAAAAATGCTAAATCAGAGTGATGTGATCTTGTGCTTTTGTTCCTTTAAGAAACCAGCTGCTGCATTTTGTACAAAGCAGAGATGATAGAGGGACTTTTGACTGAGGCAGGAACACCAAGAGCTGCAGCAGTGTAAGGGAAAAGAGATAAAGGCATGGATGACTTTTTCCGGATCATTAATGGGTAAAAATGGCTTAATTTTAGTCATATTCTCCAGTTGAGAAGAAACAACATTGAATAACTGTCTTAACCTGAACATCAATGCTCAAAGTAGCGTCAAAAATTATAGTTATGTTTCTTGCTACTGGCTTTGCATTGGCAGACAGAGTCCCTAATTCATGATGAATCAATTTAATGGAGTTGGGTGAGCCATAGGGGACTATTTTTGATTTGGTTTCATTTAGTTGTAGTAAACTGTGTGACATGCAGCACTTTATATCTGTGAGCCAATTTATGAGAGTGGCTAGACTGTTAGTCATTAGGTTTTATAGGCGGATATAACTGTGTGTCGTCAGCATAACAATGAAAATTTATATTTGTGTTTGCAAATAATGTGTCCAAATGGAAGCATGTAAATGGAGAGTAGCTAAAATGGGGCCCAAAATTGAACGCTTCGGGACCCCACATGTAATGTCTGCTGAGGATGAAGATGAGGCGCCAATGGTGACAGAAAATGTTCTATTGGAAAGATAGGAGTCGAACCAGTGAACAGCTACGTCTCTGAAACCAATCCAGTTTCTCAAACGATCTGCTAAAATGGTATGATCTGCGGTATAAAAAGCCAGACTGAGATCCAAAAGAATTAAAACAGAACATTCCCCGGCATCTGCCACTCAAAAATCATTGGTCACTTAGAGGAGAGCAGCCTCTGCGCTATGAAAAACCAGATCGAGTTTATGCAAAGTTATTCTTTTGACTTGTAAAGGATGTCAGTTGGGTTGAGATAACATGTTATTAAACCTTGGATAAAAAGGAGAGTTTGGAGATGGGGCTGTAGTTTGCCGGAGACAAGGGGTCCAGACTGTGTTTCTTAAGAAGACATTGAGCCACTTCATGTTTAAAAAAAGAGTGAATGTAGGCAGGTTTTACGCAATATGGTAACCATTTAAAAACTATTTTAATAATACTGTACTGAACTTACCTTAGAATTGGCCTGATATGTACTAAAAGCGAATGTAAATGTAAATCTGTGTTTTCTGTTTGTTTGTTTTTTTGTTTGTTTGTTTGTTTTTTTGTTTTATTTTCTTACGATCTTTTTGTTCATTTATATATTTGGAGAGTATTTGGAGATATTCATACACTATTCCAATATTGTATGTGTATACATATATTTGTTTTTGTATTGGAGGAAACTTATGGTGTAGGTTTTGTACCAAAAGTACCAATAAAAAGAGTTGGGAAAAAAATTAAAAAATAAATAAAAAACATTAAAAAAAAGAGGGAAAAATGCCAGTGACGAGGGAGCTAGTGATAATAGATGAAGTGCTCGCACCGACTGATTCAAATGCCTCTTTAAAATCTTTGTAGGAACAACATCTAGGGGACAGATGGAGGACTTCATGCGAGACACGGTCTCCTCCAGGACCAGGGGAGAAGTGGCTTCCAAAACAGCACATCACAGCCGAATTACTAACAGTGATAGATAGGCCGCTGTCAGGAGGTGAGATCTGGAGTCTTAAATCCTCTACTGTACTTTTTTTAGGTAAAAAATATTAAAAATTCTTCACACCTTTCAGTGGAGGCTTGGAACACAGTGACTAGAGGAGGGGTTAACTGAATCAGTAATTTTGGAAGAGCACCCTGGAGTTATGATAGTTCTTTGAAATAAGTCTGAGAAATACGCTGCTCTTGCATCCTTAATCACTTTATGATATCTCAGCATTAAGCGTTTCATAATATTGTAGGACACTTGCAGTTTATCAGCCTTCCATTTACGTTCAGCTTTTCTACATTCTCTCATTGCGGCCCGACTGTTATCATCTAGCTGTGGCAGGAGGTATATTTCTTGATTTTTTTTTTGTTCTTCAAGGGAGCAAAATCATCAAGAACACTCGAGCAGGTGCTATTAAAATGATCAAGAAACTCCTCGGTATTGAGAAGAAGCAATGGAGTAGTGTCGGAAGTAGTTGTCCAATTAGCTGGCAGAAGTAGAGTTCAAGTGTGGGGAGCAGACTGGTGCAGAGAGGCTGCGGGAAGGGCAATTAAGGCAGCAAGACATTAAAAACAATAGCCTTATGGTCAGATACAAACATCGAGTTGGGGTGAATCCAAATAACAATACCAAGTCAAGTTCACAAACACACTCAACTAAATAAAAAAACTCAGTAATATTCAGAAACCAGGCACAAGACCACTGAACAGGCCACAGAGACTGATGTTAAAATCCCCAAGTATTAAAATATTATCAAATTGTGGCGTAATCAAAGCCAGTAGATCTGTGAAATCATGAATTAATTCACTTTGTAGCTTTAGGACACTTTGCTAAGACACACAGCAGAGGGGTCTTACCATTAACAAGGAGGCTTAGTGACTCAAATCAGGAGTAATTATCAAAAGAGATGGGAGAGCTTTTGAAATTGAGTAATTTGGATGAGAGGCTTCAATCAAGGGGCCAGAGCCTCCCTGAAATAATGAGTAAAACATGCTCTGGCTAAACAAAAACAATATTGTTGTGATTGTTCAAGTATTTTTGTTAAATCAGTACAATACAATTAAGGAACATTCACATCTAGAAATCATCTATGAATCTATGAAACATCTATGAAAAGATTTAAATTGTTCAAAGCAAATCGAATGTCTGTGTTCCCACTTCAACGATATCTATAAAAACATCCAAAATGATAATTATAACCATATTTTTGGTTCGATCTCAGAGCGACTTTTTGGATACAGAGACAACGATAAAACACTTTCAACCAAATCATCAAATTAAAGTTGTAAGAAAGAGAATTCAGTGGCTCACTGCTGTGATGTTTCGTTTGCTGAGGAACTCATCACAGATATCGTTGTAGTGTGAATGCTTGAGCAACAATGTGTCGTTACAGTTTATAGTTATCTTTATAGTTGTCGTTCTGGATGTGAATGGGCCTTTAGAGGTGTAAAACTGTCCTGGTGTCAGTTTAAAGGGGGGTAACAGCATGCTGTGGTTCTGTGTTAAATTATGCCCAAAACTAGCTATTTTTTTCTACTATGGCATTTACATGCAAGAAGCGATGTTGCGTCTTGTAGTCTACATGGTGATTGGTTTGGTTATTTGTGTAAACATTAAGTTGGTGATTATCTGGCTTGCTCCCAGAGCTGGAAAGCACACTACTGTTACAAACCCAATATATTCTATCCTGCTTTTTTTTTTTCTCAGTTACATATTTGTGTTGGCACATTGCCCATACTAAACATCTTAAAATCAAAGTCTTGAGGCTGTGGATACTGGTTAGCGCTGTGCGCCTCTGCCTCCAGTCTATCCCTTGGCACAGGCACACGCAAGTCTGTGGTAATTTAATGCTTGCCGCCCAGGCCCTGTGATCCTGTGGGAGTGCCTGTGCCCCTGTAAGTGAGGCTGAACGCTTTATCCCGTGGCATTAGTCCTCCATGTTTGAGTTAATACCCTAGAGTAGAGCTTCTATCCAGAGGCATTAGTGTCTGACACTCTACAGCTCAGAATGGGGGGAGGCTCACACTTCCACTTGCACCACCACACCCCAAGCATTCTATGTTGTGTCTCTTTTATCCTCACACTTAGGCTTTGATTCGGAGTTGGCGAACTTATCTCACATGGGTATGTTCCTCAGATAAAAGATACATGATGAAGTTACTCATATCCAGACCTGGGCTGTGCAGCTGCTTAACTTTCAGTTTGGGAAGCACATCAGAAATGTTCCAGTAACCCAGCTCCACCGCCTGCCATTCCAGTTGCTTTTTTATTACAAATGTTTTTGTGGGAATGGAGTTTTAACATGTATCGTGGATTAATTGCAGTTGTCCCAATAACAACAAAAAGGCTTCTAATAAAAGGTTCATGAGTTTTTTTTTCTTTATCATATAAATATCATGTGAGACCTCAATGATCCATAAGTATATTTGACAATGTATGACTACTGTCAGTGTATGAATGATTTCTGATCATAAAGCATGAAGGTTTTAATAATCCAAAACATTTTCATATAAATGCATGTCCGTTTTACTACTCTCTATCGCCGTTGCTGTCCTAAGCACTCGGTGTCTGGTAGGTCTTTCCCGGGCAGCCAGTTTACAATGTGATACTGTCTTCCTGGGCTGACCAGAGCTCGCCAGAGCTTCCTGGCTGCTCTGGCGAGCTCTGAGTACGAGATTGCCAGAAACTTTGGTGTGACTAAAGTCCCTCCCCTCTCTCAAACAGCCAACCATGACAAGCCATGTGCCTACAGTACAACACGGCCAATACCAATTGAAATTGGTCGATTGACAGTCAATCGTGATGCATGCTGGCCAATCCCAATCAAGATTGGGTGACAACAGCCAAGCATGATGGGTACAACTTTGCCCCCAAAAACAACATCATGCACCAGACGGACTTACAGAAGCGGCCACTATATATATACAGTATAGTGTCTTGCCTAAAAAAAAGATTTTGTGGATTACCACTGCAAGTCTGTGGGGCAATATGACTCCAATTGTCAAGATGGTGGTGCTACAATTACATTTTAAAATGGGAAATTCTATTATACTGTATTTAGCTAATTATTTGAATAATTTTGACTAGAAAAAACACATAGAACATGGTATGTATGGGCAGAGATAAACAAGCCTGCTATAAACCAGTCCAGTCAGTAAAACAATAAGGTCACCATTAACCATTAATGCACTTGAGAGCGGGTATGGCCTACAAAACAAAACTGGCCAAAGCTCCACCATAGTTAGTCCAATGGCCATACAACTCCATAGGAACAAAACAATCCTATTAGGGAATCAGTGTCTTGCTCAAGGACACTTCAGCAGGGCCGATGCTCGCTGATACAGGGGGTTGAACCTTGGTTTTCCAGTTGAAGGGCGGCCTGTCTATACTCACCACACCATTGTGTTACCCAAATTGACCATTTGGAGGTGCCACAAATTTCAGAAATATTTTTGTAGTGCTTGGAGTTTTGGTATTCAATCCCCTTGACTCACAGCCTTTGAGCAGTCTTACCTCACATATGTTTGATTTGCGGTTATTGAATATCGATGTACAATTCATCCACCAACTCAAAATGTGTACCTTGGTGCAGCGCTGATCCTCGTGATTGCAAGTCCAAATCAATACTCATCTCTGTTCAGATTCCATGCATTTTCTAAAGATTACGTTATATACTGTGAAGCTTTACACGAAGGCCAGGCAGAAATTCAGATTGGTCACTCATATGGTACGGTATGGTATGCCTCGCTGACATACGAGTGTGTGTCCTTTGTGCCGGGAGAGCAATGTCTTCCCTGAATTAGACCTGACAGGGTTATTTCATTTGGGTTCTGTGGGTGGACCAATAAAGAGAGGCCAGGATGAAATTAATAGAGGAGATTCTTTCTCCCAGACATGTCCAGCAGAATTTTCATTAGCAAAGGGGAGGGTGAGCAAAACCTGAAATTAAAAATGAATATGTGTGCCTGTGTGAGTGTGTGTGCCTGTGTGAGTGCCTGTGTGTGTGTGTGTGTGTGTGTGTGTGTGTGTGTGTGTGTGTGTGTGTGCGTGCGCGCGTGAGAAAGTCAGTGAGTTTAGATGAGGGCGAGTGAGTGTGTATGAGAGTGAGTGAGTGTGTATTATTAGAGCATGTGTGTGTGTGTGTGTATGTTTGCGTGTGCATGAGAGTAACAGTGAGAGTGTATGTGTGTGTGCGTTGTGTTTGAGAGTGAGTGTGTATGAGAACAAATGAGAGAGTGACTGTGTGTATGTGTGTGTGCATGAGAGTGAGTAACAGAGTGTGTGTGTGTGTGTGTGTGTGTGTGTGTGTGTGTGTGTGTGTGTGAGTAAGAGCGAGAGAGAGAGAAAGACACGAGGGAGAGAGAGAGAGAGAGAGAGAGAGAGTGTGCGTGTGTGTGTACAAAAAGTCTGGTGGACTTTTTTTATTCATTTTTTTTAAGTTATGCACACTATGTCCATCAGAGGATTGCATTAGCTCTCTACCAATTAGATTATTTACTCTTTCTATATGAAATGGAACTGTGTTGACCAGGACATTGTTTCTGCACTGAGGGTGTCGCTTCGGAAGTCGGATGTTCTGAACACTTTTCATTTCATCTCCACTCTGAGAACCATTTCATTACTTATTTAGCTTGTTTCTGGTTCAGCATTTGTCCATCTCTCCCTCTCTCTCTCTCCCTGTCTCTCTCTCTCTCTCTCTCTCTCTCTCTCTCTCAAACCTGGAGAGTTTTTCTCCAATAACACTCCAAGATCTTACTAACTTGGTTAACCGTATGAAAACTTCCTCTTGACCCCTTGACATCTTACCAACATCTCTGTTTAAAAATGTCATTGGCTCTATTGGTCCTGCTGTGCTCTCCATAATCAACAACTCTCTGTTATCTGGTCATGTCCCCGCTCAATTCAAACAAGCTGTTATTCAACCACTTCTCAAAAAATCAAACCTTGATCCTTCTCCACCCCAAAATTACAGGTCCATCTCCAAGTTGCCTTTTGTAGCCAAAATTTTAGAAAAAGTGGTTGCTAAGCAGCTCACAACTGCAATAGATGAGCATAACATCTTTGATAAGTTTCAGTCTGGCTTCCGCCGGTTGCACTCAACAGAAACAGCTCTTCTCAGAGTCTCGAATGACATCTTGATGCATGGTGATGCAGGAGAATGTTCGGTGTTGGTGCTGTTGGATTTCAGTGTAGCTTTTGATACTGTGGACCACCGTATCTTGGTTGAGAGACTTGAGCAGTGGGTGGGTATCTCTGGGTCAGCCCTGCAGTGGTTCTCCTCCTACTTCTCTGATAGGAGTTTCGCAGTTTCTGTTGGCAGCTTCGCCTCTTCATCTGAAACTCTGTATTGTGGTGTGCCCCCAAGGTTCAGTCCCCTTGGACAGATAATAAGGCACTTTAAAGGTATCTCCTGTCACTGCTATGCTGATGATGTTCAATTATATGTCTCATTTAAACCTCAAAACATAGCTAAATTGTCAGTTTTAAACAACTGCATAAACGCTATAAAAAACCGGATGGCAGATAATTTCTTACAGCTAAATGCAGACAAAACAGAAATCCTTATTGCTGCCCCTCCTAGTCTTGTCGCTAAGATAAGGGATGGTCTTGGGTCTCTTACCTTGTCGGTTAAACCCTCCATAAGAAATCTAGGTGTCACTATGGACCAGGCTCTGACTCTGACTCTGGACCAACATGTCAAGTGTCTGATTCGCTCTTGTTTTTTCCAGCTGAGAAACATTGCAAAGCTCAGGCCCATTGTGTCTCAAGCGGAGATGGAAATGTTAATTCATGCTTTTATATCGTCCCGTCTTGATTATTGTAACTCCCTTTTCACCTGCCTCAGCAAAACATCCCTGGATCGTTTACAAGTGGTTCAAAATGCTGCCGCTAAATGCTTGACCAGGTCCTCCAAAAAGGTCTCATGTGACACCGATTCTGATTGCTCTTCACTGGCCCCCCATCAAATTCAGAATCCAATTCAAAGTTCTTGTGATCTCCTATAGAGCTCTGCATGGTCAGGCACCATTAGAGATCTACTGCAGCCCTATGTCACCAGCAGGTCTCTAAGGTCCTCTGATCAGGGTTTGCTGGCTGTTCCTCGATCTAGGCTCAAAACTAAAGGAGACTGTGCTTTTGAGGTTGTGGCTCCTAAACTTTGGAACTCTCTCGCTCTGGACTTAAGATCTGTGGACACTGTGGACACCTTTAAAAAGCAGCTCAAGACCCATTTGTTTAGACTTGCCTTTGTGTAATTTTCTATTTACTTTTGTTTTTATTGTGGGTTTTTTTTGTCTGTTTTTATTGTGTTTTATGTCTGTATGTATGTTTATGCTTTATTTCCTCTGTGAAGCACTTTGTGACGTCTCTGCTCTTGAAAGGTGCTATATAAATAAAGTTACACTCTCTCTCTCTCTCTCTCTCTCTCTCTCTGGGTGTTCTTGCAAGTTTGAGTGTGTGCATCGGTGCGTCTGTTATTCACTAAAAGTTGTCTTTCATTTACTGTTCCTTGTATTTATTTATTTATTTTTTGGGGTGCTGTCTTGTACTTGAGATTCATTGTCTCTCTTCAGCCTGAATCTGAAGGCTAGACAGGAGCTGTTTGCAGCCCCCCCCCCCCCCCCTGCAAGCCCTACTGAGCGGTTTCCTTTCTGACTTAAAAGACAAAAGTAAAACAAGACACAGGCTTCACATCTCAGCGTGGAAAGTGGATTGAATTTATGTCCGAAGACCTCTTCCTTCGATCTTCACCCTCAGCACCGATCGAGTACCCTTCCTTGCGGCTTGATAGCTGCAACGGAAAGGGATGGAAAGAGTTAGAAGAAGGCATTTTCAACACAAGCAGAAAATGTGATGGTTCTCAATCAACACAGGAAACACTGTGATTGCCTTGGATTGTTCGTCTACCACATCAAAACAAGCAGTAACCTACATGTAACAGCAGTAAGATGAGAATCTAGGTCAGAAGCTGGGTCCAGTTATAAGTACCTCTCTTGTCATCAGTCAAGTACATCTGTGGTTTAATAGAGCAAATTAATTTAGTGTTTGATTCCTCTTTAAAAAACAATAATAATTGGTAAATTATGACTATACTAGAGCATATAAATAATCAAGAAACTCAAAAATAGAGATTTATTCACAATTGGAAATTATAACTAAACTAACAGGATCCGATACAAATAATTAATAGGTTTACACCACATATGTGCATGAAATTACATCCAATAATTGTTAGAATATTAACATCTCTAAATACTAAATACAAAGGCTGGCTTTTATGCCATTTGTTATTTTAGTCTTGTTGGGTTTACCCAAGTAAAAGTAGTAAAGGTAGTATAGTAAATAGTAGTAAATGACAAGAATACACATTATGCCAAGGGAGGAGGAGAGAAGGTAAGAGATTAATTTGCATATCACACTCCTGCTTACTCAATTCTATGCTGTTAAAAAATCACAAACACTGTCCATGTCCTGGCAAGGCTCATCTACTTCACAGCCAAACAATCCCCTTAGTGGAAAAAACAAACAAACATTAGTTATGTTTTAGGTGAAGCTGGCCCCACCCTCGATTATGATACATTATTTAATGATTTGCTTCTTTCCTAATATTGAATATTTTTAGACAATCCATGTCTCCATTGTCTCAAGGCTTAATAAAATGCTCCTTCAGCCAATCTCCACCCTTTTCACCTTCTTATTAGGTGAAATCAATAAGAATCACAGCTGTCCATTGGATTCACCCGGTCGGTCTTAAGTGATTAATTAAATTAAATTAATATTTTGTACGCTCAGTGTGGAGTTAAGGGATACACACACACACACACACACACACAGCTGCACAAGCAAACAAGCCTTGGGACACTGCTGCAGAATGAATTCCAAAGTCCTCTCTCTCTCTCTCTCTCTCTCTCTCTCTCTCTCTCTCTCTCTCTCTCTCTCTCTCTCTCTCTCTCTCTCTCTCTCTCTCTCTCTCTCTCTCTCTCTCTCTCCCTCCCCTCATCAGGATAGAGTGTTTCTCCGACCTGTCTCCTGTCACAACACTTATTTACCGGGGGAGAAATCGCAGCTGAAAGGTCTTCCAAACTGAAAACACAGAGCAATTCTTGGGCGGCCACGGACAACAAAAGAGAGAGGAGGTGGATGAATAGGAAAACGTGACAGAAAGAGAGGGAGGGAGGGAGCAGATATGGCACACAAAGATACAAAAACAGCTTGGGAGGCAGTGCAGCGGAGATACTCCAGGACCCCTGGGGATGGGCAGACTCAGCACCATCCTAATTTTCATTTCTCGGTGTGCAACCCCAGATGATTAGGGCGTAATGATGGTTATTCTAATTGGGCCTTTGTTGCTTTAGTTTCACATTATCACATAAGCTCCCAGGAATATTAACACACACACACACACACACACACAAAGGCACAGATAATCCACATGCAAACATTACTATAGGCTTTCCCAACCTTGAGGTCAAGAACGCATGTATGGTCCTTGTTATGAAAACGGATCGCTAGAAAAATTCCTAATCAAGCTAAAATGACAAATAATCTGTGGTTGTCGTGAAAATTGTAAAAAAAAAAAAAAAAAAACAGCTTTTGGGACATTGAAAGCCATTCAGTGTTGTTTTAAATGTCAGGCTCTCTTTAAAAATGAACAAATGGCATCACTGGTAATTTTTTTCCTGAACACTTCCGCCAAGTTTTTCCAGACCAGAACAATCATGTTAGTGATTTTCTCCAACTGCCTCGTTAAAAATTTCATCCAAAATTACCAACTGATTGTTGGACGCGTCCAGGGTTCAATCCACTATTTCAGGCGTTATTTCCGCCCAAAGCATTTTCTCAGTAATTTCAGTCTCATTGTGGTGATTATGGCAGGTCAGAACTGAGAGAATTATTCTCACTTAAACATTTGCTTATTCAAAGAACTTTTGCAGACAGACAATACAAGTATTAAACATTTATTCAGATTTAAAGCTCTATGTGATGACTTTTTTGTGGTAAAACATTCACTTTTAATTGCTATTAGTGTTGGAGTTGGCCTTTCCAAGCTCCAAATAAACCATGGAACAGCTGATTCTGAGCGGCAGTGTACTGGATAGTAAACTGGAGGGAAATAGTAGAGTCGCATAGGAAGTGATGCGTTTTACGTAACATCCGTGTACGATGTTAGTAGATGCTAAAGCTACTTACCATTGCCACCATGGATGAAGCTGCTCAAGTGAGTTCTGCTGCAACATCTACACAAAAGAAGAAAAAAAAAGATCTGCTGAAAGCACACATGCGAAAAAGGAATTTGATAAGCTTTTCAAAACAAGTTACAGATACAAACACATGCAGACATGGCTTCCTTTCTTCTGGACAGGTAAGTTTATGTGTAATAAAGCATCATACTTTATATACAAATTGACATGGCTTCAATATATTATCATTGCTTATTTTTCTAAATTTAAACCTACAGTTGCCTTATCTACAGTGTATTTGAGGAACACTCGGCACACGTTAGCATCCCAGCTATATATTAGCCTGTTAGCTTTTGTGAGTAGTATTCTACAACGGCAGACACAGTGTTTTATCCCAAGTATCTTACAGTATTGAGTGTTTATGTACAGTTTTAGCCCAAGCAGCTTACAGTGTCATGAGTGTTTACACAATCAATAAGCGCACTCTTGTTTGTTGTCTTGTTTGTTGTCTGACGTCATTAAAAGTGCCATGGCAGTAATATCGACAGAGTGCAGTTGCAAATTCTGACCAGAGAAGCTGCTGACGTGCCAAGTTATCACAGAGCTTTAACGCTACTTGCATTAGGCCTATGCCATAACTTTTGATTACTTTTTTTTTTTATTTGTAGTTTATAACTTTTCAACAGAGTAATCACATACATACAACTCCAAAAAATGGGAAGAAATGGGGAAAAAAGGGAAAAGAAAGAGAAAAAAAAAAAAAAACAGAAGGGGGGTCAGCATAATACTTCTAACATCAGCAAGCATTCATAAGTTTACGTAACTATCCATAAGAATCCATAAATGATCTAATTCTCTCCCAGATTCCATGTTTACCTTCAACAATGTCTTTTAATGACAGTACTGCACATCTCATGTTTATATAGGGTCATCCAACCATTTATAGACTGTAAATGTATTTGGGTTAAGCTTTTTCCAGTTCAGGAGTATCATTCTTTTAGCTGTCAGCAACCTAATGAAAAAAAAAGAAAAAAGATTGAATTTAGGTTAAAATTAGGTTTGCAGGCACCTTTTGATTACTTTGATAAACAACAGTAAAAAGAGGTGTAGTTGAGCACTTTATTACATACAGCTGTTGACAGACATGCGACAAGTCCAACCTCTTGGCACTTCTGATAATATTAATGTTATATTATACTTTTCAACTGTTAAAAACACTGTGCCTTCCAGAGAGGGCTATAGATAGATGAGGCTGTAACTAGCAATTACTCAACTTATCAGCCTCGAGGGGATAACTATAGGGCATCCTGATGTGTGTGTGTGTGTGTGTGTGTGTGTGTTGCATATGTTTACATATGTGTTTCATGTTGAATTTGCTGTTGCTGACGCTGTTGTTATTTTTGTGTCGCCCCCCACTGTATTGAAAGGTCTTCCTATCAACTACAGCTTGATGACACACTTGCAAGCAAGCCTGAATCTGTTTTCATTGTCCATTGATTTTGTCTCTGGTGATGGCCTAGCACCCAATCATCTGTCCTGACCATATCATGAAAAAAACACAGCAAAAACAGAAATATAGAGAAGATCAATGCATCAGACAGACAGAGCACCATATTGGTCTTCTGGGCTCTTTGCTGGTGATGTTGTTTGTATCTCCCTTTCTAACTAATTACATCCAATCTGTCTTCAATTTATCTTACGACATCTTGGTCAACTGATGCAGTCAGTTATAGTATGCCTATTCAGGAATCTCTCAACCATGCTCAGAAATTAGTTATGCAGTTAGACATGCAGCTGGAAGCAGGCAGGGGAATACTTATTCAATGGCTGCTTGTCAAACGGAGTTTATCCCACACCTACAATCATCAGGGCACGGTGTCACATGAGAGGATGTACTGTACTTAATGGATACCAGTTTTACCATCCGCACTCATGCAGTTGATGCCTTGTCTCCTGGGAGCTTGTTATACCAAACAGGAGCCATGCAGATATGCAAGGACTGGCTGTGCAAGATATGAGGTTGATTTTTTATGCCGGCCTCTGTTTTTACTGATTTTTTTTTTTTTTTTTCCCGGAAGGGGATATTGCATTGTTTTCAGGAGCAGCTGTTTTTTCTGGGTTCAGTGCTTTCCAATGATGTAGCCCAAAACACATCACCCATGAAAGTGGGAGCGAGAGCTGGCATCGCTAAAGGGTGCTGTGTGGGCGCTGGGTTCTGGCGCCGACTGTTAGAGCAGTCATCTCTGTGATGTTTTGGAGGCCTCCCAGTCCTTTATCATGCACAAGGGACGAGACCCGGCAGACTGATGGGAAAGGAAGGCTATCATCAGAGGATGCATTTAATTTCCATAAAGATGACTTTGTTTCCTAATTAATCTCCTGGCTCCGTCTCCCCGCTTTGCTCCTGTCACTTCCTCAGAATGAAACATGGCCGGCAATTTGTTAAATCAATTATTCCGGGGAGGAAGCGGGCTTTCGGAGAGCCCGTCCACACAAATACACATACACGCTCAAATACACAGACATGTACACACAGATGAGGCTGCGAAGGACACAGACTGTACAGAGGCAGACTGGCCTTCAAGGAAAAAGGTGAACAACAATGTTGGAATTAGGATCTGGGAAGCAAGAGAGAGAAACAGTTTGTCCTTGTTGACATGGCAGAAAGCTTTGTAAACACTTGGCTGACGGGGACTCTCCTTGGCCTTACGCCCTGAACTCCTGCAGAGAAACAGCACCACTGAGCCCCAAGGGACAAGATACACAGAGAGAGGCAGGAGGAGTAAGGACGAAGTAGTCAGGGTGACAGAGAGGGACATGAGGAGGAAAAGAGAGGTGGCAACAGGGAAAGATGGATGCTGTGGTGGAGAGGAAATGCGACCCAATGATAAGCAAGGAAGAAAAAGCTCTCTCTCTCCCACATTTCCTATCTCTCTCCCTCTCTCAATTCTATATTCAGCAATGGTTGTCCTGCGTAGTATATTGTACTTTATTTTGCCAATACATTAAAATGCAGATTTAGAATGGATTATCACAGACTGGTTTGAAAAGGACACTTGTTGAAGGTGGACTACAGGAGCAGAAGATGAAGGTTTGGGGGTTAAAAGAAAAAAACAAAAACAAAGCACATTTTAGATTGAGTTTGGCTTGTCAATGATCTACAGGTGCATGGAATAGGAGCACCATTCATTTCAGAGCGAGACAAAGAGATAGTGGATGGGCTCCAAATGAAAAAGCTGACTTTCAAATAGGAAGACAAACAGAGAGCAGCCCGGTGGTGGCAGAGGCTCTTTCTGGCTGCATTAGGAAGAAGAGGAATAGCGTGGCAGGATGTGTTTAAATCAGAGCGCTCCATCTTGTAGTGGGACACATTTCATTAAGCCCAGCAGCTGGGGCCGCGGCTCCATGCGTCCACACATCTATCATACAAATCCATCAGGCCCGTCTCCTTCCTGCACTGACAGCATGTGTGTGATAGGAACCCGTCCATCTGATCAGGCGACTCACTGACTGCCCACACTTATTCATTTCCCCTTTCATCTTCCCCTTTCCTTCCCCTTACCACTTTCACATTTCTTATTTGTGCTCTCTCTCCCTCTCTCACTTTGTCTCTCTCTCTCTCTCTCTCTCTCCCTCTCTCTGTCTCTCCCTCCCTCTCTCATTTTCACTCTCTCTATTGCTCCCGAGCCACCTCCGTCCTTCATTTCTCTCTTAGGCCAATTTTTGGGACAGATGCTGTCCAGCACTGAATGTAATCTGAACCCCACTGTTTCCTCTCTGTTTCATTTCATCCCCTCACGTGTAGTCTCTCTCTCTCTCTCTCTCTCTCTCTCTCTCTCTCTCTCTCTCTCTCTCTCTCTCTCTCTCTCTCTCTCTCTCTCTCTCCCCATCCATCTCTATCTCCTTGCACCAGTGTTTGAACCCCCCCCCCACCCACCCACCTTTTCTGCCTGATCTGCCTCTGGTTCTCCAGCGCACTCAGCAGCATGCGTACACTGTGCTGTAATTGGAATGGCTAACGCAGTCTGAGGGAGAAAAGCAGCCAATTAAGGGGCTCTGGTCAGGGAGCTGTGGGGTGAGGGGTCACAGCGTCGACTGTTGTCCTGAGCTTGCTCTTCTAGCACTGTGCCAATCCATATGAGGCTCACTGAGTATAAAAGCATTAGAGTCTGCAGCCACAGCCCAGCAAATCAAAAGGTCTGTGCTGGGGAGAGGTTTAGTGCATCAAATGCTTGACCTACAGACTGCTTATTAATGCAGTTGTTAATCAACCATCAGGACCTGTCTAAGCTGCTCAAATCCAGTAATGAAGGTATTTGTCCAAGGGTTAAGATATACAGATAATGGATTCATTAGGGAGTTTGGAGATGTTCATGGCTGGCTGCACAGCCTGCTAATTCTGTTGATTCGGCCCATGCATTATGCGTCTTTCAGAGGAGAGAGATCCTAGATGCTATTCAGGTTTGCCATAGGTGTGAGATACAGAGGCGACCTTCACTGTGCTCACCCAAGTATTAGTCCTGAGAGAGAAAACCCATGAGACCAAGATCTATTCAAGAGCTTAATGGAGCTGAGTCTTAAGGGATACACAATCAGGGTCACCTCTTTAAATCCATGCAGGCAGAACACACACACACACACACATACACACACACAAGCCTCATGAAAAGAGTTAGCTGCATTGATAATGTGATGGTTTAAAGGAATATATGCCACTGAGGTTGAAAGAGATGAGGATTTACTGAGCTCACATTCCAACTCCTACAGGTTGTTGCAGACTTGGACAACTGGAACAAATGTATTGTCTTTGATTCCTCCCATTGAATGTTCCAAGAAATAAATGGCATATATATAATGAAGTCTCATTGCTTTCTTGGGTCTTTCTGATATTTCTCAACAGAGATATTTTGTCCAACATAAGCCTCAAAGTTTAACCTCACAAGTATTTTCCCTTAATGGTACTTTTTGTGGAGAAGTCAGATATCAGTAAGTACACACTATGTATAACCTTTACAACAATAGTACCCAACTGCGGTCCTCGGGACTCTGAGTACTGCTGGTTTTTATTATTAGGGGCTGTGAATGCAATTAACAGCCTGGTAGGATGGAAAACCAGCAGTTCTCTGGGTCCTGGACCGCAGTTGGGAACCACTGCACATACAGATTTCACTGTTGCATCATACTTTGTGTTTCTATGGAAACACTTGTCATTTCAATGTGATTTTGCAGATCTGATCATAAAGATCTGATGTTATAAGACCAACTCTCTGTACATCCAAGCAAAATCCAACTTCAGAGTGTCTAAACCTACCAGTCAATACATCTTAGCATGATCTGATGTTATGTTTCATTTCAAAGACCAATACAGAAATAACAGTGCACATCAGAGCGACATATAAAGCAACATTTACAAGTTAATAACAGTTACAGTTGTTGGAAGAACAATTCAAACAGCAATGATCATAACAAGAGCGCATAAAGGAGATATGGCCATTTTCTCTCTGTTGAAGACATTTCAACAAGCCATAAAAATTTCCCCTGGGTTCCCACATTCAGTAGGCAAGTGCTTTGTTTGCTCTTTAAAATGCATTGCTTCCTAAAAATTTCAGGAATCATACTAATGTAAATTAATATTTACATTAATCATTTTTCTCATATTGGTGGGTGTTCGCTCCACGGTGATCTCTGACATGAAGTGATAGTTTATTCACCGTTTTATTTACCAACACCTCCTTTATCCCGGTTTAATATATAGGCTGCTGCTTACCTCTCTCCTCCGCTCAACTCGTCTCAGGTGTCACACACAGATTTCGGTGACATTTTCTTGCTGCATTCAAGTCCAAAATACAACAAATTTCATTTACACTACCTTCCCATTCACCGTCTCCACCATCACCAGTCTGCACAGTTGATGAAGACAGAGCGCAAATTACAAATCTACACAATTATGTTTTCTTTTCGCATCACATTTTCTAATTAATAAAATTACAATATGATAATAACACATTATGGTAGCAGACTAAGTGTTTGACAGGTGTCTCGTTCACGGTGTTTGAATGTGTGTGTGTGTTTTATTAATTTGATTAATCGATACACAGTAGTGAGAACCACAGGCAGAATCGCAGTATAGAGTGTAGGGATGGGACAATAACCAGTATTACTATATATCGCGGTAAAAACAATAACAGTTATGACACCGCCACTCATAACTGCCACTCTGATGTCTGTCATCACTGAGAATCTCTCTAATAAATTGTTATATTCAAGTAAGTAAGTGGATCCAGGTCAGTTGAACTTTATTTCAGACTCATTTGACTTTATTTTAGATGCTGTTATTTGGATTTTTATTTGTGTTGTTAAAACTATCCTTACAGTCCCTATAATCTAAACCAGCATTTTCTACTAGTTTTTTAAAGAAAAAAAAAGAAATATTTTACAGAAATATGTTCATATGTTCTACAGTCTTGCATTAAAACGTATTTAAAAAAGAGGAATGTCTTGTGATTCATATGATACGTTTTAAGTAACTGAAACATATTAAAGTACTGTTTTTAAAGTTTTCATCTTTTTTAATTAGAGATAATATCGTTTGGTAATATCATAATATACATTTTTCAAATTGCCACAGGTCTAATAGGGCGTCTACCTGGGTCTGAGTCTGGCTTTGACTCTACACACATCATCTCACCTCTCTTGCATGGTTTCATTCATGCGCACAACATCCTGACCTGTCTCTCAGGCTTATCCGCCCTGCCACTCGGCTTCCCAGTCAGAGAGGTCAAAGTTGAATTCAGATTCCCACTGACTCCCTCTTTTCCACCGTGTAATCCCTGACCGACTGTGGCCCGGTTTCTTGTGAGCGGCAGATGTGAAGCTCATCTCAGACAGCCCCGACACGCTCTCTGACTCCATCTGTCTCCAAACATGTCTGCTTGGTGAGCCGCTGAATCAACTGTTGTATCACAAACACTGTAAGAGGGAGCTGCGGCATTAGCGCTCTCGAGCCACTCAGGATAAAACACAGCATCAGCACCGCAAGGGTTAGGGGTGTGCCTCCTGCTGGGGAAGCTAAAATGACATGCACTTACTTTCTGTGATATCTCTTTGTGTGTGTGTGCCAAATCTTGTACCATGTAATCACCACATGTGATTTGCACTACATCTTTGAGTTAAAAAAAAAAGCTTGCCTTTGCGTTCCAAGCATGTTTGGACCGGTTCAATCGAACTCCAGTGCTTTAGTCCGGTTCGTTCAGACAGGTGAGAACAATGCCATTCGAACTCTGGTGCGCATCAAATAACCGCTAGCTTGGTAAGACCATCCTGATCACGTGACCTCACATTCTATTTCGCTCCATGGATCAGTCTGGACTTCTAGCCGCCCACATCGATTTCCTGAAATTACAATGTAACCGGGCCAATCAGGGACTGCTTCGTAGTTGATGACGTGAAATACAGGCTGCCGCGTCTCCCGAAGCAACGAGCGGTAACGTTAACGTTAGTAGAGTAAACACAGCCATAAGTGCAGTTATTGCAGAAATAGACTCAATAACAACAATTAAACAAGAACAAGAGTATGCACTAGCGGTGTTTCTCGGGGGAAAAGACGTTTTCGCCGTTCTTCCGACTGGATTTGAATTTGGATTCGTTGATTGGCTGAAGGAGTTTGTCAAGGCAAGTACTGGGGGCTAGAAGTCCAGACTGATCCGTGGAGCGAAACAGAATGTGAGGTCACGTGATCAGGATGGTCTTATCAGGCTAAATAACCGCACCAAGACCGCCTGAAAAAGTGGGTCTCGGTCAGCTTCCAAGCGGACTGTAGTGTGGTTCATTACAAGTGAGAACGTAATCGTACTAACTACAGGAAAACACATGGTTTTATGAGCATGTTGCTAATTGTTTGACCATTGATCAATATGGTTTTATGGTTATAAAGATGGATGCTGACATCTGATAGCCAGCAGTTCCTCATGCTTGGAAAACTTAGACTAACAAAATGAACTGAGGGCAAACCGCAGTCTGGAGTGATGTTCATATTAAACTTTTTATTCATGTGTTCTTACCTGGTATGAAGACCAGAGATGGTAAATTATGGCAAAGAGTGCAGACGTCCATAGTTAAAGTTTCTGATTTGTTTTGACAAATCTGCCAAAATCTTTAATCTCACAGGATGGCAGGGGATAACAAGCTACTTGTGACTCCATGTCATTTTTGTTCACAAGCCCTGGTTCGCAGTGTGAACCTGAACACACCAAATACAAAAATGTTACAAAGTAAACTTTTCAGCTATGATTTGGACCAAAACAACTGTAGGTGTGATCGCAACGTGAATCTCTTTCCTCTTTCTCTTTCTCTTTTTTCTGTCTGACTCTGTCTCTCTCGGTCACTCCCCGTCTGTCTCTCTCTCTCTCTCTCTCTCTCTCTCTCTCTCTCTCTCTCTCTCTCTCTCTCTCTCTCTCTCTGTCACTCCCTGTTCGTCTCTTCCTCCCTCCCTCCCTCTCGATGAGTCATTATCTGAGTCCCTCCCTCTCACCCGAGCTCATGTAGGGGCACAGTCTTATAAGGCCACAGTGCTCTTTGAGCGAGGATAACGAAATCCCCGCTGGAGATGCTTGAGTAAATGACCGTGGGAAATGGGTGTACTTTAGAGCACAGTGATACCAGGTCCACGTGGAGGGGAAGCCTGGCTGGCTAAATCCCCTAGTCCCCTGTCTGGTGTTTACCCCTGGCACCATATCGCTCCAGATCTGAAATCCTGGCTATCCTCAAAACCCCATTACAGACGCTAATCCCCAACCGTGCTCGCTCTACACTCCTTGCTCTGGGAGGCATTATGGGCATGCTGAGTAATTTCACTGCCACTGAACCCATACAGCGTCTCGAGTCAAATTCTCAAATGTAAGCATATATTCCTTCCCCCCCCTTATTCTTACTCTCCCTGTCTTGATCTTAAATATGCTGTAAATTATAGCTCACAACATAGACAAGCTCTCTTTGCTTGTTCGCTGTGCTTCGTGACATACTGAGAAACAGCAGGATGCCAAACGTGGCACCGCAAGCTAAACAAGTGCGACAGCGATAGGAAAAACTACAGACAAAAAACTTTCTAATGAGATAGGAAGAACAGCATGATAGGCTTGATTTTGAGGTGGTATCAAATAATTTGTTTCGGGACAGATAGTTACTGTGTTTCTATTAAGATTTTCTGTTGGCTCTTGTAAGCAGTGTATTTTTCCACAAACAAAAGTTGGAGAGAATAGGAAAAAAAGAAAGAATGATGGCAGAAGATACCCTTGGGGCCAGCCTGACTCATTTCTGCCAGATCTATCTAAGTGGATCTTGCCTTGGTGTAAAGAGCCCAAGTCTGATGGGACAAGAGACATATGCAAGACAAGGAAGCAACCGCAAATACAGAATGCGGACTTGTTGAGGCTGAAAACAAGGATGGTTTAGATGAAAGGGACGGATATTTGCCTAAAATACTCCGGTGTTGTCAAAGGCAATGCCAAAGCAATAGAAAACACATTATCATTGCAGACAAGAAAGGCAAGAAACACTGAACTCAGTTTTGGGCTGTGTGTACTCCTTTGTCTACATGGCACAATGGAGCTATGCTTTTTGGATTTAATAAGCAGCAAAATTGAAATAATGAAAGTGAACCAGAAATAGGGAGAAACAGCAGAATCATTTTTGTTATCACTTTCTGAAATAGGCTTAAGGATAAGAAGAAGAGTTCAGGCTGCAAAGTCAGATATGATTTTTACAATTATGTTTCATACTAAGCTCGATGTCGTATCAGACATGAGTGAAAATCAAGATAAGTGGCCCACAAATGACCCACAAATAAATTACTCATGAGGAGAGGCTCCCGTTACATACAGGAACATTTTCATGGTCATAGGGGCTCACTATGAATGTGAATGGGGAAAATATGTGTCCATCATAGATGTTTAGCAGTCTGAGTAAGAGCTGGATTTAAGTCTTTATCTATCTTTATGCAATTGACAATGTTCTGGAGGATGTTCTGTATGAACGCAGGACTAAAATAGAAACTTTCCATTTTACATAGGGAGCGTATTCAACACTGCACTATAAGGAAAAAGGACATAACCCATCACCATTCATATCATCCTCCCCATTCAGGTCAAGCTCTGCTGTAGCTCTCACCTGAACAATGCAATGCTGCCCATTTTCCTAGGTGAGTTTGCATTTATAGAGGATCAACACTTATGTGTCATATAGAGGCTATAGAAAACAACTCAAGAGTTTTTTTTTTCTTCCTCTACCTGCCAGCTGCAACTTGTTCAGGTATACGGACAATGACATACAATGGGCAGTGTTAAAGTTTCCATAGCAACACTTATATACCACTGCTGTTGAAAGCATTGCTTTGTGCTAGGGCAATTTTAGCCAACCAAAGGACTGGCCCTGATAAGCAGTTCAAAAAATAGGCCTGTTGGAAATGCACTCAACTATGGTGAAGCTGCGGCCTCACCAACTGCATGCACACGTGAAATAATGAATCACCTTAAAATGTATACGGACCTGTAAGTGGATGATGAATAGCTTGTGAGTCACAGTCACACATCTCCCTACCAGATGAGAGATTCTGTCACCAAATGAAAGGTTGGAATCAGCAGCAGATGCAGTGAGGTCTGCTGGCACACTGCCCGTATCTGTTCCTCTCAGACCCCCTCTAAAGCCTCGGAGGGGGGGGCTTTAATGGAACAACAGCTGTGCCGACGCTATTTCTCATTTACCTCACTTAGAGGCTGCCTTCTTATCAGAGGCTCAGAACAAAAACACCAGGTTGCCCTTCCAGCGCTTCCCCCTTTCTCCGCCGCTCCCTAACGTGATTGTAAACTTTTAAAATTAAATTGTGGTTCTGGAGAATTGCTCCCTGAATTTGATCGAAGCCCCCTCCAGAAACCAAATACGTTGGTTTCCTTGGAGCAAACTCCCCTGGCCCTCCCCCCCTCCCCATCCCAATACACAGGCAGCAAAGGAACACAGAAAGCTCCACACACATAATCATACACACACCCAAGAGGGCACTCTAATATAATTAGGTACAAACCAATTATTCAAGCAATCAGTCTCAGTTTGATGATGTGTCAACACTCCTTGTCAGTCCTATTTCCCAAACTGTTCTTGAGCTGCATCACTAATTTTGTATTCATACTCAGCATCTATAAAAGCTTGCTCTCTCTCCTCAATTTTAATCATTGTAGTCTCAGCAATCAAGACTGAGGAAACTGTTGACAAGAGGTCAGAAGTTGAGTTATGAAATATTAAGAAACTGTGAATTTAAATGAGCCACTCGGCTAGTTATCCACCCACAGTAAACCCCCAAATGGACTACTTAAATTCATATTGCTGCCTTATCACTAAGGGTGAGGAGGTGGCACTATTTCAAACCGGGGCAGAAATTTTGGAGACAGAAATAGAGGTGGATAAGAAGTGGGAGGGAAGAAATAAACTAAAGGTGATATACAGTAGTGTAGCTGTCACAGACCAAAATAGAAGGCGGAAAGTGGGAAGAGAAAGTGAGTTGGAAGGGAAGGTGCATACTGAGCGCATACAGTATTCCAACTAATTGTTCATTATCCTGGTTAAAGTTCTTTTTTTTAACTGTCTTATGTACTATTATTATCCAGGATGTGCCATTTAGGCTGTTTGCAACTTGATATCCCATTCTTAATATCCTCATATACAGGATCGGACAGAATTTCCCAAATATTGCCACGCAAACAAAACTTATAATACAGAACGCTAAGAAGGTGTTATCGCTGTCAGATGTTTTAACTTCAATTGGAAGATTGCATACGCCTCTATGGGTTGAGGAAGTTGTATGAAACCTTTTCAAAAACCAGTTAAATAAACTAAAAAATGCATCGTCGTCAAGCTTAAAAACAAGGCTGTTTTTCTCAGTTCCTGAAAAGTTGACAGTTTGGAGAAACAAGGTTTTCTCCTGACAACAGCAAATGGTTTCTATGAGCTTTTTGCAATACTTTATTGAATGAGAAAGAAATTCCCTTTTTGCTTGCCTCTTCTCCAGGGAGGTCAGAGGTCAGGATCAGTTACAGAGCAGCACTGCTGGAGCTGGTGGGGACTCAGCATCTTGCTCAAAGACACTTCAGCAGGACGGATGCTTGCGAACACCAGGACTTAAAACCGGGTCCTCGAGTCGATGGGTGGTCTCCCTCTTACCCCCGAGCTATTGTAAAAATAATGTGTTTACATGCACCAAATCTTAAATATAATGCTTAATTATACATAGTGAGATATTATAAGTGAATGTAACCACAGTCATTGAGAATGTCTTCCTTTCTAGAACTCCACCTCACTACATCCGAAGTTGAGTAACTGCAGTCCTTCCTCATGTGGAACAGGTATAGTCCAAATTACTGAGAGCTTCCTTCAGGCCTCTTAACAGCTGTAAAGTCTTTATTCCAGGCAAAGATGCATTTGAATGGAAAGTCTATGCCTTGATTTTCTCCAGCGCCTCAGGAATTCAATGACAAGTCGATCGCCAGTCATCCAGGAGATAAGCACAATTTGCCATTATAATGAACTTTTTTCAATAGAGTCACTCATCCCTTTCTTTCTGTCTGTCTGTCTGTCTGTCTATCTGTCTTTCTTTCTGCCTTTCTTCATTTCTTTCTTTCTTTCTGTCTTTCTTGTTTTTCCAAACCTTATTAGTGCCTTGTATTAACTTGCGGCAAATATCAACAGATAGACTCATTAGGCGGAGTAAAAAAAAAGTTCTCAGCGGTTGGTGGTCTGCATGAAACATGAAAGCTTTTCAGAGAGCAATTACAGCAAAAAATTAACAGAAAAAGTTCCCTCGGTGCTTTGCCCCGTGATTTATTCCATTTCCCAAAAGAAAAGGCAGTAAATCAGAAGCGCAGTAAGACTCTGTCCAAGTAAGTAATCTCAAAAAAATTTTCAATGGACTAGCTGCTATCAACAAATCCCTGACGCAGCCGCCTTATTGACATGCCACGCCAGCAGCACAGGTGAAATAACAACAGCTCCCTGCCCGCTCTGCGCCGCATCGCCGGGCCTCTGCTTTCATTTTGAGTGGCATCTCTGCACCTCCCCGTCCCCCACCCTCCCACTTCAAACCATCTCATAACCCATGCCCCTTTCGCCATTTCTCATTCCATTAAACCCTGAATTATTCAAAGCAGATGAAATTGATTTCTTGATAGTTTAATCGCAAATCAAAACCAAACCTTGGGCCCAGTTCATTCCCTTAGGGCAATTTTTGACAATCAAATATTCATGGAGAAATGAAATGTTAGCAGATCATTTCTGCTTCTGGCTGATTAGGTAGACACAATGAAATTCAGATGGAGAAAAGAAGGAGGCACAAAATTAACTTATGCCAATATGCTAGACGGAAAAATGAAAACTGAGATAAGATTTCTATATTTTATGCCACAATCCATGGAAAGCACTTATATGGAATGCTTGCCCTTTTCTTTAATATGTGGCCAATTTGCTACATAGGCACAGAGTAACACCAGATTTACTGTACTTGAGATTCATACTTCATTTTGTTCATGGTGATTCTTTAAGATGTATATACATTACTGCACAGACAACTTGAGTGAATAGAATCATAATCTTTAAACAGTAGAGTGAAATGATTTTGTTTGAATAGCGTTGGAAATATATCAGTCTGCCTTGCCATCGACACACCCAGACAGCAATCATGTAATGTATGGAAAACTATCTGTGTATGTGTAAACTAAGTGTGTAAAACCCTATAGTCTGAATCTGATATATAGTATATATGTAATATGTATGATATATGCATTATATACTGTATTGCATATATCATATGCGATAAATGTGCAAGAATTTGTCTTTGAGACCTTGCAGATACATCACCACACATCAACAGTACTTAGTAACACACATAGTACAAGGACAACAGTATCTCAGTGCAGAGACAGTGCAAAATTTACTATAGACAGTACACTATGTACAGTGCACCAAATGCATTTAATATCATTGTACTTCCAACATTGTAGCAGCATTGGTATACAGTACACATTTTACATATATTGCCTGAATAATAACAAATAGTATATTCATACAATCTTAGAGGATTTGTTATTTTTAACACATCCTTGTGTGTAGTTGGTGACAATTCACATTTGTGTTCATCACAACATATGTTCTCTCTATGTGTGTTATTAAGGTATCTCCCCTATCTTGGAAAAATGATGGCGCTGCAATGTTTTTGTTTTTCTTAATTTAATTGAAAGTTCACGTAGGCATTGGTGAGGTGAGGAGTAAGATTCATGACCCTTGGGTCCTTGTTAAAACCCATTGTAAAATATTGAAATATGAGCATCAAGTATTCTTTTCTTCAGTCCTGATAAATCTCACTTTTGACATCCCTATCAATGCAAAGTTGTTGTTGTTTTTTCAGACAACAGCAATATATGTGTTGTCCTAAACTTGACACACAGGTGGGTTTAACATTTTCTCTGCACAAGCCAAACAATTCGTTCAGGTGGAGCAGAGACTGTGCCGGGTCGGCACAACAAATGTAACAGCAGCAGGAGTAAGAGAAGATCCAGTGCTGGAGCAACCCAAGGCATTTTAGGCATTTCAGTGCGTACAGTTGAAACAGTTGAACATTTATTTCTAAAAACACTATACCTGCACCTCAGGAAAAAAAAAAAAAAAAACGAACAAAAAAAAATATTGCCTGAAGCTCATCATTCAATATCTCTTAAATATAGAAGATTCAGTAGGCAATGTGAAAGAGTTAACATTTTGTTAACCAAGAGTTAAGATATCCTCTGTCCTTTAAAAAGTACCATCAATTGTTTTAATTTTTTTACAATGAATTTTTTTGATGGTTTTGTAAGAGAGGGTGTCATGTTTGCCAACTGGTGAATATTTCACTGTGGAATAAAACACTTCTGTAGCAACTGCTTAGCAACTGCTGTGAGTGGAGCATAATATCCAGATTTGAGCAGATCCAGGTGACTCAGGCTCTGATGTGACTGACTGCAGAGACAATGCTCTACTTGAGTGTTTTCAACTGTGTGAAATGCAAGACAATGCATTACTTCTTGCTTAAGATTGTTTGATTTCCAAAAATGCTTGTATTACTGTTTCATGGTAAACGGAATAACTTGGAATCGAAACTGAATATTGTGCTTCTACATATTGAACAGCCCTTTCTATAATAAGTGATTAATACATTATATACTTTTTATTGTTAATAATACATTAACAATAAGTAATTTAGTGATTTTATGGTCGAGTTAGAACAAAGGACACAGAATTGTAATGAAGTTATTTGAAATTCTAAAGAAATTGCAGCGTAGATCTGCTGCTCTATTTTTTTATTTCATAAAATCTAGATGATATTACGCAAAGTAATATAAAATAATTTATATAAAACCATTTAAATGCTCAACTTCTGTAATTAAAATGCAATATCAACATCATCACCGCTCTCTTGTACTTTTAAAGGGCACACAAGAGACCCAATTACATTTTTATTCTCCTGCTCATCCTAAAAATGAATTACATGTCCATTAGCAAACAAAAGCAGCACGCAGATGTCTGGGATTCACCTTTGAGATGTGATCCTGGGATGATTAAAGTCAATTTGAGCACTTCTGAACTGTACAATTAATTTCTCCCGGGATTCAAAAATTTTTCAGACCTAAAGAGAAAATGAGAGACAGACAGAGAGAGAGAGAGGGGTGAGGAGGGCGGGTGAGGAGAATAAGGATGAGGATGAGATCAAACGGCATCACAGCCAGGGAATGAGGGAGTAAGAAAGAATTTTTGATACAGTACTCCGGCATGCGTGGCTAATTTGCTCACCATCTCTTCAAGCTGAAAACGGCTTAAAGCAGACCTCGTCTCTTCCAGGCCAGGGATGACTTATTCACACGGACACGGAGAACAGTAACACCAGAAATATTAGTTCAACAGATTGCAGTACTACTCGGAACATAGTTGTGTATAGCTATTGTAACTTCCTACCTCCAACCCCCTACCAACCTAACATTAAGAGTCTTGAGGTGGAAACCAATATCACCACTATATTCAGGAAACTCAAGTATTATTGTTTTGAGTTGGTGGATTTAAAGTTAATATCACAATAACATTGATAAGCTCTTCGCTGCTAGCCTATTATACGTAACACTGAGGAGTGTCAACAACTTATGCAACTTATTGTTGTTTTTTTCAGTCTTCTTAAGCTTGGATTCCAAGGTAATATCCAGACTAGTCTCTTTGTTCATATATACAGGGATATCGGTGAGCGGAATATGGAGAAGACTTTAATATGGGTCTTTATACAGGATATGAGCTATTATCCAGAGTACTTTGTTGTTTTTGGACAAACAGCAGCGCAGCCCAGCTCCAGTGTGCAGATCTCATCGGAGTCGGGATAGAGTTTTTAACAGTGTTCCTCCAGACTGACGTAAGGCCTTTCAATAATGCAGAAATGCATTGGATGCTGCAACATGCCTTGCACTTTCGGATTGGTACGAGACTCAGCCATACAATGCCTATGGGATCTTGACATGCATTATAGCAAATAAGCTATCCCCGATTGCCATCTCCAAGGTCAAAATATTGTATCATGCGATAGCAAAATGGGTCAAAATGAGCAGTAGCACTTGAGGCTGTAGTTTTCACCTGGTGCTGGAGAAGATAAGAATCCATTATTTACTTGCAATCGTTTATACCACATGGGAACTTTCCTTCATGCAATAAATATGTGCGTCCTCACTGTTCCACTTAAGCACTGTATAGCAGCAGTATAGTATAATACAAATGCACTAGAGACTGTGTATTATACCATTGCACCAGGGGCTATGTTTCTCAGCATTAGCATATAAGAGACGTGTTTCTGGGGTGCATTATTGTTTAATGAAACACTGTTTCTCTACAGGAGTTACATGAATCTTGATTGATTTCGTTTTATATTCTATTCAACATGCAGTTAACATGAAAGAATTTCATGTTTTCATAAAAGAAACGAAACAGGCTACTGCATTGTTCTTTTTGTGATAATACTGATAGTGTTAAATTTTCACAAAAAATGTGATGAAAAATACATTTATTTTTTTCCTTTATTCCAATATTAATACAATCATGTCATTTTTTCCCAGAGTCAGTAGAACGAAAATATTATCAATCTTATGCATGTATATGTACATCTTATGCATGTATGGAAATATACATATAAGTGATAGGTATAGCTTCAGGTGCATAGTATATAGTCTAGTGTGTCTTTGCATCAACATTTATTGTATTTAGTAATTAAAGTGATTCTCAGTGTGATTATGATGCAAGTTGGCAATTTACTAAATTAGTGTTTCCTAACCATCTGACGGGAGGGAGACAGCACAGCAACATCTATAGGGCAAGTGCCCATCTTCAAACAACGAAATGCAAAAAATAAATAAATAAATAAAAAAAATACACTGCCCTCCTTTGATCCAGTGAATTTCTGAAATCTAATGGTGTTTGTGCGTGACAGGCCTATGTGCCACACTGCTGTTTTCCTGCCCACAGTGCAGTAACTTGCTGGCAGAAGAACTACTCCAGTTGTTTAAGTGCTCAACAACATACATCATTTGCTGATATTCTCTCCAAGGTTACAAAAGTGCTTGCGTTTGTGGAAAGTATTTCATGAGCTTCTATCAGACTGATTGAGCCAATGCCAAACCCACAGACGCACATATACCTGTAGGCCACAGGCCAGCATGGTTTGTGTTATCCATTTGAGAGAGGTTACAGTACATTTTGTATTGTGCTTATGTTTTGTGTATGAACTTAATGACACAGGATGAAAACAGTGTTGTTATGAGGGGTTTGACTGATACTCCACTGCCATCAAGTGGAGCTGCAGGAAAATGCATGCAAATGAGCACTTGAAGCACCAGCCTGACTCCAGCTAAAACAAACGAGCCCTAGGGGAATCACATGAGGGGAAGTAAAGATATTGCTCACTCAAATTTGTGTTCTCCAGATTATTAAGTCCAACATACGGCATTTTAGTTGGAAGTCAAGCCAAAAGTGTATGATCAGTGACAGAGTTGCAGCAAAAGGTTTTCTTGTCTCTTTAAAGTTTAAGGTCTTATCTCCTCCCCGTTTTGTGAATTGGCCCTCTCACTTATATCAGAGGTTTGCAATCACTGGCAAAGCTGTACAAGTAGCTATTTTGTAATCTGCCCCCTCCCTCGCTTCCTCTACATCTCCCTTCAAGATTGAAGTGGATTTAACAGGTGAAATCAATAAGGGTCGGTAGCTTTCACCTGGATTCACCTGACTGGTCCATTTCCTCACCAGCTGTGAAAGTACACCCAATAGAAAGTGTGTTTCGCTCTCAGCAGCTGTCAAGCAAAATGGTCCTGCACTCTTACAAATTAGGACACATCTGGTTTTGAAATATCACTGACCTTTAAAAAGTACGCATTGAAGTTCTCTGGCTGAACAAGTCTGATTTGTTTACATTCTGATTTTCATCAAAATATATGCTGTGTGTATTGATTGTGAATAAATATCTTACCTTTGCAAAGTTCACTTTTTGCATATTCATCGTCTACATCAATTTTCCAGCATGACACCTCTCACCGGTACACTTTTTAGAAACTCAATGTTTATGGAATGGCACTGTTGTAGCAAACAATGATGGAAAAAAATGGAAAAACCACAGACAGCGGCCACTTTATTAGGTACATCTCTCCATTTACACATCCAGCTTCCAGACGGTGAGTCACATGTAAATATTGGAGCTAATTAAGCTGAGGTTCAGGAGCAGGACCACATCTTGACTCCACTGTAACCTATATATATACGCCTAGATGCCATCCGTGTTTGTTCTCGTTCTGCCCCCACCTCTCTCTCTCTCCCCCCTCTTTTCCTCTCTCTCTCTCTCTCTCTCTCTCTCTCTCTCTCTCTCTCTCTCTCTCTCTCTCTCTCTCTCTCTCTCTCTCTCTCTCTCTCTCTCTCTCTCTCTCTCTCTCTCTCTCTAGCTCTCTATTCTTTCATAGGATCCTCAAGGGGGTCTGCTCTGCTGAGCCCGGGAGCTATACACCGGATTCTTGTAGGAAGCCTTCCAGCACACCACAGTCAACGTTTCACCCATATCTGGGAAGAAGCCGTCATCCATGGCCAAACATCGCAAACTGTGCTAACTGAAAAACCTAAAATGATTATTGAATAAACATTCAAACTGCATTCTGTTGATGGTGTGGTTCTAGCTTGTGAAAAACGTAAGTATAAAGCATGCAGACAGAGTCGAGAGGCTCAGTTACTGATCAACTAAACATTAGAAATGGCAAGACACGTGATCTAAGCGATTTTGAATGCAGTATGATTGTTGGTGCCAGGTTACAGCATATTAGGAACAGACGTTTTCGCACACAACAGTGGCTTGAATTTTCCAAGAATATTGCGATGAACAAAAACATCTGGTCGGTTCAAAATGTCTCATTGATCAGGTCATGAGCAGACTGTCTACCATCTCCCTTTGTCCTTCCATTTGTTTACTAGGTGATCTCTCCTCCATCTACATTCGTATACACCTTAAACCTTTCATTTTAACATCCCGAACAATAGCTAAAAAGGTTATTCTTCTCAGCTGGGAAAACTTTCCATAAATCACTGGTTCAACCTTCTAACTGAGCACTCCACATTAGAAAAGTTGTCCGCAACTCTTAAAAATAACACAAAACAAACAACAAAATACAATTCATTCCAAAAGTCTTGGTCCCCTTTTCTGGAATTCATTAATAGCTGATTTCTCCCACCTCTTCTACCGGTCACAGAACAATTACTCAACCCTTTGGTTTGACACTGTCTTAGTCACAGCCTTCCAATGTGCAAGCTCCCCCCTCCCCCTTGTTCTTGTTTGATTATCGTATTGGATTATTGCATATCTAGATTGTATATCCATGTTGGCCTTTATTTGTTATCCCATATATTTTTACATCTATGGTTTATGTCTTCGTTTTTCTATTTTATGTATCTATGTTCGATGTCTTGGCCATTAAATAAAAAAAATAAAAAAATAGAAAATGCGTCATTGATGAGAGAGCTTAGAGGAGAATGGCAAGACTCGTTCAAGGTAACAGGAGGGCCGCAAGTATGGAAATAAGATCTTAGAACAGTGATGTGCAGAACGGGCATCTCAGAACACACAACTTGTCAAACCTTGAAGCCGATGGGCTACAGCAGCAGAAGACCATGCTGGGTTCCAGTCCTGTCAGATAACAACAAGGAGATACAGTTTAAGTGTCATCACCAAAAATAGATGACTGAAGAGTGGAAATATGCCACCTGGTCCAACGAATCCTGATGGCAGGGGGAGAGAACTTGGCATAAACAACGTGAATCCATGGATCCATCCTGCCTGGTGTCAACAGTACAGCCTGCTGGTGGTGTGTAATGGGGTTGGGAATGTTTTCATGGCACACATTAGACTCCTAAGTACCAATGAGCATCATTTGAATGCCACAGCGTGCAGTACATAAACATCGTTGTTGACCAGGTGCATTATGGCCACAGTCTGCCCTAATTTTTGAGCTTTTTGCCTTTATTATGGTGATAGTTTTTACAGTAGAGATAGACTGGAAAGTTTAGGAGAGTGAAGGAGAGGATGACATGCGACAAAGGTCCTGGGCTGGATTTGAATCTAGGACGCAGCAGTTCCAGCCACTGAGCCACCAGGACGCCCCCAGTCTACCCTTTTTCAAATGAATTTTCCAGCAGGATAACGCACCATTGTCTCAAGGTGGTTCCAGTGTCCAGATTTCAAACTAGTAGAGCAGCTTTGGGTTAGCATGAACCAATATGTGAAACATTTCAGCTCCGTTTTGGATCCAAATACATAAATTCAGGCTGGTCTGAAGGTGAAAGTGGGGTCCTGGTACTGGCTAGGTGTACCTAATATCATATATGAATACTGAGTATACTGTTACAAATTATAAATATTAATTTAACAGTGAACATTGAAACAGTCAGATTTGACCATTCATGAAAAATAATGTTCTGCTCCCTTCCCGTTCTCTGCCAAG
The DNA here is from genome assembly GCF_048128805.1 of Centroberyx gerrardi. NCBI lineage: Eukaryota > Metazoa > Chordata > Actinopteri > Beryciformes > Berycidae > Centroberyx > Centroberyx gerrardi. The sequence continues at coordinate 7,680,978 of NC_135998.1, read as the reverse complement.
TTCATTAAAATCAACTGAGTATGCTAAAAGTGTATTCGTGTCTCCAAAGTGTCTATAGTAGTGTCTCCATGAGTCATTGGATACAAGGAAGCTTTTAAGCCTTGCTTTGTTCTCCCAAAACCTCAAAAGCCCTTGAACTATTTTATCTCATTTTATTTGACTAAATATATGTCATGGGATTGAATGGAGAGAGAACATATCCCTCAGTAAAATTGATAGCGGTGAGAAAAGGTGCTTGAGACTAATTTTCACTTGGTGCTGGAGGGAATAAGGATTCATTATTTACTTGCAATTGTTTATACCACATGGAAATTTTATTTCATACAACACTTGTGCGTCCTCGCTGGTCCATTAATGCACTGTGTGGCATCATTTATGAGCTGTGGGTACATTATTGTTTAATGAAAGTTTCTCTACAGACATTACATGATTTTCCTTTCAAATTATATTAATGTGTTATAATACAGTCAACTCTTTACAAAATGAGATATGAGTAACTATACCACAAATACTAATTTGTTTTCATTTTTTCAATTTTCGTCACATCAATTTTCCTTTGATATCATTTTAGCTCATTTTATTAGGAAATATCAAGGGATTGGATGGAGAAAGTAGATATTAGATCCGCCTGTGCTATCTTCCCTTTGTGTCCCACTGACTACATTCACATACACACACATTATTTCAGTTATTATTCCAAAGGCGAAATACTGAGTTGTGTCAAAATTATTCCATCTGATTAAAGCTGATTGATACACTAATACTCTACACAACTTTGAGTCTTATTCAAGCCATACTTGGACGAGATTTAAAGATTTCTAGATTGAGCTGTTTGCGCTGATCTGGGCAAATATTAGGGAGGTCAGGACAGATGGTGAACAGATAATCTGTGATGATGATGTAAGCAAGTTAAAGACTCATTCTCATGCCTCCCAATCTAGCTGCAGACTCACCTTCACAATTATTTTACATGTTTGATTTGTACAAATTGAGTCTAGACAAATATGGACAGGTTCCAGGAGTGTAAAATTGCGAGCAAACAAATCCGAACAAGACAATGTGACTCATTGTCAGTGAGATCAACGATAAGAGTCCAACTGACAAAAAAAGTATGACAAATGAATGAATCACTGATTGAATTGTGATTCCCTTGGTTGGAGTGAGATTTGCATAACCTCCACTAACCTACACAGGCTGTTTTATAAATGCATCCATTAGAGTTACACTGGAATACAAGTTTGCTGCTGTTGGCTATGCAGTTTGTTAGATTATATGTTTAATGCACAATTATGCAATACTGCATTGGCTGTCTATGGGAGGCCCTTGACCTGAATTTATTAGTATTAGGGTTAGGTTTACGTTTAGGTTTAGGTTTAGGGTTAGGGTTAGGGTTAGTATTAGTATTTTCCATCCTTTTCCATCCTGTCAAGAATATAATTCTGGGGGAACCAGTGAAAACTTGGTTTTCACTTTTTTTTGGCATGATCTGCTTTTACGGCTCGCTGCTGCACAAGCATTAGACTTAGTCAAGGACTACATTAACCCCTTCATATAGTACATAAAAGCAGATCTAAGCAGGTGGAGCTGGGAAGGAAATGGGTGAACAAAAGCAGCAAGACTTATGACAGTTGATCATGTTGACTGGTTCACTTGTAAAGGCGCGCTGCTGAGTCAGTCCAATCAGCTGAAGCCAGCTACAGTTTCCTGACTGAACTTGCGTTGCTCATATCTTTCATTACGCAAGTTCAGGATAAACATCTTCAAGACCTCGGCATCAGAGAGTCTTCCCAGCACATCTCCTTGTATCAGAATCACTTCTGCCTTTCTTGGCCCCACGTTTGACACTGCAGCCTTGAAGGCACATCTCACCCCTAAGCTTTCAGCATGGCCGTGCACAGACGTCTAAAAGGTCAGGGGCTCAAGTCAACAAAAAGGGCACCTTTTCCATCCGTTTTGTTGAGGTCAGCAGTCCAATAATAAATGACCCAAGGTGCATTAGATTTGTCTGCTATGAATCTGGGTCCTACCCATTATTAGTGTAAATTATTTTATCTTTATCTTTTTTCTGCAGTACTTCTACACAGTCTAAAAGTCTTTCATTTCAAACAGGGCTATTTTTTTTTTATTTTGAGATGCTGGTCAGCAGTAAGTAAGTAAGTAAGTAAACTTTTAGCACCTTTCAAGACAAGTGTCACAAAGTGCTTCACAAGTTAACATATAAAGACATACACAGTAAAAATACAAGCAACACACATAAGTGCATCACAAATTAAAAACATTAAAAACATACAGTAACAACATAGTCAACAATACACATTAGAAAAGGCCTGTCTGTATAAATGGGTCTTGAGTTGTCGCTTAAAACTCTCCACAGTGACATTCTTATGTCAATATTCTTTAGCTCACGTTGTGAGGACAACAATGGAAAAGCATCATAAACAATATACCTATATCCAAAAGTGAAACGCCAAAAAATATTTCTTTAATCACATATAGGCCAATTCAAATTTGACATAAGCCTTGCATGTACACATTATATTCACTTATTGACTTATTGACTTAAACTCCATAACAGAGACAGACACACAGAAATGTTAAATCTGTTAAATCTGTTAAAGGAATAGTTCACCCAAAAATTTAAATTCAGTCATTATCTACTCACCCCCATGCCAGTTGAAACTCTGGTGAAGTGTGTTAGTCCATATAACACTCCCAGAGCTTCCCAGCTCCGTAGCAGCTTTCTCCAAAACAATTGTCTTTGAGGACCGATCTTTAGAGTTCCAAAAATAACAAAAAATAATCAGCTTGTACAGCATAATCCAACTCTTCGGATGCCATACGATCGCTCTGTGCATGGAAAAAAACAAAATTTGATCCATTATTTAATGAAAATCGAGTCTTTCTGAATTGTATTTAGTTCCGTATTACCAAACCTTAACAAACCGAGGTTTGTGTGTGCCACAATGCGCGACCTCCATCTCGTGAGGTTTGGTAATGCGGAAGCTTTGTACTGCTGTTAGTCATTGTACAAGGTATTGATTCTGTGCATGTTACTCCCCAACTGTGTTTGACCTGTGTTTTGACATATGTCATTAAATATCCTTGCTATGCTTTCCAGTGATGGAGCCACTGCTGCTGGATGAGAGGATAAGCTGGAGGATGTTGTGGTTTCAGAGAGTTGAGGCAGGTTTGCCAGCTACCTGCAGCTTTATCTCTTCAGAATTACACAAGCTATCTGTGCTGCAAACCATTTCACTCCATCACAAGTGATCTGATTCATTCAATCCCTGCAGCATTGAGGTATGAAAATTGGAAGTGACGGGGATATTATCTGCTAAAATTTTACATTCCAATCGTGAAGCTCTATAAAAGGAGCATGAGTTAAAGTTGGACTGATAACTCAGATTGTTGTTTTTCTTCCCAACTATGTACTCATTCTGCCTCAGAATCATTTAGAGCCTAGTGTAGTCAAAGCTAAGCAGATGATTTTGAGGAATTTATCAATTGCACATGAATTTTTGGTTGGATATGACAAATGACTACTTTATTGAATATAAGATCAATCTTTTAGCATCCTGAAAGGCGGCAGGAGAGTTAGAGACGGAGGTGACAGACCGCAAGCACCACCGCCATGAGCACACATCAGGTCACACAGTAGTGATCGGCTCAGCGGCCAACTGAAATATGCCTCCACATGCTCCTCCTTCCTATGGTGGGAGAGCACTGACCCTACTCCAACTTTGCTGACATCAGTGTATAGGAAGAAAGGCAGGTCAAGGATGGACAAGGCTAGGAAAAGCCTGACATAATGTCCAGAGGGCTGCGTCACACCGAGTCTCAGGAGAGTTGCAAAGCCTTCTTGATGACCTGGTGCAGGGGTTGTGCGTATGACATTAAGCCTCGGAAATTGCCACAACAACGTGCCCAAGGAAGCATGCCTCATTGTGCAGTAGGTGGCACTTTTTAGGTTTGAGTTGCAGGTCGGTAGCTCTCATGCACTTACTTGCCGTGGGAAAAGTCCAAAGCATGCACTAGGATGTCCAGGTACATGCAAGCAGAGTGTGGTACAGAGCTGAGCACCTTCATGAGGTGCTCAAAGATGGCTGGTGCATTGCAAAGACCAAATGACATAACTGTTTCCTAGCAAATATGAGCAAATAGGCTTGGAAAAGTGTAGTGTAGATAACATATTACTGCAGCTTAAACATGAGTGAAGAGTTCCTAGGCTTTGACCTTTGATCCAGCTTTGCATTTTAATTCCAATGGTTTGAGCTGAGGTTGAGAAGCATTCTGTATAATAGGCTAGATATTGCTGTCAAATTTGCGCATATACAGTCCTTTTAAATAGACCTGAGTCTTTAATTTATTTTGGCAACTATAAGTTACTACAACCACAAGTTCTCATAGGTCAAGCTGTATTGTAAACAAATAATCTTGACTATGCAGAGAAGTGATTTCGAGCACTAGATCACATTTGAAGCGTTAAAGTTCTGCTTATGTGCTGCAGGGAGACCATTCTGCAACCATCTGGTGGCACTACTGTACAGAAGTGCCCATCTGGCACAAGTCTAGGACTGAGGTCAGACATTATATCCAGTTGCATCTGATTTGCAATTTCCTACATATTTCCCATTCTGCTGTCATTCCACCGTCATTTCTGGGGGATCCAGCCTGAGTCCACAGATGATACGTTGGTTTGCGAGCCAAAATCAAAGGGCAAAAGTGGCTCAGGTGTGGTGTCAAATCAACTTTATACAGAGCATATCCTGGTAACTAAACCATTTGAAAGATATTCCCTAATAAGCGCATCCTCACTTATGCCAACAATCCTGAACACCATTTTATAAGTGATTTATCATCAGTAATGATTTTGATTGCTCACAAGGTTTACACTGATTACACACTCTACTTTTGTTTATCAATGTGTACAAGTTGAAATATAATCAAAAACATCTGATCTGTTCACATTTTGGGCCTGTGTGCTTCCAGCCTCCCTTGTAACACAAATATTCCTCAGCAACTCCTGCACCTTCAAAGTGACAATAACGCAGTCCATGCATCCATATCTTCAACATTTGGTGTTAAGAAAGAAAGAAAGGCATTTAGAATAGATGTGATAACAGAACAGATGAAGCTGCTGCCTCATTACATGGATGGCATTCTCCTTCCAGATTCTCTGCACAAGAAGTCAAGTCCGTGTGGATGTCTGTGATAAATTCACACCACTCAAGTCCACTAATGGCCAACTGGGCTTGAACGTACCAGTAACACTTGTGGCTCCTGTTTAACTGCAGCAGCAGAATTTACATTGCAAGACGTCACTTAAGCCGGTCCAAATGTCGGGGTTTCAGTGGGATCACACACTTAGGCAAACTGTTCAGACTGACCTTGAAGTTGGCTGCCAGTGCTTTCTCTTTGTCCACAGCTGTGAGAAGGCAGAGGAACATCAATATACCATCCTCTGAACCATTGAGGCGGGAGTATTAGGCACAAAAGCTGTTAATCTGAGGCAGCTGTCTGTGTATTGGCAGCTACTGGGTTTGAAGCTCTCACTGTTGGTCTTGAAGCTCCAGCTCTTAAATTCTCTCTGCAGCATCATCTGACTTAACTTTAGACCCTTTGTAGGAGCGTTCTAAATACCTTAGTAACCACCAGCAATGGCTAAATAGCAATTCTTTTTTATTGTAATAGTTTCCCTTTGTAGGTGTTGACTGTATTATTCTCTTTTATAGGTGTTGCACTAACAGAGACCAGGGGAAACTCCAACTTGTCCTTGGATCATGCATGGCAAAAAAGTCTGTATTGGCTGCTCATTGTGATTATATGGCTATATTATTGGGAGAAGCATGCATTTTTTACACTGAGGCTACTGTCCGAAACAAACATGCAAGAACTGTGACTGAGGAGAAGGACTAGTGGAATCTGCCAGCCCCCCATGCAGAAAGTGGAATACTTGCCCATTGCTACCGTCGACTTCCAAATCCAAATCCAAGAAGTCACTGGACCATATGATTCATGAAGCCCAGCCCAGATCAAGACAAAAAACCACCAACTCTGAGACAAAGTCACCTTATCAGTAGGAAATATCCAGGTTCTTTGCCAACCGCAACATGTATGAGTCAAAGCCAGCCATCCTGACCGTAATCCCATGCTGATTCATACTGAAAACCTCAACTGGCAACTTCCCTCTAGGGTTCCCAGAACTGTAGAGCAGGAACAGGCAACCACATGCCTTGGAGTGCAGAGCGGCTGCATGTTTTCATTCCAACTAAACACTACAGCAGATGATTTCACTGATAAGCACACCTTCAACAAGAGAGGAGGAACTAATCACCGAGTGTAATCTTTGGTTGGAGTGAAACTTCTTGGCACTCCATGGCACATGGTTGTCTTTCCCTGATGTAGAGGAACAAGGGTTCAGTCAATGAGCAAGCTGTAGTTCTAGTGAAGAGCGAGGATACCATCTCAGAGCCTTGTCAAATCAATCTGCTACCCTGAAGCTATCAAATTCATTTCAACAGCTATTGTATGGGTTGCAACAATGAAAGATGTGCACTCAACCAGTACCAGAGGATGATTGCCTGTTCTCATGATAACTTTTACCTAATAAAGGTGGGTCTTTTTATCAGTGAGCAGCTCCCATTTATCGGTGCTAGTCCAGATATAATTTTACATTACATTCCTGTATTGTTTTTTTTTTGTTTTTTTTTAGAAATCACAGTCTCTATATAGTATGTTCATATATAGTATATTTTATATCAACAGCACCACTAATAAATCAGTTTGTGAATCACACCGTGGTTGTATGAGTAACATGACTTCTAGTCAAACATTTTGTCTATTTTAGGGATGTCTCTTTCAGGAGCCACAAGGACGCCGACTGGTCCAGCAAAGTATGCAAAATACTTCTAATGACCCTCTCAACATGTGTTCTAGAATTTGTCACTTTATGTGCGTGTGTTCTCTATCTTCACCCCAGACAGTTGCTTCTTTCCTTTGATAAACACAGGCATCAGAAAATGGGCCATGACTGATCCGAAACGATCTGAAATATTAAAACCTCTGTCCGCTAGCACTGCATCTCCAGGAAGTAGCTTACTAAAGAAGTCACTGTTTTCTGTGATGTATTTGTCGGACGCCCTCCCACCCCATCCTTTTGATATGTAATGAATCACACCCTGAGGTGTAACACCAGTGAGTATTTGATAGTGTTGTGGTGTTTATAAGACGACCAAGTCAGCTTTTGCTTTTAGATTAGATGGGCAGTCTATGAATATTTCAAAGCAGTCAATAATGACTGCAACTGAGTTGCCAAACTTTCCCTTAAAGCTTTTTTTTCTCAACTGTTCCCTCTCTGGCCAGTGAATCAAACATTTGAGGTAAACATAAAAAGCATTGATTGCTACGATTCTCAGAGGAACACTGCTATGTGATTCAAAAGTCCAAAAACTGACGCACTTTCAACTACTATCCATGTAGTTTGGGCCAATACTAAATTCAATACGTGTGCACAGCACCAAACATGCACTTGGTTTTGTTATCAGAAAGCGATGAGAGCAATGCTGAAAAACTATTGCATCTTCCTTGCATATTAGCAGCTCTGTCTGTTGCATTATTAACACATTTGCCAATATCAATACCTAGACTAGTCAGAACAAGCAGTAGCTACATCTAAAAAGTATTGGCCTGGTGAAGCTTGGCAATCTACCCGTGCAATAAGCTGCTCATGGACATTGTCAGCAACATACTGGATGATAGTAGAGCACTGATCTTTTATTATGTCTTGAGTAGTCTCGATTTCCACCGAAAACACCCCTGCTGCTTTCACTTCACTGGCAATATCAATCAGTGTTGCCGGAGGTTTTTGAGAAAAAAGTTAGGAGGGACCCCCCGCCCTTTCCACCAGATTCAGGCATCTTCTCGCTGCTTTCAGTACTCTTACTTATATATTCTTGTAAACAAATGTCATACTTGCAGAGCAACAGTGCAAACTCTAAAAAAGTGCCATGGTCAAGTGTATGGTCATCCAAGGTATATGCAGACTCTGCCTCCCAGTCTTCTTCCCAGGCTTTTTTTTACATTTCAGTAAATCAACAATTCTGGCTTTACTAGCAATTAGGATCAACACAATCAACACAATGAGCATGCGCAACACTACCTTCATGTTCCTGAGTTCTTTGATGCACATGTCTCCAGTCTGTCTATCCCAGTGATGAAGAGGGTATCATTTGTGAGCTTATAAAATGCCAGACAAGACTTTACAGAAGAGGGCATGAGTCATCTAGCTACTTGCGGTTTCTAGTGTCTTTGATTAAAAAAATGTCTTCTGCACAACTGGAATTTTTGAATTTTGCTGTAGGTGGTATTTGAAAAGCAGAATTGAAAGTGTCTTCTTGGTTTACCTCCTCAGTCAGCCTGGTCCTGAAACTCTGTCTGCTCCACCTGGCCTTCATGTTCATGTTCCCTCTCAGCTTGTTCTGTGTTTAGCTTGGTCTGTGTGTCTTGTGTGTCATTTCCCCCTGTTTCATTCTTCGTGGTTTCTCCCTGACAACTACCCCCTTCTCCAATATTTGATTTAACTTCCTACATTTGGCTGTTTTGTCCGTTGAGGTTTTCTTTTTTTCACTGTCTGGCGCACATGCTAACGCTTTATCGTACAGTATGTTAAGTAATCGTTGACACAACAAAAAAATGTCCTATTCAGAAGGTAAGATTTAAACCAATTCAAAGCTGTGTCAGTGAGCCCAGGCGATCAAGCAATATGTTGTGATCAACCGTGTCAAAGGCTGCGATAAGATCAGAGGAAGATCAGGATGGAACAGCCGCCTCTATCAGCAACAAGGAGGAGGTCATTACTAACTGTCAGCAGAGATGTCTCTGTGCTACAGAGGGATCTAAAGCCTGACTACAATATTTCAAAAACTTTGTTAGTATTCATGAAAGATATTACCTGAGGAGACAACTTTTTTTCAAATACCTCGGCTAAAAATGACAGTTTGGAGATTCTTTTATTACCTTGACTTGCAAGGATGGTGATCTCTAAGATGCTGTAGCAAGGTAGATGTGTTTGACCCTTTGGCAGACACTTTTCACCTGCATGTTTTGCAAAATGGATATCAGTCTTCTTCACAAACCCCCTGTTCATTTTAAATGTATTCAAAATGCTCCCACACTGCCAATTTAAAGCTCTTTTTTGGTTTTTCATACAAGGTTGGGATGTTCACAGGTGCCATCTCGTGCAAACACAAGGCAGCATTCAAAGAGCATAGAATCATAGACATAAATACTGTAGCTTCTAAAACGCTTAGGGTTAGAAAACATTTTAAACTGCGGTTAATAGTGAAATTGGTTAATTGCTGCTTTCCTTAAATGTGGTGCCAATGAATTGCACACTCCTCTGACCTAAATTTCTTCTTCTTAGAGGCTGGTGTGGGTGGAGATTGTGAAAAAAATCTTTATGCAGCAAGATCAGCTATTGGAGCACTCTTAACTGTGTAGGAGCAAGTTTTGTATTTCACTCTCAAGTTTCAATTGTCACTTGCTGTGTATGGAGGACTTTCCACCAGTGACCACACCGGACACCAAAGTTTAATTTGGGCAATTAGTGTGGATCTATGGTATCTCAACTGTTGCAGCCCCACTTCGTGATAAGCTGAGAAGACATACAATTGTTACCTAGTGCAGCTTCAACTATCCCAATTTACTTTTCAGCAAAATACAACTTGTATCTATAAAGTGGAGGATTTATTATTGTTGGCTGTTATTTTCAAATAACAGTCTAGCTAGCTTATACTATTTTTAAAAAATTGTTTTCAAACACAGCTAGAGTAACAAACGCTAGTGTGAGCTCAATGATCTAAACTAGTTACTAAAGTCATAATTTATTTCCTACATTTAATGTAGTTACTGTCAAGCTACATCAGATCTTAAAGCAGAATAATTACGTTATTACTTGAAGCCATCAGTGAGTTTGCTACAAACTGCAGCACACAGTGAGAAGGAGAATGGGCCATGTTCAACAGTCAGCAGTTAGTCAGTAGATGCTATGCTGTATTATGATATTCAGTGTGGAACTGTGACATTTATTCTTAACCTTGACCTTGTATCCTTAATTTGTATTGTAGTATTTTAACCAGTAAGGTTGTGTTGTATTGTTGCACCTTTGATATTTTCACACAATTGCTCTACACTGTGAGCTGCTTGGGAAATGCAATTATCTATCTATCTATCTATCTATATATCTATCTAATGTTCAAGTATTAGCGCACATCAAAATTATACACTGGGAAGAGCATGCAATGAACTCTGGTTATAGTACAGTGCAGCAAATTAAATGTAATTCTCTGATACCGAATGAAGTAATACCAGATTTTAAGTTCCCACAGATTTGTTGTGTGGTACAACAGCAGAATGAGCAAGAGGGGGCCTACACCTTTCCTCCTCATCAGCAGTCGATTAGCGACCGCTTTCCTGTTCCTCCTGACTTTGCCAAAGAGTTGATTCTGTCCTGGGGCAACCCCAAGGTTGCAGCTAAGCTTTCCCTGGCTCAGTTTTGGGATTTTGATGCCTCTGGCCTTGGCTTTAATGCTTCCTGTAGAACCCAGGTTGATAACCATGATTATCCTGTGCCTTGTTATGTCGGGTATCATTTGCAGGCAATCAAGGAATACGTTTGATTTAGTTAGATTGTGGTGAGCCACTGCACTCATGACTAATACACACTCACTCTACAAAACCCTCATCAATCTCAAACCCTGTTCAGTGCCATGAAGCCAAGTGCATTTTTTGGCTAGGCTCCGTATAAACTCCAAGACAGATTTAAGAACCAAATGAAACAGAGTGAAGTCATGCTTTCCCTATCCAGAAAAGCCTTAAAGAAGCCTTAAAGCCACCACCTGTGGCAAGATGTATGCAAAGAGACACATGAATGGGGAGGTAGCCACCTGTCTTAATCAGCCAGCTCAGCCCAGCAAGCCTACCTGCAAGCCACACTGAATACATAGGGCCTATAGCCACTCAAGCCAAAAGAGTGGCTGCCTGGGGCCTGCCCTAAACCCCTGGGCTACATTATGCCCCCCCAGCCAGAGACCCCATGGGAAAGCCTGGGATCTGTCTCTTAGGATGCTTTCACACCAAGCATGTTTGGAGCAGTTATATTCAACTCTGGAATGTTTACTCCTTTAGTTTGGTCCATTTGTACAAGTGAGAACAATGTCATTCAAACTTGCTTGTGCACCAAATAAGCACACTGAGATCGCCTGAAAATAAGGGTCTCGGATACTATAAGGAACTATAAGGAGGCGGATGTTGACATCTGATAGCCAGCTATTACTCATGCTTATACTAGCATAACAAATTGAACAGAGGGTAAGTATCAACAGATGCTCAACTATTTCTTCATTTCTTTTTTCTCCTCCTCATATCATCGTCAGACCTTTCCACTGTGGTTTGGACCAAAGAAAACAAACAGACAGACACTGAAGCAGCAACAGGGAACTAGTTACTCCAGTTTGACCTCAGTCTTATATGGACATTTGCATAGCGGACAAATCCCATAAGGTGAAAATATTTCCTCATTATGTTCACACTAAGAAACCGTCTACCTGACTGTGTATCAGTGTGTCTGTCTCAGTATGTCGCAAACAGAGTCTTACTGGTAAATTCTCCTTGTTGTGCAATACAAAAAAAATTAGTTTGTGCCTTATTTCTTGTCTCCATGACGTCTCAAAGGGTAATAATAAACAGACATATCTCCTCTCCCAGTCACACAGGCCCAACAATAAGCCTGCCTCTCACAGTGGAGAAGAGCTCTCCCCGCTCTCTCCACAGGAGGGTGCTCCTCCCCTATCCCTTCTGGTTCTGGGGACTCAGCGCAAAAGGAGGTGGAGGTCCAGCAGGGTGCTATCTCCGATCAACCAGGGGCGGTAATGGGGTCACTCAAATTATTATTTGCAAATTTATAATTTGCTGCTCTACCCTGTAAGTTTACATCAGCCTCTCTCATCATTCCTCTTTAAAGAGGAGTCCCACTCGTTCCACCAGCCGATATAAAGTTTTGCCTTTGAAGATGTTATTTTTTTCCAGAAGAAATACTGTTTTGGCTTGAAAGATGTTTTTTTTTCCGTTGTTGAAACCCAGAATGGGCTCCAAGCCATTGATCAAAAAACGTTAGCCAACCTTTAGCTGAAAATGCTGTGTCCAATTTGTGGTAGAGGAACATAATTTTCACATATTTCATGTCCACAGCACCTAAATCTGCATTTCAGTTTGTGCTCATTTCACAACTTTTTATGAGATCATGTTGCTTGATCACGATGGCTCTTGCTGTCAATGCCCTGACTGCCTCACTGCCTGGAACAGTGTCCCACTCCTCTTCATCTTCCCCAGAAAGAAATATTAGGCCCACTTCATCCATGGTGGCCCAACAGACGTGTTGGAACAGTTAATGCAGGTCCAAGTGGATGCAGGAGGAGGAGTCTACTTTGCGAGTCCACTTTACAAAGCACACCAGGCCATCTGTGGAGTCAAAGGTCCTCCTCGCCCTCGACGACCACAGCTCACGTGTCTATTCCCGTCATCAGCTTTTGCACTCGACAGGAGTGTGTTTGGACCCTTCAAGAAGAAGATGGTAAGTCACATGGACAACTGGATGATAAACCATCCAGGCGCAACAGCCACCATCTATGATCTGCCTGGCATCTGCCTGTACAATGACAGCATTTTTAGCCCCAAGCTTCGTCACAGGAAGGGCCTCCTGCCGCCACAGTGCCCTCCACAGCTAGTCCTCATATTGCTGCCCCTCCAGATCCACCTGCTGCCACTTCACCACTGGATTCAGCCTCTGTGACTCCCACTCCTGCTAGTACAGCGCTGAGCCATGCTCCTTTGGGGGCGGCCATCAGTCACTGTGTCCTCACCTCCTCCCCCAGGCTGATGGTTTTGACCCTGTGGTCAGACCTTACCCTAAGGCATGGACAAGAAAGGGTGTTGACAAGGGGAGGAAAAAGAGGGTGAGTGCCATTCTGACTTACACACCTGTCAAGAGGTCCCTCGAGGAAGAGGCAGAAGGAAAGAAAAAATCAAATCCAAAAGCAAAAAGGAGACTTCACCAAAAAACAGATGGAATCATCACTCACCAGGCCACCCAGGATAACTGCTCCTGTCTCGTGTGCAATGAGGACTTGGCATCATCTCTCTCCGGTGAGCCATGGGTCAAATGCCTCTTCTGTGATGGCTGGGCTCATGAAGCCTGCAGAGGGCTATGAGCATTATATCTGTCATGTGTGTGATGAACAGTAGGCAGTGCTTGAATATTTGAGTGCATGTGTGTGAATGAGAGAGAAAAAAGAAAATTGGGGATTTTATTTGAAAATCAAATATCAAATATTAATATTAAATATTTTTTTTTTTTAACATATATATATATTTTTTGTAACTGAATGCTGAACTCTGTGTTGTGTGTTCCTGACAGAACAAGTTCACTGGAATACTTGCATGTTTTGAAAGTAATTTGTTGCTTTTCTTTCACTCAGTCCCTCATTTACACTTGCAGGTGATCTGGCCTGCTGCTTAAAATAAATGTTTTATGTAAGAAAAAAGTTTGCCTACTCAAAATATGTCTGTCTGTTTTTTCTTTGAAGGGAGGGGGAGGGGGTCGAAATGTGCCATTGTGGCATGAGACAAAATATTTGTAGACGTTTTGCAATGAAATCATTTTTAATAGACATTGTTATTTAGTCATAGTTTTAACAACCATTTTCATATTTTATTGTAGAATGATGGACCTTTAATTTAGCTACTTATCTTCCTGTGTCCAGATTACAAATTGGGCATAAACTGTTTGACACGTGGTTACATATTCAAAACAGGACATTTATACATAGAAAGTATAATTTGTGAACAATATAACTATAACTGTGACCACTTACCTTAATTTTGTTTCAAGTCAATATAATTTCAGGCTTGATTATCCATTTTCGTGCAGCATTACAATGTGACCTGAGACTGTTACTGCTAGCCCCAAATGTCGCTTCCATTATATATAGCTAAACTGTGATTGGCTGGAACATTTTAGGAAAAACATTACAGTGCAGCCTGATCTCCTGAAATTTTGTGAAATAAGCACTTCTTAAAGCAAGTCTTAAAGTAGCCTACAAATTTTCCAGCAAAAAATATTTATTTGAAGGAGGCACATAAACGGGAAGTAGTCTGATATTGAAGTAGCACAGTGGGAAGAAAGGGTGTTGTGGAGGATGGGCAGATGAGTTTGCCTTCAATGCCAATGACCTGGGTTCACTTCCCAGCTTGTACAAAGAAGATTTCTACCGTGAGTCAGGTTTTAGCTAAAGCTTTTCTTGTTTAACCATGACCAAAGCCTTTCCCTAACCAAGTTGTTTCAGTTGCCTAACCGTAACCTTAACCCAAACCTCAGTAAGTTGTTTTACTTGCCTAAACCTAACCGTTTGCCAACCAAGTGCCGTTTCCAATTTGGGTTATTGACACAGAATCCATTAGAGGTGGAGGAACATAACACTTAATCCACATTTCAGACTTCATGCTCATTTAACAAAATGTTATGAGCGATAATATTAATATCAGGCAAAACTTTTAGCTGTTACCTCTGGTCATCCCATTCCCAGCAACTTACTCCCTCATGGTCATGTCCCGCTGTCCTCTGCTCTTTCTATTGGCAGTACAGAAAAAATAAACAGCTAAACCATGTTGCAATTTGAACTAGCGTTTAAAAAGACTATCCCCTACATACATACTATGGCTGTTAGCTAGAGAGCCGGTAAGTCAAAGCTAGTATGTATGTAGCTAGGTGACTGTACAAAAGGCTAATCTATTTTAAAACACAACTTTTTCACACCAAATGCAGTCAACTCACTTTTTTTGATTTGAGAAAATAATAATCCATATTGTCTTCTGCCTTTTTGCCAGCTTACTGAACATTTTAACTACCTCTTCATAGTGTTAACACATGAAGTTGACATGTGGATGTTTTAGGGTGGTAGGGTGGAAAGCCCCATAGCCGGGGCTTTCTTATTGCCGCCATAGCTATTGCTATCGGACCCCCACATCCCCCGTGTCCGCTCACATACGTCCCTGCACATAGACTCCTAATAAAATCCTGTATTTTTAGGTCCTTGCTAAATCTACAGTATTTCATATTTAATTCAGCCTGTGATGTTAGCCATGCCAACTTTTACACATTTTTGTACTTCTCTCACATGTCTCTGCTGTCAACAAATTGTAAAATGGTAAGAATGAATATATATTTCATTATATTCACAAGAGAGACCCGATAGCTCTGCAACAAACTCAGCTGCACCCCACAAACACCTGGACAGCCAGTGTGTATATATTTCCTTAAATATCTTTAGAGGTGTTTACCTTTACAGTTTGTCATGATGAAACAGTGATTTAGCAATGCCTTTGTATAGAATGGAATTTAGAGCCGGTCATCGTTACAAGAATACAGACATAGATGTCCACAAAAGGAAAACCACGGCAGCACAAAGTAACCGCAGATGAAATCATGTTGCAAGTAACAAATCACAGAGACATAATCCGTCAATTTGGGCGTTGATGCACTCAAGTTGCGGGCAGGTTAGTTCATGCACAGCCTTCATTGGGACATCTCTGTCAGTGTAGATGTTTTCATAACATTCTCATGTTTTCATAAATGTCACATAGTTATTCTTTTATGCAAGCCACCTTTCCAATGTCAAGGCTTGAAGGACACAATGGAGCAATCCTGATTAAAAAAACAAAAACAGAACAAGGCAGAGAACCAGTTTGCCTCTGAGTATAGAGCTGATGCAGGCAAAAGAGTAAGAAATATAGTAGAAAGACAGACCAATAAACTAAGTCAAGACAGACGGATGCATGTCTTACGTATGGGTGGTTACATTGCAGTGGGAACCCTGTGATCTCACCGGTGAAAGTCTGAATACATTAGTCATGCATGCATGTCTGAGAATAATGATCCCTCATGATGTAATGCTGTCTGTATGAATGGAGGTTAAAGGATGAAAGGTTGGCTGTGTCCTTAATTGGTAATGAATGTTAATCATAATGGATACATTTTTTTATTTAATGGTAACTTAATAGGCTATACATTTAATTAATGGATAATAATATATTAATGATAACCCACATATATTATAGAAGTATTTCTGTGCTTTCTTTTTCTTTCTTTCTTTCTTTCTGTAAAGGATAATTCTTTGTACCTCATAGTCTAAACAATATTGAAGAATGAATGTGTGACCAGAACATAACTGCCACTCTTACAAAAAAACAGTATGTAAAAAAGCTTATTGTAGTTTATTTAAAGGAATCGTAGGCGAAGGTTTGGTGTGTGACTGTGGAGACAGGTTCCTCTCAATATGAGCTGAATTATTCCCTCAAATTATATTTATCTTCACAAGCAAATATTTTTGCATGCTGTGAATTTTTTTGAAGCATCTTTCAAAGTGTGCAAATATAGGCTTAATTGGTTTGTTTTGTCACTGGCGTAAATAGACAACCTCAGCCTGCTCCCCCTCATAAAAGAACAAACAGCTCAACGTAGATAACATGCACTCCTAATGTGTTATATAGGAATTAATGGCAATCAGTGGCAGGCTGGCAGCATGTGTGTGTGTGTGTGTGTGTGTGTGTGTGTGTGTGTGTGTGTGTGCTCATGTGTGTATCATGTAATCCGTAATTGTCTCTGCTGTGAAATTACCAAGGTAGGTGCTGCTCCCACAGATTGTGACATTACAGTTTTTGCTCCATTGACCTTTCCTTGTCCAGTTCCAAATTGCGCCCAAAATGCTTCACAATATTAGCCATTAACTGCATTCAGTTACACACACACACACACACACACAGAAGGAGAGAGAGAGAGAGAGAGAGAGAGAGAGAGAGAGAGAGAGAGAAACAGTAAACCAGCACGATTTCAAGTTTAATACAAATTTGACTATATAACTCCAATTTAATACATTTTAATACATCAAGAACCAGTTCATCCTCAGGACTGTTCACATGAAGAGATGTAGACAGACCAGTAATGCAAACAGACAGACGCTGTGTAAACAGAGATTAATGATTCATGCCTTATGCCTCCATGTGAGCTCATGAGTGAACATCTGCATGCAGTAGACACCAGTCGATTGGTATGCACCATCATGACTTTTGGCACTGCTGTCTCAATGACAAGGGGGTGAAAGACTGTGAGAGTTAGTCATTATGGATCAATTAATTGTATTGTGTGCTACTGGACTAATGACCTGTGCATATCATACAGCAGTATATAGGTGTGGTGACTGAAAGATCTTTTTTTTTTTTTTTTTTTTTAAAGAATGAGATTCAATAGATGTAATAACCATCTGTATCTCCATCTGTATCTCATAGCCTGAACAGTATTGAAGAATGAATGTTGAATGACAGCCAACAAGGAATCTATAAAGAAGGAGAAGTCAGATACGTCAGAGTCATGCGCACGAACGTTAGTTGGAAGCCTGCAGCACAATTTGTATTGCAGTGGATGGGAAGATTTCCCGGACCGCCGAGCGGCGGCGGCCAATAATAGTGTTTGTCCCTAACTGACTGACTGACTGACTCCCCATTGTTGAAACGCACATGCATGACTTTCCCAAACATATAGGCTCGTCTGTGGTGCCACAATATCGCCACGCCCGCCACAAAATCAAAGGTTTGTCAGTGTATACAAATTGATCTAAATCGATCTTTAATGTGTCTGATGTGCACGTCACGTCATGTTTTCGCGATACACAGACCAACAGACCAGTTGCATTGTCCCCAATCCAACAGAGTCTCCCATTGTGAAAACAAAAGTGAAAAACTCTTCTCTTAAAATTCCCCAATTTGCTCCAAACTCACATGTGTTAGTAACAGGATTTAACACTTTTTAATCGGAGATGTGCCAAACTGCTCAACACTCAGATAGAGAATTAACATGAGTGCAGTGCAGAGACTGGCATATCGCCCCTGTTTGACATTGGATTCCACTGGAGACTGCTGTCACTGTAGGTTTGGACAAGTAATTAATCCTATTGAAAAGAAAATGTTTAACTTCCTGACACACAGTGTTCCCCACAGGCTGCATTCACGGTCCGGCTAAACTGGACTTGCCTAGTGTAACTTGTTGAAGCCTGAGTTTCAAAGGCGTTCCACCTTGGCAATGACAGACGCTTGTTTGCTTGTTTGTTACCAACCAACCCTAGCCCTAACCCTAACCTCCGCCCTCCAACAGAAAAAAAAAAGAAAACTCACACACACTGACTCATGTGATTGTATGTAATTCCACTGTTATCCATATTAACACCCTGAGAAACTGGGTTAGCCTCAGGACAGAGAGTTGGCGTAAGCTATCGCAGGAAATGCAAGAAGAAAGAAAGACCAATAAACTACTGCTGAAGACAGACATGCTGAGTGAAGAGTGAGGTATGCATCATACTTTACTCACGGCCCGTGTGACCTCACCTGTGAAAGTCTGCAAGCAGCAGACACCGGCCTGTCGGCATGCACAAGTGCTGACACACATTGTTCTTGACTTTCAGCACTGCTGTCTCTAGTGAACCACCGGATGTGCTTTTAGACTTAAGGAAATTCATGATGGATTGATTTATCTTCCACATAAAACAGACATTTTACTTCTTTATGATATCATTCAGGCTACCATACTTTATAGATTGGTGATCTGCACAAGTCGTAACTTTTTATAGGTCAAATAAAAATGAGACAGATCAGAGGTTTATCTGTATTGAGGGATGAATGTTGAATGTGTTGCTAAAACAGAACTCTTTTAACGTCTTTTAAACAAATTTATAAGACACTCTTTCCATTGCAGTCAGCTGCCTAAAAACCTGGGAAAAAGCATGATGCATCCACAAACAGGAGAAACAGGAGAGCGCTGATTTTCAGGAGAGTATCTGTCTCCACCCAGTTCTTGGTTGGAGCCCCAACCGGCGGGCGACAGACTGGTCTCAATAAGAACTTAATCTCTTCACATTATATAATTTTGTTTGTTTGAGCCTGTCATAAATGAACCTGTTTATATAACTAGTCAGTGGCTGGGAATCCTTTTTAATCTCTGCCAGTCACCTACTGAACTTGGAACTCTCTGAATTGAAGCGTTTTATAACGGCTGCCTGGGACGGCAATGTGAAACGTTGAAAACTTCCAGTTTGGTCTTCCAGCCTGAACCTGTCTGCAGGAATTTAGATCTAATGATGGAGCAAAAATAACAATGTGTTAGTACAAACATTTTGGTTCAGTGGTATGCTATATATAACAACATCACATACTGCATATTGATCTACTGTAGGAAGGAACCACTGGCTAGGTGTAATTAATGTCACAAGATATGAATAGAATAGAATAGAATAGAAGTATTGTCGAGCTAAAGCAGGAAAATCATCTTTGGTCTCACCAATTAAAACACAACATCACATCCATGTACATCAAATCAATGAAACAAATCACATCACATCAATGTCCAACAATCACATTACAGTGCTTGTTCAGAATACATGAGCATGAGCATAACTTTAATGTTACAGTGTAGTATAGTGCAATGTGCAACAATTTAATTATGAATCATTCATTATGTAATGCCAACTGATCAGGAGATACAATCATGTTTTTGTTTGTGCCCCTGTTATCATTTTTCCAAGCATTTTGGGAGGACATTGCATCATTTATTATTTTTAATTTGTTGCATCAATTATTATATTCATTTGTTGCATAATGTATTGGTTTCATTTATTGCATAATTTATTAGTTTCATTTGTTGCATCATTTATTATGTTTCATCTGTAGTATTAAGTGCTGTGAACAGCATATTAATACTCAATATAAAGTGTTTTGCAACCATATGTCCTCTTGCAGTCTTATTTCTAAAAAAGAAAATTAATATAATTATTCTTATGTCAGTTTTATTTTGTGACAACTGAATGATAAATTATCAACTGAATGTTCTGCACTTTTCCTGACACTCAACATGTGTCAGCAATTATGCAGAAACAAATTGAAATGTAATTGCTAAGGGCAAGAAAGATAATGAGCTCAAAATATACGGATGAATATACAAATAGATGCTAAACAAAAAAACATTTCCCACATAGCTTTGTTCTTTCCCAAATGAAAAGTAGGGTTTTATGCAACACTATGGGACTGTTAATATTGTTAATGACCTTTAGCAGATGCTTGTTTATTGACCGAACATTTACCTTCTTTGAATATCAATACTAAGTAATATCTGGAGGGCCCGAAGAGATATTTTTCTGAATTGCTAAAATTATGGAAGTACTTAAATTAACATCTAATTTTCCCGTTCATACACTCACTATATAACTTACTCAAATAAAAGTAGGTCTAACCTGGGTCAAAGAATTACTCAAATTCAAGTGCAGAAGTTCTCACAAGCATAGTGTTGATGTTTTTTGTTGTTTGTTTTTGTCAAGTACAGCAAATATAATTTCCAAGTGGTTATGAGTAGTAGTTAGTAATTCTGAATAGTTACTTTACAAGGGTCATCTGAATGGCTACATACTGTACATCTGTTACTTGTTTATACCTCAGTTCATATTGTAATATTCTGAAAGTTGACTCTTATTGAACTTGTGTAACAAAATCTTCATGTTCCACTTGGAGCATAATCAAGTGGTGTATTTATCACTGAAATATCACAAGCACCAAAGACTGAGAAGTAGACTCTCTCCTTGAGCAACATACAAAATCAAAGCTTAATTTTGGGCCATTTTGGGCTTTATGTTATGCTAGCAATGGCTATAGTTTCCTCTCAAGGAAAATCCCTTTCCCAGTCTCAAATTCAGAGTCCTCTGTCTGACAGAATGATACACCGCTGCACTGACAGTGGAGAAAAATGAAAAGTACGTACTTGATTTGGACAAGTATAATAATATAGAATTTAGAAGACAGCATTTCTAACACTAAATTATAATTTGTGGATTAGAGTTGAATTTGACATTATGGCGCTGGGTATAAAAATAGTCCATAATATAAACAGAAATAGCTATCCATGCACATTATGCCTTTATTTTCCCAATGATGAAACTGTGGCCTACATGCAAAAATGCATATCCCAGTGTGTTGGTGCAAGTGCATGTGTGTGTGAGCGTCTGCATGTTTCGGTTTATTCTTCACTCAGCACTTTGCATGTTGTCAGTCTGATCTGCAGTAAGCAAAAACTTTGCTACTTTCATATTTTTGTCTTTGTTTTGTTGCTTGATTATTCTAACTGGAAAAAAAAGGTCTGCAATTTCTCCATTATACATTTTCCTTCATAACCCCTTTTACCCCCTAATCCCTCTTCATTAATAATTACATTAAAAAAAACAATAAAAATAGGACGCATTAAAGTTGCATAAGTTCAGGTTTTGACCTACTAAAATCATTCTAGCAGAATCAAAAGTAGTTAATGGATGGGGCTCTGCTGTTTTTTTGCAACAGCTTGAGGGGCCGGACTGAAACTAAGGAATATCACTTCATTGGTTAAACTCTGCCCACATGCAAATGCTGTGCCACTGAGGGTGCAGCCCCATTTCCAAATTCCACATATAGGCTGAGGTGAGAGCAGAGATAGATCGAGACCATGACAATCTCTTTTTTTGTGAGAAACTGGATGAAAGCTGCTCAATGAAGTCGTTCGTTTGCTGATTAATCACATGGGGTTTTACATTCTGTAAGTATAATTCTTGTTTCAATGTTACAATTACAGCCACATTTACATTTCATCCAGAGCTGCGTACAATCACGTGTGAACAGTTGCAGCTTTTCTGAAGTGAAAGTATGAAATAGTGTGTTGTAGCCTACTCCTATTTCCTGAGTGTTACTGTTTCTACATTGAACACTATTTTATTTACAGAAAAGTCTATATTAACCCTATTTTCTGCTTACAGATTATTCTGGGTTTGCTGAGTAGTCTTCTGACAAAGACAAAGGACTTGCAGTGCAACATCTACACTCTGAAAATGAA
The DNA here is from genome assembly GCF_048128805.1 of Centroberyx gerrardi. Lineage (NCBI taxonomy): Eukaryota > Metazoa > Chordata > Actinopteri > Beryciformes > Berycidae > Centroberyx > Centroberyx gerrardi. The sequence continues at coordinate 7,658,972 of NC_135998.1, read as the reverse complement.
TTGCACAAAGTAAGTTACTGTACTTTCAATATACTCTTACTGCATTTCATGCTATCATATTGATTTGGTTTCACCTACACTGTGCTGGTTGGTAACGTAATATGTATATTACATGTCAGGCATTTAAACGACATAATATGCTTAAACATAATCTGTATAGCCAATATTATACAGTGGTAGCCATTGTAAAGTCTCCCCTCATGTATCTATCCTGCATCTATTTCACTGCAGGGAATTCTTTCATCTATCGATTACAGGGGAAACAAATTACTATATCATTACACAAATTTATAGTCTCTCAGTCAACTAAGTACAAGTACAACTTGTGGAAGTCTTCACTCTTTGCTGGAGAAATATCGATTCTTGCAAGATGGTGGGTCGTTCCTTGTAACGTCTAATGACTGAAAAAGAGAGTAAAACCTGATTTTTCCAAATTCTTCTTGGGGATAGAGACAAAGTTCAGCTGTAGTTCAGCAAACATGCATTGAAAAGTGGGACTTCTACAAAGGCTACATTAGTTTTCCGCCAACAGTAAGGAGTTCAAGGGTAAAAATCAGTGCCTAGACAGTAGACAGGAGTGAACAAAAATAATCCTGTGTCCTTGTAATAGTAGAGCTCATTTTAACTCCGTCATCTCTTCCTCCTCAGAGTGCTCCATGCATTCGGCGGTCACCCCCAGCACTCTGTGATGCCAGTCGACCTGGCCGTGCGTCTGTGCCTGAGCCAGGGCCAGCCGCTCTATCAACTCCTGACCATGTCTCCTCCGAAACCCAGGAAACCTCTCTGTCAGCCTATGGACTATCCATCGAGGACCAGCCTTCACTCTCTGCAGCACTCCTTATCTTCATCCTCATCGCCTTCCTCTTCCCTCAGGCCCTCGGAGCCTCGGAGCTGTTTCCGCAGGGACGGCGGTGGCCTGAACAAGAAGCGTGTGGTGTTTGCAGATGCCAAAGGTTTGGCTCTCACTGCTGTGTGTCTGTTCATCCCCGAGCCCTCATCCCCTCCGGCTACGCTGGTGAAGCCCTCCCCGGCCAAACTGCAAGGCCAGCAGTCGCCCTCGATCAAAGCGCAGCGCTACAAGTTGCGGCTGGGTTTCCCTCAGCCAATGCTGGACTTTAAAGCCTTCTTTGCGCGGCTGCAAGAGATGCTGATACAGTTGGAAAGCTGCAGCGTGACGGAGCATTCCCTGAGCGGGACGGTGCGCGTCTGCAACATCGGCTGTGAAAAGGCTGTGCACATAAGGTTGACCTTTGACTCTTGGAGGAGCCATCATGACATTCCCTGCGCCTACATGCAGCAGCGCTACGGCTGTCCCGACATGGATGTGTTTGGCTTTGACGTACCTTTACCCCAGAACCTGAATCCAAACGAGCGAGTGGAGTTTTGTGTGTTCTTCAGGCCCGGTGCGGCTGCAGCACCACGCTGGGACAATAACAGGGGGCAGAACTACAGGGTGTGCATCGAACCAGAAGGGTCAAACTCTAACCAGGTTTTAGCTGCCCGTCGTAGCAACACACACACACTCCCACGGCCGCCCTCTTGGCCTTCATGTGCGTTCCTCAATGTGAAGAACTCTGCTGATCTTTCCTCAGAGAAGTTCATCAAGCAGAGCTGGGGCCTGAGTGGAAAACTCGTCCCCTTTCCCTTAAACAGACCAGTGAAATAGTAGCCATAGTATCATTAATTTTTAACCTTACTTTTTAGCCCTGAACTTGTCTACAGTGCTATGTGGCTATGTACAATGACCATGTGAAATGTTGCTGTCTTACTGTACAACTATTTGAGAGAAAGAGTAATTGCCTTTAGGGCTGTCAGCACTTTCTGAATTGAAATCTTCAATCTCCACTGTTGTCTGGTCCTTAATGTTCAGTAACAGCTCACCCTCCAGTGCTCAACTACCCAACTAGAATGTGAATATCTATGTCAATCCAGGCCACTTTGTGCAAGTTTTTTATTTTTTATTTTTTTTATTGTTTACAACATAGACTAAACTAATTTGATTTCTGACAAAGAATGTTTTGAATAAATAAATGTAATTTAATTTTAAAAAAAAGCTTTCCCTTTTCATTTCATGAAACATGAAGGTCCTTCAGCAGAAGTGAAATCCTAATCATCCAACACATGGCCATTACATATGCAGCTTTACAGTTCACATATACACATTGTAGCACATGATAGGAAGCCCTGATTGGGATTGAAGGGCCCTAGTGGAAAAGTGAAAAGCATGAAATCATGTGTTGCCTGATGAAACCTGTATTTGTCCAAGCAAATATACATCAAAATATCATACTTGTAGAGATAATTTTAAGAACTTTTTTTTTTAATAAGAAAAAAATAAGAGATCATTTTAAGAACTACTTGCAGCTACTAAACTACTAAACCGCCCCCCCCCCCCCCCCGCCGCCCCTTTACCCTGAATAGGAAAAAGCAGGTAAAGAAAATGAATGCATGAATGAATGAATGAATGTACTATGTACTAAGTACTTGTACCTTTAGATATGACACATAAAACTTGAACTGGAATGAATGAACTATGCTCAGAAACTCAAACAAGCAAGAAAAAAGTAACTCATTGTACATATTTTATGTTACAGGTCAGGTATGCAAAATTGTACTCCTTTGAATGCAAGGTAAATACGTTTCTTTTTTATTCTGGGACTCAACAAAGCCTGAAGGCTCAGATTTCCCCGCACGTCTCTCCATCTGATACGTCATGCATACCAGACAGAACAAGTCAATAGAGGGTTTTCTGGGCAGAGCAATACACAGAGGAGCCTGTTGTAGGCACTCCCCTACCTGTTTTACCGTTGTGTGAAGCTGAATAATACTCCAGGAAATGTGACTGATGAGGGTGTTTGGTATGGAAAATAGCCAGTAACCAAGGCAGCGTCAGGCCCTGTGCACACTGTGGGGATACTGTGAGCCTGTGTTTACATGCAAAGGGTGGAGTCATCATCAGATATTGCCGGAGCCGCGGTGAGAAAGTCTCACTGTGCTTCTCTTGTTCCACTCCTTATTACTCACCAGTCAGTCGGACTCGTTTCTTCTTTGTCCCTCGCTCCCTTTTCTCTCGGGCTAAATGTCCTCCCAGCTTTTGTGAACACAGTCGCAGTTGGGTGAAGTCAGTCTGAAACGGTGCATGTGTGCTCCGCTCACATGTACGGGGGGGGGGTTCCACGTGCCCTGTCCCGTAAAGCACTCCTTTATTTTGGATGGGTGTCGGGTGTTACATCTGCACCCGCATAACATCCAATGAAAGGTGGCCTACCCAATTAGCTACACAGAACCACAGAAGAAGAAACATCATCACAAGAAGATTATGTAAATTAGACTCTCCAATTTGATTTTATCTTTTATTTTTAAGAGTTTTAAATGTTTCTTTTGTTTTTATGTCTATAAGTGAATTATAGGATGCTGGTTCAGTTATGGTGATAAATGTGGTAATAATAACACAGTCAATATGTATTTTGATCAATTGGTGACCCTTCCTTTTACAGTCATCCTAAGCACAAGGTATTTTCCAGGTAAATACATGGTAAGAATACAAAATTATACCAAGCAATTACAGTTCCATCCATCCATCCATTTATCCACTTATTCACTTAGTGTGGAGCTTTCCCCTCCTGACTCGCCAAATGGTTTTCCACAACCTCTTACAAATTGTTGTCGCTCTTTTACATTGTGAATACGCTATTATGCTTAAATTGCTGTCGGTCTCGATGTGAAGCACTTTGTAACCCTTGTATTCGAAAGGTGCTGTATAAATAAAGTTGTTCTTACTTGCTTACTTGCTTACACCTCTAGTACTCACCAGCTGAAGTAACCAGTTTTCACAAGTTTAGGATTGGAGCAGCCAGAGTTTAACAATTTCTCTATTACCCTTCTCTATGAAATTGTTTCTATGTATGCTGTGGGAATTATCAATAATGACTTTGCACAAGCTCTCATATACTTTTCCTCTAGCTTTATGGTACTTTTTCTTAAATACTCAGTACATTCTTGCAGTTCTGCATTAGTTTGGCTTTCTAGTCTTCATTTCTGCAGAATGGCTGCCAATCAGTGTATTACTAAGAAATACACTAATTTTCTCATAAACTAAGCTTGACTACAAGAAAGGGTTGTTTCTACCCATGACACTGAGATGAGGAGAGCAGCCACACACTCATAGCTCTGATGCAAAGAGTATTTATTATAATAAACATAATAAGAAACTTTTCAACAGACAACTGTCTTCGTCAGGGTTAATAACAGTCTGTTACCTGGCTACTTACATAGAATACATGCCAATGCCAGGTGTGTACAATCAATGTGATTAGAGACATAGAACTACACAACACAGACAAGTCATCAACAGCATAGAAAAGCCATAAACATCATACAAAATTGTAACATAGACTGGATTATAGCTTTCCATATGATAAATCAAATCAAATCAAACTTTATTTATAATGCACCTTTGATACAGCAAGCTGTAACACAAAGTGCCTTACATGGGGTAAAAACAAAGTAAAAATAATAAAACACAATGATACAATACAATAAAATGAGACAAAAGATTAATAAAACACAAATCATAAAAATGCACGGCTAAAAAGGTTTGTTTTCAAATTACATTTGAAGGAGTTGATAGATTGACATGCCCTCAGATCCTCAGGCAGGCTGTTCCAGAGGCGAGGACCGATGACACTGAAAGCTGCCTCTCCATAAGTCCTGGTCCTCGCCGGAGGGACAACTAAAAGGCCAGTGCCAGAGGACCTGAGGGGTCTACATGGTTCATAACTGGGGAACATATCTGCCATATAGTCGGGCGCAAGGCCATTTAGCGACTTAAAAACTAATAGAAGAATTTTAAAATCAATCCTAAAACTGACAGGTAACCAATGAAGGGACTTTAAGACTGGTGTAAAGTGCTCTCCTCCTGGTCTTGGTCAGCACCCGAGCTGCCGCATTTTGAATTAATTGTAAAGTGCTAATGGAGTTTTTGGGGAGACCAGAGAGGAGAGCATTACAGTAGTCCAACCTGCTGGTGATAAAAGCATTAACTAAAATTTCAGCATCTTTTTGATTTAAAAATGGTCTAACTATATATATATATATATATGGTCTAGCTATATTATGCAGATGGTAAAAGGCCGTCTTTGTTACCTTTCCAATGTGAGATTTAAAACCAAGATCTGAATCTAAAATGACACCAAGATTTTTAACCTCAGCTTTAGTCCATGAAACCATATTGCCCATATGTGATAGTAGAAGCTCTCTACTTTGCTTCCATCCAATGATTAAAATTTCAGTTTTTCTTCATTAAGTTTAAGAAAATTCATATTCATCCAATCATCAATGGCAGCGAGACAGGCAGTCAATGAGAGGAGGGCATTTGGGTCAGTTGGCTCCACAGATACCATAAAGCTGTGTGTCATCAGCGTAGAAGTGAAAATTTACCCCATATTGGCAAATGACATAACCTAAAGGTAACATATATAAAGAGAAGAGGAGAGGCCCAAGAATGCTTCCCTGAGGAATTCCAAAATCAACGCTACAGTTAATCAATTGATCATTTAACAATACAGCAAAATGTCTGCCACATAAGTAGGAACGAAACCAATTGATTGCATTGCCAGATAAATCAACCCACTTTTCAAGACGATGAATCAAGATTTTATGATCAATAGTGTCGAAGGCGGCACTTAAGTCTAACAGAATGAGGATTGCTACATTACCTGCATCAACGCTTAGTCTAAGGTCGTTAATTATTTTAACCAGCGTGGTCTCAGTACTGTGGTTCGCTCTGAAACCAGACTGGAATCGTTCCATGATCTTGTTTTCCTTAAGGTATTCATTTACTTGATTATAGATTATTTTCTCAAGCACTTTGCCTAGAAAGGGTATGTCGGAGATGGGGCGGTAATTATTAAGGACACTGCTATCCAGTTTTGGCTTCTTTAGTAAAGGTTTAACTATTGCAGATTTAAAAGCATTTGGAAAAACACCAGATAATAAGGAGGAGTTTAAAATGTGAAGAGTGTGGGAAGAAAGACTATCAAAACTATCCTTGAAGAGTCGAGTGGGAATGGGGTCAAGTAGATGATTAAATTGCCATCACTACTTTATGAAGTGTAGCTCCAGCTATTGGAGTAAAGATATTCAGTGTAGCAGAGGGGGGGTTGGGTGGATGGTCCAGTACCAGGTCCCCGCTCCTGTTCTTAATGCTGGATAACAGAAACTGTATTCTTAAAAAATAAGGCAAAGTCACTTCACAGGATAAATTGTTGACCAGATTAGAATGCCATGAGATATGATACAATTACCTAGGACTGACGGCATAAGATACGTAAGTCACCATCCTACTGAAAACACACATAGACCGAACCCATAAATATGAAGAAATACAAAAAAGGGAAAATTAAAGCACGAATCACAAGGAAGGCCTGAGGTCAAATTCTACATTGAGGCCGAGAGGAGCGACGCTGCCTCCCGCCTCAACAGTGTTCAGGTCACCGCTCATCTTTTCAATGCCTATATAATGAAGAGAGGAAATAGGATGATTAACGATGTCTATGTTAACTGCAGTGAACATAGATTTTAATATGAATGGCCATTTTGAATGCAGACAGTTCGGCTACTGTTTTTGAAAGTATTGCCTTGATTCCTAGATAATACACAATTAATTACATAACTTGGGCCATTGCTAATATAAGCATTCAGTAACTACAAGATTGGACCTTGAATTGCTGAATGAAATTTGTATTCAGCATTGTAATTCAACACCTACTTAGCTGCCACTGTAATTTCTTCATATCTTTCTATTTTTACCATGTATTTACCTGTGCGTAGTCTTCATCTCTACCAAGTAAACACTTAGGGTGACTGTAAAAGGAAGGGTTACTGACCAATTTACCTAAAATCTGTCAGATTGTTTCTAATCTGCATCAACAAAGTCTCAATATGCACTGTAGCACATGTACACTATAAATTGAAAGAATCAGCCTTTATTATACCAATCGGTAACGGTTTATTTTACAGCCCACTAATTACAGTGTAATTAGTTTAAGTCTGGGAATTAAGGGGTAACAATTTTGTAATTCTGAGAGATTTATAAGGTAGTTATGGTGTAACTATTTTTGTAATTACTGCATACTTAAAAAATTATTACAGGGTACAATAATGTAATTGGAGAAGACAAAACAAATCTTATCGGTGCTTGTTCCCTGTAGTTATGGAGTACAAGGTGTGCGGGCTGTAAAATAAAGCAGTGCTTGTTCCCCTCTTGTCAGAGAATTAGTTGAAAATGTCAAGCTAATGGACTTGGATATTTGTATAACGTGGAAAAATATGTATAATGTGGTGATGCTCAGTATCTACAGAAAATAAAGATTGATGAGTTAACCATGACATGCATTGTGTCTAGAATCTTACATAATGGGACCTAAATGACCCCAATGAGCCTTTTTCACACTGCGATATGTTAACAGGAAGTGATGTCATAACCAGGTAACATCAGATCCAGCAGGTGCTGGCAAGAGTGTCTGATGTGGTATATGGAGTTCAGCTGCTCGGCAAGGGTCGCATGGTGCTGCTCCATCAGGACCGTGGAGCACCAAAAACAATGTTTTTTCCATACAGGGAATATGTCATTTTGAGAAAATAGACATTAAAGGTTTTATTTAGCTAATGCTGTGCTTGGTGTAGCCTACTTGATTCAGCAAATATAGAAATATAAAACCTAGTTGTTTACAGTGGTTTTTGATGATTGTTTTGTATATTTTAAGAAACTAAATATTGCACACTCCAGCTCCATAGAAAATACTCTTTATTGGGTAATATTTCAGCCTTGCGGCCTTCTTAAAGATCACTCTTGATCTTCTGGAGATGGCCTATTGACAGTGCATGTAAGACTGACCTTCAGTCCATAGAAATAGTAAAAAAAAAAAAAAGTAGTAAAAGTCTAGTAAAACAAAATATGCAAATTCATTCTGACACGCACACAATCAACACAAGGTTCACAATGTCAGTTATGTAATTCTTTGCACCATTGGCAAAGAATACACAACTGACAGTGTGATCCGATCTGTTACTTAATGGCATCACAGAGCAGTCTAGGCTTGTCTTGAAATGTAAACAAATATTGGAGAAAGTCATAACAGCTGGAGCAATCCTCAGTGATCACAATAACTTGTTGAAAAAGATGTTGTGATTACATTAAAGATGTTTTCTGTTATACCTAAATAAACAAATGGAAAATAGGGCATCAGACGAGGCTACAGGAAAAAAATGTTTTCATCCTATCAGAATTAAAAAAGTAGACCATCATGTTTCGGCCTTGCAGCCTTTATCCAATAAAGAGTATTTTCTATGGAGCTGGAGTGTGCGACACACCTTTTCTTGTTTTCTCCTGTTGACCTCCAGTGATCAGCATCTATCAACATATTTTTGGTGTGTGTTACCTCTCTATTATAAGGAACTAAATATTATCATATCTCAAAATTGACCACTCATGCCAAAATTATCATTTTCACCTCACCTTAACAATATATAGGTTATAGGTTAGAGTGCTACACTTGTCTCCTGTCATAATAGTTGCTTCCAAAGAGAAATATGCAGTTAACCTACTGACTTTTGTTACATCAAACTTTGGGAGACATATGTACAAATACTTTTTAACGTGTTTATCTACACTGTTTACAGGCATGCTGTATCCCGGAGAAGCCGACACTTGTCCAGAATTTAAACTTCCTAACTTAGAAACAACTCAGGTCAAAGAGTCCTTTGAGCTCGAATCAGCCTTCCTCCGGGGAGCCTGAGATGTTATTGCGGGTTATGTTCCCCAGCTGAGTTTGGCTGAATGCCCTCTCAAAGGTATTTCTGCTTACAGCAACAGCAGAACACAACAGCAGAGAGATTCTGTTGCCGTGGGAACAAAGCTTCTTTGTTGCCTCTCTCCGCTTCTCTTCACAGTAGCGCCGAGACGGAGGAGAAGCTGGAAAGCAGGCCTTTTGTCTGCGTACATTAGCACCTGTGATGCACAGGCTTAGTCAGGCAAACAGAGTAGGTCACATTATTTGCACAGTTCAGCAAAGACTGTTTTTTCTTTTTATTCTTATTTTTATGTGCTCTGATTCTTGTGTCAAGCCAGCTCTACTTTGTTACTTCTTCTTCTTCTTGCCCTATCTTGTCATGAGACATCCCTACATTATGAGAGTAGGTCTTCTCTTAAGCAAAACTATAACAGCAACCCTGACATAGTCATTCGAAGAGCATGAAATGGTAGAGCTTATATTCTCTGCCCACTTCATCTTGCATTTTCTTTGGGGTGCTCAAGGGCAGAGACGGGACGGAGAAAACACATCACAGCAACACCCAGTAAAAGAAGCAAAAACGTAGACCATCATGCCCTCTGTTGGTAACTTGGGTTAAGATATTAAATCTCAGTTCTCTTACCTGGGTATCAGTAAGCAGTATGGGACTTAATAAAAGACACTTGTTGAGTTTATTGTCATGGTAACCACGCAAATACAAACCCAAGACAGAGACAGATGTAGCAGATGGAGGGAATCACTTACACTTGTATGCTTAAAAGGTAAATCCAAAAATGATGGTATATGCCATTGAGAGTGACAGATTATACCTGATTTTATCCTATACTATTGTAATGTGCTTTGGCAATACTCAATACTTGATTCCTGCCAATAAAGCTTTTACTGAATCTCAATCTGAGTGGTGTGTATGAATATTTATAAGTCAAGGCAAGGATCTTCAAGGAAATCACAAAAAACTTAAATGTTTTTTTAAATGAGTTTTACTTTCATATCAACAATCTTTTTACATGAAGAGGTGTTACTTTTGAAAAAAGAAAAAAGAAAAAAAAGATGGATGTTTTATTTTGAAGCAAAACTCTTAATTCGCAGCAGTTGTTCACTGAGTTCTGTATTATTGGCAGCGGTCGCTGGGCAGGTGCTCGTGCTCGGGGTTCCAGTGGGATCTGGCAAAACACTCGGAGGCCTTTCTGTCACACTCACAGATGAACATCTCACAAAGGTCGTTTTGGCCTGAGGGAGAGAGAGAGCAGGGAAGTTATTGTAAATCAAAGGTTGAATAAAATATCACCGCCAGTCAGTGATTACACCAAAAGGCCAACAACAGCCACCTCTATAAATAAAAAACAAATATTCTGACAATAGTATTTGTGTTTCATTTTATTTCTTATACTTATTACTACAATTTATAATTTCCTAAGATAAATATCTTCTTAAAAAGTTGGCAAATTCTGTTTCACAAATGAAAAAGTACAGTAGGTAATGTGAGTTGTGTTTCCTCTCCGTTTTATCCCTGGGAGAGAGGCTTCTCAATATACACTACCAGTCAAAAGTTTGGACACACCACATTTCTCTTTATTTTTTATTATTTTCCACATTTTAGAATAATAGTAAAGACATCAAAACTATGAAATAACACAAATGGAGCCACCCTTTGCCTTGATGGAAAGGCAAAGGCTTTGGAAAGAAATTCATACATAGGATCAACTTCACTATTTATATTTGTCTAAGAAAGAAATTGCAAGCATTTAAGCAGAAGCCTTTACATCAAAATGGCTTTAAGAGAATGAAAAACATAGAACATTCAATGTGTTTAGCGATGAGCAAGGAGAGGAGTTGGGAAAAGGAGAGGTATCAAAAAAGTATGTTACTGTAGATATCATGAACGTGAGAAGAACGCTTGAGCACAAGAGCAGTGTTTAAGTTTATAAGGCGCAGTGAGAGGCGAGCCCTCTTTGGTCTACTCACTCTCGCAGGTGACCTTCCTGTTGGCCTGGTCACAGCTGTAGTGGTAGAGCTCGGTGTAAGGGTTGTCAAAGATGGGCCAGCAGTCAGAGTGCTGCATGGCGTCTGAGTAACACTGGTCATGCACCTGGCAGCACCTAAAGGTCAACAAGAAAAAAGAAAAACAACAACAAAAAAAATTTTCTTAGGAGTTTTTCCTTGTCTTCACTGAGGGTCTAAGGTTGGTGGAGCCAGGTAGACTAGGTAGGATAGGTAAGCTTGTTATATCTTTTCAACATGCTGTTTTGTGTCTTGTGCTTTGTTTTGTTTTCTTGTGTTTTATTTTATTGCATACTGCATTACATCATTTTGTTCTGTGATTGCAGTGGTGGCAAAAGAACTCAAATCCTTTACTGTAAAAGTAGCAATAACATAATGGAAAAATACTTCATAAGTAAAAGTAAAAGTAAAAGTTCTGCATTCAAAAGTTTACTTAAAGTTTACGTAAAAGTATAGAAGTATTAGCAGTAAAATGTACTCATTCTGAAGAACGGTCCCTTTCAGAGTGTTAAATTATTGAAGCATTAGCCTGTAAGAAGTATTTTAATATTGTCGGTCTAACTGCTCCATATACTGTTGGGGAGTTTAAACTCTAACAATGCAACATATTTTATGAGCTTATCGTATATTTTATATGTAAAACCTTATTCTGCAAAGTAACTAGTAACTCCAGCCATCAGATAAATGTAGTGGAGGAAAAAGTACAATATTTCCCTCTGAAATGTAGTGGAGGAAAAGTATATATATCTCACATATCTCACATATCTCACATATCTCACAAAATGGAAATACTCAAGTAAAGTGCCAGTACCTCAAAATTGTACTTAAGAACAGTACTTGAGTAAATGTACTTAGTTGCTTTCCACCTATGAGTGATTGATTGCTGATTCTCTGTAAAGCCCTTTGATCCATGCTCTGTGATGAAGGGCTTGACTCCACTTGACAAGACAAACTCAACACAAAATAAATCTTTCCTCTGAAACCTGCAGCACATTATCTCAAGTCAGGTGAATGAGGAGGTGCAGAGTCGAATGTGATGCAGCGTCATCAACAAAAAATGAGCAGGTTTAAAACGTGGAAAGATGTTTATATAGAGTGTGAGTGTGGAGCAGAAAGACTGAAGCAGCTGCGTTGTGTGTATTTCCCCTGACCTGTCCAGATCGTCCACAGCAGTCCCAGAGCCTCCTTTTCCACAGTAGCAGCCGTAGTCAGCGTAGTCGAAGAAGGGCCAGCTATCAGGCATCAAACACAGGATCATATTTCTGAACTGGTTTAGCGCCTTGTAGTCCATAGACTGGGCTGGAACACCAAGAGCAGACATGGTCATTAGAATATTATACATAGGAGAATACATGCAGTGAGTGATACCATAGAAAAAACATTTCTGGTTCCACAAAGAACCTTGCAAGAACTTTTTAATATCCCAAAGAACCATATACATTATTTGGGTATTAAAAGGTTCTTAATTCTTAGTTATTTGATGGCATAAATGGCATAAACCCCTCCATAGTATATATTGTGCAATTGCAAATGAGGCTATACAAGGACAGATAAACAAAAACACAATGCAGGAGTCTAAGTAAAGGAGAGCAGAAATGGTTCTTTAAAGAACCTTGGTCAGAAATGGTTCTTCTATGGCATCACTCTCCAGTTTGCACCTTTTATTTTTCTGTGTGCAGAGTGTGACGATGAAAAGGACTTTTTCCAAGGAGCCATCGGACAGTGTTTCTAGCAAAGACCTTCACTTCAGCTCTGAAATATAAAAAATTCATGACTTATCTAAGGTGTGGAAGACAGCCATTTTGTTTCCACTGACATATAAAGTAACATTGCCTTGCTCTATATTTATACACGACCTCTTGGAGTTGACATTAATCACGTTTCAGAGCAAAGGAACTTCTTGTCCTTCACTGAACGTTTGTATTAAGTAACCCATATATCTTTTTTGTTTGTTTGTCCCTTGGTGCAGTATAAGCCATGTGGGCCCCATGTGTGAGAGCAGTCCAGTCAGCTCCAGCAGTGAGAGGAGCAAGTCTGATAACAACAGGTTTTGTTTTTGTTTTTTTTCTGTTTGCATAAATCTCTTTTACTCTTCAGCTCTTCAAATGTGCGTTTGTTTGCCTCATATGTGTACTTGTGCGTGTGCATATCCTTTATCTTTCTGTGTGTGGTCATTAGAATATTATACATATGAGAATACATGGTCATTAGAATATTATACATATCGCTGTTGTTGGGTGAAAACCTTGTATCTACAAAATGTCAACTTTTCAGGAACTAAGAAAAACAGCCTTGTTTTTAGCTTGACTACCATGCATTTTTTGAGTTTATCTAATTGTTTTTAAAAGGTTTCATAAACCCAAGGGTCAGATAACTTTCTCAACCCATACAGGAGCATGTAACCTTTCAGTTGAAGTTAAAACATGAAAATCACCAAAATTGGAGTAGTGAGGTTTTTACCTGACAGTGACAATATGAGAATACACACCTGTTTGCGATCGTCATGTATGTAATCATGATCGGCAGTATTTGTAAGCTGCTACTCACCAACGGAGAGGCCTAAAGCCAGGAGAAACGCAGCCTGCAGAGTGTTCATGTTGTGAGTCAGGCGGTCAGTCAGAGTGGTATAGCTCTTCTCTCACTCCCTGTTTATAACAAGAGTGAGACCGTGGGACCTGTCAGATGTTCATGCTACACGTGGTCACACTTTGCACACACACACACACACACACACACACACACAATGCAAGGACTCTAAGGTGCGCACATGCAAAAACCAGCATGTGTAAAAGCAAGTAAAAAATCTCACACTCTATATGAACTCTGAACTGTAAGCCTTGTCGCATTTTATTTGATGTTCTGTCTAGACATTGGCGGACCGATTTTCGCTGACTGCACACAACACATCATGTAAATTTATCTTATTGGCCTTTTCACATGTGTAGTAGTGGTAGTGCCAAGGATAGAGGGAAAAGAGACTTCTCATCAAGCTTCATGGCAGTGTCACTGGTTGTGCACCTGACAGCACTTTTACAAAAAAACACTAAATTTGCAATAATCCTACATACACAATGATGGAATCAAACTGTAAATCACTAACGCATGCATTCCAGACTGTATCTGTATGTATGTGGTATGTACTTATTCACAGCAGGACCATTTCATTTCATTATTGGACTAAAAATTGAGCTAAAAATAGCACTATAGTCACAAAGCAAAGGTGATGACAAAAATAGGTTATACTCCGTTTAGGGGCCCTCTTTTCACATACGCAGTGACCTAATGTCCATAAAGACAGAGGTAAACATGAGATAAACATACTTTAAACTGCCATGCATGCGTAACATTTTCCCACCATGTGCACAGGCGCATGGAAAATCCCACTCTTAGGGCAGTGCTGTTCAGTGTGTTGAGAGCTCAGAAGCACCTGAACAGTAGCAGCTGAGAATGGCTTTCATCCAATATCAAACGGTTCAGATTTTTCCAGCTGATCTGTGGATTCAAAACAGTCACATAGATCCTTTAGATGGAAAATATCTGTCATGTATGATGACAAAGTTTGTACGTACACCTTGCTAACTCAGATTTAGCAATAGGTTTTTAATAAAGAATGAATCAAACTACTGGCCAAACTGGATCCTTGCCTTTACTCCCGTTAATTATTTTTTCCAGATATGCTTGCTTTCATTCTAATAGGAGGAGAACAGAGTTGCCCAGAGTTGCCCAGATGAAACTAACCAGCCCTGCAGTTTTGTCATTTTAAGTGCTCTTTATTACATTATTCAGTATTCAGTACATTCAGTGAGTTCTGTGCTATCCAACATGAGTGCAGTCTAAAGAAATGCAATTTGGAGACATAACATCTGTGCCAAAATGTTTGACTCCGACAGCCTCCTTTAATTGATTACCTGTGTTTCAGGAGGGGGGCGGTACTGGAATGTAGTCAGTAATTTACCACTAATGGAAACCGGTTGCTCCTCATTGAGATTAATCACCTGAACCTTTATTTTCTAGTTCTCAGATGATCAAACACAAAGTGTGTAAACTCCTACAGTTTAACATGCTGCCAGTTTTGTTTGCTGTCACAAGTCTCCTCCTTCCCTTCTCCGCCTCTTCCTCCGCTACTCGTTATAACTTGTTCTCATCAAAGAAATTCCCTCCCTTTTTTTCTAGCACTTCTCTGCTTATTCTACTATATCACTGTCACACTACACTGCAAGAGTATCAGCTAAATGTCTAAATGTAAAATGTCCACCCTCTCTATTTTCCACTATCTTTTTCTCCAGGCCAAGTCCCAGATAGATCAAGGTTACTTTCTGTAAAGTTGGATTATATCAGAGGAAAAACAATGAGGTGGCAAAGGTTCAATGCGCTCCCATAGCACATCCCAACCCCTTTCCCCCTCGTCCTAATTCATCAATATAGTATCTTCAGTTCAGTCAAGTGTTATCCTCCGAACCTATGAACTGCATTTAACTTCATGATAAACTCAGCGCATTTATGCATTTATGAACACTGATACTGATGTTACCTTTAGAGATAATGGAAACATTACAGTATGATTTTTGTGGCAAAGTATCCATTTTCATCTTACTGTGTGATACCATTTTTAGCTTGAGCACATTTACATGATAATCTTATTTGCATATGTGTGGGTGTTGTGTGGATGACAAAGACAGTGGCAGGTATAGAAGGCAGTGTAAGGGGTTGGCCAAGAGAGGCAAAGAGTTTTTGTTTTAATTTTTTTGGGAGTGCAACATTAATAATAAATAAATAGGATATATTTTACATTATCAGTCCGGCTCTTTTACCCATTGTGTGTACATGCCTGAATTCCCCCATTTGCCAAAAATTGGTTTTTCAGTAGTCTATCATAGCGGATGTTGGCCACTTGGATAATCCTCTCATTGGCTCCAGTGATTTTTGGCCGGCTCCTTCTCCTTCCTGTGCGCTGTGTGTTACCCGTTTCAAAATCCTCCTACAACAAACAACAGCAGCAAAGCTAGCCATCCAGCTAGCAGCAGAACACTAGTGAGTTTATAATGGAAATAGCTTGTTTCTTTTGTCGGTAAAACTGATGTCACAGAGAGTATTTTGTGTATTTCCCTCTGTTATTCACTCTGACTATGGTTCACAGGCCAGGCTCTGCAGTTTGCTAGCCTTCACAGGCGGGGACAAATTGCCATCAAAATCACTGCAGAGGGGCCGCAAGATGACAGCGAATCAAAAGGAGCAATGTGTGCTACACAGGTTGCCACTGGATTGTTATTATAAAAAGGCCTGAAGACAAAGAAACAATAACAGTGCATATTGGAAGCAGGGAAAATATAATTGCACTTACGTACTGCTGTATTTAAATCCAGTATAGCAGACCCAAATTATCAAAAACAAAACAACAAACTGCATATGAATTCATAACTTAATCTTTAATAGAAATCTCTCACAAAATGGAAAAAAGTGTACACACCAGCATGGTTCAAAGGGTTACAATAACAAAGATTTCAATGATTGCAATTTCTTTAAAAGGTTCTACGTGTAGCATTTTAACATCAATAAATCATTACCACATTAATTTCGAGACATTAGTATAATTACCATAAACAATTGAGATCATCACCAAGAAGATTGGCAGCCTCTACACTGCAATTTACACTGTGAGCCACCGGGTCGGATTTGGCAGGAAATCTGATGGATTACTTTACTATTACACAAGGGGAGATCGATTTACGGCACAAAACAGGAAGAGGGTGCTGTTCTTCAAGTGCAAACAAAGCTAAAACTTTCAGAGTTTCTCACAATGGTAGATGGTGGATCAAATGAAACACCTATGGAAAAATAACTTCCAACATGTTTATCCTTAAGAGAAAACAAACACGCAGAGCAATACCAGAGAGAGGTACAAGTAGCAACATCCTCTATGTAACAGAAATCAATGGGGTTTGTGGGAAACACTAGCATTATCAATACCACTGGCATGAGAGAGAGGCTACCAATCATCTTGACCATGGTCTCATTTGTTTATGGTAATTATATCAAGGTACCATAATTAATTTTGACAATGACATATTGATGTTTCAGACTGCTACACATAGTATCTTTAACTCAGAGCATATTCCAATCCTCCAGACTTCATGTGAAATATACACAGACCTTTAACAATATAGACAAACACATCTTTATCATAACAAAAATCTTCAGTAACAGTACCAGTCTGTCACATGTTCCTGTGCTGGTCCCTTGATCAGTGTTGTAGTTCTTGAGCTCAGTCTTGGCCTTGTGACCCTCCTTGAGACAAAGAGACATGGACTTGTCTTGGTCTTTGACCTAATTTGTCTCGTTCTCTTGTTCATGTCTTGAATATCTTGAAATGCCCATGTTCTTTTTATTATTTTTTAGCTGAACAACCAATTGAATGAAATGGTCTGAGATTTGTCTCTGTAGGAATAGGCATAGCTACTATAGGTTGGCAACTTTGCATGGCACAAACCCATGCTGTCATGTTTACTATGCCAGCAAGGTACATCATCAGCTATCTGGTGTTACTCTAATGTTCTGCATTACTTTTACAGAATTACACTGCATAAAAGAAGGAAAATCATTCTACCACTACAGCAATAGTGGATCAATAATTTGAAGAATGCTAAATTGACTGACAGTCAATGAGCAAAGCGCTATTCCTCTGACACTTCATGTGTTGTGCTGCGATGAGTGTTCAGGCCTCACTATGTATACACTGCGAATTAAAACTAAATGTATGTCATTAAAGTACAAAATTAATATCGCAATTGTAAAGTTTAGACCAAATTCAGTTCTCTGAAAAGACTCAACTTATTATGGTTTTGGTCTCATCTGGTCTTCATCCTAACTCTATCAGCTAAGACACGTCTTGGTCTCGTCTCAGTCTTGCCTGGAATGGTCTTGACCTCAACACTGCCCTCGACTACATAAAGGGAGCTGTTTGACCTAACATTAACCAAAGTTATATAACGTGATACTACACGAATTCAAACAACTATACAAATGAAACAAAAATTCTCTACTGTGCGCTGTGTGAGCATTACTAAATAAACTAAACTCATCAAATTAGAGATAAATAGACAAAAGAAACAGCAGTGGAGAACTTGTTGCAGTGCATTTTTTTCCTTCTCTGACCAATCATGACATCACATTTCGACACATCCACATCTTGTTTGTACCCGTCCTGTCTTCTCAACCAGAGATTTCATGTCCAAACACAAGTATCTCACAAGCCTCTGTATTCTCTGAACACTTACAGATTTCCCCAACAACCCCAAACCTCCACATCACATTTCCATCTGTTTTGAAAACAGACATGTAATAGTGTTCTGCCTTGTTATTATCGCCTCTCTATGCCTACTGAGCAAAGCTGTTGTTTTGAAAACTACAGAGGGCAGTTGGTGAACAAATAAGAAAGGCAGATTAAGGAGGATTAGAGTGACTGAGAGACGTTTATCATCCTAAACAGATGTACATAATAACTGCATATACAATGAGTGTACAAAATATCATCTCAGACCTTTTAGCCCCTTACGACTCGAACTCGAAGCTCAACCTAAAATCCTCATGCAGGGAAACTTGAAACTTGAACTGCTTTGAAAGGCCGTGTCTGAAGAGCTTAGGTTGGAAAAATTAGTGTTACATTTAAATAACCTCTTAAAACCCATTTTTACAAACAGGCTTTTAAATGATTTGTCTTCAGCTACTGCATGTTAGTTAAATTGTACGTGCCTGCTTTATTTTTACATAATCCAGTTTTAATGTATCTTTTGGCTTCTATGTATTACTGTAAAGCAGTTTGTAAACACTATTTCTGAAAGTTGCTACTTGTTCTTCTTCATGGCAGAATGTGGATTTAATAGGTAAAATCCATAAGGGAAATGGCCCGGATTCACCTGGTCTTTCTACTTAATGGAGAGAGCAGGTGGACCTAATAGTTTGTACACTCAGTGTGCAGTAATACACTGGGGTAGAATTAACAAGATAGGGGTCTTCAGTCAAATGGGCTTATAGAGTAAGGTGGTGACATACTTCTTCTTGTAGCGGTGTGTTGCACTGAGCACCATCACCCCATCCTGCGGTAGAGAAAGAGAGCATGGAGGAAATATTATACTTAAAAACAATTCACAATTCACAAACAATTATGAGACTCACTCAGTAAGATGCACACTAACCAGCCTGTCAGTGTAACAAAGTTATCATTTGTATCAGTTAAACATCTGTTGACAGTGGAGACAGCAAAATATTTAAAAGTCAGCCTGCCTGCCAGCCATCAAGATAAGCTAAAATATTATAAAATAGAAATTCACATTTGTTTTCACAACAGGAAACTGACTGGTTGGATGAGAAGCTACAGGAGCAAACTTCCCTTCTCCTGCACTACCACAGCTTAGTTTTGTTTAATTTCGTAGAAAATCAGTATTAAAAATCACATTACACACTGTCATGGGGAGACACAATAAAGTCACAGTCTTATTTTGATTGTGGTCCTTGATGTTTCAGACAGTGGCAAGATGTCAGCAGAATGGACCTTGATACTAAAAAGACAATGGCGACCAATGAAATGCACATAAAATCACCATGGAGATAATTTACATCACAATTAACTTAGGGAATGAAACTATGAAACTATAGAAAAATGTAGTTTGATCTGATTGTATAGGTCAATATTACACTTCTATATCGTCCATTAGCCAGGACTTGAATTTTTCCCTAAAGTGAGCAGGATTAGCTAATTCTTTAATGGAGAGGTTGTTTATTCCACTTTACAGCTGCAGAGAACCTGGAAGAACATTTACAGGTATTTGTCTTAAAGCTGGGCAGGCGCCGGACAGCAATGTGATATTCATGAACTTGTCCGGCCCTCTGGAAATAGTTCCTCAGGTACTTTGGTGCCTTGTCATTAATGATTTTGTGGACCATGTTGAGTTGCAGTTGGATCAACCCTCCAGCCACCGAAGCTGCTAGAAGTCTCTTCTACATTCTCATCATAGTTAACCTGACTGTCTCTAGAGAGGCAAGGCGAGATGGCGGCAGGGCGTTTTGGCACCTCTTTTATCTTGTGCATTAATCTCGACTTGGTCTGTTTTAGTGACATTTTTAGTGATAATGATAATTCTACGTTTGTATCCCGGGGTTAATTTTACATCAATCGAGTATCTCTAAACGTGTAAAGCTGCAATTTGGTTTTGATAGGTTTGTTTGATCACAATTACAAAGCTCCTAACATCAATATGGCTTTCAGGAGTATCACCCACATTAAAAACAAAAATGACTATTAAAAAAGTAGCCAGCTGGAAATCAGTCAGCAACTGGCTGTTTGACAAGCTGCCAACACTTACGGAAAACACTGTGTGCGGTTTAGATGGGAACCTAGGAGCAGGGGACAAGTGTGTACTCTGCTTGCGTGTTTTGTTTTATGTTTTTCCTTTTCCCCCCGTTTATTCCAACCTCCAATCTTGACATTTTGAATTTTAGTTTGTTTGTGTCTTGTCACAATGTGGGAAAAAAGTGTTGTTATCCTTCAGCTACCCTATTAGCAGCTTGTTATCATTGCTGGCATTCCACAGATAGACTTTGCCCTGCAACCTACATGCAAGCCTGCTAGTAGCAGCAGCAGCATCCAGTTTCTATTAAAACGGCTAACAAAGCTAGTCATTTTTAGGATGACTGATGTGACGATACAGATACACTTTTCCCACATTGCAAGAAGCACCTGGTGCTGAAAAGTGGCAGACAAAAAATGTCAAGGACTGTCTTTAACAACACTTTACTGGTTCGATTCAGTCTACTTGTGACCTTACCTTAATGGAGAGAGCATAGAGGTGGTTGAGCATGACGTGGTTGGGCTCTGGGAGTAATGCAGGGTCACACTGACGAAAAAAAAAAAAGACAATTAACCTTTGAAGAAGTAGACAACAAAAGAACTTTGACTTTCCATTTCAAAATGTCACACTTTTTCCAGGCCTTAAATTTCCGATTTGACCTTTTTTATTGTGTTTAATATGATGTATGCTGATATTTACTGGGAAATTATGACTATATGGCCATATGAAAATGTCAACTAGACCATATTGCTCTATAGCTGAAGATAATTGAAGTGGGTGAAGGGAAAGTATAAGAAGATAAAGTGGCACTTGTATATTTCAAGGATGTGAAAATGACAGCACAAAATAGCCAGAAAGAATAGGCAGGGAGGTTAAACAACATTAACAAGAAAATCTACTATGGGAATGAATGGGAGTTGTGTGTCTACAATGGCTGAAATGTTTTTTCAAAAAAGAGAAAACAAAATTGCAGCCTGGGATACTTACAGAAATTCCGGTGTCTTTGTTGAGGATGACCTGCAGCAGGTGAGGCGGGAGGATGGGTGGAGACTTAAACTTTTCTTCCTGTTTGGGAACATAGGCGTCCTGATGGTACGGCCCAGGAGGGGAGCTGGAGAGGTCTGACAGAGGAAGAGAGGAGAGTAGTTAAAGTATTAATATGTAGCCAGCAAGGGGAGAGCATGACTTGAAAACTGAGTTAATGTGCTGCTGCGGTCTGTTTAGCTCACACCTCAAGGACAGCTTTCCAATACACTATAGTCTTATTTTCAGCTGACTTTTTGTATCTTTTTCTGTTTTTTTTCCAGATTAATTTTTCAAACTTTTCCATACATTTCAGATCAGTGTAGGAATCCTGTACTCTGTATACAGGGTTCATACACATTTTCCATTTCAAAATTATTTTGTGGTTGGTATTGGTATTTAATATGATGTTTGCTGATAGCTGGACAATGTGGCCACATCTGTAGCTGAGGATTTTATTTTCCCCTACAAATATTATTATGTGTATGGGGTCTGAACAACAAAACGTTTCCATACTTTACAGACTTTTGTGTAAATCCCAAACATGTCAAGACCTGGAAATGATCAAATTTGGTTTAAGTACCTTATACTTTTGTGTTTTATACTTTTTTGGTAGCTGTTTATATTATGTAGCCAATATAATAAAGGCTTTTTACATTTTCGTACCTGCAGACAGAGTGCTGTGGTTTTTCTTTAAGGAATTCATGTCTTTACTTCCTCATATGTATCTTACGTGACTGGCAAGGAATATCCCTAGTATTTTTGGGGTATTGTTGTACCCGCCAACCACAGAGCACCAGTTTTTTGCTGTCCTCTACTACCTCAGATCCAAGAAGCGCTCCTTTCTTATTCTTTTTTCAAGTTGTTTTATTATACTTTTCCAGCCTTTCCAGACCTCTGTAGGAACCCTGTACTCTATTCTACTGTGTGTACAACTGAATGTTAACAAAGCAGACATAAGAAGGGGTGGTGAGCGCTCACCTGACATGTCGGAGCATTTCTGTGAGTCCACCATGAGAGCATCAAACACCTCAAAGTCTGTTTTCTTCACCTGGATGATATTGTTGACCGTGCCGAGCTGGTTGGTGATAACTGGCTGTGAGGAACCATGAGATTCAAATTGAGTCAAACTAAAACTCAACATTACAAATAAGCACAACAGGACAGAAGCAAAACAAGCCCCTTGAACAACTCACCACTGTACAAAAAGAAGAGTGGTAACACATTCACCTTGGTGTCTCCAGTATTTATTTCACAACATTATGTGTCACCTCTAAGCATGCTAACACTTTTTGGAACATATGATAGTTCAATATCATTTCAAAAGTGCTACCATATTCCCTTAATCCAGAGGACCATTCGTACAGGATAAAGGATCTCCGATTTCCCTCAAAATCCTGTTCGTAGCCAGGATTAAAACATCATGATCTACACTTGGACTTAAGCACATGCTGACTGGACAATCTGCTGCTCCCCCAAAACATTATGCATTATCACGTTATGAAGATGTCAGTTCAAACTTGATTACTATTGTCAGAAGGTAGGTAGGTAGGTCATGTGATATTATGTGTGTACATATATATACATATATTGTGCGATTGTGATGATGAATAATGTAGGCAATTTTTTTTATTTCTGTACTTTTTATTTGCCTATACAAGACATTTTAGATAACCTAGTTGTAATCTATTTAAAAGCCCGACTAGGGACTAGGTTTGGAAAGTAGCAGTAGCTACAAACTCCATGTGAACACATCTTCTATATTTCAGTTGTGAAGTATAATTATGTTGACTGCACTGTCTCTATCAAATAAACTACTAACTAAAATAAAATAAATTTGATCTGGATTTTTTTTTTTTTTTTTGCTTTCCAAATATTTCAGCCATGGCAGATCTGTGCTGGATTAAATTTACAGATGTAGATGGTAATAATAACAAATACAGGACCTTCCCCAGTAAAACTGATCTAGTTTGAAAAGGGCTTCATAACACTGTATTCACAACTGTAACAGTTCTTCTGGCTGCATGATGGTGAGTTGATCAAAGAGCTTATTTAACAAAAAGTGTGTAATCCTTTGAGGTGATCATGAATGTCTGCTGACCTCAGTGGGGTCATGGGTCCACTGGCCATCCACATAAAACTTGTACTGATGCTCGCCTTCAGGTAGCTCAACGATGGCCACAAAGTTGTTCTGACTTTGAGGGAGGAGAAGAGAGAGCATTAAGCACACAGTTATGACCCAAGTGTTCAAACTTACAGGTGGTATGTATCTGGCCTCTAATGGGCGTGAGCTGATTTTGGACTAGTCACCACATTTTTTTGACCATCCTGCTCATAACAGCCGGACAGGTTAAACTGGATCTAGATCAGCATTCTTACTCCCAGAAACTTGAAGGGATACTGTGACATTTTGAATTTTAGTCAGTAAAATTTGTTCACCTGAAAGTTATTGCGGCAAAAGGCTTTCATAACTTGGAGGAATGGTATGAGGAATGGTAACACACAGTTTATCAGTTAAAAGTGCCAATACAGAAACCTTTTCCACACACTATAAGGTATAGGTGATGAAAAACAAAAGACAAAACTATACCTGTACATCCCTTACACATATACTGTACCCATCCCAGAACATTTATATTAAGGATAAGTTGATAAGATGCAACCTTAACTGATGTTGTACTAATTTTCCATATGTGACTCCTACAATTATGATTGGTAACTGTACCTGTACCAAAGTGGTATCATATATATATATACACATGCTCAGCTGGGTTTTGTTAAGTTTTGGTTTTCATGTCATTCAATTTTGTTTCATTCTTATTTTATGTTGTCCTATTTATGTTTACATATACATTTTTGCTTGTAACATGCACTTGTATGTTCTGTACAGTGCAAAGCAAAAAGTCAATAAACATATCTAGAAAAAAATAAAAAAATACTATCCCAGATGGTCAGGCTACTCTCTTACCTTCTGATAAGGGGGATCTTGTTGGCCCAGTTGTTGAAGGATCCAGACAGGTAGACCTCCTTGCCATCTCCAGTCCAGCGAAACACCGTCGGCCGGTCTAAAGCTGGCCCCTTGTCATCTGATTCCAAGTCCTGCTGCCACGCAAGGAACTCCTCTTTCTCTAAAGGAGCCTACAGCCATAAAATACCACAATTAACTGTTCCTCCTCCATTCATTTAGCTCATGTACGATGGATTCCAAGAAGTCTATGGGCACCAACTGACAGATTATCTGAATTCCCCTTAACGGCGCTATAACTTACTTTCATGTCTTCACCATGAAAGATATCTGCATCCTCGGGGCTGTCCATCAGGATTTTTGGCCTCTCTCCCTCCTTGGTGCCTCGGCTGTCCCGGCGGTGAGCCTTCTCCCCCTGGCCCATCGCAGCTCTCTCGCTGCTCGTGTTCCCCATGACTTCCTCGTCCTCTTCTTGTACGCTGAGACAAGGTCACTGCCGATAGATTTACATCCAGTCAGCCACTCACAGAGGAGTACATCAGACGAGACAGTAAATTCCTTAAAATAAAGTTAATTAATCATTGATAGCTGCTACTGGACTACTGACAACTGAACTTGCTGTGTGAGACCTCATCACTCAGACTTGAATGATTACAGTTTTCCACCTTAAGCACTCCTGCAGAATGGATCCCTCTTATCCAGCTAACTGCTTGCTTCCATTAGGGAAGAGATGGAGGTTTGTCCGCAAAAACAACAACAGATTCAAAAACAATAGCCTGTTGCTATCCTAGTGCTGAACATGTGTCTATCGCACATGTGCACTTTACAGCTCTGTTCTATGGTATATTTCAACTTACTTTATCCTTTAACTTGTACTTTTTATGAAATACTATTGCACAATTTACTGGCACTTTACAGCTTTGTTACATCCTACGTCACAAAATTACCCAATGGTAAGGAGTGCAAGGGTCAGAGCCACAGTTGCCTGACTATATTCCTATGACTATGGCATGATCAAGGGCGAGAAAAGCCTAATGTTTTTTTCCCTAAATAGATGTAGCCAGCTTCACAGGACGGTGCAGACCCACATAACGGTACTGCAATGCCACTGACGATTTAACTAACCAAATGATTTTCCAAATGATGCTAACCACCAACGGTTGGCGAGTGATTCACTGGCCAAGGCTAGGTTACATGATGGTAAAAGGTAAAGTGCATACTACAGCTCGCCTGCAAACTCATTGGGTCAGATTCCGACTAACGTTAGACGGTGGATAGTTTTCTATGTGCAGCACTCTTAACGTTACTCCTAGTGCAGAACAGACTGGCTAACGTTAGCTGGCTAGCTAACATCAAGGTGTAATGTATCGGTGGTGGACGGCTGGTGGAGAGCTGGTTGATCTAGTCAGGAATTGATGGTCAAGACAGTGATGCAGGCTGTTCGAATCCTTGAAATAATAACCATTCATAACGAATGTCCTGATGATTAATACAAAAATATATATTTTATTTACCTGAGACGAGTTTCTAGGTAGTGTCGTATCAGTGTGTGTTAGCTCGTCATTTTCAGCCAGTCCAGAAAACAAAACATTCGATTGCTCTAAACGAACCCCGCCCCCCGGTCGGCGCATGCGTAGTAGGTCTAACGGGAGAATGAATGAAACTGCCACTTTATTTATATTACTGGAGACAATAACGTGTTTGAATCAAGGCACAAGCGAATATATAATTTTCTCAGCTATACCTATTATCATTTAAACAGTTTATAATTACTAGTCAGCATAATTATGTAAATGTTGCCGTGCTGTACCGTCGTGTCATGATTGGTCTCTGTTGTGTAACTTCACATGTTGAACACGAGATGGCAGTGTGGCTCAAGGTCAAACTTAGAATATTTAGGAAAATACAGCTCTTTTCACATATATTGAGTCATACTGTTTTTGTTTTTTATTGATGTTTGCCCTTTTGTTGACACTTATTTAGTATGGTTTCATTATTTTCATTATTATTAGTAGTATTATTAGTATTAGTATTAGTATTAGTATTATAATCTGAATTCCAGATATACTATATTGAGACAATAAATAGATACGTTTTTAATTCAATTTAAATTAATGTAATTTAATCTAATCTAATTTAAATGGATTTAATTTCATTCAAGTATTTATTTATTTATTGTTTATTTTTTATTGATATGTTTTTCCTTTTGTTGACACTTAGTATGGTTTCTTTTTCGTTTTTGTTTTTTTTATTAATCTGAATTTCAGACAGAACAGTCTGTCTAAATGACATAGCTCCTAATTTCACTATATTGAAAGTTTTGCAATCAGTGAAGCGGTTTAAAAAAACGTATAGTTTCTAGGAGGTCACAAGTTACATTCTCAGCTTTGATGATAGTTCAATCCCTATGTCAGAATTTGCTATAGGATTACAAGTACATATCCTTAGTTCCCAGTATTTATAGTTATTTCACCAACCTTCCCTCTGGCCATACAGTCATGTCTGATCGTCTGTCAGCAGTAATATGGATTTCTGTAGCAAAAGCTGGAGAATATGTTTCCATCTCTGTTTTGTCCCCTTAAGCTTTCTACGTCGTTATACCAGCATTCCCCGATTAGCCCAATTTTCTTATGCTCAAAGGCAGACACACATCCAATAGGCCTAACGACCCCCCCCTCCCCCCCTCTCCCCGAAATAAACAACACTCCAGCATCCTCGGGACACAGGGGGGGCAGCCGGGGCTAGAGGCCTTGGCACGTAATGAGGAATAAAAACTGTCCAGCAGAGATGTGTGAACTGATGGGAGGCTGGATGCAACCGAACCGTCTAAAAACAGAAGAATTACATTTCACAAGGCCCTATTATCGGGACTGTCACAGCAGACACAGCCCTGAATAACAGGCATGGCCACAGCTGATTGCAGCATTCAGAAGTCGGTCCAGACAGGGTTTTCAATTACAGAAGAAAAATGTTTTTCCCCCCTCTGCGACCTTTATGCCCTGTAACATCCAGATTACACCCTTGGTCTCTCCTCATGAGGATGCCAGGCGACTTTGTTTCCATGAAAATGCTCTTTTGAAAGCGATGACAGCAAACTGTGTGTGTGTGCTGCTTGTTGTTGTGCAGGTGGTGTGGGAGCGAGTGGGAAAACGAGGAGGTGTGTGCCATGCAACACTGTACAACGCTTTCACCGGAGCACTTCAATGTTTCATCAAAAGAGCTCTGAGAAAACAAGAGCGAGGCATGTTAGACTGATTTGCCCTGGAACCAGACGGCTGCCTTCGGCTCGCACCGGCCGCAGAGACTGAGTGGGCTCCGAGGAAGGAGGTGGCCGGGGCCGGCGGAGGTGGGATGTGATGTTTTGCTTGCGTGGGTGGGTGTAAAAATGGATTTTTGGTCAGAGAGATATGGAGTCGGCTGGTATGGGATGCTGGGAGTTGCATGTGTTTTGAGGACTGGAGATCAGTTGGCAGCGGCAGAACCTGCACCTGCAGGTTGGAAGAGGGTAAATCCTTGGATCATAGCAGGATGTATTTGTGCCTTCCAAAGCCTCTGTGTCCTGTAGCTATTTCATCCAATATTATTGGTGTGACTGGGCAATTCTTGTGCCAAGGATAAGACATTATGTGTATGAATATATAATCATTTACACATACCCCCTCTATCCTTTACACATACCACCCTTCTATCTTTCTCTATCCTTCCCTATCCTCTATCATGTCTCTATCAGTCAATTTCAATTCAATGTGCTTTACTGGCATGACAAAACAAAAAAACAAACAATATTTCCAAAGCATGAAACAAGAAATGAATCCTCAATTAACCAACATTTCAGAAAATGAAACTATCTATCTATCTATCTACCTACCTATCTATCTATCTATCTATCTATCTATGTACTGTCTGTCTATCTATCTATTTCTCGATCAATCTATCTATCTATCTATCTATCTATCTATCTATCTATCTATCTATCTACCCATCAACCTATCTATTTCTCTGTCTATCTACTGTCTGTCTATCTATCTATCTATCTATCTATCTATCTACCTATCTATCTATCTATCTATCTATCTATGCACTGTCTGTCTATCTATTTCTCTATCTATCTATCTATCTATCTATCTATCTATCTATCTATCTATCTATCTTACCCATCAATCTATCTATTTCTCTGTCTATCTACTGTCTATCTATCTATCTGTCTATCCATGTACTATCTGCCTATCTATCTAACTATGGACTAGGCTATCTTTCTATCTATCTATCTATCTATCTATCTATCTGCATGCAGAAAGTATATGTTATACAATTTCTTTCAACCATCTCAGAGAATACAGTTTGATTCTGCCTTTGGACTGCATTGCCCTTAACATTGAGCGCTCATTAATTACTCAAAACTCAAAATAACTACCTTAGAGATATTAGGAAACTTTCTGCTTTTTCGTATTAACAACCTGAATGTCCGTTTTGATGGAATTTCTCTCTCTGCCCAAAAAGCCCACAGAGACCCGCAGAGGTCTGACAGCCTCAGCAGAAATCCCAGGGCGGCTCCTCTGGATAAAAGGCCTGCTGACGAACATCGCAACGTGACTGATGTGATGACATTTCAGCGTGGCTCCATTAGGCAGCCGGCCGGGGGTCTGGCGACGCCACCCGCTCCCCCGACGCCCGGACCATCGCCGTGCTGTTCACCATTACTCATCCCTGTTGAGCTTTACCCATCGGCCCCACCGGCGCACCTCAGCCAGCAGCCGGACCTGACACGCTCTCTGCGGGACAAGCTGGATAACCTTTCCATGAGCTGGTGATGATTCACAAACGCACATTTTCACTTGTTGCCCTGGCACGCACATGCACACTGCAAAAAATCTCCATCTTAACAGGTCATTTAGTCTGTTATTGAGTGCTAAAATCGTACTTTTCTTAAAACAAGTGAACAATTCTGCCAGTGGGGTTTGATAATTTCACTGGTTTCCAATGCAAATCAATTTGTTTCAAGAATTTTGTAGAATCGTGTTGTTTTCTTGGTAGTAGTGCAGTGATCTGCCTTATTCTGACTTGTTTCAAGATACTGACATTCATTTCTAGAAAATTCCTGAAGTTGCATTGGAAACAAGTGGAGTTTTCTCACCTCATCCTCACCTCACCAATTTTTCTCTTGCTTTAAGAAAAATAAGATTTGAAGGCTGAATATGAGACTAAATGACTTGTTAAAATGGGTGTTTTTTACAGTGCCACACACACAAGCTTTTCTTTTTTTATGTGCTTTGTTCCTTTGTGAAGCACTTTATGACAACCTGTTTTGTTAAAGCACTTTAATTTGACCTGACTACACTTGCCATTATTGAACAGTATGACCCCGCTGTCGTTCTGATGTGTGTCAAACCGTAACAGCGAGGCCGCTGTGGATAATTGCTGAAAACGGCTTGGCTACATCTACAGGAATTTAGAAAAATTATGTCAGTTTATTTTGGCAATCAAAATTTGGTACACACCCCACGGTTGAAAGCTTGATTGGTTAATTGCCCTCACATCAGGATTTGTTTTGGACTAGTAGAAGTTTAGATTCACTTGGTCTAAATGATGATTGAATCGATGTTGTTGATTGGATCGATGCTGTTGATTGGATGGCGTCTGGTCCTATGGGGAGTTGATTGAAATCTTTGTGCTCAAGATGTGCACAAACAACACCAGCACACAACTGCACTTTAGTGATAAGTCTGTGCAAAACCGCAGCAACATGTAACATACAAAAAACATACATTGATTGATTGTACAGAATATTCAGACTACCTGTTCTTTCTATGAAATGCACACACTCGGTAAATACAGGTGAAAGCTATGATCAATTAGGTTATTGATTTCTGTGGTGGAAGTTTTCTGTAATAAAGAGACTTGGGGATGAGAAGTTGTCCTTCTGTTATCTTTATTGCTTGCAAGCAAGGCGCAATGCCCACCCAACGAATGTGTGAGACAAAGAGCAAACCAATGTGTTTTGTCCACCCTTTTTATAATCATGTAGTAGAAACGGCTGAGTCATGAGTGGTCCGACACATTCTTATACTTGAAACATTATGCGATTAGGGTGCATCTGTGCATAACAAAATCCAGTTCCAACCGGATACTCAAGGCCTTCTCTGGTCAGAACATTTGTTTATCTCAAACTGGTGGAGAATGGAAAATTAGACAGAGACAGCATTCAACTGATAAATGGTATCATGCTTAATACATGATGAATAGAATGGCCAGTCTTATCTGTCTCAGGTCAGGTCAAAGGCATGAGAGATGTGCTGAACAGCAGTTTGTAAATATCCACACAGAGATGAGCTCTCATAATAATACAAAGAGAGTACAGTACAGATATTAAAGACATAATAGAATAGTATAATAATCTAATTTCCTCCACAATTTCACTTTCTGTTATTAGTCCACTTCAGTCATGAAGGGCAGATCCAGATGATGGGGAGGAGACAGGGTTAAAGGAAAAATCGTTAAGCCTTGACACAACAGAGACATGGATTGTGCAAAAGGAGGGCAACTGCACTGTGTAGGAAGCTGTTCCAAGTATTGTGAGCACTCAGTATAAATTGGGGTGAAAAACTTTTTCAGCTTTTACTTGTTATAGCATATTGTCAATGTCAGTTAAGGTGATATAAAAAGAAACAGGGATGCGATTTTTCTGGGTCTTCTTTTTTCGTCTGCTATACTCCCATTCATTTGTTTTGTTTTGTTGGTTTTTTTAAGGCTGTTTTTTTTGGCATTTTTGCCTTCATTAGCTAGTGTATAGTGAAGAGAGGCAGGAAAGATTGTGTAGAGAGAGAGGGATGACATGCAAAAAAATCCCAGCCCTAGAGCCACCAAGACGCCCCTGCCATTCATTTGTAATAGAAGATTCAATTCTTTTTCTGCCTCTTCCTGCTTTTTGTATTCCTGTTTACAAGACATGGCCTGTAATCAAATTGCGCTGTTTTCTTGACGGCCGCCTAATGAGCATACAGGAATGAGAAATGAGGAACTTTGTACAGAAATGGAACAGAAAAAAAAGTCATCTTTCAAAAGCATTTCAGATAAATCTTGTCTGATGGACCTTTCTAGGTAGACAGATACTTGAACATAAGGTGAGTAGCCTGAGTTAAGTGAAGGCTGCATG
The DNA here is from genome assembly GCF_048128805.1 of Centroberyx gerrardi. Classification (NCBI taxonomy): domain Eukaryota; kingdom Metazoa; phylum Chordata; class Actinopteri; order Beryciformes; family Berycidae; genus Centroberyx; species Centroberyx gerrardi. Next base: position 7,627,673 of record NC_135998.1, on the reverse strand, counting down.
AGAATGTTTCTCTTCTCGTTACAGATTTGGATGGAGCAGCCTTGGACTAATTCAGAGCTCAAGTTTCACAATTCACTCAGCTTTTAATGTACCAATTAACCTGGTCAAGAGCGCCATCACTCAATCTGTTATGAAACAATTATGTAACATCCTCATCTAGAAGATCTCTCTCCCTCTCTCTCTCTCTCTCTCTCTCTCTGTCAATTCAATTAAAATAAGCTTTATTGGCATGACTGTTAGGATACAATGTTGCCAAAGCAGTATGGACTCTATAGTCATACAATGTGTCATGTCATACATTAAAATGCAAAAGGGAAGCAAAGAAACAGAGAAAATGAAACTTAAGATGCAATATTATAGATTAACAAAATAGCAAATAATAACAAAATGGTACAAAAAAAAATACAACAAAATAGTTATACATATAGGTCATTTACAGAGTTATACATCATCTCTCTCTGACTCTCTCTCTCTCTCTCTCTTGCGCGCGTGCGCTCTTTATCTCTCTCTCTCTCTCTCTCTGTCTCTCTCTCGCTCTTTATCTCGCTCTCTTTATCCCTATTTCTAATTTTTTCTCAGAAGGCTATGTCTGGGTGTGTCTTGTTCTCTCTCTCTCTCTTTCTCTCTCTCTCTCTTTCTCTCTCTCTTTCTCTCTCTCTCTCACTCTCTCTCTCTCTCTCCCTCTCTCCCTCCCTCTCTCTCACTTCAAGTCTGACCTTCAGTTTAACATTTGTGGAGAAGCTACTCCGGGACTCTGGGCTACTCTTTCTTTTACTAACAGAGAACAAAGTAACAAAAGCCTTAGGGGTGGCAAGGGGTTTAAAGCTACTCTGTTAGAGTTGTACTACCACAGGTATGTTTTCCTTACGCCAGTGATTATTTGGGCCGGTTATGCTTCCTCAAGCCTGACAAACCTCAGAGGGGCGTCTGTAAGAATAAGCACTCCAATTGTTTTTGTCCAAAGCCCTCTGGCAAACCCCTCAGTGTTAAGGTAACCAGGTGGTATGAGTCCATCCCTTTTATTTTAATTGAAGGTTAAAGGTTCAGTCCCCATGAGACTCAGATATCCATTTGAGTCCGTCCCTCTTGATGTGCGCTTGAGTAAGACACTCCAGCTCCATGGTTGCCACTTCTGGCCGTCCCTGAGCTATGTGACCCTCTTGACGACATAATGTGTTGGAGATTATGTGTGTGTGTGTGTGTGTGTGTGTTTTTCAAGGAGAGTCCTCCACACTCAGTGGCTGAGCGGTTAGTACTGTCGCCTCACAGCAAGAAGGTCATGGGTTTGAGTCTCCGCCCCGGCCCTTTCTCCCCGTGTTCGCGTGGATTTTCTCCCACAGTCCAAAGACATGCAGGTCAAAATTGCCCATAGGTGTGAGTGTGTTTGTGTGTAGTACAGTGGTTGGAGAAGTACTCAAATCCTTTACTTAAGTAAAAGCAGCAATACCATAATGGAAAAATACTTCAGTAAAAGTAAAAGTTCTACATTCAAAAGTTTGCTTCAATAAAAGTATAGAAGTATTAGCAGTAAAATGTACTTAAGTATCAAAAGTAAAAGTCCTCATTCTTTCAGAGTGTTAAATTGTTGATGCATTAACCTGTAAGAAGTATTTTAATGTTGTCGTACTGTTGGGGAGTTTAAACTCTAACAATGCAACATATTTTATGAGCTTATTGTATGTTTTGCATGGAAAACCTTATTCTGCAAAGTAACTAGTAACTCCAGCTGTCAGATAAATGTAGTGGAGGAAAAAGTACAAGATTTCCCTCTGAAATGTAGTGGAGGAAAAGTATAAAGTCTCACAAAATGGAAATACTCAAGTAAAGTGCTTAAGCACAGTACTTGAGTTAATGTACTTAGTTACTTTCCATCTCTGGTATAGTATGGTATATGATATAGTAGGCTATATAATGTATAATATGTATATGATGTAGCCTAATAAACTATGTATATGAAATATGTATATAATGATGTAGTAAATGATGTATTGTATGTTTATGATGTAGTAAACGATGTATATGAACTATGTATATGACGTAGTATAGGATGTATATGATGTGTATATATGTAGTATGTATATGTACGATGTAGTATTGATGGTATGTAAAGCCCTTTGAGACTTGACTGTGATAAAGGGCTTCATAAATAAACTAGACTAGACTCCATACAATGTATAGCCCGCCTGCGTAGTCTAACTTCATGTTACAACTGTTATATGACGGCATTTATTATGCCAGACAGTGGAAATAGACAGGGACAAACTGCTAACTGCTTAATATATATATATATATTTTTTTGCATATATAAATAAACATGATCTTTGCTCACACACTAAAATAAACACGTAGAAAAGACACACACCCAAGATCCTCAAGAAGGAGAGTAAATGCCATGCATTTATTTCAGCACTGTCACATATTCCTCACACTATCAAGATTCATGTCATTGTCATACGTTTTCCAGTAAGAGAACCCGGCACAGAACCTTCATTACATGGCATAAACACTACATGATGTTCTACCTGTTAGGCCCATTTAAATCAATGCTAACTGCGAAGTTTCTCGTGATCCTATAAAAGAGGCAGTTTCATGTGCAATTAACGTGTTGTATGAACTGTAACGTTATATAATAATCGCCGCTATGTTTTCCATAACAATTCTAAAGCAGTGCTTATGCAAATTAATGAAGGGCAAATGTGTGGGGCCAGATCTCCTCCCATTTTCTTCCAGTATTTTCGTTACAGTGATTACGTCACACACAGAGTAGTCCAACCGTATCTCATTCCCACAGTGCAAATAATGACACCAGAACAGTAGCAGATGTTTCCACCTTGTCAAAGTGCAGTTTTGAGAGCACAACAGGAACAAAATGTACTATATGGCAGTATATACAAGTCAGTTACTGGGTTAGCTTTCATTAACGTTCACATCCTTTTGTCACAGTTAGTACTTCATAAGAACATCGATTCTTGGATGAGAATGGGGAAAACAGAGGATAAGTCAGAGGATACAGGAATAAATACAGCTTTTTAATGCATAATAATTTATTTCATTTATACTTGTACGTATAGCAGGTCTCGTATAATATTATGTACGCAGATAGCTTTCATTCCTGTTTGGTATATGTGCTGATAATGGCAGTTGCAGGGTTAATCTCCTCCCAGAAGTCTATCCACTCATCAAACAGTACCAGTAATGAATTTGCATGTGCCTCTGTTTAGTATGATTAACAATTTCGATGGCAAATAATACAATCCCATTAAAGGAGAGTGGACTTATTACGATGTGATGAGGTCCAAACAAACCAATGAATAATTGAAAGAGTAGCAGCCTGTCACACTAATCTAACTGCATAACTGCATCATCCATGGAGAGGTGAAATATGTAGCGGGAGGAACAGAGAGTGTAGTGTTTGTCATTTAAAGGGAGTGTGAGCATCCTACTGTAGGATCTCATCTGAATGTGTGCATGATCTGTACACTCAAAGCCTTCAAAATATCACTGACTGACTAGTTGTGAGTGGGTGGTTGTCTTCCTCGTCCTATCTCTCACACTTGTTTGAAGCCATCAGGTTTTTTTTTCGGTTGGGACTTGTCAGACAGCTGTCACTTGTTTCGTCGGTGTGTCAGTCAGTGTGTGTTGTCAGTGTCGGGTGTTGAGGTGACGCAGAGGAGGAGAGATTCTGTCGATGGCTTGATCTGCTGTCTCTGAGTGATATACTTCGTCCAGTCCGCTCAGCTCCTTTCCTCACGGTGTGAAGGGGGTCTATCTTCCTCCTCTCATCCACAGGACATAAGGGACACCTTCCCTCCCTCTCCCTCCCTCTCTCTTTCTCTCTCTCTCTCTGCCGGGGTCCAGTCGAGGACCCTGGGGACTATAGAGGCAGACGGATGTGCATGGCAGAGCTATTGGGCCGGGCAGCCACAATATAGATGGCACTCTCCTTTAGAAAGTCTGCCCAGGTCACCGGCCTGATGAATACAGAGAGGGTTTCACTTACTAGTCAAGCCACAATTTCCAAAATCTTCATAAAATCACTCACTGCAAAGATTTGTTTCATCTGTAACTAAAGTTAGAGTTATGCATATGGTATCTGACTGAGGGAAAGGTTAGGGTTACTTTCATGATATCATCATCATCATTATGGAACTGTGTGGGTGAACATTTGGTACGTTTCATAACCCAACCTGATCTCACAGAAATATGTGAAATGAACACGACTTGTTAACACCAAATTACGTGTTGGTGGCACCTAAAGTGTTAAAATTACATGTTCCCAGTATGAAACGGTTACGTGAAATAGACTATATATATAGCATATAGACTATGGCTATAAACAGGAAGTTGTGTCACATTGAAGTAGCGCAGTGGAAAGTAAGGGTGTTGTGGTCGGGTGGTGGATGGGTGGATGAGTTTGCCTTTGATGCCGGCGACTGGGGTTCAATTCCCAGCCTGTATGAAGGAAATGTCTTTGTGAAATTTACATTTTTAGCATACGTTTTTCTTATTTAACCATGACCAAAGCCTTTCCCTAACCTTAACCAAGTTGTTTTAGTTGCCTAACCATAACCTTAAACCAAACCTTAACCAAAGTTGTTTTACATGCCTAAAGTTAACCAAAGTTGCTTCAGTTACCTGAACTTAACCGTTAGCCAACCTTTAGCTGAAAATGCAGCGTCCAATTAATGTTATTGTCACAGAATCCAGTTTGTGGTGGAGGAACGGAAATTTCACATAATTTGTGTCCACAGCACGTAATCTGCGTTTCAGAGTTTGTCGTCATTTCACGTTTTTTTTATGAGATCATGTTGTGATGACCACACATTACTGTATGTGCACATGTGCAAGCATACATGTACACATATGCAACACAAAAGTACACATGGGAGACAAAAAAACACATATTTGAAGAGATAAAGAGTAAAAGAGATTTACGCAAACAGATCCCTCACACACACAAACATGTAAAAAACAGAAGAAGACAAACCTGTTGTCATCAGACTTGCTCCTCTCACTGCCGGAGCTGACTGGACTGCTCTCACACATGGGGCCCACATGGCTTATACTGCACCAAGGGACAAACAGCAAAAAAATAGACCGCCAGATATATGGGTTACTTAATACAAACGTTCAATGAAGGACAAGACGTTCCCTTGCTCTGAAACGTGATTAATGTCGACTCCAAGAGGTCATATACAAATATAGAGCAAGGCAATGTTACTTTATATCTCAGTGGAAACAAGATGGCTGTCTTTCACACCTTAGATAAGTCATGAATTTTTGATATTTCAGAGCTGAAGTGAAGGTCTTTGCTAGAAACACTGTCCGATGGCTCCTTGAAAAAGTCCTTTTCATCGTCACACTCTGCACACAGAAAAATAAAAGGTACAAACTGGAGAGTGATGCCATAGAAGAACCATTTCTGACCAAGGTTCTTTAAAGAACCATTTCTGCACTCCTTTACTTAGACTCCTGCATTGTGTTTTTGTGTATCTGTCCTTGTATAGCCTCATTTGCAATTGCACAATATATGGAATGGCTCTTGTCCAATCAAATTACTTGACCGGAACTAACTGTTGTATAATGCAGGTTTAAGAACCTTTTAATATCCCATATGGTTCTTTGGGATATTAAAAGGTTCTTGACAGGTTCTTTGTGGAACCAGAAATGGTTCTACATGGCATCATTCCGAAGAACCATTTTCAGTTCCAGTTCGCGCCTTTATTTTTCTGTGTGTGCCGTGTTTAAAGAGTGTAGCTGGACATAAGCTCTGTAATTTAGTGACCAAAGGGAACAGACTTTTCTGACTCATTAGCTAGCTTGTCTTTAATGAGTGTGAATTAGGATGCATGCTTCACCGTGACCTAATACACACTCGCGCCCTCTTGGCCCACAGTGTCCTCTTTACACTGATGGGCGATGCTTCTTTTACAGTGAAGCTTCCCCGAAGAGAACAAAAGCCTTTCTTTTGATCCCTCTAATGAGAGGCCGGCATGTGTCTTAACCACGGCTCAAAATAACAAGGCATAATCACATGAAGGGCTCTTAGAGTAAACATGGCATTCTGTTCATTAAACTTCATTCATTTATGCATGCTGGCTTTGATTGTCGTATTCTTACAAGAGCTCTAGTTCGGAGTTAGAGGCTTCTGTTTCGTAGAGCGAGGGTTAAATGACAGATGAAATATAAATTGAGGGGCTGTCTGAGAATACTTGAGGATTGCAGAGTGCTTGAGGGTGTTGAAGTGAGGAAAAAGGAGGCAAGCCATGCAGTGCTGAGTCACACTCACCCACAATTCATAGGAGAGCACAGTCCCATGAGTCTGTGGGGTATTGCCGCATGTCGAAGAGGTGAGGGGGATGGAATGGTAGGATAGGATATTTAACACAGCACAAGAGGTTATATGCACTAACAAGCACATGCATACGCACATACGTACACACACACACACACGCACACACACAGTGAGACACACAAAACAAATGTAACCTCATAAGAGTCAATCAGAGCCTATTTTTCCATTCATTAATACTCTGATGAGGTGCGGAGTGTGGGTGTTATACTGATATGGGCGAAATAATAATTTCTTTAATATCCCATGTATCATGCAATATTGTACATGATACCTTATATCAGAATCTGAATCACTTTAATCACCAAGTGCAGACTAGCAGGATCAAATAGATTGTGGTGAAATAAAGCTAAAATAAAATAATAAAATAAATAGGCAGCTCCTTATTGAGACTCAAAGCCTCTGTGTTGGCCACAGTCTAAACTCAGCAAGAGAAAGAACAGTTCTTCCAGTTGCTGCAGAGGCAACCAAGTACGACATGACATGACAAGTTATTACTATTAATAATAGCAATTCAGTCATACTCAACATGCAGCCAGCGGGTGACTAAGGGCCTACAAAAGTCTTCTGAGTGGCGTTACAGAATAAATGATAAAATAACACATTTCCTTCTTGCCCCTGATTTCATCTATGGTCTATGTTAAAAGTGTAGTTGGGTGTGTTTTTATTATTTAATGAAAGCTTTATTTCCAGTTTGATTCATGAAAATTATCTTCCCTTTCAGCAAAGCACGATATACAAATGATTTAATCAGTGATTAGTGCAGTGATAGAAGAACGCCTGCATTGATTTTCCTCATCCCTTCCTCAAGCTAACATACCCTTTGTTGTTTTGCATGCAGATAAGAGTGCTAAAAACAACAACAATAATAAACTTTATTTCTATAGCACTTCTACAGCCCAAAGTTACAAAGTCCTGGTATAAAAACAGAAAAAAATACATACGGCAAGTGAGAACAAAGAACAGAAAGAAAACAAAAAAAGGCAAGAAGAAAACAGAACAATCAACAACACAAGAAATATTAAGAGATAAAAGCAAGTTTGTAAAAATGTGTGTTTCAGTTGTGACTTAAAGGAAGATACAGTCAGCCATTCGTATTTAGTTTAACTGCAAATACTCGATCACCTTTTAACTTCAGTCTAGAAGTGAAAAGAGCTTTGTCTGTGAAAACAGAAAAAAATAAAACAAATAAAACAGAAATTCTTATAATTGGTACAAATGCACAGAGAGAAAAGATATCAAGCAGATTTGGAAGTCTGGCTCTACAGAATAAGCCTGAAGTAAAAAACCTGGGTGTTATTCTTGACTCTGAGTTGGATTTTAAATCACATATCAACAATGTTATTAAGATTGCCTTTTTTCATTTAAGAAATATTGCAAGAGTTAGACCCTACCTCTCACTGGAAGATGCCAAAAAGTTGACCCATGCATTTGTCTTCTCTCGCCTAGATTACTGCAATGCACTCTTTACTGGATTACCTAAAAAAAACTATTGATAGGCTGCAACTTGTACAAAATGCAGCAGCCAGAATTTTAACAAAAAACAGAAAAAGAGAACATATTACATCAGTTCTAGCCTCATTGCACTGGCTCCCTGTAGCGTTGAGGATTGATTTTAAAATTCCTTTACTTGTTTATAAGGCCCTAAATGGTTTAGCACCTTCATATCTCTGTGACTGCTTATGTTCCAAACCGTTCCCTTAGGTCGTCTAGAAGTGCTGGCTTGCTAAATGTCCCAAAAATGAATTACAAAAAGTATGGTGAAGCAGCTTTCTGTTCTTATGCACCAAAGGTTTGGAACAAACTCCCATTACAAATAAGACAAGCAACTTCTGTTGATAGTTTTAAGAAACAGCTCAAAACCCATTTTTATGATCTTGCTTTTAATTAATTCCACCTTTTTATTTTAACACCATTGTTATTAATTCATACTTCTTTTATTTTTCTTATACTTGTTTTATATTTCTTATACTTGTTTTATGCTTTTTATATCTAGGATTGTTCTTTATTATTTTTAATTTATTTTATTATTATACCTGTTTTATATTTCTTATACTTGTTTTATGCTTTGTATATCTTAGGATTGTTTTTATCATTATTTATTAATTTTTATTGTTTCTCTTGTAAAGTACTTTGAGCTGCATTTTATGATATGAAAGGTGCTATATAAATAAAGTTTATTATTATTATTATTGTCTGTGAATAAGGCTATGTTTTTGTCCAAAGGGAGAAGCTCTGCAATATAAGCTGGGGCGAAGCCATTTATTGCTTAAAAAGTAATTAATAAAATCTTAAAATCAAATCTAAAATCAACTGGAAGCCAATGTAGGTTTGCTAAAATGGGAGTTAAATGATCTTCTCTTTTTAGTTCTAGTCAAAAGCCTGGCTGCTGTATTCAATGCAGGATGAAATAAAAGCATAAATAACTTTTTTCCGTATTAGAAAAGACCTAATTTTAGAGATGTTTCTTAGTTGATGAAAGCAAGACTGAACAACTTGGACTTGTTTTTCAAAATTCAACCCAGAATCAACTCCCAAGTTCCTGGCAGCTGGTTTGATATTACTTGCAAGGTTAAACAAACAAACAGACATCTAAAGGTTGACAGTAAACCAAACAGTTGTAGCACCTTGTAGCCCTTTGGGTTCCCTTGTTGTAACTGATTCACACTGTGAGCTGCTGACTCCCTGAGGCCTCTCAGGTCCGCCAGGCTCGGTCTTTTGGCTGTCCCAGAGTCTGGGTTAAAATCAAGAGGTGATCGATCCTGACGGCCCTCAGGCTCTGGACCAGAATTCCACACAGTTTTAGGTCTGCTGAGTCAGACCCTGTTTTTAAATCTCGCCTTAAAACCCATTTTTATAGAACTGCTTTCCCTAATGATTGATAGTGGTGCTCCTGACATGTTAGTGCTCTGTCTAGTTTTTAACACTGTGTTTGCATGTTATATTTCTGTCTTTCCCATTGTGTTTTTGTATTTTATCCCTGTTTTTGCATTTTATATTTCTGTTTTTATCATTATGTTTTTGTATTTTATCCCTGTTTTTGCATTTTATCTTTCTTTCTTCTGGAAAGCACTTTGCTCTACGCTTGAAAAGTGCTATAGAAATAAAATGTATTATTATTATTATAAGTATTATTATTATTCATTTAGATATAGATGAGATAGAGTTTACTTTATAAGGTAATATATCCCTCATATGCACACACATAACCCCCTACACTTTCATCAGAGGTCAGAGCCACAGTGAAGCACATCTAGAGTCCAGCTGGCAGCGCAGGTTAGTACCATAAATGAAATATCAAGCCTTCCAGTTGCCAGCTAGAATATATCTGGAATATACCTGGGGATTGAATTGACCCAGGAGTTTGTCTCAGGGATCAAATCAGTAGCTGACCAGTTATTAGTCAGCCTCTCTACCTCTACAGACCAAAAGCCTACCCCAGTTTATTGACACTAATGTGACAGCTTTGCCATAATCGATTCAGGGGCATTAACATACTATCTTAATAAGAACTTTATTTAATACTTTAATAAGTTACAAGGTGCTTCACAGTCAGAAAAGCAGACACATGAAACGATGCCTAAAGGTAAAGGGGGAAAAAAAACCTACAGATGAATGAAGAAATTTAAAATAACAATAACAGGAATTATTTATTATTAGTAGTGGTAGTTTTAGAAGTAGTACCGTATTAGTATTATTTAAAAATACCACAATGCAACACAATTTAAACCATGCAAAAAATAAAATCTAAACAAATGCAAGTCTATAAAGTGCAGGAAGTGCAAGAAGTGATTTGAAGAAAGGAACTGATTTTGTTTGCCTCTTCTCAGTAGTGTCATTCCAAAGTCTACAGGGGCTCAAGTAGCAAAAACACAATTGCCCTTTAATTTAATTAAGCTAATTTCATTTGGACTTGGTTAGGAATGGTTACGAGGCTGTTGTCCAAAGAGTTCATGCTACACTCCTCATATGGGGGTTGAAACATCAACGATGTAGGAAGGACCAAGAACCAGTAAAAGTAAACAACAAACTGGCAGCCAGCTTAAAGACATTAAAACTGGAGTGATGTGATCATGTTTTTAGGTTGAGGTTGAAGACTCACCATAGCAATTTGAAGAATATGGAGATCAAGGATTAGTGTCTGACTGCAACATGTGTACGAGTTGCAATGATCAAGATTATAGGAAACAAATGCGTGAATAATGGACAATTTTGGCTATGTTTCTTACTTAAACAGAGAACTGGACATATTTCTTCATTTGTTTTAATTTAGTTCAGGGTCAAAGACAACAACAAGGTTCCTAACTGTACATTTTAAGTTGGTTTGGGTTCCTGTATGGAGGGAGCCTGAGAGAAATCTGGGTTCAGAAGGCTGTCTAAACTGCATTTGTCGTTTGGTCTAATGGGTAAGTAAAGCCGTGTGTCATCTGCGTAGCAATAAAAATGCATATTGCTACGATGGATTATGCCAACCAGAGGAAGCATATATAATGAGAAAATAACAGAGCTTGTTATCTTGTTTCCAGTCTTCTTTCTTGTTCGCTCCCTTCCTTAAGCAGCCTAAACAGCTTTCCTCTGCCAGCTGGCTTTTGCATACAGATGAGTCTTCCAGACTTCCCTAACTCACGCCAGACAGATAAAATTGCTCAGTCTAAACTGCCAGAGAGTGATTTAATGGTTTATATTCCCTACCTGCACACAAAGCAAACAAAGCTACTTAATAGTGTGATATTGAAGAAATTATATTGCACAGATTTGACAACATAAAGGAACTCTGCATCTGTTTCCATAGGTTACGTCTGATGATATATGAATCGGACTGAGGAATTTATATTAATCGTAAAGTTCCAGTTTGTCTGTGCCTGCGTGATCCATACAGTAGTTTCAAATAATTCTTACTATTTGCTTTAACCTATTTGTAGTATCAGATGGTTGGGTTTTTGCATCAAGGTAATTCAGATTATGTCAGGCAAGTTGTTAGTCACAGAGTCAGATACTAAATTGTCTGTCAAATGCTTTTCTGCGATTGTCTAAACCCCACTCATCTGTAAAATAAGCCAGATAAAAAAGTAGCTGCATATTTTTTGCAGGTCTGGTGTTAATGTTTCCTGTACTTGTCTGCATAGAAATAACCGGATTCATTGGCTTTCCCATGCTGTGCTCACCTCACATTGCAGGACTGCGTCTCTTTGTTAAGCTTGTGGAACCAGGTCTGCTGGGCCTGGCGGGTCTCTGCTCCGGTGATCAGATCGTCTTTGTCCTGGTCCAGACCCAGAAACACTGACCGCGCACTGTCCCTCTCCTTGGCAGTCAACAGACGCACCAGTGAGTTCTGGGAGAAAGAACAAGATCCAATCAGTGTGTTAGATTAGGTCGCCTGGATCCGACCCTCTGAATTACTCATTTTCATTTCATTCAAGTACACTGCCAAAAATCTCCATTTTAACAAGTCATTTAGTCTATTATTGAGTCCTAAATCATAATTTTCTTAAAACAAGTGAAACAATCTGCCAGTGGGGTTAGATTATCTCACTTGTTTCCAATGCAAATCAACTTGTTTCAAGAATTTTGTAGTAAGTGTCATTTTCTTGATAGTGGTACAGTGATCGGCCTTATTCTGTTTCAAGATACTGACACTCATTTGTAGAAAATTCCTGAAACTGCATTGGAAACAAGTGGAGTTATCTCACTCCATTTGCAAAAGTGTTCTCTTGTTTTCAGAAAAAAAAGATTTGAAGATTGAATATGAGACTAAATGACTTGTTAAGATGGACGTTTTTTGCAGTGCACACTCATGAAACATGGCTACGATTTTGAATTCTGTGTTTTTAGGGGCCTAGCAAGAGTATATTTAGGGCGGATTTCTTCAGCCTTAATTATTCTCAATCACATTAGCAAACCGTCTGACGTAATCTGCAAGCATGGCTTCACTCGCATTGGTCCATGTGGTGTTGATAGCTTCATAGCCCACAGTCCAGCCCACAAATTGCAAATCCAATTAGAATGCTCAGCGCCTGCAAAATCAAACTGCCTCCTCAGGAGTTTCCCAAGCCAGGATACTAAAGCATGAAATTCAAACCCTTATGTGGTGATCAAGAGGAAATAAAAATGAGCGATGCAGGGAGCTGGACGCAGGCCAGAGTTTAGGTAACATTTTCCTCTGAGTCATTCTATCATACTAACATTAACAAGATGTGTTCTTTGAACCCAAGTTCCTACATCCTTCAACACCTTAAAGACCTCTAGGTTGATTAGACTGTGTTTTGGCCGACCCCCGAAGTTGTATATTTGAAAACTGTTTCAAATATTTGAACTGCACAATTTGGGTTTGATTTCATTGATGAAAAACTTCAACTTCACCCACCTTGTCAATGAATCTAAAAGCCTATATATATATATGTATAAGCACACTAAAATCAACCAATAGAATAAGAGACAATGGAAATAACAACAAATAGATTACTAACACATAGTTTCATTGAGCCCTACAGAAACAGAGGATTTGGTCATGTGCCATTTGTCACATGACCACATCCTCTCTTCCTGTAGGGCTCCTATTGGTTGATTTTTCCTGTACGGCTCCTATTGGTCGATTTTAGTGTGCTTATGTATACAGTATATATAGGCTTTTAGATATATTGTTTTAGAAACCCTAATGAAGGCCGCAAGCCGAAACATGTTGGTTATTTGTTCTCAGTACTGCAAGTTTTGCTGGAATCTATTCTTTTCCAGGTTTGATTTAATTTGCCAGACACTTGAACAGCCAGGATCACTTACAAAACCTAAGTCGTGCTTAAGCCTATTTGTTATTATTTTGAATATATCCATCTCCTGTTCCATCTGTACCTCTGTGCGTAACTTCCTCAGCACCGTCAGAGACTCAAAGTAGAGGAAGTCGGACCATTCGATCTGCCCCTTCTTCTCGGGATCCAGCGCCGCAAACTGGGCCAGAACCTCCTCCTCCTGCTCATCAGTCAGGTCCTTCTCAAACTGCTGCTTGGACGCAAAGTGGCGGTACTGCAGCAGCTCATCCGACACCAGGCACGACTCTACGGCGGCAAGCAGCAATTCATCACATCAGACCTAATTAGTCGGTATACCTAATATAGACCTAATATATCTGGAAGACCAGGCGGTCTTCCAGATATAATTAACTTGTGGTGGACTCATTTCTTAACAAAGGCGAGACCACCTCCCATTGATTCCTTTCCATTTGAACCGCAGAATAATAATAACAATACCACATGTTTGGAGGCAGACAGGGTTGTGAAAATAATGGCATAACTTCAAGTGAACAATCCAATAAAAAATGTAACAGCGATCATTCCCTCCGAGGAATGTAAATGATGTGTGTGCAGTACATTTCTCTGTGAGGTGAATACATTTCTGACTGATGATCACCAGCCATTTTAGTCTGTTTCTTCTGCTAAATGCCACCGGCAGTGGGGCATGAAACAGGTAGCTAGGGGATTCATGCATGAATTTAATGTCTTTGCTGCTAAAATGTTTTAAATTATAGAAGATAGCGATTAAGCACGAGCTCCCAAACTTCCAAAATGGTTAGTCGAACTGACAGACCAGCGACCGCCAGAATTTACCAACACTTGGCTGGTGGCCTGTATTATTTTCATGCTTCAGCGACTCACCTGGGATGATCTTGCACTGCTTGAAGGTCTCCATAAGGCTGTACATCTCTTCCTCCGTTAGGAGTAGATTCAAATTATCCTGCAGAAAGAGGTAGAGTGGGGTAGAGGGGGGGATCGCACTTAATAAGGAGAGAAAAAAGGGAAGCTCGCACAATTTCCTCTGTAGTCAGGTGGAGGGCTTCGGTGGCCAAGAGGATGATAGTGCATTACTTGCTGTTTAATAATTGAGTGTGCTCTAATTATACAGAGTGAGTCTCATATGCAATTAGCCACAAGCTTACAAAGTTCTGGATTTGAAAGCCATTTCAGCAGCTATTACATTTCTCCTACTCTCTCATTCTCTTCATAATTCTATTATTAGTATTAGAAAGGGCTGTCCTAACTTATCTGGCTCCATAAAACTGCACAATAGCAGTGGTCCGTTTGAGGCCTGTAGGTGCAAAATTAATATTTGAGTCTGCAAAAGTTTCATATTATAAACCAAAAACGTAATTCTGAAGATCTGTAATGTAATTGATCCTCATAAAACTGGCCTTAAAACTTAAATTCAAATCTCAGTAGTTTACTGTTTTTCAGCAGGCTACTTTAGATAATGATGATGATTAAACTACATTTTATCTTAGAGGGACAGTTGATTATCAATTTTTATATTTTATAAACAATATTTGCATGTCATCTACAGAATGCTTCTGTCATTACAGCTATGAGTTTGCCTCACATTTCTATCTACCATTTCAAACCTGACTCTTGTGTTTTCTCCATTAAGTTTACAGGCAAGAATCCTTGATGTCTAATTAATTGGAGTAATTCTTTCATGTTGGCTAAGCTTTTCAAAATGGATATTTATTATCATTCCCTTTCAAGTGGAGTTGGGGCTATCTCAGTGCTGTCCAGAGGTTCAGACCAAAAGTACTAGTAATACGCTTCCACATAATGTTAAAATATAAATCATGTTCCAAAAGGACAGTAGTAGACCCCGCATGAATGGTTTTGTCCTAAATTCCCATGAGCAAAACTCAAACAGCCTAGGCTGGAAGGTATAATTATGACCAGACGTTTATGCGCACCTTGAGCTTTTGCATATTTTGTTTTGCAACAAATTTAATTGTGCAACAAATTGATTTCAATTACTTGCCATTTTATGTCTGAAATGAACACAAAGTTCTCTTTGCTATCAAAATGAAAAGAAAATTCAATAAAAAAGGAAAAACTACAATAATATAAAATATAATTACAATAAAATAACTATAATAAAAGATACGGTGCATATACACCCTTTGATTCATTTGAACTAAACTGCATTACCAGCACATATTTGTTCAAAATTGTATAACATATGTTGCTCAGACTATATTTAAGTTGAAGCTATGGGATGTGAATATATGTTTTCTATTCAAAATCTTTCTAATTCAGCCTTTTTGGTAACAAAGCTGCTACCAAGGCCCACTTAATAAATCTTAATAGGATTGTAGGGTGAAGGATGGACTAATTCAGAAAACATGAGCAGAGTAGAGTGGAGCCCGGTTCCTGAGGTTTCAAGGACAAGGTTTTATTGGACAACTTTATCTCTCCAGTATTATAGGCTCTGCTTGAATGTTTATGTGTGTGTTCAGTTGCAGGCAGTTGAAAGCCTGTATGCTGTGCAGTACACCTATATGCCTTTTGGTTTGGCTGTACTGTATATATTACTTATTTATCTGTAAATTAATGGATTAAATTCCCCTATCATTTTGTGTTTGTTATCCCTATTTGCTGTTTATATTTCCCTATCCTTTCCTATGTGCTCACTGTCTGCAAACTAATGATCGTTCACAAAAAAACTGCATTATTCATGATTAGATGTCTAAGTGGAGATAAGAAGGGAAAAACTGGGGTCTTTTAGCGTGACTTTTCACCACATGTCTAACTGCCGATTCTCCCCAGTGTGCTTTTCAGCCAGAATAGAGCTGGTCAGGTCGGACTCACATTATAACTTCCATTAAGGTGATTTCTGCTGCAGGTGTGCAGAGAATGCAGATTTGCTATCTCTGTAATTAGCGACTTGACAGAATATGCGGGCTGACAGACATTCAAAACTGAAGCGGATAATGGTCTGTGATGTGTGAAATTCCTCGAGGCACAGGTTTATGGTGGACAGATGACGTTTATTGTTTTGCTGTCGCTGCCAAAATATCTCGATTAAATCGTTAACCTGCATTATGGGAGCTGAAATAGGCTACCAATACAAGTCTAATGTAAAGATTTATGCAATCTATAGTTATCTTGCCAGCCTCTTGTGGTTCTGGAGTAAACATCAGTAAATTCATGGGCAGGAGAAGTCATAGGAGGCAATGGTGTGATTATTTATCATACAAAAGGTATAAGATAAGAGGTATGATGAAACTTTAATGATCCCTTTGGGAAAATTGAGTCAGGTCAAGTCAAGTGTAGCAATTAGTCAAGCACTTCACAACGGCCACATTATGAAAACACTAAATGAAAACGACAATCATCAAGCTTAGACCCTCAACTGAGGACAAGAAAAAAACGAAAAATACAAACCTTAAGAGGGATATTCAGAGAGAGGGATTCCCCTACCAATGGTCAAACTATTGCAGGATAAAATAAAACAATACGAAAGAAAAAAATGAATCTAAATAATAATGGAGCATGTAGGGGTTATGTAAAACTACTCAACCAACAATTTCACAAAAATATAAAGTAGAAATAGATGGATAAAGGTATGAAGAAAGTATGGATTACAGCATTAAGAGGGTGCGTAAAATAGCAGGTATAGTGTAGGTATAGTATGCTTGTGTGTGTATGTGTGTGTGTGTGTGTGCGCACACGAGTGTACACAGATGCATGGTGCATGCATGTTTTGATTCTGTCGACCATGAGCTGCTGTTAGGCAGACTCAGTGATGTCGGTATGGGTGACAAGGCTATAGAGTGGTTCAGTGTGTATATACAGATGGTCACAAGTCAAGCTTTATGGAGATCTCTAAGGGAGTCCCCCAAGGTTCAATTTTAGCCCCTGTCTTATTTTCTATTTTTATAAATAACATTGGGAAGGACATGCTTACAGCGAAGGTGCGTCTTTATGCAGATGATACAATAGTCTACTCAGTTGCCTCTTCTCTGAGTCAGGCTGTTGATGAGCTCCAGATTGCCTTTCAACAGCTGCAGGCCTCATTGTATGGTCTAAAATTGGTTCTTAATGCTAAGAAAACCAAATTCATGATCTTTTCCAGAGCTCGCTCCCAGATCTCAGATAATGCCGGCATTCATACCTTAGGAGGGGACTCAATTGAAAGAGTATCATCCTTCAAGTACTTGGGTATTTGGGTGGATGACAAGCTCTCTTTTAGAGTGCATATTGAGAACCTAGTGAAGAAACTGAAGGTTAGGCTGGGTTTTTATTATCAAAATAGGGCCTGCCTTAATTTAGCAGTTAGGAAAACACTTGTACAGGCTACGTGCTTAAGTGTTCTAGACCATAGGTTCCCAAACTTTTCAGCCCCCGACCCCCAAAATAACGGTGCCAGAGACTCGCGACCCCCACTATCCCCGGAGGTGGTTGAAGCATACAAACGTTCGCGCACACACGCACTAATAGGCCTAGGCTATTCAAACACGGGCATAAACACAACACAAAAGAACACAATAGCCTAACAACCATAATATTAATTTATATAGTAATTTAATTTAGTAACGTTAAACTTACCTAATGAGATGGGTGGGCACTATGCTTGGAGCACAACAAGTCCAGTCTGGGTTTAATTTTGGAGACGGCCACTCGGAGATCATCCTCCACGTTCAGTCGCGATCTGTACTTATTTTTAATGTACGTCAGTGCCGAGAAAGTCTTTTCGCATAAGTAGGTAGATCCAAACGGCATCAGTACATCCATTGCGGCCTTGCATAGCTGTGGGTATTCCCTCTCGACTGAAATCCAGAACTCAGCCAGCGTCTTGGAATGAAACGCTGTTTTTAAGGTTCGATCGCTTGACAGTTCAACCAGTGCGTCCTCCAGGTCGGATGACAGGTGTTGTACGGTCGTTACAGTGAATGGTGATCTTATCCAGTCATATTGTTCCGGAGCTCTTTCCTCTGGGAAATACTTGTTAAAGCATGCCAGGAGGGCTTGAAGGTGGGTAGTGATAGACTTCTTCACTGTGTTAACACTCAGTTCATTTTCCTCCATGAATTCATCCAGCTCAGGAAACATATCAATCCTACCCATTTCAACTCGCGCAGTCCAACGTTCGACTTTCCTCATGAATGCGTGGATTTTATCATTCATCGACAGGATGCTTGTGTTTTCACCTTGCAATGACATATTAAGTCCATTCAGTTTATCAAATATGCAAGATAAATACGCTAGCCTTGTTAACCAGTCAGGTCAGTCAGGTGGTCAGCGAGCTGGGACCCATTCTCCATCAGAAATAAGCGCACCTCATCCCGCAGCTCATACAGGCAGGTGAGAACATTTCCTCGCGAAAGCCACCTCACCTCAGTATGGAACAGCAGGCCCTCATGCTCCGAGCCCAGTTCGTTGCAGAGAGTGGCAAACAGCCTGGTGTTGAGTGGACGCGTTTTTATGTAGTTGACCATTTTTATCGCAGTGTCAAGAACACTTTTAAGCTCTGGGTCGAGTGTTTTGCTTGCAAGAGCTTCTCTGTGTATAATACAGTGGGTGAAATTTACGTGAGGCGCCACTTGTAAGACTCTTGCTTTCAGTCCTTTCTTTTTCCCCAGCATCGCCCCAGCACCGTCTGTACAAACACCGATGCACTCGTCCCAAGACAGTCCCTCTTCTTTTAGTTTGTTGTCAAGTTTTGTGAAAATGTCCTCGCCTGTGCACTTTCCATCCAGCGCAGTGCAAATAAGCATGTCCTCCTCAAGTTTTCCGTCAAAACTGTATCTGACGAATACAAGCAGCTGGGCATAGTTTGATATATCTGTGGATTCATCTAACTGTAAAGCATATTTCCCTTTTTTCACTCTGTCAATCAGCTGACACTTTATGTCCTGGGCTAAGTCGGTGATGTGCCGGGCAATGGTGCCGTTAGACAGCGGCACTGATTCAAGCTCACGGGCCAGTTTATCCCCATGCATAGCCCGACTTATAGCTATAGCAGCGGGTTTGATTAGGGTTTCCCCGATTGTGTGTGGCTTTTTTGCCTGTGCAATTAAGTATGCCACCTCATATGACGCCTTTTGAGCTTTGGCAGGGATTGTTGTTTGTTTTGGTAGGACTTTCTTTTGGCCTAGCAACTCTCGCTCCTTTTGGCGGAAAAAGTCTACTGGTTTCGCAGCAAGGGAGGAGTGCTTGGTTTTCAAGTGTCGTAGCATTTTTACAGGCTTTAGGCTTTCATGTGCAAGCACCTCAGTGCACACGACACATTGGGGATGTTGTACATTGTTGACAACGACGCATGTGAATCCATACTGGATATATTCCTCTCGATACTTTCGACACTTGGAGGAAGGCTGGTCCGACTGCTGATGGATGTCCTTACCCACACAGCGGTCTCCTCCCGTACCAGAGGTCGATGGCCTTTCTGACGGTGGAACTGCTTCTCCGCTCTCCTCTGCTGGCCTCTCTGCTTTGTCTTTGATTGGTATTAACCAACGTTTCATTTTGACGAAAATAATATGCTAGGCTTAAGCCTTTTGATTTGAGCTAGTTAGCTACGTTCGCAATGTTTCCTTTGGTGCCGCAAATGACCTCAACGATGCTGTCGCTAATCTGTCGTAATCACCTCAAGGGTTGCGTGGGGACAAAGAAAATCGGTAGGCTGATGACATATTTTTCTATCTGCATTGTATTATTTTAAATTTAAATACTATTTTTACCTTTCGTAACAATTATGGTTAAAATAGGCTATTGTTAATCGTTTTTAAATTGTATTTCACACATTCTGGAACTCATCTCGCGACCCCCCCCCCCCACTTTGGGAACCACTGTTCTAGACTATGGGGACATTATTTACATGCATGCCGCCTCCTCTACACTTCGCTGCCTAGACTCTGTGTATTCACAGTTCTCTACGTTTTATATCCAACTCATTGTCCCATACACATCACTGTGTACTTTATGATCTGGTCTCCTGGTCTTCATTAAGCCTAAGGAGACAGCAGCATTGGTATATTTTTATTTACAAAGCCATACTGGGTAAACTCCCTTCATATCTGTGTAATCTCCTATCATTGACCAACAGCTATTATGATTTTCGCTCCACTAGATGGCTGCTCTACCAGGTACCCAGGATTTGCTCAGAACTTGGTAGAGCAGCTTTCTCCTATTTGGCGCCCTGGTCATGGAATAACCTTCAGAACACACTACAGCTTAATGATTTTGTCTCCCTGGGAGAGTTCAAAGCTCTGATAAAAAACTGTTTTTTTGGGTTTTTTTTTAACCTTTATGTAACCAGGAAGGTCAATTAAGAACAAATCCTTATTTACAATGATGGCCTGGCAAAAGGACAAAAGGAAAGGACCTCTTGAAGAGTAAGGAGAAAGGATTGAGAAAAAAAAAAAATAAAGCAAGCAAAGGAGACTGAGCAACAAAAACAATCCAGACACATGTTAAAAACCATGATTTGGAATACATACAAGGCAGAGGCAGAGAAAAACCAACACAGTATGGGAACAGAACACCGAACAGACATATTTGATTGGGCAGTTGCAGGGCTGGGATGCAGCTGCAGGTGTGGAAATCTCTGATAGTCCTACACTGCAGAAAATCTCTATTTTAACAAGTCATTTAGTCTGTTATTGAGTCCTAAAATTGTACTTCTCTTCAAGTGAAAAAAAACTGCCAATGTGGTGAGATAATTTCACTTGTTTCCAGTGCAAATCAACTTGCTTCAAGAATTTTGTAGAATCAAGTGTCATTTTCTTGATAGCAGTGCAGTGATCTGCCTTATTCTGACTTGTATCAAGATACTGACACTCATTTCTAGAAAATTCTTGAAACAAGTGAAGCTGCATTGGAAACAAGTGGAGTTATTTCACCTCACTGGCAGAATTTTTCTCTTGGTTTAAGAAAAATAAGAGTTGAAGGCTGAATATGAGACTAAATGACTGGATGTTTTTTACAGTGTAGTCCTTAAAAGCAGCGAGGGAGATACAATTGTCCAGCTTCAAATTCTCTGCAGCTCATTCCAGTTGCTGGGAGCAGCAAACTGGAAAGAGGACTGACCAAAGAGAGGTATTAGCACAGATTCCTGTGCCCCAGCAATGCCCCAACTCAACACAAATACAGTCTGCTGCCGCTGCCGCCCCAACAGCACTATATCCACCTATCCCCAGCCTGAAAATGAGGAGGCTCCACACAAACAAGGCTACAGAGCCTGATTACAGCAGCCGCAGGGAACTAAAAAATGTGTGCCAACCAGCTGGGTGGTGTCCTCAAGCATCTCTTCAACCCGTCATGCAGACTGCAGCAGCGGTTGACACCACTATATGGAAATCATCTTGCAAGTGGTACCCCAGTGTCCACAGCAATTACAGAAAAGCGGCACTAATATTGCTACCTGCTCCACAGGGCATACTCGCATTTGCATAAAGCTGGAAGCACGGTGAGAAATCAAGTTGGGTTTTTTTTGTTTTTTTTGCATTGCCTTCAACACCACACAGTTCCTCCTGCAGGGGGATTAGCTCTGGGTGATGCAAGTGGATGCTCCCACTTAACTTTTCTTTTTTTAGCTGCCACCAGCCACCAGCAGCTAGTATCACTGCAAAAAATGTCCATCTTAACAACATTTAGTCTCATATTCAGTCTTAAAATCTAATCTTTCATAAAACAAGTGAAAAATTCTACTCATCAGGTGAGATAATCACACTTGTTTCCAATGTAGTTTCCTTAATACAAGTGGCAATTTGTTGAAACAAGGCAGAATAAAGCAGATCGCTCGACTAGTAACAAGAAAATGACATTTGATTCAACAAAATTCTTCAAATTGATTTGCATTGGGAACAAGTGAACTCATCTCATCCCACTGGTAGATTTGTTCACTTGTTTGAGAGTCAATATTTGAATAAATTACTTACTAACAGGGATATATATTTTTTGCAGTGTGTAAGTCACTCAGTCAGTTGGCTGGTCCCAAAGATTTCCAGATATGAAGACTGTATAAGCCTGACTGCTGCATCACTTTGAGTTTAGTTTGGTTGGTAAAGCGTATGTCTGTCATGCTGGAAATCCTGGGTTTTAATCCCGACTGAGTCAGTTTTGCGCTACCATTTTATCATGCATGCTGGCTTCCCTCAGAACATGTAGGCCTACGCTCTTTCAAACAGCTGCAGCCTCATTCTCGAATGTGCACCCACTGTTGGGCATCAATCATGAAAATTAATACTTGTCAATAATGACTGAATGCACTGAATTCTCTCTCTCTCTCTGTATGTGTTTGTGGCCGTGTGTAGGCCGGTGTGTGTGTGTGTGTGTGTGTGTGTGTGTGTGTGTGTGTGTGTGTGTGTGTGTGAGAGAGAGAGAGAGAGAGAGAGAGAGAGAGAGAGAGAGAGAGAGAGAGAGAGAGAGAGAGAATGTAGCCTACTGTTGGTAAATATCAAGCAGTATGCTTGGTGGCTAGAACTGAATAGGAGTTCCTTTCATAAGCCCCATCCCCTGATCTGGATTTCCCCTCAAATGTCCTGGCTGTCCTGGTCGCTCCTGGACCACCAAGCTGGTCGCAGCTTATCACAAATTGCGTGCTTGTTTAAATATTGAGATACAACACTTTAACAGAGTGCAACCTTAGATGGGCCACTAGAGGGCTTTTGGTGTCTTTCTGAAAAAAAAACCATGCTTTCTCTCTTGATGTTTTATACTCAGCCTTGGGTAGCTGCTCTTGGTAGCAATTATGTAATTATCAAAGCCACACAAAAGTCCAGCATGGGCAAACTTTAAGAAAGCAAAGATAATGTTGTTCAGAAGGTATGTGGAACAGAGTTGTGGTTTCTGAATCATCTCAAAGAGCTTCCAGCTATTTCTACCAGTAAGGAAGATGGTAGCAAAGTAGCATGACAACAGTCAACACAGTCTCATAAATTTTCATAAAATGAGCACAAACTCTGAAACCCAGATTACTTGTTGTGGACACAACAGTTAAATGTTAAATTAAAACTCACAGTAGAAATGTTCATGGTACAGTATGAGTTGAGGATCAAACGCGGGTCGCTGGAGTTGAAGGCAGATGTTTACACCCACCACCACACCTTTATTTTCCACTGCACTATTCCAATGTCAAACTACTACCAAAAGGAGATCGGGCATTTGCTGTTCGAGCCCCGCAGCTGTGGAACTCCCTCCCTGAGGATCTTAGGCTAGCAAAGTCATTGCATTCTTTTAAATCGCTTCTTAAAACCCACTTTTACAGGAAGGCTTTTTCATAGTATTTACAGTATTTCTGTCTGTTTTTCATTTATTTTTATCACTTTTATCTTATTACTTTTATTATAAACTTTGTTTTATTTGGTGTCTATGCTTCATGTTTTATTTATTTTTATCTTATTTATGACAATGTTGGACTCCTGAGTATGTTGTACTCTTTTATCATGTTTTGTAAAGCACTTTGTAACTTTGTTTTGAAAAGCGCTATACAAATAAAGATTATTATTATATTACCTGTTTCTACTCCCTTACGTAATCCTTTTGCTGTGGGAAAATGTATTTCTCTCACTTTTTGTGCATGGAGCAAGTAATTCACGAAATTTCAGGAGACCAGGCTCCAACATGTGTGCAAGCTCCTGGTAATCTACTTTAGCCTTTGTCATTTTTGGTTCAAATGCCACACTGGCCGGGAACTTTTTAAGGCAATAACATTTGAATTTCTTGGTTATGTACAGTCTTTCGTCTTAACCTTTTTTCAAACGTTGTCCCTACTGGCCACTGTACACTCTCTCTCTAACTGTGAGCCAATCAAATCAAAATGGTAGCGTCTTAACTTCTGCAAGTTTTTCCTCCAGTTTCTCTGTTGCTTGGATGGCTAATTAGCCTAAAGTTAGTAGAAATGCAACATTATCCCCGTGTGGTGACACAGGTGTGACAGGCAAAAAATAATATGTAAATCTGCTCTTGTCTCTTTATTGAATGTTTCACACAGGACTTGATTCTGTACACAAAATAGCATTGGAAATAGTTATGGTGAAATGTTTTTGTGGAAAAATGCATATTAATTATTTTGGCTGGTAAAAATTATTCTTGGCATGTAATAATTTTTTTTTGGCTCACCAGCCCTTGGCACTGGAGCCAAAAAGTTAATTTCAGAAACTGCTACCGAATAACACAGAAGCACCCCAAGAAATCATTTGGTCACCTCTCCTGTTCACCCACCAGGCCTCTGATTTCAGATGAAACCGCATGTCGAGTCAGTTACACAGGTTCTCAGATGTCTCCAGGTGACTCAGCATGACAAGAGAGGATTATTACAGAAGCCTGGAGGAAAGCTTTGTATCAGGCGGATGTCGATTTGGTCCAGACCTGCAAATACCTCCGGCTCCACTTGGACAGCGTGCTTACAGGAAAGAACAGAGTCATTGTTCTTGAGGAGTCTTTAGTCTTTCAACTTGTGCAATTATGTATGTTTTATCAGATCCTCATGGCCACTGTGCTTTGCTGTTGCAGAGAGGTCAAGCACATGGTCAAAAAGCTCATGAGAATGTCTTGCTCTGAACTGTGTTGGTAGTAGTAGTAGAGAAAAGAGTATTTGCATGGATGTTGGACAGCACCTTCAGCCAGGGGTGGAAAGAGTGCTAGAATGTCCTATTCAAGTAGAAGTAGGCTACTGTTACTTTGCTGATATTTTACTTAAAAAGTAATGATCTTTCCCATGTGATTCTAAAAGGATGAGAGGACAGAGTTCAAACTAGATTATTTTAATTGGAAAACTACATTACAAACAAAGTAAAACCAGATTACTCTCCTCTTCTTTGTTGACTGCAAATGGCTCCACAATTGGCCAGTTTACGAGTGTCCGGTTTCTGTTGCTTATGGAGAGCCACAACATTTGTATTCTGTAATGGATGTGATTTAAAATGTAGCTGAGTACAATTACTGACTTTAAAAAATACTCCAAAAAGGTACAAGTACACAAAAAAGCTACTCAAGTACAGTAACTGGAGTGAATGTGATTAGTTTCTTCCAGCCTTGCCTCCAGCCTAGGCTCATCCCACTCCGGTGGTCCAAGCAGCACTTCAGGTGGATTATTCGTGATTATTTATTTGTGCTTCCTCCCACAGCAGCAGCAGCATTATAGCCTCATAGCCATCTGGGAGGCTGTTGAGAACTGCTTTATCATATTCGCATATGTAATCTACTCTCTTTCTCTCTCTCCTCTCTCTCCTCTCTTACTCTTCTACAGCTTCAGCCACAACTCTGGACCTGTGAATACTGTGAAATATGTAAATATGTGACTATGTGACAATGCCCCAGAGTTACATATATTTTATTGTGTCTTTATATTCTGTTGCATTATTATAATTTTCTCTATTATGCTGTCTATCTCATTGGGCTGGTGACGAAGCCACAACTTCCCACCTGGAATTTGTAAAGTATCTACTTATCAGTCTGTCTATTGTTCTAAAAATATTGATATATTGATTTATCTCCTTTGCTGGCTCTATGCCAGTTAATATCCATGTGGATCTGTCTGCCTGTTAATCAGAATAATGCTGAATTTATTTATGCTACAGACGCTTCTGTTTTATTTACATGGTGCACGGATTGAAGCAAATCCATAATTAGGCATCACCACTATGCTTTTGGGATTGCCTATATTCTCAGCCATATATCTATATATCTGTTTATCACCAGCAGGAGGCTTTATTCTGTTCTTGCCTTCTTCTCTAAGTCTTAAAATCTGTCTAAGAAATAAAGTAATGTGATTTGTTAGGTTCCCTAAGCATTACACCATGAAACACCAACTGCATGCACAGCAATCAAATTGACAATCTGCCCAACTTTTTTTCAACTCACTTTTCCTTCAGTTCATATCCACAAAAAAGGTGACCTTAAAAGTGCTTAACAAATTTACACAACAAGCCACAACATCTGGAAAGTATTTTCTCTACGATTGAAAAAGCCCTTAGGGAATAAAAAATAATAATAATAACACATTCTAATCTCATCCTGGCCACTTGCATAAATAACCATTTACATAAAGTTCCTTTAAAGACGCTAAGTGACAAAGAGTGAGCTGATAATGATGCGCTTGATTCATAATTTGATTTAGTTGCAGTGTTATATCATTCCAGGCTGCCTCATATTGTTTGCAGCTTCATATTGTTTGAAGCTTCATATTGTTTGAAGCTTCATATTGTTTGCAGCTTCATATTGTTTGAAGCTTCATATTGTTTGAAGCTTCATATTGTTTGAAGCTTCATATTGTTTGGAAAGTGCTCTATTGTTAAAAATTTAATCTTCTTAACATCTACCACTCAGCACTCTTAGGGTGTGATCACACCTACAGTTTGTTTTCTTTGGTTTTTGGTTTTCTTCTTTGTTGCCTTTTTGGATTTGATTCGTTTAGGTTCGCACTGCCCAGTTACAAGTGAACCAAGGCTTCTAAGCAAAAGTCACATGACTCACAAGCAGCTTGTTTATTGGACAGAGTTTTGGTAACCTGTCATCCTGCCAGGCTAGAGATTTTGGCAGCAGAGGAAATCAAAACAAACCTGATTCCAGTCCCTGTAAATTTAGCTAAGCGTGATGGACTTGTCTGTCTCTTCTTCTCTGGTATTCATACCAGTTAAGAACACATGAAGAAATAGCTGAATATGAATATGAGTCAGCCGAGACCGCGGTTTGCCCTCGCTTCATTTTGTTTTGCTAGTCTTTCTAAGCATGAGTAACTGCTGGCTATCAGATGTAAACATCCGTGTCCTTATATCCATAAAAACTGTGCGATTTGGATTCATTTTCTGTAGTTGGTCCTCACTCCTAACGAATCGCACCAAAGTTCACTTGGAAGAGGGCCGAGACACGCAACTTCCACTAGAGTTTGAATGACATCGTTCTCACCTGCCCAAACAAACCGAACTAAAGGAGTAAAAAGCACCAGAGTTTGAATAAACCGCTCCAAACACGCTTGTCTTAGTGCTAAATACACGCTTGGTTCTCTGCTCTGTCAGGATCACACACCGGCGCCCTCTTAAAAGCGAAAATGATGAGAAAAAAAACATAAGCCAGCGCTTTAAAGACAGGTCCCCGGTATGCATGCACCCTTGGAGTCCCTTCGTCTGATTGGACGCCACTGAGCCGTGCATGCGGCCGCCTGCTTTGAAGGCTGCCTGCAAATCAACTTTGAGGAAAACTTTAGCCCATCTGCCAGCAGCATCAGCTCCCAGCGCCTGTGTGAAATTAAATGTCAGAGGTGGCAGAAGGGGGGATTTGTGACAACTGACTAACGTGCTAACAAAATAGCTTGTTTCTTCAGCTATGAACACTAGAATTCGCAATTTAAATAAAACATCTCTCTCTCTCTCCCTCACACTGAATTGTCTCCTCCTTTGTCTTACACCCCCATTCCTCACACACTGAGGGAACCAGCCAGAGAGAGAAGACCTTTCACTGTCCTCTCTCAGATTGTGTGAAAACATCCCTCTCCCTAACTCAAGTTTGGCAAATGATTTCAACTCTCACGGCTGGAGAGAGAGAGAGAGAGAGAGAGAGAGAGAGAGAGAGAGAGAGAGAGAGAGAGAGAGAGAGAGAGGCCCCTACTCCACTCTGAAGTGTTCTCCAGCAAAAGCACTCTTCTGCTGTTTATGCTTGAATTAAAACAGATTGCATTAGCCTCTTACAGGGCGATGATCACCAGAGAGTCATCGATTTTGACATCTGCCTGGAATTCCTGATGAGAATCCGGGCATTTTGTTTCATTGTTTAAAAAAAAAAAAAAAAAAAAACACTGAAAACTCTTCCAACCCACTACAACATTGCCTCACTTTTGTTTGAAATCTAGTTGAAATAGTTGCACGATAAACACTTGAAGTGTATTAACAGCTGTGCAGCATAATAACAGCTGTCAAACCTGGTGTATCCATCACCCATTGTCTTTGTGTGTGAGCATGTATTGCCAGAGATGGAAGTCTACACAAATTCACAAAGTAGGCCTACCTCAGTATTTCAAATCCTTTACTCAAGACAAAGTATAAAAGTAGATGGTCTTAAATTTACTTAAAGTATAAAAGTAAAAGTAGACATCTCAAAAAAGCATTTCTAATGTACTAAACTGGTTCTGAACTGAGTGTTCCTCTGAATCACAGATGAGAAAGAGTCTGAAGATCAAATCACTTTCTTTCTCACAGCTGAATTCACTAATGTTAATTCTCTGCTCTCTTGTTGCTTCTCTCTCTCTCTGTCCCCTTCCCTCCTTTTTGGTGTCGCTTTGCTGAACAAGCAGCCAATCGCATTTGGCGCTTGATCAGTTGCTGATTTCCCGAGAGTAACGAGTCTGTTTTGAAAATGTAGTGAGTAGATTTTTCTTTTGAAATGTAGTGAGTAAAAGTAAAAATGTCTTAAGTGAAAGAAAAGTAGAGATACTTGAAAATCTTACTTAAGTACAGTAACAAAGTATTTTACTTCCCATCTCTAGTGCAAGCATATGCATTCGTAAACATTTGTGTTTGCTTCCAGCGAGTGTAGTTGCAGACTTACGCAGTAGTAGCAGCTCCAGCCTGTGACAGTGTGGGCTATATCCCTCATCTCCTGTAAGGCTTCGGCGCGCAGGTATCCCAGCTCCCTCAGGCAGCCGTCATGAAACACCCGCGTGCAGATCCTGCAGGGGTAAAGGTCGTCGGCCGTCCACACCTCACACACGTCACACATCTCATCGCTCGGCGGCTGGGGAGAGAGAGAGCGGAGCGAGAGATCAGCGAACGAACTGCTGATCAGCGAAAACTTTAGACTTGCTGGGGCAAAGACAGAACAAAGCGCAGAAAATTGAAGAAAGGTTCAAGTAAAGGGGTTTTGTCCCAAGTTTATGTGGACAAAGAGAGAGATAATCCCTCCCAACTGCCTGCGGGCTCGCTCATGGCCTCATTCTGAAATTCATAGCATCAAGAGGAAGCATATTTTAAACTAGACTCTGGATATAAAAACTACCAGTCAAAAGTTTGGACACTCCTGATTGAATTTACTATGCTTTTCATTCTCTTAAAGCCATTTTGATCTAACAGCTTCTGCTTAAATGCTTGAAATTAGTTTTTTTTAGACAAATATAAATAGTGAAGTTGATGCCTGTATGAATTTCTTTCCAAAGCCTTTGCCTTTCCATCAAGGCAAAGGGCGGCTACTTTAAATAATCTAAAATATAAGATAGTTTTGATTTGTTTAACACTTTTTTGGTCCCTGCATAATTCCATTTGTGTTATTTCATAGTTTTGATGTCTTTACTATTATTCTAAAATGTGGAAAATAGTAAAAATAAAGAAAAATGTGGTGTGTCCAAACTTTTGACTGGTAGTGTATATAGATAGATAGATAGATAGATCATCCACCCATTCATTGCAATTTGAGATAATAAGAATTATTAAAGCTCAAATAGTGATACCACAGAATAGTGACCGATCCACACTAACTTCTCATTCAAGGCAGCGCTGCCTCTGACATGAGAAGTGATGTGTGTGCCCTCTCTAACATCTGTTCAATGTTGTTCCTTGTCCGAACTTCTGGCCCTTCCCTCTAGACTCAATTTACAGCCCGGATGCACTCAGCTGTCAAGCCAGTGGAGATGATTGCGAGATGCTCCAGTGGTTAGGCTCACAAAGACAGAGTCAGTTCTCTCCCTCGCTGTTTGCATCTCTAATTCAGTGCCACAGCACAAGTTTCGGGGGGGTAAACACATCATGAGATGCGACCTCGTCAAGCCTACTCAGTGACAGCTTATCTTAAAGTAAAAAGAGTCCACCTACATGCTCTGGCTATGCTCAAAAGTCAGCAGTTTTGTTAAATATGACACATTTTGTGCTGTCAAATATTTAAACAGTTTCATTCAAACAAGAGATTTCCACTTGACAAGAAATGGTCCGCTGTCAATTGTCTATGAGTCACTGTCAGTAATACCAATAATTACAGGAATTTTGTGAAGGGCCTGAAAATACAGCTACTTATTTTTAACTGATTTATTCTAAGTAGAATCAGCTGAGATAGCCTGACAAATTTAGTTATAAAACCCTACTTTGTTGAGAAAACCCCAATGGATAATTATTTCCCACAAAATTCATAACTGTGGTCATTATTCTATTAATGAAAACTTTTGTAGGAAAAAAGAAAAAATAACTAAAATTCTTTCCGCATGATGCCAAAAAGCAAGATTTCTGTCCAAAGCACTGTTGAGCGAAGATACTGCTGCGGCAAAACCTCTTTAATCTTGAGCTCACATTATAAATGTTGTTAATGGCAAAGCATTATCTCCCTGCATTTGCTTTGCCTTCAGCGGTGGTTGCCTCTCTTTTCGAAGGTGTTTTCATTTATTTTTCTCAACTTGTATTTAACCAAGAAGGTCAATTAAAAACAAATTAAAGTTTGTAATGGCGGCCTTGCAAAAGAAAAATGGCTTTTGAGGGGCAGGAGGTTGGGATTAAAATTAAATTAAATTAAACCAAATAAAACCACACAAAGACACAACTGAGGTAAAGGGATATACAATCAGACAGGTAAACAATAGAAGACTAACAAACTGTAGGCCTAACTGCCTCCTTATGGTTACTTAAAGAAATTTCTTTGACAGTCTACATTTAAATTATGTTCACCTATCATCTGTGAATTATAAATGGAAACTTTTTGGAGGTTTTTGGAACTTTCTTAACCCACCATAATCAAAATGCAGGTATGATTTACTCCATTGATTACATACATTACACACAGTAAAAAATACACACAGATATTATGTTTATCTCTAAGATTCCGTCATTCCTCATATTAAAAGATCAGAATATGAATTTAAAAGAGAGAAAACCTGCATTCAATCAATAAATCACTATGTAAACAGTGCCAGTAGTGGGGCGACAGAGTTTCAACAGGGGGCGCCATACTGCAATTACAGATTGGGTCTTTAATGTTCATTGCAAACCAGTGATATTACTACTACCTTCTACTTACATCTGATATAACATCTATTACAGTAATGGAAAAAGTAGCTACTCAAATCCTTTAAGAAAAAGTAGAAATACTCTGATATATTAGCAATCAAAACTTAAGTCCTCTATTCAATATTCTATTAAGTAAAAATATTCTAGTGTTAGAAGTATTATTGATAAATTAGTTAAGTTAAATTAGTGTTAAGTGTCTACAGAAAAAATACATATTCAACATGGACTGCTCTCTTCAATAATCATGCAAGTACCAGTACCTCAAAATTGTACTTAAGCGCAGTACTTGTGTAAAAATATTTAGGTACCATTCTCTTTTTCTTCAGCTGTAAGCTTATTTCAGGCGTTACTGTTCCTGACTCAACCTTTCACAATTCCCCAAACACAAAACCATTTTTCATTACTGCAGAGAGACACTTTTCTTTTTATTTCATCCACCTCCTGTTGAAGTGCAGCATCAGCAGTACAGCAGGTCCCCCATGCAGTGCGTGCTCTTTGCAGGTATCGCCTAAATAGAAAAGCCTGATGTTGTCGGTGCACCTGTGAACCCCGTCCCCCCCATTTGTCGGCAAAAGCCCCGGATACGGCGACCTCTCCGATCCCGCCCGAGCCGCCCGCCCACAAGACGCTTGCCGTGGAGAGCCCTCACATACAAACAACACATCTCACAGCGAGAGTGTGTGTGTGTGTGTGTGTAAATATAACTGGCTTTACAGAAAAAAAACTATTTCAAAGTCACACTTTCTCACCTTCACCAAGGGTGTTTAGATAAAGCTCAAGAGTCCCTGTACAGCCTGGCTGAACAGCTTTATCATCATGCCTAACTTGAGGGGAAAAAAGAGATAATTCGCCGCTGTTGCCATGGCGATTCTTTGACATCTCACAGACATCTCTTTAATCCCGGGACTTGGGGATTTATTAAAGAATAAAGTGTGTGTTTTGTCAAAGTAAAACACCTTTTTTTTATTCTTTAGACGGTTGGTTCTCAATTAGTTTTGCATAATACTCAAATAATACCCTCGCTGTGAAAACTTGATGCGAGATATTAGGGAACATTTAGCCGTTCTTTGTCTGGAACGCTGACACAGCATCTCAAGAAGTGCTGCCTTAAGGCCGCCTCTCCGTACCTGCTCTCTCTTGCCCAGCTCCACCTCTACAAGCTGGTCATCATCCGCATCCCTTTTGGGCCGCACAAAAGCTGGGGGCGTGAGCTGATGGCTCTTGTCCAGATCTTCAGGTTCCACTCCTTTCCCGTCCCTTAGCCTGGACCAAGCCTCCTGGTTGACCTTACACTCATCCCTCGCCGGCGCCGAGGCCTGCTGGGAGGTGGAGGGACCGGCGCTGTTGTCTGTTTCGCCCTGCTCCGCCTCCTCGCCGCTCCTCTCGTTAGAGTTGGCCGCGGTTTCGGCAGGCGCTTCTCCTTCCTCCGCAAACCCTTCTGTCGGCTTGGCTGGGGCCGGGCGCTCCTTCAGGCCCTGCTGGAAAGCGGAGACTACAGCGCTGCACTTCTGCACCTTCTCCACCTGCTGCTTCTTTGACATGAGCACTCCCATGGCTAGAGTTGGATGGAGAGACGGAGAGAGAAAGAGAGGGAAAAAAGAAATAGAGAAGGGTTAGACATGAGTATTACTCCCATGACATTTTATCAAAACCCTGCTTTTCAAGGGCACAGTTATGGTCCAAGGTAAAGAACCACATTCAAAACTTTTTCTTCAATTCCAATAGAAACTTAAAGTGATGGTGAACTTTGGTAGTGCCTTGGGTTGTGTAACTTCCTAGCCATGATATAACCCTAAAATCAGCGATTCTCTGTTACTGTTGCTCCAGTAGAGACGATTGGAGAATTGTTTTTTTCTCTCTCCATTCACTGCCATTATATCGCAAAACAAGTCTCAAAATCACACTTCTAGCTCATTTTTTTATACAAATCATCACTTTCTTTGTTTATTAAACCTTTCAGTTTGAACACCAAAATCCGGCCAGAAGAATTTTGGGGTTCGATTTTGAGACCTGTTCCTCCATACAATGGCAGTGAATGGACTCGGAGAGAGAAAAAAATACAATTCTCCAATTCTCGTCTCTACCGGAGCCCCAGAGCAGCAGAAAACAGAGAATTGCAGATTTTGGGGTTATATCATGTCCAGGAAGCTACACAACCCAAGGTACTACCAAAGTTCACTTTAAAGGGTTATTCACAACTTCTGAGAAGGCTGTACCTTCTATGCTCACTGTCACTGAAAATGAGGATGTAACTCAGTATATACAATAAATCAATATAAGAAAATGTCAGCTCTAATGCTTTCTGCAGTCAATCAGAGGATACTGTACTTATGACCTGCCAGAGTTAGACTTGGAAGGAAGGAAATTCAGTGGCTCCCTCTCAAGTAAAAGGATTTTACATCTACTGGACCAGATCCGCCGATTGAAGAATAACTCAAAACTCTCATTAAAGCGGTTTAAAAGAAAAGTTGATAGACCTACATCACTGGGAATGCAAATTAACCGATGAACTCTCCGACACAAAGATGTTTTTCATGTAAAAGGATGGAAGATTACAAGACGAATATGATGAGAACCCGCTGCGAGTCAGACTGCAAGAGATGAGACCATCAGCGTATGAAAATATTTACTCTTTTATTTACTCTTTGTGCATCTGATCTCACTTTCCGGCGAGCCTCTCCCTCCTTCCACACACACAAGTCTTTCCACTCCTCTTCCTGACACTGATAAGCCCCCTGCCCTTCTGCTCCTATTCCCACGTTTGCGGAGCTCAGCACCCTAACTGATATTTCAAACAGCAGCTCAATTCTCATGTCATCAATGAGCCATGCAAATTTTGACTGAGATGCATTTTTTTTGCACGATTTCAGTGGATCTCTTTGGTGCAAACGATAGAAAATGTGATGTCCAGCAACCCCCAGCACCCTGGCAAAATCTCAGAAAATACACAAGAGAGGCATTTGCATATCATCATACACACCAGGTCTAATAATTTAAATCCTGAGAAAGGACTTGAGGCCCTTGCAGTGGTGGCAGATACTGGAACCGGACTCACCAAGCATCTCTACTATCTACTATCTGTTGTGGTGGGTAAGGGAAACTTATCGATGCAAAAATCTATACTTTGCCCTAATGTGTCTGTGGCTCTCCACAAGGATATTTGTACTCATTATGTGAAGGATAACGTGCATTTGAGTGAAAAAGGGCTAAACTACTTGCCAAGGCTCTGAGAGACCGAAAGCTTAAAAGTAAAGCTGCCAAACAACATAACATCAAGAGTTGTGAAGGTTTTAGAAGATTGTGCATCCCCATCATCTTCTCATAGGGTTAAAGAGCTAAAGGGCTTCTCCAATTCCAAATCTCTAAATTGATCCTCCTCTTCTAGATGTCAGGAAGTGCAAGTAGATCCCCTCTAAAGACAGTCAGTGGAATTTGTCACATTCCTAATGGAAGATTGGAGAACTTTTTCGACCCCCCCACCCTGCTAAAAGTTGCCCAGATTTCCCTCCACTCCTAGAGATGTCATTCCTCCCCTCCTCCTTTTCTTCAAAGAAACCAGATTCTTTCCTCCTCGTTCCCTCAGTAAAATTCCCATATTCTCCACCATTTTTTTCCCCCCCAGAGACATAAAGTCCCTCCTCCGCCTTATTTCCAGAGGTGCCAGGTCCTTCCCCTGACTTTTGTCCAGAGTTTTCAGGATCCTCTGTGAAATTTCCCGAGATAAAGTCCCTCCCTCACACCAGCTCCAGAGATCCCAGGTTCCTCCACCCTTTGGTCCAGAGTTTCGGGGTCCCTCCACCCAACGTTCGGAGCATTCGGGGGATCCCTTCTCCTTTCTATTCAGTGTCTCCAAAGCTTTCAGGTCTTTTGCTTGATTCCTACCGAGTCAGTACATCCTATTCAGAGAGGCCAGCTCCCATTTCTCTCCACTGCATTTCACTT